>NW_024884733.1:23801713-24491739 GCF_019232065.1 Centrocercus urophasianus | reverse complement strand
GGGGCCGCGCCGTGGCACGGTGCCGGCGGCTCCGCGCGGGGCCCTGCCCTCGGGTTTCCCTTCTGTTTCTCCGCTCCGTGGCGAGGATGCGGGCCGCCGACTGGTGCCTGAGCGCGGCGGGCGCTGCCCTCGTCATGGCCACCTCCAGCGACCCGCGGCACCCGGCCGGAAACGTGGCGGACGGGTGAGGGCTGCGGGCTGCGGCCGGCCGGGCCCCTGCGGGCGCGGAGAGCCGCATCGCTGTGAGCCGTGCGTGGTAGCGCTGGACGGTGCTCGTGTCGCCCTTCTGTGACCTGAATTCTGCGGCCCCGCTGTCACGCAGCCCGATTTGGGGTTACAGCACCCCAAAGAAAGAGGCTTTCCCGTTCTTTGTTCCGTTTCTCGAGGGGGGAGATCTCTTGGAAGATGGCCGTAAGCAAAGAGCCACAAGGGGTGGTTTTGTGCTGTTCTCTCCACAGAAGTTCCGAAACGTTCTGGACGACAACAGGGATGTTCCCACAGGAGTTCATCATTGGCTTTCCCAAACGTGTGACCGTCAGCAGAGTGGCGATCCAGTGCTACCTGGGTAAGGGCTCCTGGAGCAGCAGGTGGCTCACGTTCAGGGCACACGTCTGCTCAGCTATACCTCCTCAAAGCGCCGTTTTATTATTGAACAGTCACATTTAGCACGCTAATGCATCACAGAACCATTAAGGCTGGAAAAAACCTTTCAGATCCCCACCCCCCCCTGTGCCCACGTCCCTCAGTGCCACATCCCCACGGCTCTGGAACGCCTCATGGATGGTGACCCCTCACCGCTCCCTGGGCAGCTGAGCATCACTGCTCTTCCTGAGAAGAAATATCTCCTGACACCCAACCTGAACCTCCCCTGAATAATAAAGATACAGCTTAACAAAACAGTTGATCTCCACATCTGTTTTGCTTCTGTAGATGTTTCAGAAAAGATGGATAATCGGCCCCACCTGCATACTGTATTATTGCAGCACCTTAAGGTTATCTTTTGTAGCACAGTGATGTCTGATCCATTTTATACACAGAACTGCAATACTTACTGTTTTAATGATTAATTCTGAGCATTGACTTTTATAATTTTACTTCTTAAAGTAGAGACCAAAAGGACTGACCTGAGGTCAGAGCATGGGGACGGGCTCTTGGCCATCAGCTGGCAACTTGTCATTGGTTGTCTGCCCTCAAACGTGAGCGTGGTGGTTGTCTCATAGTCCTGTGCCCTACGTTAGAGCAGGAATTAATTGTAAGATGCTTTGTAGATGAAACATCATGCAATAAACTTAAAGATCGGTGAGCCTCAGGGTTTATGTTGATATTTTAAATGCATGTGTATTTTAGTGCGGACCTTAAGGATTGAAAGAAGCGTATCAAAAGACCCAGTAGACTTTGAAGAGTGCATTGAAAAAGGTAAGGTTCTGAGCCTGAAGTGGTTCCAGCCCCAGAACAGTGTCATGCTTTGGTAGAGCCTTGTCCCCTACATTTCTTTTGTTATTTTCAGTTAGTCTTTTCTATGATGTATTTCACAGGAATCCCAATTTCCTTGCAGAAGTTCCTGGTGACATTATACTGCGGGGTAGTCCTTGCAGTCAGGTATTTACGTTTTGACAATAGTTGCCTGAAACACTTTGGTGCTGACTGGAGGGATCTGTCTCTTCTCGCTGAACAGTGTCACATTTTTGGAGTTCCCCATCTGTATCCCCAAACATCCACTGAAAACATGGATGCTGGAAAATAGCTGGGCTTCCTCTCATGTAGCCTCATGCTGTGCAGTGCCATTTTCTCAGCTTGAAAACTGCCTTTTCAGATGGCTAATGGTTAACAAATGTACTGGGTAACAGTGCATTTTTTGCTTTCTTGTAAGGTCAAGTCTTAATTTTATGCCTTTGATTAAAAATGCAGCATATCAAATTATGCTGCTTAGATTTTAGGGAGGTTCTGTTGATCCGCACAGATGAAACTACCCTGTTTATTGTTACTGATGCACTTTTAATTTTTCAGTGAGTCCTTTTAGCTCCATGTGTGTTTATTGGGCGTTTGTATCAGGCTTGATTATTTTGTTAGAAGTTAATTTAATAGACATTTAAGTACATTTTATGAACGCTGATAGGCTGCTGAGCTGTTTGGAGATGTAGAATGCTGTACAAGGGTTACAGACATTACTTGTACACTCTTTCATTTAAAAAATTGAAAACAGACTCATATGGTATAATAGAGTGCCTTTTCCTGCTTTGTTATGTATTCTTTTAAATGCCCCTTGGGTGATGTCCTACAAAACAGTGTAATGAGTTGTATTTTTACACTGGGATATTGCAGAAAGTATTTGTTCTCTTAAATCACCTTGTAAAGAACAATTTCTGTGTGTTGTATCAGTTCACGGTCCTTAAATTCTCATGGACTCTTATTCTGGTGGACATTTTTCACAGCACTGCACCCCGTTCCTTATTATTTGCTGAAAAAAAAAATGTATTTTCTAGATTTGCAACACACAGAAGGACAGCTTCAAATGGAAGAGTTTCCAGTGAGTATACACGGGATGCACCATGGTGCTTCATGGGATAGGATGTCTAAGCTGGGTGTAAGCTGTGACGAAAACGCGATCGTTGCCAAGCTGACATGAGATGTAGGGATTTATCAGTTGTGGAATGTCATTGCCTGCTTCTCTGTTGATTATGGTGTGAAATTGCACCTGCATTCTGCTCCTAAGTGAGTGACAGAGCTCTCTCCAGAAGAGTGGCAGTGTGTCCTCCCTCAGCTGTTGTCTTGAGGGCTGCAGTATTAAGGGTGGGAAGGGACAGCTGTTTGGAATTGCTCTCGTCCGAAGAAGCTCTGAAGCTGCATATACTAGAAGAACTTACCTGACATTTAGGAAATAATCATCTCTATCTTTGTAACACGCTTCTGCAAGTAGTTTGATAGTTCTGTTACTACTGGGAATGAGCTGATGTTGTGTTTTTTCTTTACAGCTTCCTGATTTCCAGGCCACTTATTTGCGATTCATCATCAAATCTGCCTTTGATCACTTTGTGTCAGTGCACAGGGTGATGGCAGAGGGCACAGCAGAAGACACTTAAGTCTGGCTTAAATTTGTACCTCATCTTTTTGGTCTTATATTTTGATATCTCTGTCAAAGGAAATATTTATTACAAGCTAGTATTAAAGTGTTTTTGAAGATACAGAGGTAGTACGTGTTAACCATCAGTTTATTATATTGAACACAGTGCTCTCATTAATTGTAGTAAGAGATTTTATAACCTAGAGTGTTAAAAAAACTTGAATGTAACCAGATCCATTTAAATAACTGTGTTTAGCTCACGCTTTCTTAATACATGAATTAAAACTCATTTTTCTGTGAGATGTTTCCCTTGCATTCTGAGTAGAAAAGGTGTGAAAAACTTAAATGTCAAAGAAGCTCTTCAGAAGTTCTTAATTGGAAATTTTCTCATCAACTCAAACTGTTTAATAGGATGAATGGAAGCTACCAGTGCTTGTAAATAACCAGGAGGAAAAAAACAAGCGAGAACCATGGTGGTCTGAAAGGTTTGTTTGTTTATTTGTTTCCATGATTGAGACCAATCCTTTGTTTCTAAAAATATTTTACAAAATCAGGTCACAGCTGTCTGTGCTTTATGCTGTGACCGTCATAACAAATACTATAGAAACAAATGTCAAGAGATTGTCTCATTCAGAAGCCTTCTAAAGTGAGTGAAACTGAATGTTTAGAAAAATGGTGTGTATACAAGAGAGAAACTTAATAATGTGAAATCAGTTGTTTTGCATGACATTGGCTCTTGCAAATGGCACCACCCCTAAGGCTTGTCCTGCACCGTAGGAATGTGGGTGTTGGTATCCAGTCATAACAGCTCAATGGATTCCAGTGGCGCAGGAAGATGGACGTAAGCACAGCAGCTGAGGTGGCTGTGATAGACCTGAACATCTCCAGACACACAGATGATGAACCACGTTACAGATGGTCTTCAAATGCACTTACATTATTCTCTTTCTAGTTGTTTCTAGTATCTTGAGATTTTGGTTTTTTTAACTCTTAGGTCTATGAAAACTGATCCATTGAGCTTTTACATCCAGATAGTCTTTGCTCTGATGTCCTCTTTCTATTTCAGTTTTCCCAGGACGGTGCGTATTTCCTGGGGGTGGTAATTCCAAGGCCCCACTCCTCCCTGCAAAGGCAATAAGTTATACAGTGAAGCTCAGACACACAGAGCAGAAGTCTTTATAGCTCAGTGCTTAAATCAGAACGGCGGGTGGCTGTGCTTGGGCTTCCTTTGCTTGGCAGCCGTTGTGCAGGAGATGGTGTGTGCACAAGTCACACCCTGCTGTGTAACTGGGACAGGGCCCGTGTCTGGCTCCTGCAGCTGGGGAGTGTGCCTGGATCTTGCATTTAGATGTAGCTAGGTTTTCTAATAAGCCACAAGATAAATATTTGAGCAGGACTGAGGTGTACATTAAATATGTACATTGTGAAGGCCCAGACTGGTTTTGCTGCAAGTCCTTTTTTTCCCCTATGGTTACAATGAATTGTGAAACGACTAGCTATGAAACAGAGTGAAATACTGACTGCTGAATAGAATGTAAGACATTTTAACAGTTGAGGATCTCAGTATGTTGTGCTTGTTATTGTTGGTGGTTTTTACCTTGTAGATAACATTCCCTGCTTGAAGTACATACAGTCTTTCTGGCAGTGCTGCATATTTTGAACTGCTCGGGTTTTCCATTGTGTCTAAAACCACTGGACATAAGGGATTCTTCTGCTGAAGAAATTGTGCTGCAGTTTTTCGATCCTCAAGGCTTCTGTGATTTTTAATAACAGCATTGTTTTTGAAGGCCCATCCATCTAAAGCAAATGAGAAAGGTATTTAGCAATGCAGTTCAGGTGTTGGGGTAGAGATGTACTGTGTCATGTATTGCAATTTTCTCCTGACAACAAAATTTGCTATGAAATGAGACTTCTTAGAGTGTGAGAATGGTACAGCTTTGAAAATAAATGATCCCAAGTTTCTTTACTCTGAACAAACAGTATTCCCATTTGTCCTGGATTCAGAAACACCAGGTGTATTTTAGCTGAAATTTTCCCACCTAAGCCCAGAAGGATACCAGGTATGGGAGCTATAGCCCACCTGGATAAAGTTTGCCAAAATTAGTGCTGCAGAGAAGGGGGGTTTTTAAATAAGAAGTCATGATATTAGCTGCTCCCTGCTCACTTAGCACAGTTTCAGCAATAGCACCATTCATTCAGCTTGACTCTACCATTTAAGCCTATTAAAAAAACCAATTCCAATCTGGGATAAATACACTGGGTAGAAGGCACATCCTCCTTCTTCAGAAATATTCAGATACACATTTGCATACAAGTTCCTAGGAAAGGAGAAACATGTAAACCATTTTAACGACTGGAGTCTGCATCTCAACTACTGTAAATAACGTGTTGTTAAAAAAGTGACGTTTTAGAAAACCACCTCAATCATGGGCTAAAAATCTCTGCCAGTGTCTTAGCTCAGTGTAGATAAATATGTGTATGCTCTATTCTCTTTATTTTTTCCCCAAAGGAGCTGTACTAAGACCAGGAGGAAGTTTTGCACAGCTTTAACTGTGTGCTTTGCTTCACAGAGATGAGTGTCTTCAGCGGCAGCGCCTCAAGTCAGATGTGTGAGTGAAGTCCTTGGGGAATCAAGGGCAAAAAGTGCTGCCTAGGTTCAATGTTATTGTCATTGATTCTTGATTGTTTGCAGTTCCCTCCTCTGCTAAATTACTTTTCTTCCTAAAGGGAATGTTATATATCAAAAGTTCTGGTAGGTGCTGATGTGATTATTTGTACTGTACCTACTGCGTGAGCTTCTTCAATGTAGATGATAAGGAAATCTGCTACAGAGCTGAAATCTTTGACAAGTCTGTTGAACTCATGAAAGTGTAACATAAATGAAGGTCAGGTGCAGCTTCCAAAATTGAGGATTAAAGGTCGGTTATCTGGAAGAAAAACGTGGGACACTTTGTGGTTACATCGATGGAGGGAGGAAGGACAGAACTAAATTAATACACTGAGTTGAGCCTCTGCCACAGTGTTTCCTGTGTGACTAAATCACTTGTCACATAACTTTCTTCCTAGGACATTGAAACTGATAGCAGAACATCTGTATCACCAGGTTTCTCTACAAAACAAGCATAAGGATGCTTGCTTTTCCTTCAGCTGAAGCTGACTGGTGCAGGTTCCATCCAATAGTGAGCTTAACCAGGGAGCATCCTTTCCTGTGTAACACCTGGCAAAGGCAGAACGTACCCTATAGACAGATGTCTTCCCTTGTGTTATCATCACAAGAACCGTTTCTCAAGCTACCAGCATTTTGGCTTAGGGATCAAAAATGGATGTACAGGATGTGGCACCTCACAGCCTCCTTGACATCCTTCATGTGAAGGAATTTTAAGAAGTATTAAATGTGATCGTTCTGGAAAGTTTCTTGAAGGACACTGATTCAGAGATGGATGTCTAAGCACAAATTATGAATTCTTTTAATGAACCTTCCAGACATTTTTTTGTGGTGTCATTTGTAGCTGAGCTGAGTGAAAGCTGCAGCCCTCTCAGTCATGCATCACAGGCTTGCATGCTTTCAATGTATTTCTGCAATTTCCTGTCCAAACAGAACTTTGCTTATATATTTATCAAACTAATGCTACCCAAGCCTGGGGCAGAAGTATCTATGCAGTTGCTTACAAATTAGCACATGCGTACCCACATTTGCTAGCATCTGTTCAACTGATTGCAGGGTTCAGTTTAAGAAAACTTGCAGGATTTTTAGTCTGTGGTCATGCTAGATTATCTCAAGTGCGTTCGAGATGTTCCTTCTGGCTGAGTTTAGCTTCACAAGCTGCTGCTAGCATAGATTTGCATCTTAAAGAAGCTAAGAAACAGGGTGCCTTCCTGTAGGTACTGTGTATGTACTGCTGTTTCTATCTTGCAACTCTATTTTATTTCTCTGTCTGTCTTTATATATACACATATAAATTAGAAAAGCAGAGTTGGAGAAGGATTTAATCCCTCCCATGGAGACAGAGACTGCAGCTTAATGATTAATTCCATGTTCTACAGAGATTTCAGTGGGAGGCAGAGGACAAAGTACAAAGCAACTTCTGCTTAATTTCTAGCTCCTTTAAATCTGCAAAAACACCCTGTGCTTTCTAGGCTTTAGCCTGGCTTCTGGGACTTTCCTTACGTGCAGGCAATGCCAGCCAACGGTCGTGACTCACTGCATATGGTTCTGATTCTGGGTCTTATCTTCTGAAGAGAAACAATTATCTTGGCTGTCAGGATTTCTAGGAAGGGACAGGCTTTTGCAAGATCTCTATGAGCTCACTGGCGTGCAGGGATATTGTATGTGGGACAATGAGCTGGTTACTTCAAGGGATCAAGAGGCAGAGAGCTGAGAGTGCACGGCACAGCAGCCCAAGGTAACAGCATTCATTTGAAGGCAGAAATGCACTGCTTGTCCTCAACCCCTCGGCAGCCTCTTGTCCTCATAGATCCTTCTAACAACCCCAAACCGGTACAAGGGTGATGTACTGACCTCGCATGAAACTCAAGAGCTGCCGGATCTCCCCATTTAGAGCCACCACCGGTGTGTTGGGAGCAGGGTGTCCCTCGTAGGCTTCGTCCTCCAGCCTCCTCCACTTCACTTTCAGCACAAAGAGCAAATACTGGAAGCTGAAAAAAGTCGGCCCCCAGTTTTCGTAGCTGAACTTTGGGTTCTGATTCATTCTGCTCTTTTCTCCCAGCTTTAGGATGTATCTTTTCATGGTGTCAGGGAACAGGATCATCATGGTTTTACCAACAACAACAGACAGAGTAACCTGCAAAAGAATCAGGAGTTTCTGTAGTAGCACCTTGATGCTGAACATCGTGCCTGAGGTCTGGCTGCTTCAAAGTGACCACAGCGTGGCAGCGAGGGCAAAGGCAGTGAGGTGGGAAAGGGGGCGGGGAGTAATTTCTAGTGTTTGGCTGAACTTCTGCCTCGTCTCGAACTGTTCTGCACTTTTAAGTGGGCTCCAGCGCCTGCCTGAGCGAGGAGCCCGCAGCTGCACTGCCCCCATTCACAGCAAGGCAGCAAGGCAGAGGTTCCTGGTGCAGCTCACAGGTGTGTACATCATTAATGAAGCGGGGTGCTTTCCCCGGTTAAAAGTAAGAATTGGATCATACGTACGAAGTATGTACAAATTGTATGCACGCACGTGTATGTATGTCATGTTTATTTTTATATGGTGCACTGAAACCTACATCTACGTTCTCGTAGCTCTGTAAGCTATACGCGCAGGTACGTACGCAGTTACTACGCAGACGCCGCAGCCCTTAACCCTTTCCTGGCGCAGTCTCTGCAGCGCTCAGAGCGCCGGGGCGCGCGCAGCCAGAGGGGCGGGCAGCCCGTGATTGGGGCCGCGGTCCCTTTATGGGGGCGGGCAGTAGCGGAAGAGGAAGCGCCTCCGATTGGCCGGCGCGGAGCTTTACGCCAATGGGTTCTTTTCTAGCCCGCCGGGTGGGCGGGAGAAGCGAGCAGCGGAGCTGCCGATTGGCTGTCGCGGCGCAGTTCCTGCCGCGTCTTTAAGGGTGACGGAGGCCGCGGTTGGGCAAGGGGTTGGGGAGTAAAGGTGCGGGGCTGGGTAGGGCGGTGCGGCGCTCCCTGGGGAAGCGGGGGAGGCGGGCGGCCCGGGGGGAGGTGGGGCGGCCGGTCGTGGCCTCCGTCGGCACTGCCCGCAGAGGTGACACCGGGGGCAGCGCCGGCGGCCCGGCCAGCGGTGCTGCGTGTGCCCGGCGGTGCTGAGCGGCCCGGCGGGGCCTTGTGCTTCCAGGAGGGTGCGGGCATCGGCAGCTGCTCCTCGGCCCGAGCGGGCGGATGGCGGCGGTGGACGACTTGAAGTTCCGAGGTGAGGCTGGGCGGCTGGGGGTGCCGGGTGGGCGGCTGTCAGAGGTGTGACGGCTCCGTGCTTTGCGTTCCAGCTCCCTGGTACGGGTCTGTTATATCGGATCAGTGGGAGAGGAGGGCGAACGCTCCGTTAAATAAGCGTTTGGAATGTGTCGGTTTGGGTTTTGAGAAACGGTTGTGCTTCAGGTGTCTGAGTTATTGATCCTTTCTTGGGTAGTGCGGGGATCTGAATGTAATCTAATCATCATTTCTTGTAACGTGCTTATTTGCAGAATTTGACGATGCAGCTCATTTGCTTGCAGCAAATCCCGATGCCACCACGATAAGCATCGATGAGCCAGCAGAAGCCCATAAGAATCAGCACAGCCGTCGGCAGGAGCCGGGGAGAGAGGAGGACGATGAACTGCTGGGGACCGACGACTCGGATAAAACAGAGGTAATACTCCCCGTCAGCAGTGCCCCCTCAGCACACACAGGTGGTGCTGACAACACTGAGGTATTCCTAGAGGACAGCAGGGATGAATGCTGAGTGCTTTAAAACTTGGCTTCTCTGCTGTAGCAATGCTCTGTTTGTTTCTGCCAGTTTTGCTGTGATGTGGTGCCTCTGGCAGGAAAACAGGAAGCTTTGAAATGCCCAGGGTCTGTCTGAAGGCTCTGCTGATGCAGCTGTCAGTCAGCACAAAGGAGCTTGTGGTATACAGGAAAACGTTATAAATAATGTGTTGAAAGGTGGCATCTTGCTGCTCTTTAGAACACCAGACCACTGTTCTGCTTGCAGGGAGATCCCTAGCTGCTACTAACAAATGTTGGAGGAGAAAAGGAAAACTGTTAAGTAGTTCATAGAAAGCACTAATAGGTACTTCTTTGTTAATTTTGTTTTCTGCTTGGGAAGAGAAGTGTTTTAACTATTGTGTAAATGAGCCAGTGATTTATAAATGGCATGCTTGTAATGTTTTCCATGCTGCTTTTCCCACCATACAGCTGCTTGCAGGACAGAAGAAAAGTGCCCCTTTCTGGACATTTGAGTACTACCAGACGTTCTTCGATGTGGACACCTACCAGGTTAGCACTCCACTCTCAAGGAGAACTCGTTTGAGCCATGTCTTATCCAGGCATAAAGGATCTTTCCTTTTGTCATTTTTGGTCAGACAAAACTGTGTGTTCTCATAGGTCCTGGACAGAATCAAGGGTTCGGTTTTCCCAGTGCCAGGAAGGAACTTTGTAAGGCTGTATGTCCGCAGCAATCCCGACCTCTATGGTAGGTATGAGGTGTGATAAGTTCCCTTCTGTGCTAAATGTTTTGAGTTTGCATTCTTCTACTTGCTCTTGCTAAAAAACTTACAAGAGCAGAGGAGCTGTTACTGAAATTGTGTTTCTTGTTAAGGTCCCTTCTGGATATGTGCTACACTTGTCTTTGCCATTGCTGTTAGTGGCAATCTCTCAAATTTCTTCATCCACCTGGGCAGGCCAACATACCACTACGTGCCTGAGTTCAGAAAAGGTTTGTAAGTAGACGATATGGTCTTGAGGGTGTGTTGTTGTTGTTGTCTGTTTTTAATGTGCTAGTGCAGTAACACAAAAACAGGCTGTAGCTTTTATTTAGCAGTCTTGTTGGTTGATTGCTGTCTGGAAATTTTTAAGAGATGGCAAAGCAAACACTGAAAGTGGGCTTGAAGTCGCTCAAATAGTTTTGGATTTGATAGTCATGTCTATTCTCAAATGTTATTTTTTTCAATATCTGAAGCTGAACTTCTTTTTAAAATTTATTTTTATTTTTTTCTGTTCTGCATGGCTCTCTTCACACTGAAAATGACAGCATTTCATACTCAAGTGTAATAAATTGAAAGCAGCAAAGTAATCATTTCTGGAGTTTTTACTTTGTAATTAACTTGAAATGCTGGTGAAAGTACTGGGAATAAAGTGGACATAAATGCAAAATTCTCAATTTATGAATAATGAATGCTTTACATTTTGAAAGTAATTTCAAAGGAAACTCTAGTTTTCAGGCTTAATGCTTCCATACATTTGATTCTGGCTAGTATTCTAATAGAACCTTAAATCTTCTGATATATTTACAGTCTCCATAGCAGCAACAACGATTTATGCATACGCTTGGCTTGTTCCCCTTGCTCTCTGGGGATTCCTGATGTGGAGGAACAGTAAAGTTATGAACATTGTCTCCTACTCTTTCCTGGAGATAGTGTGTGTATATGGCTACTCCCTCTTCGTCTATATTCCCACAGCGGTACGTATGGCCTGAAGGCTGCTGGCAAGGTTGGGGACTGGGATGTGTCCTCCCAGGCTGCATGTGTAGATGGATGTGTTGAGGGCAGTGCTGATGCACAGGCTCTGAGGACAAAATTTCCTTGGCCAGCACCATCCTGGGCCGCTCTGATGATGGGGAGGCCATGGAGGGGGCGCCCAGAACTTAGGAAACGTGAACTTGTCATGGGCAGCAGCTCCTTGTTGCTGTGGCTGCTGTTGTCCTTTCTTCAAATGAGGCATGGGAAAATTAGAGAGCAAATTGGCTGGAAGTGATGAAATGTCAGAGAACACGATGCATTAAATAAACGAATCCCAGTTTCACGCAGTCTCTCTGACAATCGTTTTCCTCCCTGGCAGATCTTGTGGATTATTCCCCAAAAAGTGGTGCGCTGGGTCCTGATGATTTTTTCCCTGTGCCTTTCGGGCTCTGTTTTGGTGATGACCTTCTGGCCTGCTGTCAGAGATGATAACCGGAGGATTGCGCTGGCGACCGTGGGGACCATCGTGCTGCTCCACGCCCTGCTGTCTGTTGGCTGCTTGGTAGAGGACTCTTATTTCTTTATTATTCCACCTGCCTCTGTTAGTTGTTATTACCTGAGGCTTGCAGCATGGTGTAATACAGGGAAGGATGCTGCTGGGAAATCTTTCTAAATCAAGAAGCAAGAAGTGCTTGTGAAAAAACACCCTTTAATTATTTCAAATAGCAGAACTCAATGCCAATTGGACTTTGACAATGCAAGTAGCAAACTCAATAATGAATATTTAGCACAAAATTACCCAGAAAACAGTATTTTTATCTGGAATTAATTCGCTGTTCAACTTTAATCTTTGTAATCTAGTCACAGATTATTCCAACAAGTACTATGCTCAGTTAATCATATAAAATTATTGAATTCAGTATATAGTGCATGCTTCTGAGTTCTATATATGAAAGCATAAACTTGCTAGAGATTAGTAAATCCACATTATGAAATCAGAAGGCTTTAATGCTACTGAAATCTATAATGACAATAAATTTTTTTTTTTTTTTTGTTCTTTAATTGCACTGAGTAGAATTATACCATACAGGCTTCAGTTCTGACTCCCCCCACTTCAGCCTCTTGTCTAAATAGATTTGCTCAGCATGCAGATAGAGGCTCAAATGCAATTCTGATAACAGTGGGAGCTACTGTTATTGTAGGCTGCATGGAGCTTCATCAGTTAATCAGCAGTCAGTTGAGTAAATTTCTGCTGTCCTCTCTGGTATTGGACAATTCAAACATCTGAACTGTTGTCTGTTATACTGTAAAATCCAATTTAGAGTCTCATTTTAACTGACCATATCTAATCTGATAAAAGCTCTTAGAACTAAAAGATTCAGACTTCTTGTTTCAGTGCTGTGCTTGCAGCTCATGGACAATGGATATGGCAAG
Source organism: Centrocercus urophasianus (assembly GCF_019232065.1). Classification (NCBI taxonomy): domain Eukaryota; kingdom Metazoa; phylum Chordata; class Aves; order Galliformes; family Phasianidae; genus Centrocercus; species Centrocercus urophasianus. The sequence continues at coordinate 24,479,132 of NW_024884733.1, read as the reverse complement.
AGTGAATGGGGGCTGATGAGGCAGAACCATTTGTTTCTTCCTAAATGGTCTTTTTTTTCTGCTTTGCAATAACTTAGGCATACTTTTTTGATGCCCCTGAAGTGGATTTTCCTGCACCTATTATCCCTGCTCACAATGGAACAACGCTGATAACAAAAGTTAAGTAAATAAGGTAAGATCATAGATTTCTTACTTAAGCATCTAAAAATGGAATCCTGTCATTAGGGAACACAGGTCTTGAAACATCTCCCTTGCTACTATGGTTGAGGGTTGCACACATGAACTCCACCAAATGAGGTCTGCGTATAAATACCATTTATTACTGTTCTGCCAGCTGGAATTCTAAATGATGGCTGTGAGAATGTAAAAGACTGAGAAAGACAACAAGTTATTTAATAACGAGTCAGGCGGAACAGCCCTAATCATGCATGCCCAGTGCTTCTGAAGAGCCGTGAGCTCACAGGAGCTGCTTCTCTCTTTCAGGTCGTGCTGTTTCTCCACCAGTAGCTTTATTTTTTCACTGAAGAACGGGACGCGTTTGTGCAGAAGAAGCCCCGCAGGAACCACGGGCTGCTGTGGGCGCGGGGGCTGCGCCCGGTGCCGTACGTGGCGTTCGGTCTCCCGGCTGTTCGCCGGAATAAAGCGATGCGAAAGCTCCGTGCGCCGCTCGTTTCTCCGCCTGCGCAGCGCGGGGGATGCCGGGACTCGCAGTCCTCTCCACGTTGCGCGCCTGCGCTGCTTCCTGTCGGGGGTGGGCGGGGAAAAGGGGCGTCGCGCTCTTCCTATTGGCTGCCCCGAGCTTCCCGCCGTGCTGCGCCGGAAGCGGCGTGCGGGAGGAGGCCGTTGGGCGGCGGAGACTTTGAACGGCGCCGGGCCCGGCATGGAGGCGGCGGCGGCGGGCCGGCAGCGGGCCCTGCTCCGCCAGGTGAGCGCGGCGCTGCCGCGACCCTTTCCTCATACACTCCCTCCCTTCCCCGTACCCTCCTCCCCCTCACGCCGCCTCTCCCTCAGGTGCTGGGCTGGAGGCTGGCGGCCGCCGTCGCCTGGTCCGTGCTGCTGCTGCCTGTCTGCACCGCGGCCTTCGTTCTCCTCAGCGGCGTCCAGCCCCTGCGCCCGCTGCGCTGGCTGTCCGGTACGTGCCGTGCCCTGCCCTACCCTGCCCGGCCCGCGTTCTCCCTCAGGCTTCCTCAGCGGCGGGTCTTCCTAGCTGGGCTTGTTTGTTACTGCAGTCTTCTGAGGGCTGATTGTTGCTTTCCTACCTTTAGATTCTTTTGATGATTTATATACTTCGCATGTCATCTTCTGCATCCTTCTGATGTCTGCTGTGATTCTGATAATAAGCGTTTTCAACGTGGAGTTTTATGCAGGTGGGTTGCATGCTGAACTGGCTGTGGTTCCGGTTATAAATCAGATGGGGGTGTGAGAGATTTGTTTTCACCTCTTGCAAGTTTGCTTTTAGTTAACGTAGGCAGCACATAAAAGGTATTTTTAAGTAGAGGTAGCAGTCTATTTAATTACTGCTGCAGTGAGCGAGGAAAGGTGAAAATCATGGGTTTGAGTCAGAAGGGGACTCAGATGGCAGCAGGAGAGGCAGCCCAGATGTGTGCATGCTTCACCGCTCCGTCCCTCTGCATTGCTTTCTGTATCTGGTGACTGATTCCAGCTGAAAGTGTGGTGCCAATGCCTTTTTTTTTTTTTTTATTTTTTTTATTTTAAATGATCAGTTCTATTGATAGCAAATAAAAATTCGCTTTTGGCTTTTATTTACAGTTGTGCCATCGATACCATGCTCTCGAGTAGCGCTGATAGGAAAAATAATTCACCCTCAGCAAGTTATCCATTCAGTTGCTCATGCTGTAATGGGCATGTTGGTGGCTTGGTGCGCTGCAGTTATGACAAAAGGGAGGTTCCAATTTCTTGCTGTGCCCTGCACGATTTCAGAAAGGTAATTATGTCTGTGTGTTAAGGATAAGTTATGGAAAGAGCTGCTGTTGTAAAAGTAGGTCCTGATGGCCATTTTTTCTATGTAAGAGACTGAAATTTCAGTGCTGTCAAAAAATGAGCAAGTATGCGTCGATATTTTTTTAATAAAGGCTAGGAAATGCCTCAACTGAGAAATATTACAATACATGGGGAGATAAATGGGCCAGAAACCCAGAATGACTGAATTGTCGGGATTGTCGATGGAGAGTTGCCAGGTTGGTTGTCATTTGAGCTCAGTCTCTGGTGGGTGTGCCTTACTTCTGAAATATCAGAAGTATCCTCATGCATAAAGTACAGAAATATGTAATGGGAACTGGACATGCTCAGATACAATCACATGTACTGATCAGGAGAGCAGAAGTGAAGTTTCTCTTTGAATTCCAAATGCTGGATTTAAAAAAAAATTAATAGTAAGTTTTGTCTTTTAGCCTCGATGACGCTGTTCCTCAGATGTGCCTAAATGAATACCACCTCTTCTTTCTACTTTCTGGTGCTTTCATGGGATACTGTTACAGTCTCTTATACCTCATTAACAACATGAATTATTTGCCATTTCCAATCATACAGGTAAGCAGTTTTATAGATTTGAGCAGAAAGATAAAGAAAGCAATTATTGAAAAATGGCCTTGATTGTTTATATCTTTGAATGTGGCAGCACCAGGTCTCAGTTGGCTTTTACCAGTAGATTAAAGCTGAGTGAGTGTATGTTTTGGTGCCAGTAATGTTCACCTTCCTTCTTGCTGCTCAGCCTCTTTCAAACAGGTGCAGGGAGCTGAGGGCCCTGTGTTGCACATTCAAAGCTGGCTAAGGTGGACCATTGCAGGAGGTGAGCTGCAGGAAAGCAACAATATACATGAACTGATTATTAACGTCAGGAATTAGCAACAGAGGTTACCTAAAAGCTGAAAATCCTCAGGGCTTTTAGATGATTGCTTTCAAACAAACAGAAATTTATCAGTTGTGATGGAGTACCAGATTTTTTTCAAGTCTGAAGAGCATACAGTGAGTTAAGCTTAAACTCAGCATCCGGAGCTAATTTGTGTGCTTCTACTGTGGGACTGATCCCTTTAGAGGGGGCTGTAGCAGTTCTGCAGAAATCTAGCAGAGAGAAAGTGAGATGTGAAATGCAGCCCAGAAATATTGCTCCGATTAGTTTTAATTTGTCTAGGCTACAGGTTTTAAAGCAGGCTTTTATTTTTTTAACTGTTTCACCAGTTTGTTCTGAATGCTATCAAACTATTGTTTTTGTTTCTAGCAATACAAGTACTTACGTTTCAGAAGGTCTTTGCCTCTCCTCATGAAACACAGCTGTGTGGAATCTCTGTACTCGGTTAGAAACTTCTGCGTTGTGTATTACTTCTTTGGTAAGGATTTGTAAAGTTGGAGTGCCTGTATTTTGAATTCCTTTATTTTAGGCAGGGAATCTGTGCTGTTTTTTCAGCCTCTCAGATTGCTTGCTGAAGGCATGTGGGCTTATTTAAACAAATAAGACAAGTAATGTCTCTCTAGAATAGTGCAAATAGGCACAGTTTGCATGCTGGTATTAATTCTTAAAGCCTTACAGCATTTTGGTTAGCACGTGAGAAATGTCTCTTTTTCCATAGAGGTTAACACCTTACAGAGGAATTTCTCACCCAGTTGGTAACATCACATGAGTAAGAACATTACCATTTTCTAAGAAGACGACTGGGAACACTCGTTTTCTAACCTGAAGCCTGTGTTTTTGGACACTGTGCCAAAACATTGATCCTCCTCCAGAGGGTTGTTTCTGGTGTTCTCCTCTTGGAAGGAAATTCCACTGCAGGCAGCTGTGAAGTAACTTGCACGTAGGAGGAGCTACCAAGCTCTAACCAGCTAGCATTGCAGAGGATGCATTTTGAAACCTTTTTGGCCACTATTTGTGTGTCCATTCTGATCTGTGTAAAAATACTCCAAGCCTGGAAACAAAGTACAATTGAAGAATTTTGTTTTTATTTGTAACTTAAATATATCTAACTCAGTTTTTTTGTCACGTGGGTAAATGTTGCTATGCCTGGCTTACTCCTTCCATTGTCTGGTATTGGGAATAGTCTCAGAGCAGAAACTGGAACATTGGCAGCAGGTACAACTTCTGTGTACGTAGTGCCACCATTCCTTACTATTTCTAAGAAAAAACAAGCACTTTGGCTTTATTCTCAAGTGCAGTTTATTTGCAGTTATTTGGAGAAAACTGGGGAGAAAAATGCAGTTTGCCTCCCTTCTGGGAGAATCAAGAATCATTCCTTAAAATGATAATGATAAATTCTACTGATGGGCACAGCTGGGTTGGACTGGATGAAATACAGGGAGGTTTCTTTTGTGTTAGGGTTGTAGTTATACTTTAAATGATGTAAAACTATGCTAGAGCGTTTTCCACTGGGGCAACTGCTTCAAGATTGGTTTCTTCTGTATCTCTATGAGTGCTCTGCTGCTGTCTGAGCTGTGGTGAAAATGAATATCAAATTACTATTAACTCCTTTGATAGAGAAGAAATACAAATATTCCAGTGCTGAGAAGCTAGTTGCAAGAGCAACATCTCTCACCACGCAGTTGTTGTCCTGGCACCTCTTCTTCCATTCTCTCATTCCTATTTTTTTAAGAAACAGAAGAGAGAAATCCCAAAGGCAGATTGTTTTCTTGCACGTGTGTTACAAGGCCATTCTTTGTCTTTTATATATGCGTTCTACTTCAGTCTTCTTGTTGGCCTGTTGTGTGCTTGATTGCCTGTGTTTTACTTCCTTCAGTGTTGTGTTTATTTCTTTGTTCCCTAGGTTATATCCCAAAGATGTGGATAAGCACCACAATGGACCTTCGTATAGACAGGTGGGTACCTTGTGCTGAAAATTTGGAGGAGAATATTGCCAACAGCTGCCTTTCCAGGTAGTCCAGCTTAGCAACTGGTCCTTTGTGCATAGTAGGGCTCTGTTCCTGACCTCCCCCAGAACATGGGGAGCATTGGAGGCTTCTGAAATAAACCCCACAAGGGCCAGCAGCCCCTGGTAAGAGCCATTTTGTAGCTAGGCTGTAAGGAATCCTCTTTGGTAGCCTTCATCTCTGTAAAACTGAAATATTTGGAAGGGTATTCTCTCCAGATCTCATTTGTGGTTTTTATCCAGTTCTGTGTTTTTAGGATGTTTTCATTTTTATACATCACTGTGATTCCTCTTCAAATAGGGAAATGGCAGCTTTTAATACTCTAATGCACTGAAGTTGTGATTACAGTCATTTATTCCGTGTGGCTTTTCCCTTAATTTCATTAATTTTAATTTCATCTAATCACCTCTAATAGAAAGTTAAAGAGATGTGATCTCATAACATCTTTATGGGACTTGTTGAGAACCACCAACAAAATCAACAATGAGCAGCCTACTAAAAATATCCTCCACAATAAAAATACTTTTATCTTGGTTGATTTATTTGCAGTAAATTGCATCCTCTTGACACACTGTCTGGCTTATTGGATCTCTCCTTATTTTACCACACCTGGTTATGTGGTGTTTTTCTTCTGGTCACCTGGTACATTGCGTGGTTGTTCTTCAAGATCTACGCTACAGAGGTTGGTGTGCTGTGACAGTGCTGAAGTGCTTTGCTGATAATGCTTTCTTTTCAAAAGCAAGAACTTGTGGCACACACCTGCAGGTTATGTGAGAAGGTAATATCCAGAAATGAGATCTCAGTCCAATTTATCAACAGAAAGGGTAACAGAAGGTGGTCAGTGTTCTGCAAGCTAAGCTCTGGAAATCTCACATTTCAACCAGGCATCCAAATTCTCCAAAGGAGAGACACGTTAATAAGAGTTCAGGCTGCAGTATTATAATAGACTTCAAGCAGCCCTGGGAATTAATATGCTTTTGCATTTTCATTCAATCACTGTTACAAATTAATGTGGCTAAAAAAAGACCATTTGAATATATAATGAATCACATTAGAATAAATCTGAGACTGTGCTTATGGGGGTGGTGGGAGTGGGAGTGCTGGGGGGTGACAAGGAAAAGGCAGCCAAGAATCTCTAAGCTTACATCAGATCCACACAGCTGTTTTGTTAACCCTTTGACAGCCATGGCCATTATCAATTCCAGTCTTGCAGCTGGGGAAGAGAAAAAGTGTTAATATGTAATCTGAATTCAGTGACACTGAACAAATAAACTGGCAGAGTCTGTGCCCAAACTGATTCATGTTCTGTAGTATTAAAAATATGCAATGCTTGATAACAACATAAGCAGTTATTTATATTTGAAGGCTTTCTTAGTTTATCAACGAAACAGTGTAGGAGGAGAATTGTAAAATATTTTATTATTTAATAAAAGATCCCTGCAGTTTTTCATTGGATTGGTTACATCTTAAAAGACAGATACAGCTGTTGAAATGTCTTATTTTTGGCTGTGGTGTCGATAGATTTTTCTCCCAGTTATCATTATGGTAGTAATCTGTCTACACATGATTTGCCCAGCTGTATGGGTACACAGGGGGCATTTCAAGATAAAGGGAGCTGGATTTTCTAAGACCTTGGCCTTAAATGTGAGGAGTGGCCTTTGTTGTGTGCTTGTTTGGTTTTGTTGTTGCTTCTGTTAGAAATTTCAAGGCAGTCTGTAGTAAGTTGAAGCAGTTGGGTATGTGCTTTTGTGGTCCATAATTCCTGACGAGCACCAACTCAGATATGATCTTTCTTAAGCTTTTTTCCCCCCCATGTTTTGCACTGGTTATGTGGTGTGTTTCTTCTGGGTACCTGGTACATTGTGTGGTTGTTCTTCAAGATCTGTGCTACAGAGGTTGGTGTGCCGTGGCAGTGTGTATAACACAACTTCTGGTATTTATTTTTAGACACATCACTTTCCTGTTCAGCCAACTTTTGCTGAGGAGACAGACCAATGCCTGCCTAAAATCCTAAACAGCAACCCTCCGCTCATTATAAAGGTAACTGGATTTCTGCAATATTCCCAGTTAGATTTGTGCTGGGAAGCTGATTCTCAAACTGTGATCTGCTGTGTGGCAGCTAGAGAAACTGCTGCTAGTTCTTTATAAAGCTGCCTCAGGGCTGAGAGAGACAGTCATAATGGTGAAAACTTGTTCAGTAGTGACATCTGCTGGTGCTCACCGTGCTATACTACTTTTAGGCTGAAGATGGATTCATTTAGAGGTGAAGGTGAGATGTATGCCTGCAGTAATGATGTTAGTTTGTAATGATGCTAAAATAAAAGGTTATGAATGCTTTCTTTTCTTTCCATTGTGGTAAACAGTAATTTTGGTGAGGCTGTGTTAGACTTTAGTAGAGCTTACTGTTTATAATAATCAGGAATTGAAGACCTCATGTAAAAAGTGTTGTGTAAACATAGGTGACTTTATTCTTCAGCACGTGGAAGATCCGTGTTTAATGATTATATGGATCTCTGATAAGGCTAGAGATAAAATGGGATTCAGGTGAATTGCAACCTCCTGTAATCTCTGTTACATTATCAAAGGATCTGTGAAGAAGAATCAATCACAGCACAGCAACTGCTGAGGTTATGAATTAGACTGAAGTGTCTAACTTATAATTGGGTCTTGCACAGCGAGAGAAATCTGGTTATCATTGGTCTGCCCCATTCATTACTTGTCATGTGAAAAAGCAGTGTTAGGCTTTGTGCTGTTTGCACACTGCAGATGAGCTCTGGCTTGCAAAAACAGTTTGTTCTCAACAGTTTGTTCTCTAGACTTGAGCTCTTTTTCTCTGAGTTGTTAGCTATTAAGATTGAATTAAAATTAAAAAGTCCTAGATTTTCTTTAGCTCCAAAGGAAGAACATACCAGGAGAGTTTTCCAAAGCTCTGCTCAGATGCTCTATCCAAACTGGTTCTGGGGATACATGCAGTCTTTTGCCTGTTTTTTTTCTCCCCCCCGCCCCTATCACATGGCTTGTCATAGTCTGTGCAAACTTGGTCTTTGTTAGAATTGCATTTCTATGGATAACAACAGTTTTTAAAGAACCTCCTTGGAATTTGCACTTGTGAAAACACTTCCCTTTCCTTCCAGTTTTTAGCCTTACAAGACTTGATGTTACTTTCCCAGTATTCTCCTGTTCGACGTCAGGAGGTCTTTAGCCTCAGCCAACCAGGTAAGAGCTCAGGTTGATTTTTATTTTTATTTTTTTTTAAATTAAATGTTTGCTGAATGTGTTGACAAGTGTTTTTATTTTTTAACTGCTGTGATGTATGCTATGTAAGCTATGAGGCCTCCTAAGTAAAAATGTCCTTTTGATGCCTTTTCCAAAAGGATGCTTAGTTCTCTGTATTCACATTGTTTTATCTACTCAGTAAATACCAGTCCCTGTTATTTGATTTAAATGACAACTGTGAGGAAACACAGGCCTTAAAGTATTGAAAGCAAGATCCTTGTGATGTCACCTATCAAATAATCCAAACTGAATAATCCAACTCGTGTATGTAAGGCCAGTGTTCAGATGTGAGATTAAACTGAGCATAGATAGTGGGTCACCACTGGAATTATGAAAGCAAACAAAGGCCACGATTTCATTTAGTATACAAGCCTCTTGCTGTATATGAAGATATGGCAGAGAAGGGCAGCTTTGTCTGCCTAGAAACGTTTGAAAACTTTGTTTCTCATCATTGGGATTTCTGATGTTTGCACAACTTCTAAAGCATTTCCCATTACCACTGATATTACTTTGTTCATTTTAGTTCATTTCAAATCTGATGGACCAAACTGCTCGTTTCCCACGTGCTTAATGGGTTTCACTGAAGTCTTGTGGAGTTATTAATTGCCAGTAGGATGGAGTCTGTCCATGTTTTCATCTTCTTTTCAGTATAAATATACTGCTGCAGTGAAAATGCACTGTGGCTTTTTACAAACGGAATGGTGCTGCTGTCTTTGAAGCTTTTTGCTGAGAGCAAATGTGCACTGTTGGAATAGATATGAGGGTACTGCAGAGATCAAACATACCTACTGCATTTCCCTTTTATGTGAATGCTCCTAGGTGGGCACCCACACAACTGGACTGCGATATCAAGGGAGTGTTTGAGTCTTCTGACTGATCTGACCCAGAGGTTGATTGCACAGCAGGAAGCTGCAGCAGCAAATGGGAGAGCAAAGCAGCAAGTGGGAGAGATGAAAGTATCTCCACAGACTCCAGGTATGTGAGCAAATGCTCATAATGCTTTGTAAAGCACGAGAATAGCAATAGACTAATGCACCTATGTGATCTGAATGAAGTTGTATGGAAAAATGAGTTGAGGGGGTTCTGCAAATAAATGGGAACATTAAAAAGGAAGTCCCACTCCTGTTTCATTTCAATCCCCTAAACAAATGGGAAGCTTCAAAAGTGTGCTTACTTTGTTTACTTTGCTTGATGTTATATTCAATGCAGTATGGTCTTCCACACTTGCATGAGTTAAGAAAGTCTAATTATTAGAGTTATTATTAGAATATGACTGAATCTAAGAACTCTAAGACCTTCCAGGAGATGCTTTATAACTTGCTTAGCTGTTCTTCTGGCTACCTTAAGATGACAAAGTTAGTTTTTGTTGTCATAAGGACTTTGAACATGTTTATGTGGCTCACTGAGTATCATGGTAAAAGAAGAAGAGCCAGTTTGAGTCTCGAGCTGCATGCAGGCAGCACGCATTTCAGGTGTTTCACATGCTGGTCTTAGGCATCATTCCTGGCAGCAGAGCTGTGTCAGTACGAGGGCTGGCAGGTAACTGGATCCCTTAGCAGTCAGTGCCTGGGACACAAGCGAACTCCTGTCCAGGGAACAGCAGGGGACAGTTGGTATGTCAGAGGTGAATTTCTTCTAGTGCTGTTGCTGCTGCCTTGGAATTTGTGGCTGACGTGTTTCATACCAATCAGAAAGAACTGTTGTTCTTATTTAGGAACTGTCCTTAAGTACCCTTGCCTTCCAGTACTAATACTAGGAATGCTAAAGATGCTTTGTGATGATACATCCAATGCATTGTAATGCTTGTTAGCAGAAGGAGATGTTCAGGAAACAAGTGGAAAGAACTCTTAAAAACTCTGTGCTCAGGTTGATATGTACTTCTTTGCAAGGTGGAAGCAATGTCTGTTAATAAAAACTCTTGACAATACAAAGTTGTTGAAGCAGCAATCTAGTAACAAACCCATGTCTTGACAGCATGTTTATTTACAGCATATTTCTCTTGTTAGGAGCTGCAGGGGCAGAAGATATCCCTTTCCAGTTACAGAGGTCTAATGTTATTCCCAGAGCTGCTATGTCTTCCCTGGTTAAATCATCCTCAGTGCCTTTAAAGGCATCGCCTGGGTCTGATATTGGTTCACCTTTCAGTTCACCTGCTTTAACTTGCAAGGCGGGAATTCTGGAGTTAAGTTCTCCTTGGCATGGAAAAGTCCAGAGTCCTCTGGTTGTGCGAAGGGGACCAAAGCTGTGGACATCAGGTTCAGGTAAAGACTTTTCTGCTACATTTGTTCTTACCCTCGTAGTCATAGATGTAGATGCCAGTAGAGGTCTATGTGCGTGAGAGGAAAAGGGACAGAAACCTGTTTTCTGAGGAGACTGCATTTCTCTTGTAGGTCTGCAACTGAATGGTTCCCACCACGAATCCTTCCCAGCGCTCTCTGTTGCGAGAGTTGGCAGCGAGGCTGTGCAGCCAAGTTTGATTTACACATGGCTCCAGAACAAGCAAGAACAGGTAGAGTGAAAGTTGCAGCACAGATAGATTACAGCCAATACAGCTTAAGTGTTCTCTCTTCTGAAAGAACTCTTGAAGGATACTTCTTCAATTAGCTTACATGACTTAATGAAACATATTCTGCCTCACTCAATTCCTTTACACTGTGAAAAGATGGTAGAAGTGAGGAGGCTTAACTTTGCTTGCCTTCTGATAAATACTATGTTTTTCATCTGTTTCTTTTCAGATAAAAAACTTCTTATCAAGACGAGTGCTGATAATGTATTTCTTCAGCAAGGTAGTCATGATCATGTGTTGTGTGAGTGAGCAGCATGGTCTAGAAAATGCATGAACATGTGAGATCTGCTGTTGCAATGTGTGTCTTTTCCATATAGTAATGATTTAGAACACTGTGTCCAGCTCTGAGCTCCCCAGCTCAAAAAAGACAGGGATCTCTTTGAAAGAGTCCAGTGGAGATGGACAAAGATGACAGAGGGCCTGGAGCATCTGCTTATGAGGAGAGACTGAGGAACCAGGGTCTGTTCAGCCAGGGAGGTGGGAAGCAAGTGGATAAGCCCAGTTTCCTCTTGGTGGTGCACAGCAATAGGACATAGAATAATGGCCTTAAATTTGAACGTAGGAAGTTCAAGTTTTAGGTTCAAGATATTCCACACAAACTTATGGAGTAACTTCTTTATAGTAAGAGTGGCACAGCACTGGAATGGGCTGCCCAGTGAGAGTTCCTTACATGGAGATACTCAAGACCTGGCTGGACACCTGCCTGCGTGAGCTGTGGTGGGGTACCTGCTTTAGCAGGGGGGTTGGACTCAGCTCTTGAGGTCCCTTCCAACCCCTGCAGTTCTGTGATTCAGAAGTTCTTTTTTCTAATCTAATTGTAAGTACAGTGCTGTCTTTATTGTGATACTTAAAGCAGGACTACCCTATGCCTGTATTAAAAAAGTAAATGTTTGGTTAAGCTAGGCTGTTTATAAGCAGCATTTTGCTTGAAGTATCATAATAAAACAACTGAGAACGTAAAAATGCAATTATCTCAGGATGCTAACTGCTATGGTATAAGCCTCTAGTTAAGGTTAGGATTCTGTTAATAGTACTTTGTCAGGTTAGTGTACCAAGTGAATGCTTTATGTTTTTCCTTTGTGGGGAAAAAAGGTAGCTGGATTTTTTGGAATTTCTCCTTCTGAAACATTGGTACTAATTTTACTTCTACCTTTCAGTTGTAAAGTATTTCAGTAGTATAAGTGTTTATACTGTGCAAGTTTGGCTTAGTTTTTGCACAAAAAAAAAACAGTTGAGTGCTTTTCTTAACAAAACTGAACAACTTAATTAAGCTTTACAGAGTAAATGTCCTCTACTGTAGATCTTTGTTTTTATAGGTTTCATTCATTTTTGCATGCAGATCTCTTCTGTGCGTGTGAGAGTTATTCATATATAGCAGTCTTGTCAGCTAGACTAGAATGGAGACTGAGTCAAACAAGGTCACGATATAGGAATGGAGAGACTAGTGTTTATTTAGCCCTTGAGAACAAGCTAGCAAATATACTTTCTCTCTTGGAATCTTCACTTGTAGCTAGAGCTTTGTGGGCAGCTCCTACAGATTTATCTGGGCATTTCCTGACATTTGTCAGCCTTGCAGATCTTTTCTGAGGAGTCATGTGAACTGAAGAAATGTGTATTATTGAATTGAAACCTGCAGTTTTGGTGATGCTTTTAGGTTGTGTGCTAGAATGCTTTGATTTCTTCTCAGCATCCGGAAGCCTCCATCCAAGCTGTTTTCTCTGATGCCCAGATGCACATTTGGGCATTGGAAGGTAAGCAGTTTCTGTTCCCAGTTTTTCTGCTCCTAATGTTCATGGAACTACAAAACCTGTAAAAACTTTGAATCTTTTTTGATAGAAATACAACTGCTTTTCTATAACGTGAATAAAGATCTCTTTAATAAAGATTCACTACTTTATTTTGAAATCCCATGCACAGTTTTTTAGTTTGTTCCCTGGAGGCAGTGATTCCTGGATTTGATTTGTTGCTTTTCTTCCACATTAACCCATTTATCTATCAGCTTCACATTTTCTTTCAGTAAGAATTTTTTTTTACAGCAGGTTTTCTTCCTGAAGTGTCCTTCTTTGTTAGCTGGGGGTGTGGAGGCAGGCAGGCATTCAAGTAGTAAGTTAACAAATAATTTGGAAGAAGTGGTCCAGAGAGATTTAAAAAACCAACGAGGACGTGGCTGCACAACAGGACTTTCTTGATTGTTTATCTCAGTGTCAAGAGCAAACACCAGTCTTTAGAATCCTTGACTGGATTTCACTGTGCAAAGATCAGTCCTCCTCCTGGGTTAGATGTTTTATGGACTGATGAGGCAGGTTGTGTCAGATCAAAGGTGACAAGTCAAGAAATATGGTCAGGAGATGGGGATCATAAATATGGTTTTTGTATTGTCTGTGTCTTAACAAGGGTTGGTGAGCGAGGCTGCAGTGCTTTTTAATGGAATAAACTGAGAAGGGTTTAAAAGCTCAATCCAATTTTCAGATCCAATTTTCAGAGTAGTAAAGTTGTTGTATAAGCTGAACAAAACTTTCAGTAATCTGGAAATGTTTCTGCACGGCTAAGATTGTGAAATAGCACTTGTCTTGTGGTTGATGTCAGGTACGGTTCTGATCAGAGGAGCAGAAAGGGAGCCAGTCCTCTTCTAAATATTTTATCTCTCTTCCCCTATCATTAGCCTCAAGCTATTGTGCAGCAGTCAGACGAGTGACTGATTTAGCCCTGCAGCAAGCCAAAACTGAGGTAATGGTCATCTGGCTGCAGAAAGTCCTAAGAATTCCACCACGCTAGTAGGATCCTCAGGAAACATGTAGTCTTTGTTAATGCATCACAAGTTGAGAACTCTGTAATTGTAGCAACCTTTTTTTCCCCCAAAAGGTCTGTCTCATTTGGTAGCAGCCTCCTTCACTGAAGACCAATTTGGAGTTGTTCAAACTACGCTGCCAGCTATCCTGAATACTTTACTGACCCTTCAGGAGGTGAAAGCCATGAACTTTTCCTTACCACAGAACAACTTTATGGGAGGAGTTTTGTTAGCTTTGTGTTTTAGCAGCGCTGACCAGTCGTGGCATTGAATTAGTCACTGCTGTAAACAGCTTCTCATCTTCAGCTAATCTAAATGAAACAACCAGTTGACACTATGTTCCTTATGGGACAGCTGGATAAAAGCCTTGTTAGATCTTTAATATGTAGAAGCAGGAGGTGCATTTTTACTGAAATATTGAACTGAGCATGCGGTACTTTTTGAATTAAACATTTTGTTTCAGGGGTGCATCAAATATCCTGTATCTTAAGCTTAGGACTTGGTCTTCAATGGGCTGTAGAGAATTCTTCATACAATCTGCAGCACTTGGAGGCTTTGCAAACCGCTAGAGATAAGATCACAAAGCAGTGCTCAGGCATTACTCAAACTCTCCAATTGTTGATGTTTGGAAATGTGAATTAAAAAAAAAAAAAAAAAAAAAAAAAAAAAAGATTTGTTTCCAAAGCTATGCATGTCTTTTTGATACCATCATTTTTACACTTCCTTAGTGGAGATTCTTGGAAAGGATTTTGAGGATTTTGAGCTTCTCAGTGTAAGTCATTTATTCCAAGAAGAGGTGCTGGGTAAGGGGCAGGGAGCACCTCCCATGTTTCTGAAGGAAGCAAGATATAACACAAAACAGAATTGGTTTTGTACTGCCGTGCTTAGCATTTAGACTTAATACCAGAGAATCTGATTTCATAGATCTTAATTATTGTGCTGATGTTGATGGCCTGGAAATGTAAGGCCAACTTTGGTTTCCAAGACATTTTTGTGTCTTGGTGGCATTGGAATTTTTTTTTTTTACTTAGCTTTATTTAATAAATATCTTGTTAGCTCTGCTTTAAAGTAACTGACCAGACAGAGGGAGCTCATCTTTTCTTTTTTTTTTTCTCCATTAGGTTGTAGACAGACATTTCAAACTGCCTCATGTTTCTAGCAAACCTCCCAGGAGTTCAGGAAGCCTGGTGGACACATCCTACAAAACACTACGATTTGCACTGAGAGCATCCTTGAAAACAGCTCTGTACCGGATAACCACTGTCTTTGGAGAACACCTGAAGTAAGAACTCTTCTTCATGATTTCTCCCTTGCTAGATTTTTAAATTAAATGTTACTGTGGAAATGGACTTTTGTGCCAAAATCTCTATAGGGCATTATTCTAACATGGCATCTTTCTATTTTCTTTAATTTGTTGAACCTTACAAAGTTTTTGTGTATGTATATGGTCCTGCTAGAAACTTAATCAAAGAATTCTGGGTCCTCAGTGAATTTTATGAACTTTAAAGTGGTCCATGGATGTCACTCAATAATTAAATCTTTGCTGCTGCAAAATAAATTGACTAGAGATAACTATCTGTTTAGTGGGAAGAGAATCTTGGGCAGCCTTACTAAATGCTTCTTGCTCGTCTAACAACTGGCTCTCAGCTGCTGTCACAGCAGGCTGACTTCTGTACTTGGTGTCTGAATGTGTGGAGCTGAATCTTTCTTCGCTGTCTGCCCTTCTCTCTCTGTGAGATGAAATGTCTCACAGTTTGGAAATGCTGTGTGTACAGGATAAATCATTTTGAGATTCTTTCATACGTAAGTCAACTTTGCAAGAATAACAGCCGCTCGTGAAGCTGTATCAGGGATCATTCAGATGGGATGTTAGGAACAACCTGAACTGAGAGGGTGGCTGAGTGCTGGAGCCGGCTCCCAGAGGCAGGGCTCATGGCACCAAGCTGCCAGAGTTCAACAAGCATTTGGCAGTGCTGTCAGGCATAGGGTTTAGTTTTTAAGGTTGTTATCTGTGCAGCCAGGAGTTGGACTCAGAGATCCTTGTGAGTCCCTTCCAACTCACAATGTTTTGTGATGCCATGATTAAACAGGTGAAGAAACAGATGAGCTTTCTAGGCATAATTGTCTTTTAGTAGTGGAAGCTGTTGAGGAATTGATATTTTTAAGGATTCATACCTACTTTTCTGTGTGTTTTTCTTGGAACCTAAGCTTTCGTACAGCTGGGTTTTCTAAATTTCAACTCGAGTGCAGATGTTTATTTCAGTGTGCACTTAGTTTTGGCATGAGGTTTGGTATTGTGGTGTACTACATTTAATGTAAAAACTTATGTTCTGTGTTTGTTTTTAGTGCAGTGCAAGTCTCTACAGAACATAAGAAAAGACTTCAGCAGTTCTTGGAGTATAAAGAATAAATATCAGATTTTGATACAGCTACAGTTTGGTGCTTCTGGTAAGAAGAAAGTGGGACTACTGAGCCTTTTTATCCTGTATTGTTGAAAAAACATGTGGAAGCACAAGTTGCAGAATGAAACTCTTAAAATTGTAGAAAGTCTCTTCCAGTTTTGGAAGAGTTCATCTTTTGTATAATAAAATGTCTTCAAATTCATCTTGCCTTCCTTTAACATCACTTACAGGTGAGAAAGTGTCAGTTCTTATTTTATGTCAGACTGTGACATTTGAGATTATCAGACTTACTCTCCCATTTAGGCTCTTCCCTGTTTTTCCCTCATATATTCTTTCCCTGCTTTTCCTGATGAAGGGCTGGGTGGAGATTTACACAGATACTTCATGTCCCTGAGTGTTTCATAAATTTAGCTGCTCACACTTTCAGCTCAGATGAAGCGTCTGCTTTAAGAATAAGAAACAGATGTGCCAAGGAATGAAAGGTGCTACTCTCCTGTAGGATGGAAATGATTCCTTCTGAGCAGAATGGCTACGTGAAAAGATATTGGTAAGACAAAATACTGCTTGAATTTATCAGCATGGATTTTATTGTCTTCAGGGTGACCTGGGAAACGAGCTCTGATCTACACAGAGACATACAGGAAACATTTACTGTATTTGGTAAAAGCTGTAGGTAGTGATATTGTGCATGAAAGGTTGGATCAGCAGCTTTCTGTTCAGGTGGATATGAAGGATCTTTGCAACATATCCACCTCTTTCAAGGCAATGTAACTATTGGTAGCTTCTGATGAAAAGTGACTTTTTTAAAAGCATCTTTTACATTTCTTATTTGCAAGCAGACCTGTCCAAATAGCTTGAAAAATGAACTGTCCCATTTTTAAACTGACTCCAGTTACTGTGATATCTGCAGAAGAAAACTTGCACAGTGTGTGAAGTGCTGAGGTGTAGCTGCAGTTTATCTCAAGGAAATTACAATAAGGTAAACTAAATGGTCTAAATTCAGTAAGATGAAGGGAAAGAATGTTTGGATCTTCCTTCTTCTGTTCTCTGCAGTGCTGTTGGTCCTGTGAATTTTGCTGTAGAATTGAAGATGACCAGGATGTCATTACAGTGGTGTGGTGAAACAGCTGGCTTACAGAGCAGCTGTGCACTAATAATTGCTTACCAGGGCCAGTAAGGCTTAGGAAGAGAGGAAAAGCCCAAATCTAGTGTGAGACCTGTGTATTAGTTCCCCATTACGAAGGCATTTAATTTTCTCAGCATGCACAAACTGTATGTGTTAGCTTGATAGTAGTTGTTATAATTAGGTTGTTCCTTTTGCAGAGGTTGCTTTCAGCAAATGCCAGAAGGTGATGGACAGCCTTTCATTATTTTTTTAAGGTTAGACACAGTCTCTTAATGTTTTCCCACACTTAACTTCTACCACAGGTTTGACTGTTATGTCAAAGCCCCTTGCCTGCCTGCTTTATTAAGTAATTTGCTCTTTTGCTGGTATTACGATGTGCACCTGGTGTTAAAGTGATGCTTTAGCTCAGGTGTTAACTGTTGATCCAAATACTTTGGTTAAAAGTTTCAGGTAAATTTTCCATACGTTTAAGCAGGTGCAGAATGTTTTGGTTTTTTTTTTTATTTATTTTTTTTTTTATTGCTCTGTTATTTTGTGCAACACTCTCAACTATAAGCTTCAAGTTGTAATTAACAATGTTATGGCTGTCAGCAGGAGGGTTAAAATGCAGACTTGTTTTTGTTGCCAAAGTGCTTGAGGTCTGTCCTCCTTGTGTTGCAGCAGAGATTTGCACACGACATCTGCTAATGTGCTTTTCATTTGTGGAATTCTCAGTGTTTGACAAAAGAGCTTTCAAAAGCTGATTGCTTTGTAGCTTCTTTAAAAGCTACAATTCTTAAGGAGTTGTAGTGCTTTTTCTTTTTAAGTGAATCTTTAATAGTATCTTGTGATTGTGAGTGTACAGGAGTGCATGTTGAGTGCCCTCTGAAGGTGCAGTAACTGACTTACAGAAGTCAAACAGGGGTAACACCACATTTTAGTTTAGTGTTTGGGAATAATGTTCATTTGGCAAGCTGTCTTGGTGTTTCATTTCTTACACTTGTAGATACTACTTAATGTAAAAATAAGCACTGTGAGACTTCTGTGAGCTATGGGGAGTCTTTTGGGTTCATCTCTATATTCTGGGTAATGAGGAAAAAAATCATAAGTGGTTTTTTTTTTTTTTTTTTTTTTTTTTTTTTTTTTTTTACAGTTTGTTTCTCTGTAACTGCAGTTAAACCTGTTCCCTTAAGCCTCATAATGTTTCTCATCTGTTTAATCATCTCTAAGCTGAGCTGCACCTTCTTTCTGGGTTGCATATTGCAGGCACAAGTGAAACTGATAGCATTTGGTTTGATTGCTCTTCTGGCAGCCTTGTGAACTACCTGCCTTTCCCTGCAGATTCACTAATAGTCAAGAACATCTGAAATTATCTTCATCACAGCTGCAGAGAGGTGGGCAGTTGATTGTTCAGATCTGCTTATCTGTTGTAATTGAGTAATAGAATGCTACAAATGAGCAATTGGAGATTTTAGTTCTTAAGCAGCCCCTTACAGACCTGATCAAAACCCAGTCCTGCTTTCTTTTCTGAGACATAACAGAAAACTGGGAGTGCACAAACACAGTGATCCCACTCCTTGAAACTGCTGTATGCCCCCGTATCTGACAGAACTGTGCAGGACTTGCTCTCTCAACACACTTTGTTTGGAGGACTGTCTTGATGCCAATTGCTGCTCGGGGCCTGGATGCACCCTTCAAATGAAGTGGTTGTAGTTCTGTTGCTGCTTACATTGAACAGAGGCTGTATTGTATGCACTACTCCTGGTATCTTCAGGCCTGAAGCAGCCCTCTTCCCACCTACTGGGAAACATTTTTGGCTCTTTGGTTGAGGCAGCAGATGTATTCAGCTGCAACTGTGGCAGCATCAGCCTCTTGTACGTGATAAACAGGTACCAGCAAATTGATCAGCAAATCATGCAGCCTTGACTGCACGCTCACCAGACTTCCCCAGCTTCTGAAATTGGCCATGTGCTCTTCCTGGGGAGGGCTTGATGCTTTCAGTGTGTGAGGAAGAGAATCCTGCTGTAAGCAGGGTGTCCTGGGAGCACCGTCAGCTTGGGAGATGCTGTTTGTTGTGTGCAGTTCCCTTTCCTCAGGGCAAATGCTGGCAGCCTGTAGGGCTTTGCATGTTCAGGCAGGCTTCTGGTGGTTGTGTGACTTCATCTGCTCACAATAAACACCGTCCAGTTGCTCCTATTTCCTCCTTTCTACAAAGGCGTGATGGAAAGATGAGGGTCTGAGCAGAATCATCACAAATGCTGCAGGTTGAGGATGCCCCCCAGTACCTGTGTATATTCCTCCCCTGTGGGCTGATATTTTACGTCAGCACTGGCGTTCACATATTTGTTACATGGACTAAATGTGCTCGGGTGCTGTGAATGTACCTGGAGTGTGCTCTGTCAAGAGAGGTAGAAGGATGTTCCTACATCAGAATATTGCTCCCCCTTGCTGCTGCTGTGGGATTGTAGGGATTTGCATCTGGTGGCAGACCAGCTTCAGACAAATCTATAGTATAAATAAGCTGTGCAGCTCCCTCGTGTCTGAGAGAAAGGGCTGTGAGAGAGGGAATAAAACCTGGGCTGTGCTCTGATTCCAGGAAACAAAAAATGAATTGGGAAAGACCTCACCTTTCTGCCTTTGCAAAAAAATAAAACAAAAACTAACCCTCAGGACTACAGCAGAGCTAGTCAGACAGGAGCTAGTCTCTGAAGTGTACCATGAGATAAAAAACAAACTCAAGGGGGAACGGTTCCCTGGGTGGCCTGCTGGATATATATACTAACTGATTCTTCTGATAGGTGGTGAGGGGATAGGAGTTCTCTTTATTTTTTTTAATTTTAATCTCTGTGAAGTGTAAATCAGTTTCAGTGGTAGGATGAATTACAGAGAAAGCTGTGGCCTGAACAGCATGTGTACATGTTTGTGCAATCATCAAAGGAGCTAAGTGCTGAGTGAATAGTGAGCCCTGCTCCCTACCCTGCCCAAAAAAACGCACCAGCTTTGCCTTTTGCTTCTTGAATAACTGCTTTTTGTATGTGAAATGGTTTGTCCTTTATCACAGAGGCACAGTGCAGCACTTCTGCTCTCAGTCACTGTCTGTGAGATGCCCACGCTTCATCTGAGGCACCAAGGGTTGAGTTTGACAGATGGAGGTGGACACGAACTCTACTACTAAATAAGCTGGAGTGAGGTGGTGGTGGAGGGAAGCAGCCATTGGCACGAGCTATGCTCTGAACCTGAAGGGATGCTTTTAGCTTGTGGAGCCCTGTTGTGCAGTGGGGCTTAGTCTTACCCCCCTGTGTCACCTCGGATGACGTTAACAGAGTCTTTGCAAATCAGTAGGCTGCAGGAGTGGTGGACACCACAAACGCCCCGGAGAAAACAAATAATTCTGTATTCTGTGCAGGGTTTGGCTGTGTGCAGTAAACATATTTGATGTGTGGTCCAGACGCATTGCCAGTAAAGAAAAGTCAGAAGTGACTAGCTGCCCATTCAGCAATCTCTATCTTCAGTGCATTGAATATATGGATCCCCAGGCAAAACGACAAAGCGACTGTGGGGCCACGTTCTGAGCCAGTGCTATAATTCACTGACAGGAGGCGTGAACTGAAGTTGTACCAGTAATTCTAGTTCTGGCATGTCCTCACTGCTGAGGATTGGATTTGGATTTTACGAGCTGAACGTTCTCAAGTTGTGCTGGCCTGTTTGCCTGCTTGTTTAGGACCTGAATTTATTTTATTGCCCGTGTTCCCTACGCATAATGTGAGAGATTAATCTATTTATGGGCTGATGCAGAGGAATAATACCAATAGATGCTTGGGCCAGCTAGTTGCAGGTGTAAACAACAAGGTCTTGAATGGAAGCTAACTGAACCCTTATTCAGAAGTGTATGTTTTTGGGTTTTTTTCCTCTTTTTCTAGAAATTCTCTAGAACGACCTGCCAGTTAACTGGGAAGGCAGGAAGCAGGGAAAGGTCTGTAGCGTTATGGTGGCTTTTGGAGATGCTGATCAATTCTTGTAGACTCTGCGAGACAGAGGTGGGCTCTAGCTCATTGTATGACTTTCCCAAATATGCTAGCTATTTAAATGAGACTTCTTTTTTAAAAGATGAGTTGCACTGACCTGAGGAACATCTTCTAACTACCAGAGCTATAAACAAATCTGTAAGTTATGAGGCAACAGCTGAGTACATCACTACGTACTGTGTGGTCAGTTTGACCCTGCTGTCTTAATTTAAGAGGTCACTTTAAAACCACTATAAAGAAAGGCTTTGTGCTGCCTTAAAGGGATATGGGCAATCTCTAAGAAACGGGCATACTTGCAGAGACAATCCCCTTGGCTCAGTTTTTGTTTGGCTGTTTTTTTTTACTATCTGTGGTGCAGTAAATTAAAACAAAAACAAGTCTGGACTTGGCATGCCTTTGTAAATAAAACGCTGTGTGTGAATCGACAGCTTGTTTGCAACCGGTTTATTTATAACAAAGTTTTTTATTTCTCCCACTAGAGAGGTTGTTTTGCTGTATATTAGCAGATCGCCTATGGTTGCTGAAGCAGTTGGACAGAAGGCCTCACAATTTCAGTTGTGTCCCTTTGAAAGAAAACAAGCAAAAATTTAATTTTGTTCCTTGTTGGAGTAGAAGCAGGGATTGCAGCACGTGAACTGGAGATTGATACTTCAACTCACGTTGTTTGCACTGCACAGCTCACCTTACATGCAACTGTTCTGCTTCATTCCTCTCCTACCGCAGAAGAACTACTCAGGGAGCTGGAGTTCTCAGCTTCTTGGTGTTTCTTCTTTCTGCAGCATGGCCTTCTGTGCACGCTCAGAGCAGTAATGCTGACTGTGCTGTGGTGGTGCCCAGTTTCTGTGGCTAGTACAGTCCACTAGCTGCTCTGGGTGTGAGTGCCTTGTTTTTGGCACCTGGTGATGGGCAACACGAGGGCAGGAAGCTGTCTCATGGCTGCTTGGTGTTTCAGTGGCAAGGACCCAGGTCAGCATGCTGGCTGTGGTCTGGCTTTTTCTTGGTTCATGTGAGCTAAGACTTCAGTCCAGTTGGGGATAGAATTAGCTTTCTCTTTTCTCAGCCACCAAGTAGAAGTGAGTGGGCAGATGGGCAATTCTTGTTATTTATCATTTCTATCCTGTTCGTAACCTAGAGAGGAAATTCAGGCTAGCAGTTGTATTCCCTGGAAAGTTTTAGTCCTAATTGCAGTCTTATATCTGACTAAAAATGAAACAAATCCTGGGGACAAGCTTCAGAGGCCAAGGATGCCCCTGGAAGGTCTGCTTCAGTGATGGAGACTCATTAAGAAAGGGAAGAGGCAACTGGCATAGCTGTGATCTCTTGATAAGCTATGATCCATTACCACAGTCCTCAGCAATGAGGAATGAGAAACAAGGCTAAATATAGAGCAATCACCAGTGTCATTCTATTAAGAGGGAGGGTATTGATGTCGTGGGGAACAGGCCAGCGACAGATTTTTCACAAGGGCACGGAGGGGAGACACCCCTCTAGCTCATGGATGTCGTTGACAACGTGGAGTGAATCAGTATTTGCTGCAGAGCTCGTGCATTCAGCTAAGTCACGGTGACCCAGGGCAGAAAGCAGTCTGAGCAGTGACTGCACTTGTTTGGCCTTTGTTCCAGAACCAGAACGTATGAAGCATCCTCCGATTCAGTTGGGGAAGAGAGGGAACTGCTTAACTCTTTCACAGGCACAGCGATTCAAGAGGCACTTGTTCTTTCCAGCTACATCTGTGGCATGTTGGAGGAGCCAACTTGTTGCTTTGGAAGCACTTTGGGCATCTCACCTCTGGTGGGACAGCTGGCTCTGGGGCAGAGTGTGCAGCCACCTCCTGCTTTGCCTCCTCGGGCCCAGGGATGGGCAGCCCTAGCTGGATGCCTGGATGCAGCTGGGAATTTATTTATTTTTAATTCCCCTTGAAAGCTGAGCAAGTAGTGGTGTGAGAGATCGTTTGAGTGCACAGGGCATCGTTTCCTGCTGTGCTTCATAGAATTGCACCTTCACAGAATTGTACCTGCAGCTTGAGCTGCAGCATCTACATCTCCACGAGACAGCCCGCAGTGTGATCAGCTGGCTGTGAGGGCCTTGGTGCGAGGTGCTGCCGAAGCCGGGAGCTGCGCTGTGCTTTGCCCCCAGCCCCTCCTCACCACCTACGGGGAAAAAAGCCTTTTCGCCCGGGTTATTGCTGAGCCAGTGGCGGCACCTGCCGGCGTTCTGCAGGATATTCAGGAGAAGGGTGAGAGCCAGAACCTGCACTTCGGAGCTGGGTGAGCGTGGCCTGAGGTAAGAAACCCAGAATTAGGCAGGTTAATGAGGTCAGAAGTGTTAAGTGATGTTCCTTTTCATGCTTTCCAAGAAAGAAAATCCCTCTAGAAAGTGATACAGTATCTCTAGTGCTACCTGTTTTCTAGGAAAGACTCTAGACAGTGCATATTGATGTGGTTGATTTGCACAAGCTGAAGCTGCGCTCAGGATCCAGCCAGACTCTAGGTTTTGCTTTGCTGGAAGCAGTGGATTACCCTGGTTACACTGCGTTCTGGAACAATATTTCCCTCAATAAATTTTATTGCCTCTTCACATGTAATTGAGGCTTAGGCAGTTAAACTGCAGTGTATTTCTGTCTCACGCAATTATTGTTTCTGGTAGCACTGCCAGGTGACGTGAGCATTTCCAAACTGAAGAAGAGCTGTTCCATATTGAGGGCCTTATGGACAGATGGGACAGAGATGGATTAAAGGTGGGCAGAGAACTTGGATGCAGAGCTGCTCTCTGTAGAGGGATAATGTAGGCTGAAAGTTTTACTTTGTTCACAGGACATAACTGCTGAAATTCAGTGTTCGTGTTGGCTGGTTGCTACTTTCTCTTCCTGTAGAGGTGGGAATTTTTCCCCTTTTCATCATGTTGTGTTCCTACAAATGTATCCTGAGAACATTAAGCAACTTTCAACTACATTTGACAGAGAGCTGGTAAGTTTGGTAATTGCAGAAAAAAACAACAAACCCTATGGGGAAAGGCTGGCATGTTCCTCATTTGGTAGAACTCAGGGCTTCTGTGCAGAGCAGGAAAGGGGAGAGAGACTGTCTATGGAATGTCATTGGTACTGCTGCTCTCAGAACGGCGTGTTCTTCTCTACATCTCATCTCTGCTGGGGAAGGCTGCCTCCCTCACACCGAATGTACAACATTCAAAGCATCTGCCAAAAAAAAAAAGGGCTTCTTCTCCCGACCATTCCTTTTACTCTAGGGGATAGCGTGTGTTATTAAGGTAGTAGACAAAACTGAGTGATGTGCACTGTGGGTGTCTGTGTTCTAAGTGCAGGGTGCTCCTTAGGAAGGGCACGGTGTGCTGCCACCTCCATCGCTGCCCTCGTGCTACGTGTTCTGAGCCTTCCTGTAAGGCTGTGACCAGGAACGGTTTCCAACCTGCTGCCCGTTCCTCTCCCAGCAGCAGGGTTTGAACACCCTGAGCCAGGAGCGGGCCGGTGCACCTCGGAGCAAAGCTGCGCATCGCGGCTCAGCCTGTGCTTCTTTGGAACGAGGCCCAAGCTCATAAAGCTCGTTAGATTGCTTCCAGACCTGAGCCGGGCCCCGAGAAGCCAGGGCGAATGTCACCGCTCAGTGCGGCGTGCCGGGAGCGGGGCTGGAAGGTGATGCGGCACGGACGTACCTCGCTCCTCCCGCCGCCCGGGTGCTGCTCCTCGGCGAAGCGCCGGAGCCCGCGGGAGTGCCGGAGCCGGCGCGGGGTGCCCGGCCCCGCTCCTCTCCGCCGGCCCGGGCCCGCGGGCGGACCCCGCTCCTCCGCTGTCAAAGCCCCGAGGGGCGGCCCCGGCGGCACAGCCCTCCCCCTGCCCGCCCCGACCGGCCGAGCGAAGGGCCGGCCCCGCCGCCGCGCCGGGCTAATGGCCCGGGCCGCCTTCCTTCGGGCGGCCGGCGGGGCGGCGCGGCTGAGCCCGTAAGCCCATGAGCCCGGCGCGGCGGCGGCAGGACGGGGCCGGGGGGCGGCCCCTCCCAGGTAGGAGCGCGGGGCGGCGCCCCCTCGTGCCGGTTCCCCCCCGGCGCGAGCGCACGCGCCGCGTTGCCGGGGCGGCCGCCGTTCGGGTGTCCCGCGGCGGCTTCGGGAAGCCGGACGGCGTTGCCCGGGGACGGAGGGGGAGCGAACGCTCCGTGACGCGCGGCTCCTCCGCTTCTGCTCCTCCGAGCGGCTCGTGAGCGGCTGGGCGCGAGGCGGGGGCTGCGGCTCGCGCGGGGCCGGCTCGCGCCCCGGGTAACGGTACTGAGCGGGCGTCGGCGGGGCCGGGGCAGCGCCGAGGGAACGGAGCGGTTGACAGCGCGTGTGTGTGTGTGCCCGCCCGCTGCAGGACCGGAGCGGCCGGACGCGCACCGCGAGCCCGCGGCGGGGCGGAAAGGCAGCGGCAGTGCTTCGAGGTCACCGATAAATGCCGGAGAGCGCCTCGGAAGGAGCCGCGAGGGATTCGTCCCGGCGCCGCTAAAGCTCTCCCGTATCCTCCCATGTCCTTTGAAGTAACGGGCGGCGACGGCGGCGAGCGCCCGGAGCCGCGGCGCGGCCCCGCTGAGATGTCCGCGCCTCTGCTGGACTTCGGCCCCAAGCGGCCCAGCATCTTCGAGCGGGTCCCGGCGCTGCCCCGGGCTCAGGAGCTGCGGTGCGGCCGCGGCGCCAAGGACTGCGTGCAGCAGCAGCGGCTGCAGAGCGGGAGGGGTGAGTGAGCAGCGCGCGGCACCGCGAGCACCGCCAGCACCGCCACACGGCCCGGCCGCGCCCCGCTCCTGCTCGGCGGCCTCGCCGCGGTTACTTGGATTTGTAGTTTGCGTTGCAAGGAGGTGTTGCGAGCGCCGGGTTCTGGCGGAGGATCCTCAGAGCGCGGATTCCCGGTGCCCGCCCGGCACGGCAGGCGCTGCTGCTTGGCGATGCGCGGCGCTGCTCCGCGCGTGGGAAAGCGGCGCTGGGAGAAGTTAGGAATTGCCCGCTAAAGGCTTCTGACCTTTAGAGCCGGCTCCTGTTCATTGAGCTCGAATTTGTTAATCGAGATTTACTTTTAAAGCAAGCCCTCTGAGGAGTGGCTGAGGGTTAGGAGGAAATTCAGGCATTCCTTCACGCTACGAAGCTGCTTACAGAGACATATGTGCACCTAAAGTTATTAACACTGAGGCGGTGTTTTCTGCGGCGTTGAGGTAATTCTTGTTTTTGTCCTCCTGTCCCACTCTTCATTTCAGAGGTATGGGTTGTCACCAGCATTTTTTCAGTGGAACCTTTTCTTTCCATTCCTCTGAAAGCTGCAGCAGGCTGTGCACCCTGGGATGAGTGCAGTCTCCTTTGTGAGCTTGTTATCGGGGGTGATGGAACCCCAAATAGTGTTAAAGAGCAGCTCGGTCTGCACCAGCTCTGTCCTGCAGGCTGAGGGATTTGTGTTTGTTCATCTCCACTGAATACAGAGCGGAGCAGCAGGTTATAAATCACCTTTTCCTTATTTTGTTTGTTTGTTTGTTCGCACTGCAGTTCTCCCTTTTTCATTAAAAAAAAAAAAAAGGTTTGTTACTGTTTGGCAAGGATGAAATGGGGGACTGTTACACAGAACAGGGTTTGGAGGAAGAGATATGGAAGGAAGGAGGATTTGCAGTGTGAAGGGGCAGCTCAAAGCTCTGGTGCTGCTGTGCTGCTGCCACCAGTAGAAAGAAGTCAGGAGATGTGCAGGATCCTTTGGGTCCCAGAAGTAAGGCTGTGGCTGCTTACCCATAGCCTGGCTGAGCTGTCCTCCCCAGACGGACTGTGGAATCATTTTGGTGCTTTGTTTATTTGTTTGTTTTCTTCTGAGCTACTGACTCCTCTTTTTGTTCTTCTTGCGGCTGCTGCACGTAGAGGGGGGGATGAAAAAAAATATAATTTCCACTCACTTGGAACCTCGCTGGGACTGATGGAGGCGGGCACTGGGAGAACGATGCAAATTTGTCTTTCCTGTCTGATCAATTCCCCCTTTTTTGTCCCTGGGGAAAAAAGAAAAAAAAAAAAGCCCTTATGTTTTGTTGCTGGTTTTTCTTTAATTCATTTTCTGTCCAGGGTGTTACCTTGTGGTTGCCTTGGCATATGGGTGGCTTGACTCATGGGAGTAAGTAGGAGGTATCCGTGAACAGGATTGGGCTCACTTAACTGAGCGTGACGATTTGATGGATAACGTTGGATTTTTCCAAAGACGACTGTGCTGTTTGTTTGGCCTTTTTTTTCCCTCTCCTTCTCAGAAGATGTTTTAAGGGGAAGCTGTAAAGTTTTAGGCTAAATGCTGATCCCAAATGTGTGGGCTGTGCAGCTCCTTCTGAGCTGTATGAGCAAGTGCCTTCGTATCACTTGGGCATTTTGTAGCTCTCGCACCGAACGCTGAGAGCTGCTGGCCCCTGCTCAGCACCCCGTGCTTCTGAGCCAAGCGTGCAGCAGTCAGTGCCACCCAGTAGCTGAACTCATTCAATTACTCACCGTGATCTAACTGTAAAGTCAGAGCTGTGTGTATCCAAAGGGAACTGTGCTGCCGGCAGAAGGGCCGCTCATCTTCCAAGGAGTGCTGTGAGCTGTCTCCTGCCACCAGAGAAAGTAAAGAGGAAGAGCAAGGATAGCTGTATGTGGATGTCATATGACAAGATACTGCTGAGGAGTGAGAATGAGGGAAGCATTTGAATTTATCCCAGTAAAGGTTCTGAGGAGGAAGCTGACGACAGCTTGATTTCAGACCATCACACTGTGCATCTCCTGCTCTCCAGCCCCAGTACCGCGTGCCCACTAATTCCTCCTGCAGTCTGGGTTAGATTACAGCGTGTGCCTCCTGCTTTTCCTTTATCTACAGCCGAAGGCTGCAAGCAGGGAAAGGACCCTCTTTTTGCGGGAGCAAAAGCCATTCTTATAGTTGCCTATAATTATTTTTTTTCCTAAACGTGCCTTTAATTTTCATTTTTTTCTTTAATTTTCAAAAGGAAATGAATCAAAATGGTACGCTGCCATATGAATAACGTGAGCAGCTTTGAAGTAATCACAGTGGGGAAAAAGCATCCTGCTGTTGTAGTGTCTCTTTAGTGTTAACTCCATTGCTTCGCACAGTTTAGGACAGAGCCTGCAAAACGCTTCTGTGCCTGAGCAAGTCCTCTTCCGCGAGCAGCCAAAGAAGAACTTGAGGGAATGGTGGTGTGGATTCCTTCTGGGAATCAGATCTTTTGGTTCTGAGCTTTGTAGGATCGAGCTGTTGTTTGTTTACCACAGATATCGGTGGTTTGGAACTGTGCTTCGTATTTCGTTCTGTTTGGGAGCTGTTTATTTTAAACACCAGTTTTCACCCGGCCTCCCCCTTCTGGTGTCATTGGCTGTGATGCACACCGGGCTTTTCTTGATCCTCCATCCCTGTGTGTTATGAGGCAGAGCGTTTGCACCCAGACAGTGCATCTCAGAGGAGTTTGTGGTCTGCTCAGCACCGAGTGATTGTACCAGAAGGTATGAAGTGTATTTTATAGTGTTGTTGTTTTTTTTTCCCGTGGTTCTGGTGTTGTTTTGTTGAATCTGGGACATTACCGTTCTGAAAGTAACCAAGAACAAAGCAATTATTGTCAATAGGAAAGAAACTTTTTGCAAAGAACTTTTGGTGACAAAGGAGCAATCTATAAAGATGTCAGATCTCTCATTTTCTTTTAATGACATTGATTATGGTTGTTACCAGGAAACACTTCTCCTTTTCATTCTTTTCCAGCTTCGTTCCGTGTATCCAATTCATGACTCAGTAGAAATGACGAGATTTACCCTGTTAGTTGTGCCACTGGGAAATGAGCCAAATGGCCCAGGCCTTTGCAGTAATCACTTCAGATATTAACTTTCAGCAGGCAAAACAATAAGCTGTTCGAATTGCAGTAGCTCGATGTTTCCTTGTTGGGAGTATTCATTATTCAGGCAAGGAGAAAGCTTTCTTTTCTTTTTTAAGCGCAGTTGCTTTTGGCAAGCGTACAGCCAATGTATGTGAAATGTATTAATTCTGTTCTGCTTTTGAAAAGGTGAGTTGAAATTTGTCATTTCAACCTCCTGGGACTGTTCCCCTGGTTAGCAGGACAGTCCTCGCCTCAGCAGCAGCTCGGGCTGTTTGGTCTTAAGCAGAAGCACGTGTCTGGGGTCTGGGAGTTAGGAGGTGCGCTGCCTGCTCCTCGGCCCGATGCTGCTTGTGTTCCTTCTTGTCTATGTTCACCTGGGTTATCCCACTGAAGCTGGGCTAATGGGAGCTGGGGAGCAGGCTGACCAGTGTGAGGATCTCTAAACTTCCCATGTTTTACACAGAGCTGTAGCAATGTGGTTTTTTCCTTTTTGCTGCAGTTCACTTAAAAGCCTGCTTGTTGTGTTATGCCTTCGAATTCTCCTCTGCAGAAGTGAATGTTGAGGTTTGTTTGAATTGAGCTTGCAGTTGCACATTTCCTTTTCATTTTAATTCATGAAGTGTGGTCTTTTCTTAATTCCCGTTTCGCAGGGTGAGAAAGGACAGGAAGTCAGGTTGGAGAATGCATGCATAAAGTCATTTGGGATAACTCGTGTCTGTCCCCTCCTCTGTTAAAGTGGCCAAAACGCTTCTCATGTTGAATAGGAAAATAACTTCTGGTCACTCACTGCTGGTGGAAGTTCTTCCAGTGATTTGTGTTACAAAATCAGTCACTGAATTGAAAGTGACCCTTTCATGGATTTCAATGAAGAGGGATTTAGCTGTACCTGGTAATTAAAATCTTTGCCATCTAGGGATTGCTAGTGAATATTTACTGAACACAGACCAGATGATCTAACGATAGACTTGTCATATAAAGCCATTCGGTGCTTGGAAAGAGGAAGACAGTAATTGTTGTATCTATCTTAGTATTACATGGAATTAGCAAATAATGCCAGATTACAGGAAATGAGTCCAGTCTGTGGAAGAGATTTTGTAACTTCTGGAGTTTTTCTTGAAATAGAAGTAAATAAGAGATTAGTTGGGTTTAAAGTGCTGTATGAACTCATGGAATGAAAACACTGTTATTACATACTCTGCTCAAAGGGATAAGAAGAAAAAGATCTTTGCCTTCTTCTATAGTAAGAAAAAGCTTTAAGCCTCAGTCTTGCAAATACTTGCATGTGTGCGTTGCGTTGTTCCTGTCAGTAGTTTCATCAGCTGCAGATGCTGGGAACTCGAAGCGTTCCGAATAGCGCTCTCAGTGCTATCTGAACGATTCGTGGTGTGCTGGAGCTCATCCCTGAAAGCACGTGAGCTGTCGAAGCGCGCTAAAGGCTTTCAGTGGATTTGAAGGTACGTTCTGGAGGCGCTGGGAGATCCTGTGCAGTAAAGCTGCTAAATGTAAAGTGAGCGCCTTCTGGGAGATGGCACTTCCTTATGGCAACAAAGTTGTGTTTCACTGAGTTCAGTGCGCAGAGATGCTCGGTACGTTGAGGAGGAGGGACAACGTTACACGAGGTGATTCAAATCACCAGGAGTCTTGCCACGAGCTTCAGCTGGGTCAGGGCTTCAACCCTAATATTACAGAAGTCCTTTATCCTGTGTATGGGGTAAAGCTTGTAGAACAAATAACTAGCTTGTATTAAATCCATCTGTAAGCCACAAAGGAGAATAACGTGTGGACTGTGTACAGAGAGAGATTGGGATTTACTGGGACTATAATTTTCTTTATTGCCCTTTTTCCAGCCGTGCAAACCTCTGCTGTGTAGTGATTTTAGAGCGGCTGGAGACCTTGGTGGCAGGGTAGCTGGGGAGGGAATATAGATGTAAACTGCTCCATTTTGTACTGCAGGTTTCTGTCATTGTGTGTCAACGGGTTTGAACAAGGCGTGCAATCTAATAATTATTTCAAAGTGCTTGAGAACTGCTTTTAATAGAGTGTTGTTTTTCTTTGCTTTTTTATTTTCTTCTCAGCCACCACACGTTGTTTCCCAGCACACTGATGCAACTCAAAGAATACAGGGTTCCAAAGCAAGGGCAGTGCTTGCTGTGGTACGGCGTAATCCGGCCCTGCAAATGTGCAAACAATAGCAAAAGTACGTGTTTCTGAATATGGCACAGCTGTTATCTCCTCCCGAGAGCAAGGAGCGTTACAGTGACATAGACAGAACGACCAGTTAAAACCACTCACGCTGTTTTATTGCGTTTAAATGGGGCATGTAAAAAAGCAAGGGCCAGTTCTTCCATTCAGATAAGTATCAGTTCAGGCCACCGCTGTACTGCCTTTCTGTGCAGGCTTCGAAGAATAGAGGCAAAGAATTCCCTTTGCCTTCCCCTCCTCTTGCACTGCTGGCACCGTGCTGTGAGATCTCGGTCGGAACCTGAAGCTTTCTGTTCTCAGACCTGTGCTTTGCTACTAACCTGGAACAAGGGCCATTTTTTTTTTTTTGTAATTACGCTCATTAGTTTTGATGTATTAAATGATTGCTAGTAATTAAAACTTTTTGTAGAGAGTGGACTGCTTGGAAAATGGAAGAAACGTTTCCAGAGCTGCAGTAGAAATAGGTGCGAATTGTGAAGTTGTGTGTTTTAGGTTATTTTGAGGTTTTGCTCATTTAGGATTTACAAGGGTGACCTCAGTGAAATCGTCCCTCTCCTTCCCCCAGCTTCTCTTTTCTCAAACCAGTTGCATTAGTTCTGACTTTTCCACCATTATGGCTGAATGTAGACGTGAGTATTTTGCACGGTGGGTTGGTAAGAAGCGCTGTAATTGAATCTACCTGATCACATTTATTCTAGGGGTTAAACAAATACAAAGCATCTTGAACTGCATGTAATTCTGGCATTTATGTGTGCGATAAGAGGAGGGCTTTGTGAGTGCTGTAGAGTTGTCACTCTTTTAGAATGAGAGGAAAGCAAATACATTCTTATGTGGGTTTTGTGTTTTTTGCGTTGTTTCTTTTTTTCTTCATATTTTGCCAGAAGGAAAAATGACACGAAGGCGACATCACCAAATACTGTAAAACTAACTTTTTCATACAGATCCCCATTGTTGTTTTAAGTGCTTAAGGGGCTGCCTGTTTGGTTTATTTTGGAACTTGCTGAACTATATGAAGTGTTTCTCCAGGGGCCTGGTATTTTAATACCTTGTAGAAGGTTGTATAACAGTAGATGATGTATTTTGCCTGCCTTCCTATGCTGTAAATAAATTACATGTGCTGGCTTGGGAGAGAGTATCTGAGGTGTAAATCAAAGACTAATATAAGAGGGAAAAAGAATTAAGTGATGTTTTGTGGTTGATTAGTTTTATTTCTAAGATACAAGAACGGTATTACCTTAGCATGAGGAGCTTTCTGACAAGAGGTGGAGGCTCTAGGATTATTTAAAATAAGTGCTCTGATTCATTGCTTTCTCACAGTGTGCTGTGCTTAAGTCACTTGAATGCTCAAGTCAACAATCCTCTGGGCAAAGAAAGATAATATAATTTTAAGCATATCGTAAAATTGAAATTTGATAGCTTCCAGTCTATAATCCTATCTAAGACTTGGTTGTAATAAAAGGAAAATACAGATGCTTGTGTCGGGTTTGGAGCATGGTCTTTTGTGAGTTTAAAGAATCGTAAATGTGCTTCAAACAAGCAACAAAGCATTTTATTAAGATGAATGTTTTGCTAAAGACTACGTGCTTAATGCAATCCCCATTCCTTCGTAATAAGTTTAAATATTAATTCTTTGGAATGCTAGATGCCTAAAGCTAGACAGAAATGCTGTGCAGTTTCAGATATCTAGGAGTGGGCTTGTGAAACAGGATATTTAACTGGGAGAGATGAGTAGCACATTGCAGAGTTATTAGGGCAGAACAACAACACAAGAGGATGGCTTAAAAAAAGTTATGTTTTCTGCTCGTGAGGCTTAAGTACCTTAGACTTGTTTGTTTGAAATACAAGAGTAGATTTGCTACGTATGTAGGCCCTAGATTGCCTTTTTTATTATTATTTTGCTTAAGTTCTTCTTACTCGACTGCCCTTCTTCGAAGCAGCTGGCTTTGATTTAACCTGAATCCTTCACTGAGAGCAAATGATCAGTCTCTTACGACGACTGCATGTTGTGCTCTTTGCTGGAGCATCTCCGTAGTGGTGATTGCCTAAGAGGGAAAACGTAAGAGGCCTGGGAAGGCATTTGAGGAAAGCAGCAGTTTGCGTTCAGAAGAACTCATTTCACCCCAAAACGGATCTCTTGACTTCTTGTTCCTTATGTAAGTCCTGTCTACCTCCCAGCTCCCATCTGTGCTGGGCAGAGAAGGGAGAATTAAAGTGAAAACAGATAGAAAAAGGCGATTTCTGTTTAATTTCCCACTATTTTCCAGAAAGGATTTAGTGTGAAGTTTCATAACTCCTGCTTTGCTCTGCTGCTTCTGCTGAAATTGCAGTGAGCTGTGGCACTGACGTTGGGAGGAGGTGAGAACTGAATGTTTTTGAAAATCCATGCTCTTTTCAGGCACGGAAGAGAAAGTCCAAGTGTTAAATCTGCTCCCAGAGGGGGAAGTGCAAGCAGGAGCAGCCCAGTAGCTCAGATGCCAAGGTCAGGCAGTCAGCACAGTACATTCATATTTAATTCTCCTTCCTGTTCAGGACCTCATATAGATCTAAAGTTGGTGTGATCTGCTCTCTTTCATGAAGCAGGAAAAGAACTGGTGCAGGCAGAGAGAGAACAACGATTGTGCCAGCAGCTGACATGGCCAAGAATGTAAATATTTGGGATGGGGAGAGTTAGGGTGCTTGGACTCTTCTCTAAATTGTGTCATTTACTTGTATTGTTTTGGGGCAAGTTGGTTTATTATTCAGGACATTTCTTCATCAAGAATGTAATGGAATACAGAGTGGAGAAATACAAGCTAGTTCTGGCTCCAGAAATGGTACAGTTGTTTCTGCACAGCAGCAGGGTCAGCTTAATTGCCTGTGCTGGGTGTCAGACTTTGTTGGTTCACCTGCAACGGTCAGGTGATGTGGCTGTGCTCCAGTTCAGATCTGCTCTGGTGTTCTCTGCTGTGCTGCAGTGCGTGGTTGTATCAGCCTGGGGTGGCATTTACTTGAGCATGACTGCGCGTCCTTTACGTGGTGTGCATGTGGGCCAGATCTCTTCTTGCTGCCTGCAGCGTGTGCTACTTGCCCTTATTGGTAAGTCTGCTTCGGTTTGAGGAGTGAAACATGTGGAATGCCTGTTTGTTATCTTTGGGAGAGTAAGGTTTTTAACGGAACGTTTCAGTAGGGCTTCTTGCTGCTTGGCATCTGCTTTACGCCACCAGTTGCAGGAGAGCTACCAAAGAGCAAATTCTTCCATTTATTTTAGTACCTGAAATGCTGAGATGAAGGACAGGAGGTTACATCCACACCTATGTTAAGGAATCTATGTTACAAATAAGCTGTTGGGAGGAAAATCTTCCCCCTGGTCTGCTGGAAGAAGAGACCTTTGGGTTGTATGCCAGAAGAGGAGAAAATGTTCTGGCAGTGGTTGAGGAGGCAGGGAGCGCCTATGGGCCTTGATGTGCAGGAAGCTGCCACAGGGAGCTCATCCCTCCAGCTGAACAGGCTTTGTGCACAGCTATCACAGACTGTCTCTCAGGACTTGAAAAGGCAATGCTACATGATTCTTCTTTTCTCGATCTCTGATTGCTGTAATGTTCAGTTTCCTTAAGGTCCTCGGAGCTGGTTTACATTCAGCTGAAGCTGAGTTGGCCTGATTCTGCTAGCCTTAGGCCTGAAGCAACACCATTTTAATCCAAGAGCAGATAAAAAGGGGGGAGCTGTGGGGAGGGCTAAGGCACAAGATTTGTCTTTTAGGCATGGACTCAGTACACTTGGCAAAAGAAAAAATATCTCAAGTTTTTAATTTGAGGAGTTTTACTTGTTTTGTTTTATTTTGCCTTTTGCCAACTCATCACAGATTGGCTTGTATTCTTTTTCTTTGAGTTCTTGAGCTCTTTGCTAAGGTTTGTTGACCTGTATTTTCACAGGAGTAAAGCTGCAGGCTGTGTGTGCACAGTTCTTTTTGTCGAAACAAGGATGCTGCATTTCAGTATCTCTGAATGAGTACGCAGGAAATTTAGGAGATGTTTACTCTGAGAGCCCTTTTTCTCCGCCCTCAAAAACTTACTCATTCTCTTGGCCTCCTGACCTCTGTCTTTGACTTTGTGCAGGTTTTCTGATGGCTTATTTTATATCTATATAAAGGGACGTAACTTATTTGAATGGTGGGCTAAACACGTGGAAATATGGCAACTGATGTAAATAGCTTTTGGTCTGCTGAACGTGTAAATATTCAAAATCAGTGAGGGTGATTTGGCTAGCTTTTACTGGAAGTATTCATATGAGATCTCCTCTCTCTTTCTGCATCCTGTCAGAAGCTGTTAGGCAGAAATTACTGGCAGGAATCCTCAGACCGCTTTGTCAAAGTTCGTTTTTATGCCTGTTTGCTTATAAGTTTGCCACTTCCACAAATTCTTGTACAAGTGTGTATATTTTGCTACATTAGTCATAGAAAGCAGATATGAAGGGGGCCAAAAGCTAGAAAGTGAGAGCAGACCATTGGAATGTCTAATCATGAATTGTGTTTTGAGACCTAATGCATGATGGCATTGGCTACAAATGCAGCTTATTTGGCAAGTTTGGGTTAAAACCCTAGCATTTTGCAGGGGCTTGATGCTTCAGTGGTGTCTAGGTTAACTTTCTTAAAGTGGGACTAACCTGCTTTCAGGAAGTTTCCTTGCCAAGAGTCAGTGTTAATGTGAACAATAGTGTCTTTATTAGCTGCTGCAGAAGTTGCTGGGAGACATGAAAATTAAGAATGGTAAACACTAGAGGTGATAAAGATGCTTTATGCATGGGATGGATGTTGCAGCAGCAGGCAGTCACTCTGAAGTGGCAGGAAGACAGTTTCAGTGCCTAGAGATAATATGTGAGTTGAGAGGAAACTGTGAAAAATAGTCTCATCTTGTAACCAACTGGAATTTAGGCAAAAAGAAATTATTGTACTGACTGCCACTAGAGAAAGCTATCCAAGGCTTGGATATGGATTCGAGCGTGAAGGCTCTTGACTATAGAATTTGCTGAGCAACCCAGATTTAAAATACAAGCTAGATGTTAATTCTGAGGACCATCTAAACTTGGAGTCCACTGATTTATGGGTCAGGGTTCTGCTTGGTGTGCATGGTGATCACGCCAGCCTTGTTCTGCTGCTATGGAAGACACTGTTGTTACTGTATTCTTTCCAAACCTGAGTGTGGCAGTAGGTTTTCCACATTGGTACTAAACGCTTTGTGAAGTGCACGTGGGATTCAGTGCCTTCTGTCTCTTCAGTGTTGGTTTATTCTTCCACAGGGCTGGACGCTAAGAAAAATGTTAGCTATGAGTCTGTTCACCTCTTGACGTGTGTTGCTGAGCAGACCACAAGATGTTTGTAACTGGAAATTTTAAAGACAGGCTGAATGGAAATCCTACCATGGGATGTAAGTCTGGGTGCCCTGCTGTCTTTTCTGTGACATTCATTCCTGCTCTGAACAGTATGGGCACAGTAAAGAGTTACAAGGGAGCTGGAGGCTGCTGTTCTCTCTGACTTAGTGAACAAAGTTCAGACCTTCCCTTACTGGTGTTTCTGGATGCTTGTTTATCATGAAAACGCAGAGAAGGCATGCAGTGAAAAATAGGCTAAGTGAAGGACTCTGTAAGAGCAGCTGGGAGAGCCAGTGGTGGGACAGCTGGGCATGGAAAAGGATTGATTTTTATGTGCAGAGCAGTTGTGAAATGTTCTGTGGCATTTTGGGGACATGCCATTGCTAACTAACACACGATTGCCTGTTGGGAATAGAAAATGCCAGCCATTGTTCTGTAGAAGGAAATAGCCTTATTGATACTGAATTAGGCTCAGATTGAATTATTATTATTCATTCGTAGTACATCCTGTCTTCCAAATATAAAAACGAACTCTCCATACTGAAGTCCTCCAGCACTTTTAGTTGCTGGTCACATCTACAGGCTCATGTCCAGGTGGAGTTTGGACTGTTTTGAACTGAATTGTGACAGAAACCTACATTAACAAGGTAGCCTTTCTGCTGCTTAAAAGAATCCTTCTCATCAGGCTTGTTCCTGTGCTATAGCGAGGCTGGCAGAGGCAAATGTGGTGAAGGCTTAGACTTAAGCTTATGGGAGACGTCTTGAATTGTCACATGCCGTGCTGATAGAAAAGAAATAGCTCACAGAAAATTAAATGTGCTCTGTTGAATCCTTTAAGAAGTGAATGATCTGTAGAAATTGAGATGCATACGAAACAACTATCAGTGACAGTATTTTGTACACAACTCTGAGTTTTGTTCCTGATGTTATCTAACAGTTTCTGCTGAAATCCTCACAAAAAAATAGAGAACCCCTGCCAGGAAAATTTTGTCTGTTGATTCAGATTAAGGAAAAAATAAATAAAAATTAGGATGTGGCTATCATGCAACAGGGATTTCTTAAGCAAGGATAAGGAAATAAGGAACTGGGTGATGGATGTTTTCATACAAACACATGAGGCTATTCCTTGCAATGGAGAGTATGAACAGTTTTTACAGATAGAATGCGTATGTCCTGGCAAGCAGTGACACTGAAAAGGATTGGGATGTCATAGGTATGGGAAAATATATATCACCTCATAGCCCATTAGAAGTAGTATTAAAAAGCATAGGCAATTGGTGTTACCTTTCTATAAAGCATTGCTTTGGCTGCAGGAAGAAAGGTTAATGATCATACTTTCTTAAATGGCTTTGAAAATCAGAGCTTTAGGGAAGAATTGAAGGTAGTAACCCACATGTGGTACTGGTGGGTTAATGGCACAAGAGGCAATCTGGTCAGCTCTGGAGATGTACTAGAGTGGAAAAGTCAGTGGCACTTGAAGGATTGTTTGGGTGCAGATAAATGCAGAAAAAGACCAAAGCCAAAGATCAAACTAGAAGGAAGACCTTTGGTTTTGACTGCAAAGATATTAAACGTGGCACCTGGCTTAGCAAAGGATGTAATAAATTCACTGGCACTTGGAAGTGTCTCAATTTGGATGTTCCTGTGGAAGAAACAGTCCATTTAAATCATGAACAGTGGTATTCAATGATAGATCAGCAGTAAAACAAGCCGGACCATCCCACTGGCTTTCACTCGAAATCTGTAAAAGAACAGGTCTCGGGTCATCTCATGCTGCCAGGCTTCTCTTGCTTCAGGTGCCTTCTGCATTGCACTCCTCACTGCATCGTGAAGTTGGGTTGTGTCCTCAGTCAGGGTTTTGTGAGGAAGAGTGGGGGCAGGCTGGGGAAGGAGCAGCATCACTGCACCAGAGTCGCATTGACAGAAATCATAGTAAGGCCATCTCTGCTGCTTCCTACCAACCCACCCTTTCTTTCTTCCTTCTACGTCTCCCTTCAGCAAACAGCACCACTCCTTCTTGACTAGACGAGGCTCTATTCAGAGATGTTGTGATGGAACCAATGGTCTCCTAGGACCTGGGCAGAGACCAACTCAAACCAAGTGCCATGTTTAAAACCTGGACATGTAGGAAAATGGTAACAGCTGTGTTCTTCCTTCTCTTAGCAAGCGCTGATGATTTCTGACATTAATGTCTTCCCTTTCTTTGCTTTCTGAAATGAAAACAAAGCCCTCCTTCCTAGCATAGCAATGGTGACATACTAACACGGTTATTACAGCAAACATTGTGGCCCTCTCTGGTCGCGATGTTTTCTTTCTGTGGGGAGACTGAAATACTAACTCACAAATAATGTCTTTAGAAGTCATATTAGTCACACATTTTTAAGACATTCCAAAATCATACCAACCTCCTTCTGAGCTTGTCTGTTGCTACCAATGATTCAAAGTTTTGAAAACTCTCCTTTAGTTTTGATTTACATTTTGGTCTTGGGCACTTGTTATTTCTGGCAAATGTCAGTTCAGTTTCATTAAAGAAAAATCTGTTTTACAGCCACGCGGCTCAGATCTGCTGCGCTTCTAATAATTGATGGCTGGTTTCCTTATTTCCTGCATTGTAGAAAAATAAGGACCTTGTTAGACCTAAACAAGCCTGCATAAAGTCACAGTGTGAAATATCAGGTTGGGGGTGAGCAGAGCAGCTGCGGGCAGGTTTTACAACTTTGGGCCACAGTTGATCGAAGCAGCCAAGGGAAACTGAGATATAGCCACGTGACTGAAATTCGGTTGAGTTCTTTGGCTCCCTGGCCTGAGATTTATATTTGTGACACCTTCCTCCTCTGTCAGAGCCCGGGCCAGACACAAGCCTGTGTCTGTATACGTACTTAAGGCTCTGCGCACCCTGTGGTGTGGCCGCCGTGCCCACTGCTTGCCATGCCACTGTGGGGCACGTCTATTTCCAGTGCTGGCTGTCTTATTCCAGCAGCCCACAACAGGGTGAGTGTGTGCTTTGGAAGAAAACAGCTGCCGTGTGGTGGGGATGAAAAATCAAGAGCAAACACTTTCAGAATTTCTGCAAGTGGGCAAATTAATTTCAATCTCAACTGTCATCACAAGGGCCTTTTTAATTCCCTTTTCCTTTGGGTGGTATCTTTGATTTATATTTCTGAAAGAGGCAAGTGATCACCCTTTGGTGCCCATTAGGGCTTGTTCAATTCAGTTTCTTTATAAATTACAGAATCCTACCATTCTCTCAGTTGTTGTAGACAGGTTTCTTGGGTTTAGAGTTCAGGGTTTTTTTGGTTGTTTTTGTTTATTTATTTGTTTGGTTTAAGAGCTAGTGAAACTTAGCATTGCCTAAGTTAATTGAAAACAACCTGTAAGTCTAAATGAGGGCTTAATTACTATCATGTATTTTTCCACAGCGCAGCAGCTGTTGCCTCCTACCATATTACCATTCCATAAGCCTGGTTGTAGAGATGGGATCCTACCTTAGGGATACATTAGGCTAAATGGCTCTTAGGAAGCCCAGCAGGGACACCTGAAAAATATCATAAAAGATTTTTTTTCTTCTCCTTTTTTTTTTCTTTCCTTCTCATATACTTACAGAAGTCCTGTTCATTTTCTTTGAGAACTGGGTGGCCGTTTTCAGGCAAGACATGAAGACAGCTGTTTGATAAGCTTCCTAGGCCTTCCTCTGAGGCACTTCTCAGAGGATGTGCTGAAGAGTTTATAGAAACTGTAGAACCTCTGAAGAACCCGGCCTTGAAGTTTGGTCTAATAGCAATCTGATCCAGAGGGGGATTCAGGCACCTCACTCCCATTGACGTCAGTGGAAATTCAGTGCCTAAATACCTCTCTGGATCTGGCACTTAATATTCAGATGCTGAACGTTACATAATTCTTGCTTTCTGTGGGTCTCCTCTTATGGCATCTTTTGTGAGTGGTGCAACAGTATTAATTTTGAATTCTTCCCATCGTGAATTCCAGCACACGGCGCAGACAACTGCCTAGAAAGTTATGCTGTGTAATAATCTGTTCCAACACAAGCTGAAGCCTCCTAGGCAAGGAGTGAGGAGGGAGAGCGAGCGAGATCTGTTGCTCTTCTGTTAAAGGTTACAGAGGAAGGACGGGGCCGACATTCAAGCGGTGAGACTTCATTGACAGGGGGAACTGCAGTAACACACTTGTTTGTTTGGGTGAAAGTCCAGGGAAAAGTGAGAGATTCTTTGTTGGCATTTCTCCCACTCTGTACTGATCTTATCATGCTGCTTTAGTAGCAGTGCTCCTCTGGCTTCTTGCCAGGTGATACCGCTGGAGTCCGTCTGAGATGTGCAAGATAAAGGATCTCAGGGAATTACAAGTATTATGATTTCCAATTATACAATCCTGATGAGCAGAGTCTTCTGACCTAGAAAACTCACTTGCTTTTAAAAATTCTATTATTGAAAGAAAAGGCAACTCAAGAGCTGGAAAGCAAAGCCTGATGTTTATAAGGGTCCTGAGAGCGGCCGTAATTAGCGCAGGTTTTTGAAAGAAACTTATTCCTCTGCCAGCAAAGAGCCTTGGTGTTTGGCCAGGTTGGATGTTGCTTGGGAGAACGCACTTGAGGACTGTGTCCATGCACAAATTCTGCGCCCAGCACTGAGCACATGAAGCGTCCTCTCAACACAGAAGAGAAAATATTTTGCATGTTTCCAGCATGTCCTGTGAGACACTCTGGAGATCTGAGTCATTACCCAGTGTTTGGGTCAGTTCTCAAAGTCTGTGAAGCTCCTTGCTCTCCAGATTTCACAACGCTTGCGAGGAAAATATCTGAATTTCTTTCTCAGGGATTCTAGAG
Source organism: Centrocercus urophasianus (assembly GCF_019232065.1). Lineage (NCBI taxonomy): Eukaryota > Metazoa > Chordata > Aves > Galliformes > Phasianidae > Centrocercus > Centrocercus urophasianus. The sequence continues at coordinate 24,437,860 of NW_024884733.1, read as the reverse complement.
CTGCTCACAGTCTGAGTTCCCTGGTTTTAGATAGGCCCTGCAGAATTCAGTAGTACATCAGGAGAATTAAACAGAGCCCTTAACAGAGCTAAATTGAGCGAGCCATCTTGCACATCAGTCAGCTCCAGGACACAGAAGTGCTGGGGGATGAACAGAAGCCCCAGCACAAGTAGCAGCCCGTGGGTTGGTAGGCACAGGGGTGTGGGAGGGACCACCACATGGCCCATCAGGGCCAGCTTGCTGCTTCTGCAGGCAGTTCTGTCCGAGTAGCATCTGTCCCAAACCTCCCACAAGCCACAATTGCTCCCTAACAGCCTATGACAAACTGAGATCATTAGTGGAAAATACCAAAAGCCACAAACTGCTGCACACAGAAGAGTGCAGGAGAGGTTGAGAACACTGACCATGGCCTGCAACTCTGGAAAGGCAGGGAGTTTCCTTACATGAAAATTCCCAAAAGACCCAAACATCGAACCAGATCTTTGGCTCAGTGCATTGTGCGTAAGGAAGGCTGCACCACCGAGTGCCCCACGTTGGTGGGGTCCTTGGGCAGTCGGGGAGCTGGGGGCAAGCTGGCATTCCCCAGCCCAGGAGCAGCGGGGCTGCATGGGATCCTGGGCACGCGGCGACCACCGCACCACGCAGCGCACAAGGCGAGGTGCTTTTCTTCCCTTCTTTCTTTCTCTCCCCTTCTCTCCTTTAATAACTGAACCCAACCACTCCTCTGAGTTATGAGGGATTTTTACAGCGGAATTGCATGGTGGAGGGACCTGGTTTTCATTGTGCAGTCTGGGATATCGGTTTTAACCCAGAGGCAGTGATGTTATTTAACAGGTGCCTTAAAGGCATAGTGCTTATTTAATCACAGTCTCCATATCAACATTATGTAAATTGAAATTGCTTAGGTACGCAATTAATTGTGAATGCTTTAGACATTTTTAGAGGCATAAGACAATACCTGAAGTTCCATTTTAAGAATATCCAGGTCAAAGGACACACATGTTTTTATTTTCTTATTTGAGGTATAATGTGTTCAAGGCAGATTTATGGCACAACCTTTGTTTATTGACTTGTACTTTTCCACATGAAACTAATGGAACATGACAGATGATATTTATGAGGCATGTGTTCCTGATTAAATCATGTTAGACATTAAAACCTGATAAAAGAATGTATTTTAAGGGGTGGATTAATAGAAAAGGAGGCAGCATTGATTGGGGAGTTTACACGGAACAAGACACATTGGTCTTAGACCGAATATTTATAGGTGAGATATGTGGTTATAAAACTTTAGAAGCTGAACAGAGAGAGATTAATAAGACTTTGCTCTTTGGAAAGTTTGAGTTTTGTTTTTTCTCCCTTTGTGAGCCACTGGCCACCTCGTATTTCTGGTCTTTCAAGCACATTTATTCAGTTCTGCCTAAGAACTTGTGACCCTTTATGGCCCGCTGCTTTTACCTTTGGATTACGTGCACTCTGTGTGCTGCAGGATTCCCAGTCAGCAGATTTGTGCAGGCAGCGTTTGACGCTGCAAAAAACCCGCTCTGCTACGTGCTCTGCATTCTGCTTATTTGGGGGCAAATGGAGTAAATCAGCATGAGTCAGGTGGAGCTGCTATTTCCACCTTGATACGTGGAGCTTTGCGCCGGGGTTTTCCTAAGAGGTTAGCAGGGAATCGCCCTGTGTAACATTTTGCATGTCAGGATTAGAGTATGCCGCAAAGTATTTCCTGTGGAGAGCAATTAGAGGATTTTGGTAAACGCTGAGAAGTGGGAACAGCTTGAATTTGTTTTCTCGTCTTACCGAACGTTAAGTCCAAAGGGAGAGCAAATACCTGCATTCTGCTTTCAGTTACACAGGTGCACACCTGGAATGGTTCCACTGATTTCAGCTGCACGGATGTATCTAAGGGCACATTCTGCCCCCATGCACAACTTTCACTTCTGATTTAGCCTACCGTGGCTGAGTTTGTGTAAAACAGCATCCTTCTTAAATCTGCTTCCTCTGTAGAGCTGACAAATTATTGCAGGAAAAGATGGCCCTGAGTTCACAAACTGTTTGTTATTGCATTTTTACTTTGTATCAGCTTCAACTTTTGGAGGCATCATTCACTGCGAATATAAGAAAATACTACATATATATTTTTATGGCAATAAAATAAAACTGCATATTTTTGTGCAATATACCTCTCCTTCCTGTAACCATTTAATCATAACTGAAATACGGACAAATTAAAACTGCTTAATTTTGGTCTAATGGTAATATCTATTCTGGATGAGATACGGTAAAAATGTGTTAAAATTTTGGGTTTCAGATCCTTACTGAAAAAAAAGCATTATTGAACATCTTCTACATGAAAGAATGCAAATTAAAGACTCATTCATGAGTTGCTTTCCTTTGGACTTCTCAGGATAGATAACTAAAACCAAGTGCTAAATGAGAAAGCTGTATGAGACCTGCAGTTCACTGTGAATAGGGGTATTTATATCAAGTGTTGTGTGTTTGAATTTAACTGAGTCAAAGCACAATCTTGCTCCTGGTGCCATCAAAGCAAATTGCATTTGCAGATTAGCCGAGGTAAGCTGCTGCTTGTCAGTGTGTCCAATGGAAATTTCTACTTGCCTGTTTGTTTCTTCCAGCCAGCTCTCTCTGTGACCTATCTGCCCCCCTACCTGCCTGAGATTTCAGAGCAAACTTCCCCTCACATTGGAAAGTGAAGATCTTCATAATGCAGTTGTTTTCTCTATAGAGAATTCAGGCCTCCTTCCCCAGCCACATGGGCAGTGTGTGTCATTAGCCAAAACAACAGGTATTAGAGAGTGAAAAGGATAGAAAATAGCGCTGGAAATGTCACAGTGCTGTTATATTAATACTTTGCTTGTGCTTGGGATTTGTGTCCCCTTCCCGTCTCCTAAGTGATTTTAAAATGCTTCAGATATGTGTTAAATAGTAAACCAGAAACTTAAAAACAATGTGGGTGGAGACTGAAAAGAATGGGAGTTATTTTGTTAGGAGCGGATACGTGTCAGGAGAAGATGTACAGTCTATGGGAGAGAAAATGGATGGTGTTGGAGAAAATGCAGCTTAGTTCCTCAGTCTTTCATAAAACAGAAATGTATGCACTTCTAGTAGGGTATTTTCAAATGGAAAACTGGATGCTGAAGGTGAAGTATCTGCAGAAGACACCTATATTTATGGTGTTTTGGCTTATACTTGTAATGGTACTCCTGAGCCTTGTGAGTGCATCTCAGCAGTCTGCCCTCATAGCTGGGGTGTATAGCTCTCCTGGAAAAACATTCTTTTTGATCCCCAGTGAAAATGGCTGGAGATGCTGGCTAGCACCCAAGAGGTGCGAGAGATCCTCTTTTCCCCAGCCAGGATCAGCACTCCCTACTCTATTTCTGGTAGAATTTTGCCAAGTGTGTTTTACATGCTGCCAAGAACGGAGATGCTGTGTCTTCTCTGTCCTAGGGCTTAGCTGTCTTTACAGGTATTGCCTGCCCTTTCTCGGGTGTTTAAACTAATCTCCTTTGCTAAGCTTGGCTTGGTCCGTCAGCAAAAGTCGTTTGAACTGGCATTTTGTGTGTGTGTGTGTAAGCTAAAGGAAGCCTGAGTTCCTTCAGCTCCAACAGATACTGCTTCACTTGGAAAACTGGTCCTGCTATTAATGATTTCCTGCCTCATAAAATAATTGTCCGGAGAGTCAAAATGTTGGTAAGAGGCTGCCAGTGTGAAGTCCTGCAGTTAAACTCTCCATTGTGCTTCCTGCTGAAATGGTTCTTGCTGGCTCCAGCAGCTTCCCTGCTTCCTTTGCTTTGTTCCCCATGCTTCACCAGAGCGGTTGTTCCTCTTCAAGCTGTTGCTTTTTTGATCTGTATTTTTTTTTTTTGCTTATTGCTGCTTTGTGTTTCTGCATCTCCATAACGTAGAGGATGCAGACTGGTGGTGTGGGGCATTGCTGAAGGAAACTGAACAGGCTGGGCAGGAGGCCTTCAGTAGGTGCCTACAGCAGCCAAATCGTGCGTCAGGATCTCCTTGGGTGCCAAATATGACCTGTTGTCAGTGATGTTTCATCCTGGGAGAGTGGACACAGTCAAGAGAAAACCGGCTGGAATGTGAATAGAGTGACAGTGAGTGCTGTCACTCAGGACACTCAGGAGAGCCAAGCACTAGGTGTCACTGACGTGAAGTTCACATACTGCTGTCTTTTATGCTGTGTTCAGGTGGTAAGAAATAGCCATATTTCACTTGTTACAATTTTGCTTGTCCAAAGCACTGTGCTAGAGCTGTATGTTTATACACACATGCATGTGCACATGTATGCAAATGCACGTGGCACTAACATTATCTCGGTTCTCTATGCTGCTGGGAGGCAGTAATTCTCCTTTTCCACCACTAGAGCACAGGATCAAAGAGTAGAAAGGAAGCATATCAAATTTAGAGGTTGTGAGAAGTTTGTGTTTAATCTGCACTTCTAATATAAACAGAAAGCAAAACACCTATCAGCTAATACTGACTAATTACATCCCTGTGCTGGCGGCCAAGAATGAAGAATGCCATATAGTGTATATGATATGTGTTCTTTTTATGAATCAGCCAGGGAAGGCATCCAAGCCCTTTCAGTAGTTGGTAAAAGGCTTGGCTAATTATCAGATTTTGAAGCCATCTGGAAAAATTTAGCCAAAATTATCTGCTTCAGAGTCCCAAGATAAATCATTTTCCTATTTATGCAATTGTTCTTCATTACTGCTCAGGTTAGGGCTGATTAAAGGCTAGGGTGAGATTATGACTTGGGTTTCTATCGAATGTTTTGTGGATATAGTTTTGACAGCAAGCATGACACCAGTATGAACTCCAACTAAAGATAATAACAGAAGAATTAGAAGTTATATGGGATGGGATCATCATGAGTCAAAAAGTGAATGTTGGCTTTTAAAAAAAATTTTAATTGAAAAGAACTTGATGAACCTGATGTCATGTAAATGATTCTTGGATGTGAAATACCCTTGCATTTTAACTACTTGAAAAAAGTATTTTCAGTGTTACTCTTATTTTTAGAAAATATTCTGGAAATCACTGATTTCAGTTCTGGAGCAGTAGACTCCGTGCTCCAGTTCATTGTCCTTATGCACCTGAGTAGTCTACTCAAAGGTCTGCTTGCACAAGTGTCTTACTAATGAGCTTGGACTCACAGATCTGGCTGTGAAGTGGTTTAAATACACCTGATTGGGATTCCTGGGTCAGATAAGGACTGTATTGCGTGCACAGTTGTGCCCTGACTGCGTGTGTGAGAGTGCAGCCAGCTGACAGCACCGCTGCCTCTGAGCTGAAGGTTGAGGACATCCCCAGGAGCACCTCCTGAGCAGCGTTTACAGGATTGAACCCTTAATTTAGAACTTTCGTTTTGCCAACAGAGGTGACATATTTTGCTTCCTAATTCCAGAGAGATTTGTTATGAACGTGTGGTGCATAACCCAACCGAATGACATCTGTTTCTGGTTACAGTGCTGAAGCGTAGCAGTTTGGTTGTGTGTCAGTGCTGGGTTCTGGGCCTGACTCTGCCTGGGCTCATCGGTACGATCTTGAGTGAGAAAGGCAGCTTCTCTGTGCCTTGGGCTCCCTGCTCGACGAGTGAGGATAGCAGTACTTTATCTGTTTTTATAAACTGCTTAGAGACCGAGAGGAGAATATGTGGTCCAAGAACACTGCATAAAAGTAAATATTGTAACCCACAAATCCTCAGAGCTCTGCTTTTGAGAAGAGCGGTCAAAAGTAGGATTTCACTTAATGTGGAACTGATGAAGCTACTGAATGCAGCAGCCCTGAAGTGCAACCAAAAATATGTGCAGGGAGAAAGAAACCTCTGGTGCCCAGTTCTGTTCGTGCCAAACGCTACCGATCTTTACTTCTTTTTTTTTTTTTTTCCTTTTCTTTTTCTGACTTTGTTATTCTTGTCCCTTGGAATGAGGTTTTGAGTGCTAAGAATTATTCAAAGCTCATAAAATGCAGGGCTTGGAGCTAAAATAACTTGTGTTTCCAGGACATATGTCATCACTGAAGATGATAATGGTGTGTATGGGGGCACATGTGTTATGGTGAAGTAGAATGGAGTCTTACCAGAAAAGAGAGCAAAGCAAAGCTGGTTAACACGCGTTTCAGGTACCTGCTTTAAGCATCTGCCAACACTGAATGTTACTGTGTCCTAATGCAGCTCCTCTGAAAAGGAAAGGTAGACTCTTTCTCATTTAACATTTAATTTCTTAAAACTGATTTGTTTTTCTGTTTTATAGGCTCTGAAAAAGTCTCAGGGCTACGTTACGTAGATCTGCAACCCCAAGTGGGGTGAGAGGCACAGGTCTCATTGATGTGCTCCTGGTGGGAGCAGTAAATGAGGTCAGGTAGGCCTCCTACATAGAAGGAATAGCTACAAGTCCAAGGCTTGCAGCAGGTCACTGTGTCTGATAGAAGAACCCTAAACAAGCAGTGTAGTGCAAGCAGGACCCCCAAGGGAGGTGCTGGCCTTCAGAGTCTTCAGTTCAGTATGGGGTTACTTTCTGAGCTAAGTCAGAATCTCAGAATTGCAGGGGTTGGAAGAGACCTCAAGGGATCATCAAGTCCAACCCCCTGCTAAAGCAGTTCCCTACAACAGGCTGTGTGGGTAGATGTCCAGCCGTGCCTTGAACATCTCCATAGGAGACTCCACCACCAGCTCACTGGGCACCGTGTTCCAGTGCTCCGTCACCTTTACCGTATAGAAGTTCTTCTGCTTGCTAGTATGGAACTTTGCACATCTCTTTAAAAAGAACCAGATTGAATCCAAGGGTTTCTCATCACTTTTTAGTCTAGTGGACATGTCAAAGATTTTCCCTACTGTACCTTGTTAGTCTAACTTTGAATTCACTTTGAGATGCAGATTCCTTCTCCTGCCTGAAATCCTTGTGCAAGATTTCTTGATGGTATAGTTGTCTTTCCACTGTCCTGGTGTTACCCCTTTGTTCCCTATACAGGATCTAATTGTTTTATTTATAAGCAGTTGTAAGATTGCTCTTAAGTTACTCTGTAGACTTGAGAAAGTTGCTGTTTGATCAGAGGGACTTCTTATACCTGTATATTATGACCTTCCAGATTTAGAAGAGATTTTGATTTTAGGGGCTTCTTTGGTGCTAGTTTCATACATCACCTTGCACCGAAGAGCTGTACCAAATCAGACCCCTATACCTTCCCAAGCAGTAGGTTGAGTGAGGTCCCAGGTAGTGTTAAAGCTGCTGTTTGTTTCTTCTGTAGGTTATTCAGGGTCTGATTTGGAAATATGACTGATATTTTAATAGTCGTGTCTAAATAGCTTACTCAGTGCTCCTTCTAGCATAATCACTTTCTTGTCTGCTTCTAGTGCGTCTTGGTTATAAGGAGCCGGGGAGTTATTTGCATTTGGAAGGGAGTAAATAAAAACAAACTAACATTAAGGTGCGGTTACAAAGCATTGCAGGCCCTTTGAGTGTTGGGCACTGCTTATTTTGGAGTATTTGCTGGATTAAATGTAACATGGATTTGACTGCGATGCGTCATAGACTTATCAAAGCCAAATTACTCATTAAAATAATGCTGAAATGGAAACATAACGCAGTAAACTACCATATAAATAGAAGGTTAGCAGAAAGGTAACTTGATATGTGAAACCATAAAAGAGATTTCTGAATTAATGAGGGAGACAATATTTCTCCTGAAGAGACTTAAAGATTTAGTTGAAACAGTGTAACAGCAACACATTATTTATTTCTAATGCTGCTTTATTCTTAGGCCCGTGGGACCAGACAGGAAGGAATTAGAGAGCTCTATATTACAATTTAATTGCTTGAAGGAAAAATATTATTTTTTATTGTTAGCCATTAGCTGCTCCTAGTTTTATTAAAGTCATGTATGTCCATGCTGTAGCACCACAGCTTGCAGCATGCATTCAAAGCGTTGCTTTAAACTTGGCTCGGAGAGCAGAGGGAGAAGAAAAGATGTAGAGTTGAGGCATGCTAGTGGCTGTTCAGGTGTTACGTGCCTAAGATTCACATTTCCTTACATTTAGAGCAGATCTATACGAAACTGGTCTCGGTTATTCACTGGAGAAGTGTTCATATAGTAACCCCACTGTGTTCATTGAGTTGAGCCATTGGGAACAGCCAGTGCTTTCTTTATTTTTTCTATTTTTTTTTTTTTTCCCTCTTTGTGTTGGCTGGGGATTTCTATATAATGTACTTTTTTGTCACTTAAAATATTAGAGGGTTTTTTTTGTTGTTTGTTTTTTTTAAACCACAGGCTAAAATTGCAACTTTATTTGGCCGAAGATGTCCCTGTTTAATGGACAGGTATGTTTTTTAACATACCTGGTTTGGTATTTTGTTTTTGTTTTGTTTTTCAGGGCTGGGGGACAATGAAAGTCTTCTCTTGTTATAGCTGTTGCTCATTTTTGCAAAACAAAAAGTCAGCTACACAGTGATGACTGTCCCCTACTGTGCTCTTGGCTTGTGGCAAGCAGGAGACAATGCAACATAGTTTGTCTCACCATGGAAAAAATATTTAAGAGAAATGATCTCACACCTGCTTCGGGCTAAAAGTGCTTACTCCGTGAACAGACAGAATGGCTCAACTGTTAAGCTGTAGTGATTTGACTACATGGACAGATAAGTAAAACTAAGACGTGTCTGTAATGCACAAAGCAACAAGGTTGTGACAGAATAGCAGTTCAGTCTTCAGTGTATCCACTCTGTGATCTTTCAGGTCAATACAGTCATCGCTGCCTTTTTATGTAGGCTCTGGATATTTGCTTTCCATCATGTAAGTGGGAGGGCAAATTTCAGCCCTTGATCCTTTGCTGATCCAGTGTTCCCAGCACTAACACTGACTTTGTATGACGCAGCCAGGAGGAGGCCGTGGTATTTCACCAGCTGGTTCCTCCTCAAGTTGAGCCTTGTCTCTGAGGTAGATTAAGTTCTTCTGGAGACTGAGAGAAGCAGATGGCTCTCCAGCCTGGGGGCAGTATGCCTGTGGGAGTATCCAAAAAAGTGTTCTACCTTTTTGTAAATCCGGGAATGGATGGTCGTCTTTCTTTTGTTTCACTGTTAGATTTGGCCCCATTGAGAAGAGCTTTTAGCACCTGAGGTTGAAATACAGTATGAAAAGAGTTAGCTGAATTACTGAGATGGAGATGTTGCAGCTCAGTGCTGGTGGCTGATGTTAACTGCAGCTGGCTTGGATTCTTTTTGAAGCCAGAGGAGTCTTCCCTTCCAAAAATATATTGTGTACTCAAATATGAATCATTCCCTTGTTATTATCCAGTGGAAGGCAGCAAAAAGATTGAAGACCATCTCAAGAGACCTTAGTGACCTCTAGATAGCTAGCTCGGAAGGTTAGTTGCGATAAGCTGTTATCTACTGTCTCAGCAGTGAAAGAAGGTTGTAGTATTTATGGTTATTACTGAAGCTGGATTTTGTGGGCATTGGCTTATATTGATAGCCCATGTATGCAGACCTCCTGAAAGCGTTGAACACGTAGGCTTGGTATTTCTGTGTGTATGCATGGATACACAGTTCTCAGCAGTTCACTTCTTTAAGAACTTTCTTGGAAGCCCTGTGAGCTAGCTCCTGAGTTGTTTCAAGACCGTCATCTGTCCAATCTTGTGAAGCGTGGTTGAAATGTGTCGTGGGCACTGACTCTGGACTATGTGTTTTTTTTCTAAGATAGAGTTAACCTAATGATACCAGGGCCAGTTCAGCCTTTCTGTGCTCTTGCAAACATTCAGCAGGGAAGGTGTGCTATTTCTGATGAATACTTCCATTGTTTGCCGTGGACTTTGGGCAGTAACTTTGGCCTTACTGGGAAAGATTCCCATTCTTTGATGCTCAGATTCTTCAGCCAGCTCTACTCTGTTGAATATAATTTTTAATCAAGTTTCCCTTTTAACTTGTAATGTAACAAGTCCCTAAATGTGTTACTTACTATCCACCAAAGAGGGTTTCTTGGCAGGATTTCCAAACAAAAACAAAACAAAAACCTCTCTATCCTGCCAAAATACTCTTAACGGATGAAGCAACAATTACTTGTGGCTTTGTGAAAATAGGCTATATGCTGTATATACTATGGAGCAAGAGACCATGATGTGTGTAGTGATGATTTGAGGTATTGGGAAATTAAGCGATCCATCAGTATCAATGCTCCGTGCCAAATATTGAGTTCAATGCTCCAATTTTTTGTGCAATTGAAACGGGGAGTAGGAATTTCGGGAGGGAGGGTCCAGTGGTTAATGCACTGAACTGAGCCTTGGAAGGCCTGGCTTTAATTCTCCAGTTTCTACAGGCTTGCTGCACAACTGCAGACACGTTACTTGAACTCTCTGTGCCTCAGTTCTCTTTGCTCCCTCCTTTGCCCACTTCTTTTTTTAATCTCCTGTGGGAGGAACTGTCTATAAGCCCTGTATGTTATCTAGACAGAGGGTACTGCAGCTCAGCTGGGGCCTGGATATACCTTGACCAGGGAAATATTTGTAAGTGTTGTGGCAAATATGAAAACGTCATGTACATACCCATGTCAGGCAGGCTAAGTGATGTATGCAGTAACAGGGAAAAAGTTGGCAAGCAGAAATGTCAACCTCGTGTTTTCATTTGGATGTATTGGTAATGTGAATATTTGTAATAGTTGCTTCCATTGCTGCCCGGGTCCCTAGCAGTGTTGTTTTGCTTTTGGATAAGTTTGAATGAAGATGTCCTTCCGTAAGAAGAAAATTTAATCTTTGTTTCTCTTGAGAAGCCTTCTTCCTGGATAGATCGTTAGGTATCCTGAGAGATGTACAAAGAGGGGCAGCTAGAGAGGCCTGTGAGCTTGAGGAGCACGTTACTCTGGGCGATCCAGCAACCTGTGCTGGACTGATTTATAGTCTCCTTGCTTCTAGTCCCTTGTCTATAAAATACAGAAAGCCATTGCTATCCTGATACTGCCCTGCACTGGCTGTGCAGATTCACTCCTCTAGAGCACACTGAAGCTGGCACTTTCCTTTAAGTCTGACAGCGTTAGCTGTTGTATTCGGAGAAAGCTGGGGGCTGGAATGGTAAAGGCATCTGCCTATGTCAATACTGAAGTGCATTGGCAGAAGTGACTCTGACAAATTACAGTAGCCTAAGGGCAGCAGGCCAGGGTTCTTCAGCAAAGTCTCAAGTCTGGGAAGAAGCTCACAGCAGCCCTGCTTGCACTGTTCTTCAGAGGTTATGATTTTGTGAGAGTAAAGAGCAGGGCTGTATTGGCCTGGCAGAAAGAGCACCAGTGCAAGTCACTGCCCTTCCTGCCAACTTACATGCATTTAAAAATGGAAAATGCTTTGTAATTCGGTAGTACTGACGGATGACCTATTTCTGAGGATGTTTCTGAGGATGACCTATAGCATTTCCCAGTGTGAAGGACCACTTCTATCTCTGTACTAATTGTTGGTGTTGGTATAGGTGAGGAAACTGTTTCCTGTCAGTATCTGATCCAGCATTAGAGCCTAGTGAAGAGAAACCTCCTCTCTGAACACAAGTGGCACAACAAGCAGATATGCTACCATCATTCAAGCCAGGGGCTAGCTTTTGAAATCAAACTATTATTTAATCATCATTAAAATGGTGGCAATAGCTGCTGCTTTGCAAGACGGCGTTTCATTCTCAGCCAGTGTGAAAGCAGGATTGAGTGTCATGTTTTGTTTTCACTAGCAGAATGTTTTGTCACTGGACCTAGGCCTAAACAAGGCAGTGATACAAGAGCTGTTTATCTGCGGGCAGGTTAGACCTACACTGCTGGACATATATGTAATGTACTCCACACAATTGCTGAAGAGTTTGGCAGTTGCTATAGATTTAGTTTTCACACACAGATTTGGCTGCTGGGATCTAGACCAAATTACACGTGTTTGGAAGACAGCCATTTAAGATCAAACCGGCAGATACCTGCAGAGCTAAGATCAGACTGCCTGTGGTTACTTTCACTACAGAAGAGGGTGTTTTGTTTTGAACAAATGGGTAATAAGATCTCTTGTTGCGACTCCTGTTTCTAGAGATCTGAGTAGGTAGCACAAGGGTGTCCGTTCATGAAGATCAGATGAAAGTATTAAAAAAAAACAGCAACAAAACCTGGCAGTCTTGAACCAGACCTGCTGTGTAAACTGAAATTATGCAGTGCTGGAACAAGCTTAATTGACCTGCCACAAGAAGGACCTTTCTGACCTTCTGATGGAGTTTTACTTTCAAATGTTAGTTCAGCCTTTGTCCCTGAAACATAAAGCAATCTCTTAGTTAGACCCACTGAACGTTTTCCCTCTGACAGTAGAATTAATTGAAAATTTGGACCATATATGGCATGGTGACATCACAAAGAGAGAAAGATGCCTAAAGCAGTGTTTCATTGAACTTTTACTTCCTGATAATTACACTTGTATTTTATTCAGATGGGTAAGAAAGTAGATACCCCAATCCAATTAAGGAGGAGTTAGACTTTAAGATGTGCCAGGGCTTCCATCAAAAGGTGGGATCCATGGGGATTATGAAAGCCATCCTTTTCTACTTGGCCACTGTCTCAACAGCCACAGGAGTGCATACGAGCAGCTACCTGCATTAAAAAAGACCTGCAAATCAATACTTTAAATTACTGTTGGGAAGAGAAGAAATAGATGTTTTGAAAAATAAACTTTCACAGGAACTTTTTTTTCGGTTGCAAACTGAAAATCTGCTTTCTATATATGTATACTTTTTTGCCAACAAATGCGTGTAAGATTTTAGAATCGAGTCAATTTGCTTTTTTTTTTTCCATCTCTATGAGAGTTATCTTGACTTCTAGCCAATCAAATCTCTCTGGTCCGCAGAGTCTTCCTGATGGACAAAGTGCTACTGTTTGCTTATAGCTGCTGAAAGAATCACAGAATTGGCAGAAGGACTTAGTGATAGAACTGATAGAACTTTCATCTGCTCTTGTTTGACAGTTTGGTCAATAAGTCGAGCCATCCAAAGGAGTGATATGAGAAGATCTGTTACGAACACTGGAGTGTTTCACGATTAAGGTGGAGGCATCATCTCATTGAGGGCTGAATCTTCACGCCTTGAAGGTCAAGTGTGAAGGCAGAGTCCTCACGCTGTATCCAGTATCCAGTTTGCTCATGTTAATACCCTAACTAGACATTTCACCTACATTTAATACTGACGGGTGTGTAAGTATATTGGCACTTTTTGTTTGTGGCTCCCAACTTCCTGTCTTTCGAAAGCCAAGCTTTGAATCTGACTCTCTATGAGAGAGATCAGTACGTTTAAATTGAACCTGTTTCAATGGAAGATGCCTTTTACGGAGGGATCCAGCTCTCAGAAAAGCTCTGAAGCATTGGATATTACAGGTGAGTCAGGTGTCACAAACCAGATGATAGGAAGTTGTTCCATTTTACTGTAGTTCTCTAAAGCCAGCAATATCAACATGGCTACGCTCTGTACAGATATTTTTTGGGTGGTTAAGAGCACCTGATCTGTACCTTGGGTAATGCCTGATTTAAACACATTCCAAACTGCAGGTTATGGCACCAACTCAGTCTACAGCTAGGGATATACAGACTGGCTTTTTGGCAGGAACTGTCTAACTTTTGTCTGCAGAATATAATAAGTCTTTATAGTGTTTAAGACACATAAATCTTATCTCCCCCCTAACTGTCTGTAGTTCATTTCCTTCGGGGTTGGGGGCAGGGGGAAGTCCAGGTAGATGGAAGGACAATTTGAAAAAGGGAGAGATCCTGTGAAGTCACTTGAGCATGAAATGTTGGATTTAGACAATGAAGTAGCTTCCTTTCCTATCCTATTTATCATTTTAATTGCTTAAAGCATATTTCTTAGAAATAGTCAAAATACAGACTCAGACATATTTATATTTTATGCATCCCTGCTGCTGTGTTTTTTTGGATGTAAAATGGATTGGCAAAACCCATGGAGATGTTTATACAGAAAACATAATATAGTGAAAGTCTTACTGTGAATTTTGTGTTGATAGCATTTGTAATAAATCAGGAGAGTCAATTACTTTACTCCGCTATATGTGCAGTAACTACTGTCACATTGCATGAAAACATTACTTATCTACTCACTGTAAAGATGCCAACTATCTCTGGATCAAACTGTGCTGAACTATGAAGTCAGACTTCTTGCAAGGAAGAAGAACTTGCAAATCATTGAAATATATGTGCTGGTGATAAAGCCAAATGTTTCTGACAAACTACGAGGATTTTTCTTATTTGTTGTTTTCTCTACTGAAGTGAAGGGGGGAATTCACATCAGTTCCTTAAATTGTTAATGTCAAAGTAGTTCTTAGGGGACACAAAGGTATCAAAAAGTTTCTTTTTACTACTTGCCAAACAGAATCAAGGCATCAGTCTTGGTATCCTACTGGGAGAGAAATACTGGATAGGTGATTGACTTTCTTATTTCTAAATGTCTGTCCTCTTCTCAACATTTATTCTGGTGTCAGGCTGAGCCTGGAATGAGGGACTCAAGACCAGTATATTTAAACAAAAATACCTTGAAAGGACGTTCTGATCTCAGCTTTTGGTTATCTGTTGTGGTTCTAAAAACTGTAATGCTTGTCTTTGCCTGCAGACCAGTTTGAACGTCTTACTGAAAAACTTAGGAGATCCATTGATAACTGCAGCCATTAGAAGAATTGAGGAAACATCACTTTCATACTATGTTTAAACTTCTGCTCTAGAACCAGCATGAGAACAAATAATTTGAGGTTCATCCTCAATTAAAAAAAAAAAAAAATTATGACCTAAGGAAATGCTGAGTCTGTAAGAGAAAGTTTGGCTATCAGTAAGCAGAGATCAGCTGGTCGTTTTGAGTGCTGGAGGCTTCTGGGAGAGAAGGCATCTTGTCTCTGTCTGATGTGTGCTTGGAAAAGAGCTGGAGGGTAAGATGAAACAACTGCGTGCCGGGCCACCTGAGCTTCTCAGCATTGCTTTATGAGAAGAGGACAGAAGGCTGCTTCTTTTTTTAAAAGAAATTGTTTGTATGTATGCCTCTAAAAGTTCCCATCACTTGTCAAGAAATGGTTCTTCTAAAACATCTGTAAGCTGTAAGCCATCCATTCTATTCTTATATTTGAAACAGTACAACACTAGAGAAATAATTGATGCAATAGAGAGCACTGAAACTGTGCTTAGAGGGCTGAAGGTTGGTGCCATCAAAATCATCTGCATCAACTGTGCTGTTCTGGAAGCCAGTTTTGGCTGAGCCAACTAAGATACTTCTGAGCTAGCTACAAGGACCTTTTTGTGAGCTGACAGTTGGCTTGCAACAGAAGAGGCTGAGTAATCAAGCAATTACAGCTGAAATCAGAATCAGCCACTTGAAGCCTGTGTTGTTTTTGAGTTTGTGTTATGTTTGGAGTTGTTATGTGAGTTTAAAGATCTTGAATCATTTTCTAAGCCTGCACATTCAAATTGATTGAATACTGGATGCTGTAAAAACAATTACTTCAGCACAGATATACTTACACAACTCCCTTCTAATTTCTGGTAACCAGAATCAGGCACTCCAGTTGTCTTTGGTGAAAAGCCATTGGGTACAAACAAGCTGTAACATTTATCCAATTGGATGACTGAGGAAATTAATGCATTTCTGTAATAAAGTGGCCTTCTCTTATTGGTATACCTGGCCCTTGCACGGCTGTGAAAAGATTTGTTGTTTACCCTGTCCAGGACTCTCTTAATTAGATACCAAAAGGAATGTTACTGTTCCTATCTGAGCTGCTGTGCTATAAATTGAGGATTTATCATTGTACCCTCTGCATCCTGCCAGGTTTCACTCACACGTGCAAAACTTTTCTCAGAATATGAAACTGTACCTTTCTACGTAGACAGATGCTAAGTGAATTATGCAACGAATCCTTGTGAAAATCCTTTATCCCCTTTGGGTATTTCCAAAATAATTAAACATTTTCCAAAAATGTCCATGCAGATAAAGAAAAATCCTATGCAGGGATTACTGAGGCCTTGCGGTTCTTCATCTTGAAGTGAAGCTGATGCACAAGATGGCATTTTGTGTGCTGTTGCAGCATTCTCCCTACCACTGGACGTCCCTCAGATCTGCATATAGTGTCCTTATTATTGATGTAATGTCACCCCGAGTGTGGAATAGGTTGCACAATGGGGTGAATTCTGTATGAATATTCTTCTTGTCATCCACATTCTGCAGGCATAAAACCACTAGCAGTCTTTTAGAGAAATCCATTGTTTCATCATTCATAATTGTACAGCACTTTCCAGAAATCTTCTCAGAAGCATCCCTCATGAGTTTTAGAGCCATAATTTCCATTATCTCATGTTGAGTAACTGGATTTGTGAATTTGTCTTGAGTCATTTTCAGCTACTTTGAAATATGAGGATCACATTCTGTTTGCAAACGAGTCAGCTAAGATTGATTTCAACTTTACTCTTTGCTAAAGGGTATATTTTCGGTTTCTTCAGTGCAGTGGTGACGCAGTGGAAGTCTGTCATGCAAGATAATATCTTCTACTTACTATTTTCATAAGGATCTTCCTGTTTTCTCTTTTCTTTAGAGAACATTGAAAACTTAGCATTTCACCCACATTCTTGTGGTCTTTTGAATGATATCAGCTGCTTTTCAGTGATCTCAAATGGATTTTAAGATTTTTCCCCCCGTAACTGGAAAACATGAATGGCATAACAGCTTAATCTGTGCACTTAGTCAAAAGTCCAGTTTTGCAGTGCAGACTACAGCAGTAGAAACCACGTGTGCTATGACTGCCTTGAGAATCAGAGAACTATTAAAAATCCTCAAATATGGGAGCTGAACACACAGCCTCATTTATAAAATAAAGGAAGTATGTTTTCTTAGATGGCATGCCTCTGAAATGTTAAATGTCTGGAGTTGGAGTTTGATTCTGCTGCAGACAGTGTCAGATACAGCTGAATACTTCAGCCAGCAAAAGCTCTATTACTTAACTGCTATGAGATTTTGTTGGTTTTGTTTTCAGCAATCAGAAAACTTTTAGTGATTTTTCATTCCTGTACTTCGAAGTTATGCCATCTTATTCTGTTGTTGTTGGTTTTTTTTTCCCCCCACTTTATGGGAGTGGGATGCAAAAAGCCCACCAAAAAATCCTGGACTTACTGTTGGCTAGCTGCCTGTTCCTTAGCTGATGATAATTCTTGAAACTTGGAGACAGAAGAGAAGAAATGATCAGAACAGAGAAGGTTGGCTGGACCTACGCCGTGCCTCCTTAGGCAGTGAGTATCCTTGTGCACAGTGCATTTGAGAGAAGCAGGACAAATAGTGTAAAAGAAATGAGAGGAATTGAGCCAGGCCGCAATGGAAAGCCATTTTAGGTTACACTTCCATCCAGAAAAGAAGAGCCCCCTGGACGCCGCTGTAGAAGAGGCTCATCCATCCAGAACTCCCAGGACCCCTTCTAGGGGAAGCAGCAGCTAGGACCATTGAAGACCTGTGTATGTGAACTGAAGAAAACAGCAAACTGGATGACCAGGGAACTGATCTTGGTAACTGTAATTAACACACAAATTGCTCATCGGTCTTCTTGCTCTAGCTGTTTCCCCCTCCATCCCCTCCCAGTCCCACTATTCCGAAATGAGCATCCACACCCCTGGCAAATGGTGTGCCTCAAAAGGAATGTGTCAGGACCTCTTGCAGCACTGTTCATTCAGTTTCTGATGGCCAGCTGTAAGAAAAATGCTTAGGTACCTAACATGCCTTTTTGCTAGAATTTAGGAGCTGATGCTAGAAGGCTTTGTTGGCTGACTGCTCAAGTGTTCAGTGTTTGGAATTAGAGAAAAGCCAGGAAGAAATGTGCTTTTGGAGTGCATTCAGTGCACTTTGACTTTCTTGAAGTACAGAGTATCAATATAGCAAGTTGCAGAGGTCTTTCTTGGAACTGGCTGCTTGACTGTAGGAACTTTTTCATGCCTTGAAAGGGCACATGCTGATCCCAGATGTTAGAAATAATCAAAGCAATGTGATGGCTAAAATACGGAGTATCAAAAGTATCACTCTAATCTGTGTGCTAAGTACCATTTGAAACTGTAGATTCAGAAAAGAATTCAGGAAAAAAGATAAAGAAATGCTAAGATGTCATTTCAAAATTATAATTAAACCCGAGTATGAGAACCTGAATTTAAAAATGAGTAGTGAGAGATGGATTTGTTTTGTACATTTCAGGTGAAAAAGAAGTTCAATCAGATTAGCTGTACGTGCTAAAACTGTTATCTTGAGATGGCTGTGTCTGTGCAGTGATGTGAAAAATAAGAGCACCTGGTCACTGAGAGGAAAATGAGGTAGATATGAGGTAATTTTTAGAAGTAGGTAAGAAGGAAATAGAGGGCATGTGTTGCTGTGTGGGTCTTCAGCTCGATAATAATGACACGCTTGGTATTACATGGGTGCCATTTTGTTCTGAGTTAGCACCCTGTTATGTACTGGTAATGTGAGAAATGTTATCTCTGTTGTTCTCCTTTTGTGGAAGTACAAAATGTGAGGAAGTAGTTTCTAGTGCCTGGTGTGCCCAGCCTTTTTGAGAAAGGTCTCGAGCAGGCAAAAAAGAACCGCTTACAGAGAGTAAAATCCTTGTCACCACTCATGTAGCCACTTGTGTTTCTGGTCATGGGGTAAAAGAACCAGTAGTGATAATCATTTTGGCAACACATTCAGAGCCCCATGGAAAAATGCAAAATGTCACGGAACCAAAGAAAAAGAATGCATCATTTGAAGAAAAGGCTTGTTCTTAACTGACATAACTCACTGAGCTTGAGATGTGCACCACACAAGAATTTGGCTCATGCACCTGCAACTTCATGTATGGGCACTGATCTGCTCCTATATTTAACAAAAATAAACCTGGTACCTACTCTGCTTTTGGGGAATAGAATGGACGTTTAGAAGTCCACGAGGAGCTTGAGTCAAGGGACCCTTTACTAAAACTGCACCTATCCTTGCCAACTGCAATGTAATATCATCACCCATGATGTGATGTGCAGGAGGTGAAAACAGTTTTAGCTGGTAATCTTTCAAGACTTAGGTAACCAGTACCTGTGATTTTACAGTGATCGATCGTACTGTGACATTGCAGAAGTTGAAAGTAGACCTTGTGGACTGCAAACGATTTTTTTCCCAGGTATTCATGGCAGGGTTATTTTCCAATATAAAATTTCAACTTGGTGTTTTCTTTTTGCATTGCGTCATTCCATGATAAAGAGGCCTCGAATGTATATTCGAGTCTAGCTAACATAGGGTTTTACTTCACTGTGCAAAGTGAGGTGGAGTTTCAGAAAGCAGCACTCTGCCTTTGCAACCAGAACAGTCATTTACTGCTGTTCTGCTACAGCATTTCCTGTGTACTTGAAAGAAATTCAGGGTTGTGTCTGTCAGTAAGCATGACTGCTATCCACAATTACTTTTAGTAATTAGAATTTTAAAAGAAATTTGTGTTTTTGTGTAACAAGGGACAGGATGTGACCACAGCTTGACTTGTTAGGCATAGAAGGTAATGCCTAGCTATTTAGTGTGAGATGAAAGGCATGGCTTTACTTGGGAAGACAGGAAAAGTGTAGCTCTTAGCACCATGATATGAGTTGGATGTTTCTGTCCTACCCATGCAGCTAAATCAGCTCTTGTAGTATTGGGATCTAGGTACTGGAGACCTGCTTAAGGGCAGAAAGCTGGTGAATCATCATCTTTTATAGTGTTTAGGAACACATTGAGGAAGCATCTGTTGGAGAAGAATTGGATACAATTTATTCTGATGAGAGACATGGTCCAACAGATGACCTCTTCATCCCCTCTGACATACGAACACATGTATTGGTTTAAAGGTCCAATACTCTCTTCTGAAGCTGGAAGCAAGTGCTGAAGAAACAGAAGAAGGTGGCAGGTGTCTAGTCAAACTTGGACTGCATTCTTCCAGCCTCTAACAGTTGTAGCTTAGAAAGTTGCTTATCTAGTACTCCTGTTTTATAGAACTTGGCCAGTTTTACAGTCACAGTATTCACAATATCTCATGATAATAAGTTTCATGACTGTTAGTTAACCTTCTCACTAAAAGCTAGCCATTCAGCTTGATGATACTGACACAGCCACGTGTTTGCTTTTGCTGCATGTTCTGCTTTGCACCTTGTAGGAGATCTAGTGGCATGGTCCATAAGCAGTGTGCTGCATGGTGTTATTTTACAGGCTGAATTGCACAATGTTTAAAGATATGTCAGGGAAGGAAACTTGTCATCAGTGCAGGATAAAACTCAGTTTGCTGGAAGCAGACGCACACTTGACTCTTACACCATGACCTTTAGGGTGGAATGAGATAATTTTAAAAGGCCGTCTTGCTTCAGAGAAGCCAAAATGGAGTGGGAGATGGGGCAATCATTGAAAACATGAGTACTGAATTGTTCTTGAGCTGTGTTAGGTTCAGATATTTGTGCTAACATCTGGTTCCTCTACTACTTTCATCTTAAATCTAAGCTGGATTTTCTTGGTAAACAAGCAGTAAATTCATCACTGAGCCTTCTAAAAGGCATTATAAGTTATTTTAAAGATCTTTTTGGAGTTCTATTTTAATTGCACAATAAGCTTCCATTCATGAATAAAGATGCCTGCTTGGGGCGTCAACAACCATTTTTCTTTCCTGCATTTCAGCCATGTTCTCTGAAATGGGCCAAAAAAAATCTCTTGCTAGATACACCAATAGGAATTGATTTTGAAAGGGAGAAAAAAAATAAATTATTATTCCTTCAGATATTCATACAGCTGTGAATACATCTTGATTCAATTTGTACCAAGTGGTGGGAAAACACTTTTTGAATGATTCGAAAGCATTTAATAGTCCTGCGATGCACAGTTGATTTACAGCTGAGCTGTACTAGATTTCAGTGTCATGTGTCTGAGAGTTTGAAGGTATGATATGGAAAATTATTACCTTCTCTGTTATTCTGAGTAATTGCTCTCTAATGGACTCCTCCGGCACTGAGACTGTTTTATTGCTTAAGGTAACTGTTAGCTGATGGCCGTTAATACAGCTATGATAATATGCTGGCTCCTAGGAGGATGTTGTCTATTCCTTAGGTGACAGATGCCCTGTGCTTTTCTGCTGCTGCTAGCTTTGCATTTGCTTTATTAAAATGATTACAAGACAACTCGGAAAATTTAATTAAAAATGAAAAGGAAAGTCCTTTTTGTGCAGGAGTGATAACTGGCAATAGTGGGACAGAGGGATTGCCAAAGGCATTTGGACCCTTGGTTCATTTTAATTCAGAGTCCTGCTTTAGACAGCAGACTTTTCTGACTGCTTCAGGGAGGGAGATCCTCCAGCTCACTTGTTATATAGTAGTTTCTTTCTACAGAAGTTTGGTGAGCATCTTCTCCTAGTTTTGTATTCGTCTTTTTCATTTAGAACTGTCTAGCATGAAAGCAGTCCTGGGCATAGCTCCCCATGTACAGCATGCTGTGCAGCACGCAGCCAGACTGCTCATTTCTTCTCTGTTTCGATAATGATGCTGCTATTGGTAAAGCAGAGCAGTTTAGGCTGGTGCTGCTGAACCCCAGCTGAATGAGCTGCAAGGTGAGACGTGTGGGCTCCTGGGTCTGTGGCAATCCTCCTGTTCAGGAGCGAGCCTCACCTCTGGGCAGCAGGGAGGAAGGCCTCAGTTCTCTTTCAAATGTGTGGATTAAAAGCTAAGGGGTGGCAGTGCTGGCATCTCTGCCTTCAAGAACTATTTTGTTGTTATTTGTTTGCTTGTTCTGTTTTTAGATTGATGTGGTGATTTGTCTCAAACAGGCGCTGTGGACCTGTCAGATTCCTTGCAGAAATGATTGGAGATACAAATGAGAACTAAGCACACGTTTCACCATACTTGTGCTTGTCCTTGTGCTGTGATGAAGCCGTAGCTTACTGTACATGTTAAGTGGGTTAAAATATAATAATGCAACATCAAGCCATGACTGCCTTTTGATGTGTTTCCCATTATGAATGGTGAAAAGGGAGGTAAAGTGGGTGGCTTTCTCCTTTCTGCTTCGGAAGTAGTCTCTTTGGCAGAGACTACTGGTGCCGTCCCATTCCTGCAGCAGTATGGCTCCTGTACTTGCAGGCTGCCAGATCAGGCTTTTACCCTTGCTTCTTCTCTGCTCCTTTTTAGGATATCTTGCTCAGGTAAAAGAAGGGAGGCCTGTCTGAGACTTTCTAGAATGCTGTTGGCTTTTTAAGATGTCCTGGCTGTCAGAAACCCTTGGAGAAGTGCTATAGAGCACTTGGTCAGTTGTCACACTCTGGATGCACTAGATGTACTCCAATAAACTTTTGCTGTGGTTTATTCATGTCCAGTGAGACTTTGTCTCGTGGACTGTCTGCCTTTAAGAGAATTCAGTGACCTTCCTGAGGGGAGATGTTGGTGGAGTGTGGGTTGGGAAGCAAGAGAATTGGACTGCAAGGAGGGAGCTGTACTGTGCTAGACGAAAAAAGAGAGAAAAGAGTGATGTTTTGAAACAGGATGATACACATCTATAGACTGATGCTGAGAACAGAGGAGTTTAGGGAGAGGGCAGGAGCTGTCACTGTGATCCAAGCCAGAGGAGACCTGTCTACTCAACAGAGCAGCAAATCTGAGCTTTCTTATGTATATGTATTTTTGCATTGCAATCTGCTTAAGAAAGAAAAGTACATTCTAATTGCACTCTAAACAAGGATTTCTCTTTCAGCATTTTACAGCTGTTTCTCTTGTGCAGTGCCAAGCTGATCTTGGTGAGATGTTATAGCACAGCATGGACACGAGCCCAGTGGGCAGATGTTTCTTCTGCTGCTTTTTCATTCACTGTTTCAAGGGGCTGTTGAGGAAGAGAGACTGTTTTGCTCCTTTATGATGCTTTATAATCCAAGAATCCTGTTACAGCGTACAGAAGTGTACATCTGGTTTAGAAGCACTCGGGTGGCCCAAAAAATGTGCTCAGCAGGAAGCAAGATGCTTCTAGAGCAAATGCTGCAGTCTGACTGGAGTTAACTTCATTTAAGACTAAAGAGCAAAGATAATAGATAAAATAGTGGCTGCTGGAAAGGTGACAGAGGAGCTGAGCTGAGATACAGGCTGTCAAAGCTACGTGAAGTGCTTTGAGCTGTAAGGCTCTTGTGTTTAGTTGCAAGATACGTTTACAGCATAAGCTAATGATTTGATCCTGCTCTTGTTCAAGCTGACAGGAGTTTTGCTAGGTGCAATGAGAGTTTGGATAATGAGGATGATGGGAGAAAAACGCTGTTACCTGTGACAAAATGTTGTTAGAAAGATTGTCTTTCTGTACCTTCTCTGTAGTTAGTTAGCTTGAGGGGTCTTTTTTTTCCTCTTTTTTGAATTCAGAACCTTTCCAAAACAGAAGTCAAACTCAGTTTACTTAAAAGCATTGTGAACTGATGAGAATTTTTTCCATGGGAGAGTGTGAAGTCCTGAAATAAGAGTCAGAAGTGTGTCCTGCGAAAGTGATCTGGATCCTGCAGCTGTGTTACACAAGCTAAGAGCAACACCTTTGATCAGAGTGCTGCAGAATGGGCGTCTATATCCTTGGGAAGCAGCTCTGCTGTACCATCTGCAGAGATGCAGGCTGGGCGGGCTGTGCTCAGTTTACGATTGCAGTGTCACCCCGCTAGAGGGATTTTTCACTTGCTGAGCTCAGCCGCACTGCTTTGCTTCTGTGCAGAGGCTGCTGGAAGCTACAGAGCAGAGATGGAACACTGCTTCCCTTGGTACAGCCTGCTCTCCAGCTTGTTTGAAGTGACCATTTAGCACTGAGAAATGACATTGGAGTTGGTAGTTTCAAAGGGAAATGTGGTGAAATTACATTCTTAGTCTTCATTCATGCAGTTGTAGGAAAGGGCTAGCTTCTTGGAAAGCAAAATTATTTACTGTTAGATGCTGAAATGTGAATGTAGGTGTCTGGTTGCAAAATGTGCGTTTGAAAACTGTAGCCTGTTTTTAGTTTAAAATATCATTGATACTGGAGACAAAAGTAAAGATTCTGCTCCAGCTAAAGAAGCCAATGCACCATAACATCCCTCTGCACTAAGACATCTCACTTGTGACATCTCAGCTCACTTCAGAGCTTCAAATTAGAAACAGCTCTGCTTAGAGGACGGATCTGTAGGTTCATTGTGGAATTAATGAAATGACAGAGATACTTCCCAAACAGTGATTCAGCCACATGAGATTTGGAGTTGTGTCTTTGCTGATTCTCAAGCAAGGAAGGTTTCGATGCGTTAGAGAGTTACGAGTTAGAAAGAGTGAACCCAGGACTGAATTTCAGTGTGAAATTTTGGATAAGCTGTCCTGAATTGAGCCACAGATTTTGATTTGCTTTCTAAGGAAGGTGGAGCCGTCATGGTGCTTTTTTGGCACAGAAGACCAGATATTGAATTAAAGAATCCCAGTAAAGGCTGAGATGAAGCCAACATTGATCAAAGCTGGCTTTAAAATTATTTTGCTACAGTGGAGCAATACCAATCCCCTTGATTTTCTATGGGCTTTATTTCAGCAGTTTATTTCAGTTTTCTGAGATGTGCTCTTAATCAGTAGCTACTGCAGGCAGCACCTTGGTGAGCCTGCTGATTTCATGAGAATACGGTACAAAGGGGGTGAATGAGAACTCAGGAAGAGGGATGATAGGTAAGGAGTAATAGGCTACGTTTATCTTGGGAAGTGGCATCAGCTGGAAGATTTTCAAACGACCTGCAGTACTAACTGTATTCTAGTTTCCAGATAAAGACAGACGCAGAAGTTTGGAGTAAGCACTGCATGTGACGTTAGGAAGAATGGGAATTCTTGTCAGAAGAATCTTGCAAGAGATGCCCAATAGAAACTTTGTAGTATGCTTTAATAGATAAATGAAAGCAAAAATGAAACAATTAGTTTAACAAGAAGTTTTCATCAAATGCATGTCGGGGATGATGTCCTCTGCCAGCTCAGTGAGTAGAGTTACAAAAGAGATCAGAGCGGAAAGAAAATGGAGTCAGTCAGTGGAGTTAATTATAAATCCAATTTATGGATGCAAAAATCATCTCATTCACTAAACAGGAGTTTCCTGCATTGCTTGTTTTCAAGTTTCTACAACAGTCATCAACTGATCTGTTACCTATATTAAATGTTTGTTGTAAAATTTTTCCATTTGCTTTCACAGTTCAGATTGTGTTTATTCTAGTTTCAGTCAGAGCAAGGACAGAATTTGGCCACTTCATTGTGTAATAAATTAGCATTCTCTGCTTCAGCCTAGTAAGTACTCATTTCACTTTATCTAAATATTATCGTTTTCTTCTTCTCTGAAAAAAAATGAAGAAGCTCTTTTGAAATTTTGACTCATACCCCAAGCCTTTGTAAAATTGGAATGCACAATAAACATAAAACCAATTCTTATCTGAGGCTGGGGGGGAGGGAGGGGGAAACAGAATTCATTTTTGATGCCTCTCTTGTGCAACCCAGCATTCCCTCAAAGAAGCAAGATTCCAGTGTTAGTGGAAAGCTTTTTGTAAGACATACTGCCCCATGCCAGCACAGCATGTAATGCACACCAAACAGGCTAGCTCATGAAGAAAAACATGTTTACAGAAACTGAAATGACTGCTTTGTTGTTTACTCATGAAAAGAGAATGGCGTCAGGAGTGCTTCAGGAGGGAATTGAGCTTTTGAATTATGCCTGAAACAGCACGGCAGTGTGACTAGACAGAATTTTCGTGATCTTGAGCGTTCCAGGAGCTGCTGAACAAGTGCCCCATCAAACCATTGATCTGGGAGGCACAGAGAGAGGCACTGTCATCTGAACACACGGCTGCGCACACCACACTGCCCAGTCACCCCAGGGAAAGTGACTCACTGTTCAATAAAAGCAAATCCTGCTCCATAACCTCACCATCGGCACTTCCAGAGCCTGCTGTCTAATTTCACTGACGAATCGAGCTCACTTGGCTATTTCAGTGCTTCAGCACCTGCCCTAAATTGTCAGTAATATGTGAGGGGTTGCATGCAGTGATGCTGGCCCTCTTACAGCATTTTACAGAAATCTTGTTCCCAGCTTCAGGCTTTTGGAATTCCTCTGGCTATTATTGCCTGTTCACTCCTATCTGCTCTCCTTGAGAGATCTAAAATTGACCCCGGGTGTTTTTTTAACCTCCTGACAGTTGCACATCATATAAGTGCTTGCTAAATGTTTCTAGCCTCTCTGGCTTCGTATCTTTTATGTGTTTTTTATTTATTTATTTTGAACTTGAATTTGAGATGCTTCCTTGGATTTATTTTTAAAACTTCTCACTATTTCTGTTGTGCTTTGCAATGCTGGTGCTTGTGCCTCCAAATCAGATGGCTTTTGTTGTTGTTGTCATTCTTTTCTTTTGTTTTTCCCTAAAGAGCAGTTTGTACTTCATGTAGTGGAAGTGTCTTCTGGCTCCAGGCCTGAGATGCTGAGTTCCTACCCACTGTGGTTGCAGGCTTTGTTTCATCCCTGTTCACCTGGATATGGAAGATGTTTCAAGTATTGTCAATGTCTATGGTGAAGCAAATAAGATATCTGTACCCTGCCTGTTCCAGTTTACCAGGGTTACCAGGATCTGTGGCTGTGCTGGAAGTATCTGGGCAAAAGCTGCTCAAGGCAAGAGAAAGGAAAAAAAACACAACAAAACAACACACAAAAAGTGTAAAAATACTGACTACGAAGGATGCCAAGCAGTAGATTACAGATGATGACTTTACCTTCTCCTTTCCTGGTAGAACAGCTGCCCAGCAGGGCTTCCAGCTAGGTGCTAGAGGAGAATTAGCTGTCGTGAGCAACGTTAATAGAAAGCATTTGTGTTGTGAATGCCCAGCCAGCAACCAACCTGAGTGAGATATCTGTGCAAAGAACAGTGAGGAAGTGGGCACCTTTTGTTTGTTCAAAGGCAGGGAATGGGGGGAGGGGTGATTCACACACAAGGCATCAGTTGGCGTGCGTTTCCCTTAAAGACCTTATTCAGGGAGTTGTGCAAATGTAGCTGTGCTCTTGTAGAGCTTATCATATGATTTGTAGGTCCTTACCCTTTAATTTCTTTCCCGCTCCTTGTTGGTACTCCTTGTCTTTGCTGCTCTAGATTTTCTCTCTCACAAAAAATGGTGTGTCTGATATGGAGTAGCCCTCTATTATTCAGATTAACTCATATCCTACAAGCAGTGCAGTCTTGGAACGTTCTGGTTGTATTGGTGGTGTTAATACAGTCCTCTCAGCTTTTGGGAGCATCATTTCCTTAGTGTGGTACTCTGGAGACAAACTGAAAGGTGAAATAAGGGTAGAGACCAGCTCAGCTGTCAGTCTTGGAACTGAAGACTGATTTGGCTATATGCTTTGCCTCCTGCCAGTGCAGACTTATGGTGATTTATCCATTTGGCCAAGAAGTGCATTTTCTAGAGAAACCGGTGTAGCTGAATCGATATCCTTCAGTTTTCTTATCTTGCTTTCTGTCCTTAACTTCATCCTCTGCATGCACCTACACTTCCCTTATCAAACAACAAACAGCAGCATGTCCTGTAGGATTACTGCTGTCCATTTGCCTTTCTTCACTTTCTTGTTATTTCTCTGACTTTATGGAGTGATCTCGTCCTTCTCCCCATGTCTGCTGTGCAGGCAGGATTGATTCTGGTGCTTCAGCAGTGGGAGGTGAGTGGCTAAGCAGAGCAACACAACTAACTTATGCTGCCCTCGGCACAACCAGGAGACAGAGACTGGAACAAAGAAATTGCAGAGATAAACAGCCGGCTGCGTGGGGGTGAATCATGGGATCAGAAAGATGCATGACACAAAAGTGTATTGCAGCAGTGGCAACTGCTTCCTTCTCCTCAAAGGGTGATGCTTTTGTGGCAAACAGAGTGCGTATGACTCAAATGACTTTGCTGACTCCTGCACAAGTCTGAATGAAGGCCAGGCTGACCCCCGTGGTCTGCAGGGAGTTGATCGTGTTGATGCACATAGCTGTGAGATGTCTGAGCCCTGTCTCAGCCTGCAGTACTGGCAGGAGATCGCTGCAGTCTCTACCCAGACTGGAGGAGTGCAGAGCATGGGTCTTCTAATGCTCACTGTGAAGTGCTGCTTCAGAGGAAGAAAGTAAAGGGTAATGG
The DNA here is from genome assembly GCF_019232065.1 of Centrocercus urophasianus. Lineage (NCBI taxonomy): Eukaryota > Metazoa > Chordata > Aves > Galliformes > Phasianidae > Centrocercus > Centrocercus urophasianus. Next base: position 24,409,689 of record NW_024884733.1, on the reverse strand, counting down.
AGATCTGTTGGGGTTCTCCTTATCTTGTTAGAAGAATTACAATAGGAAACTAAGGACAGCCTTCCTTAGGGGCTCTGATGGGCACAGCTGCTGCTGCAGGATCTCTCCTGTAGATAAGGCAGCATCTTACTCAGGGGTTGCCTGGGCTATTGGTGCTCTGCTTGGGCATGGGCAAGGCACGCTTTCTGCTCCTCATCCTCCCTTTTCACCTATCACCTATTGTTTTTGCTTAGCCAGCGTGTACAAAAGCAGTGGCTATCTGTTTTCTGGCACAAGTAGCCTTGACTTCAGTGATTGCTGTTAGACGCTGCCATTAACTAACATGTAGCATAAGCAGGTTCAGGCAGTTGTTGAATAGCTCCGCAGTGAAGTAAGCAGGCAGCCCAACAGCACGACTGTTTGCCTCAGGACTCAACTTTTTCCTGGCAGCATCTCTTTGAAAGGGCAGAGTGAGGTGGATGTTGGGCCAATATAAAACATGAACAAGTAGAGTGGCAGTGGGCCAGTTAGTAGGGCTTCATATTTGGTAATAATGGGGTTTGAGGAAGTATTGAAGAGCAGGCATGCTGTTAGTTTAACATGGTTGTAAAGTGTATTTTGTCGGGATTGGCATGAAGTTATGTGGTTAGTGGATTGAGGTTTCCTTTAAAAAAGAAAAAAAAAGCAACACGTGATATTGCTGAAACATCTACTTAACAGATTAAGTACTGGGCTCAGAGTCACTGAAAAAAAAAGGCACAAATTCCTTATTAAGGAGGTGAGGAATCACTGGAACAAAATGAAGGCTCTCAACCTCCTGAATCAAGAATGGGTGCTTTTTACAGCAGTTGTGTTCAGCTAGAACATGAGTTTGTGGGATCAGTACAGAGACAATTGAGGGAAATTTGGTCTGGCAATCTCAAAAAATGTCTTTAAAAACATAAGCCAAGCTCAGAGCCAGGGTTCTCTGATGGATGGTAAGGGCAGCTGTTAATCATATCACATTCCTTCTAACCTTCTCCAGATTTTCTATTATCCTTAAAAGAGTCTGATGTAACTCAGAGTTGAGGACTGTTCAGTGAAAATAAGAGCGAGTCGAACAGCATTACTTTTACCCCAGATCAGCACTCTGATTCAGTACTGTTCACTTCAAGGTATCAAGTGGAAGGGATTCACTAGCATGTTCTTAGCTGACAGCCCTTTGGAGTGCAGCTTTAACGAATGGGAAAATTGTTATTTGACTGATTATTTTTCCAAGAGCCAAAACAGAAATAAGAATTAGGACGCTGCATTTTCCAGTGTCATTTGGTAACAATTTCAATAAATTTGATGGATTTCTACCCATATAAATTCGCTGGAGGATCAGAATCAGGCTTGTTTATATTTGCATGATTCAATTGTAATTGCTTTCATTTCTTCACTGTTCTTTCCATAGTGATCTCCTTGGACTTTTGAGTTTGAAGAACTGTTTTGAGACGGGAGGTGCAGGGAGGAAGGGGGATGATAAAGACAAAGAGAGAAAAGCCTGTCTGCAAGGCAGATTTTTTTCCAGACTCTCACAGCTATATTAAGAAGTACCTGGAGACAAATAAAAAGAGAGGTATTCCTAGGCCCAGCACAGAAGCTAGTTGCTCATAAAAACGCACAGTCTGCTATCTAACAGTGTCTTTGGGCAGCTCTTGTTCTTGTGCCAGGTTATTGTATTATGGGTGTTCCACAGTGGGCTTCTCTTTCTGTCTGGAGAAGAGCCTGCCAGCCACCAGCCATGGCCGCGGTGTTTGCTACCTGTGACCATGAGCAGAAGGGGCCTCATTTGAAAATGTCTTTGTTGTTTTTTTCTTTTTTGTGCTATTAAGAGAGACTATTCTCTGCAGACCCCAGCCAGGATCTCGGTTTTCCGTACGATGCACGTGCAAACTTCCCATGAAAGCTGATGGACGTGGAGTAGAAGAGGCCAAAGAGGGCTCTGTGGGTCGGTGCAGTGGGTGCAGGGACTGCCAAGTTTCTGTCTGTTGCTGTGTGCACAACGCATACTGCAGCCAGAAAGCAGACATAGCATGCCACAAAGGCCAGTGTGAAGTCTCTGCTGTCCTGTCTTGTCTTAGCAGGAGGGATGTGGAGGGGATTGAGGGCAAGGAGCTGTATGCCTCTGGGCGGTGAGAGAAGAGCTGTGCTGGGATGGGAGCAAGGGGACTGGTACCTACTGGGGACAGCACAGCTGAGCTTCGTGGGCTGCTAATGCCTGGAAATAGAGGCTGCTGGTGACTGGGCCCCTGGCAGGGTGCTGCTGAGAGGCTGCAAGTGTGGTGCCCTGATATGGCTCTGTGGCAGGCAGTTGCTGTTCTTTGTTCCTCACTGTACTTCTGATCCCTTGGGAGTCACCTCATTCAAACCAAACTGGGAATCACTGCAATACTCTGAGATGAGTGGCGTTAGCAGACAATGGAAAGGAAGAGGGATTAGGTGTGAGAACAGAAGGAAGAGGGAAGCTGTCAGTGTAGGGGCGTACTCTGTGGGCTCAGGAAAGGGCAGTAGGGCTGGGTGCGTTGTTTGGAGTGGATGATGCACAGTTGAATGAGGTCCTTTGCAGGTATCTGAGTTACCAGGGAGTAGCATTTACCAAATGCTCACATACATCTTGTACAATAATATATTAGTGTTCAGGATCTACTCTGCATTCTCGCTTCAGCAGGATCTTCCCGTATTTCCTAGTGTTGGTAAGCTGCTTGATACTACTTCTGTCTCTTGTCTCTGTAACCCAAATACCCGTATCTGGAGGGCTAGGACTTCAGGCCTAAGAATGAACATCTCTGGTTCATTTATCCACATCACTATGGGCACAAAGCATTTTGAAAATATGCTAGAACGTTTCTGGTAGCAGAAACGAAACACTGTGTGAATACCACCTTTCAAAATGCCAGGTCACCTGGATTTCAGGCGGAGTGAAAGGCAAGAAGATGGCTATTTCATTTCCTGTGATGGAGTTTGTTGGGATTTCTGTTATCAGACTTTGCCTTTCTGTCACTGGGTTGTCACTTGAGCTTTACAGCAGACAATTTAGCAAAAAATACATTCCTCGTGTTTCAGTGAATCAGAATTTAGCTTAGTCTAGCCAGTTTTGGGAGGTTTTGAAGGGCACATGGCTGGTAAATCACAGAAAACCTGAAATCTGTCATTGAAAAACTGAAAAGAAATTGTAGCAATGCAAATAATGTCACTCAGGTCTACTTTTCTGATACGATGACAAAAAAAATAAGTCAGCTCTGTTGAGTACACTAAAATAAATGAGTGCACAGTGAGTTCTAGTACAAAATTAAACTAGCTACGGTCTTACAGGCAACCTAGATGTGCATTCCTCAGTGTCAGAACCATCCACTGGTTCCTCCAACCTATTTTTCAACCACAGAAGATTTAATTGTTGCAAATGGAATACTTGTTCTACAGAAGTCCAATAAATCTGCAGTCTGTCTTCCCAGTAATCAATCACAGATTGTGAATTGCATGAGGAAAAATCTATAAGATATGTTCTTCATGTCTAGTACGTTGGGTTATTTTCATGTCTTGTGGTTTGAATTTGGCCACTGTCATTTTAGAGGAATTTCCTGCCATCTGCATTCAATTGAATTTTCTCACAGATTTGGGCTTGCTTGTAAATACTGGGATCTGGCAAAAGGAGTATCTTTGTTCTTCGGGGGCATTTTCAAAAACTGTTAACATGGTGTTGGCAGTGTGCTGGGTTAGGGAAGATCCAGGAGATGAAAAAGGTATAAATCCCCCCTTCCTCCTAACGGCTGATGATTTGTCTGGGAAGGAAAAAAAGAACGAGTGCATGAGTCTGTGGCAGAATTTATCTTCAGCTATCATGGTATTTCATATTTTGCTTATTAGCAGTGTATTGGTCTTACTGTCTGCTTGTGACCATGTACTCAGGCAACAGAGTGAGCAGCCAAAATATTACAGTTAATTCCTAGGGGATCTCATTGCACAGTCCCAAAAAGATCAGGAGTCAATTTACCAACAGCTCTAATTTGTGTTTTGGCTGCTGGTTTTGCATTGCAAGTTAATAGCCTGACGGAGAGCATTAGCATATGTAGATTCTTAGAAATCACACGTTCTGGTGATTGTGGGGCAAGAGGGGCTACTTCACCCCTAGTTGAAGGCACTGCTGCAAAGTGTTATGAAATTCGAGGTAATTCCTAATTGAAAGCCGGAGAGAGCACTCTGCATTCCTTTATAAGAGCAGTGTGTATAATCAAATTAAAAAAAATCCAATTGTTGAGGATCAAATTTAAACCAACGAAGTCAAAACAATTCAGAACGGAGTTTAATGCTTTTGAGCTTAACCTTACGGGAAATAATAGATGGGATTTGTCCTCCCCCGAGCTTCTCAGTAGAGATGGAAGAGGTGTCTCTACTAAGAAGGAGTCTACTGCAATTTATTTCATTTTGCAGACTTTAATGTAATAGCCTCTGAGTCATTTGGGCATGAATCGAGCCAGATCTTCCACAGTGCCCTTAAATGTGTACTGTGCACCTAACCATACACAACTGCCTGAGCTCCAACACGTGCTCTGTTGACGATGCAACAAAGGGAATTCTGCTTCCTTAGTTCTGTAGAAACTGAGGAGAAAACCAACTCTTAAAGCCAGTGCAGTCCTTAGAGTGTCCCAGTGTTGTTTAGCTCTGGTTTCCATGGCAAGCATTTTTAAAATTCTGTCTGTACCTGAGAACAGTAGAGTCTCAGACTTGAGACAGTAGTTCTGCCCAGGGAGCTAGAGGGTGACATTTTGGTATATCTGTCTTTAAGAAGAACTGCAACTTGAGAATCAATGTGTTGTTTTCAGTGTTGCATTTTCCCTGGCCTGGAAATGGACAGTGCCTATGCTATGAGAAGGCTTTTGCAGTGGCTGCAGGCACACAGCTAGCAGGCTATGTAACTGCACCTTCTGCTCAGCCCACAGATGCTAAGATCTGGTAGGAGCAAAGTAGTTTCCTCATACGGGCATAGGCAGCTGTGCTTGCATTTCTACTCTGTGTGCTTTTAGGACAAACAGCTTTTTCAGCAAAGAATGGTGTAAGGCACAGTTACACAGACAGCTTACTGCTTCACATGAATGCTGGGGAACATTTGCACTTCTGCAACAGACAGGCTGACAGTGTGAGTGAACGGGCATGATTCGGTAGCAGCAGATTGATGCTGTGTGGTTCTATCCTGTGTCTGGAGATTCCGATGTGCAGCCCTGGCTGGCATGAGCTATTCATTGCCTGGGAGGAATCTCTCATGTGGAATATTCCCCCAAGTTTTGTCATATGTCTTCACTGATCTTGCCTAAGATTTCAAAAAACCTCACTGCGATTTTGAAGGGGTAATCCATTTCTTGCTTCTGTGAATAGTTTTCCTTCTTCTCTTATCTTTGTTATTTTTATTATGTATTAGTATTCCTATCATAACGTTGGTATGGTTATTTGTCTTTTTCAAGTATTTCCAATGATGTAACTGTATTTAATTTATAATACGTTGAGCAGCACTGTTCTGACTTAACCAAGAAGCTGATGCCACTGTTGCTTTACGAATAAATAGATGTTTATTCGCTACTTCTGTTTTTAATATGGCAGGACTGTTTGAGCACAGATTACCTATTTGATCTTGACAGCACAGCCCACGATAAAACATCTGGAGACACACCTTCCAATGTGTTTTAAGCCATGACTCTGAAAGAGAGGCTCTTTTATTTAAAGTAAAGTTTCCAAGATTCTCTGGATCACCAGTTTAATTTGCTTGTTTACTAAACAAAGGGTTGCATTTTACACAAGCCAAATGAGCCTGGCACTGCAAATAAAAAACAGATTACATTCGTTACCATTAGTCACTCAAACGAAAAGGGCAGCTCCTCCCTGAAAAGCATCTCTAAAACAGCCTCAAAGATTTCCATGTTTTTTGTCCCTTAATATTTCCAAATTGTATGCACTGAACAATAAACTTTTATTTTCTTCTGTCACTCTTGCACAATGCTGGTGCCTGACAGCTATGTTGGTACCTACTTTCATTTTCTTGTTTGACTTCTTATTAGAATTGTTCTGAAATCAGACAAGCCTGAATCCCATTCTCTTGTGCAGTCTGTTCTGTTCAGATTTTGTCCCTGATTATACTGAGGCAAATCTGGGCTCTCTGTAGTCAGGAAGAACTGGAACCCCTAGCTTACAGTGAATGTTTAATAAGTGTTGAAGTGAATCTTCAGCATTTCCTCACACTGATTAGATCACATCGAGTCCTGAAAAAATCCTTCTGTTTGCTTACAATATTGCTCTGCTAGGAGTACGATGGTTCTTGCTTAGTCTTCAGGCAAGTTTTTAGTTTATTTCATCTGTGATCATTTATCTGTGTCACCGATTTGTCCCCCGCTGCCCTCCGTTGTGCCTTTGCAAATTAAGGTTGTGTTCCTGTGTCTCAAACAGCTACCCCTCTTCTTTCTGCTAGGTTTTCTAAACAAGCGCTGGGTCTTCACTGAGTTCATTTATGCCATGCTCCTCATTTAATTCTCTACTGGAGACCAATAAAGCCAAGAGGGAATTAGCTGACAAAGACAATTGTTACCGTTATTTGCTAAGAAAACATGCTTGCATTTTCTTTTTCTTTCTCTGAATAACTAAATGATGTGAACAATTGTTCTCTTGTTCTTTCTCCTTTATTTGCTTCTCCCTGCCATTTTGTTTCATGACTGATATATCTTGTGTGCTGAAGGGCGTCTGTCAAGTTTTCCCCAGTAAGAAATACAACATGGGGAGATTCTAGGTCATTCTGCATAAGCCTAACTGGACCCACTGTAAATGTGGTTATTCCAGAGAAAAGAGCATCACGTTAAAGATTCTGTAGGATCCTAGCTTTGACAAGAACAGCGTGCTTACCCTATGGATAGTGACAGTTCTCTAATAGTGTTAATGATCCAATTCTGCTTCCAGATGCTCAGTTTTGTTGTAACTGTGGTAAGTATCTTGTTGAGCAGTTTCCCTAGATGAGCTAACTGAATTTTGTTCGGATTCTGAGCTATATCTCAATGAGTATTTAGATGGTCTGCTGAGTTTTAGTGTCTGAGTGTGTATAGATGTATATGACATGTGTGGGAAGTCCAGGCAGAAGTTTATGGTTTCAAGGGCAAAGAGCCCTGGCACAAGTGAGCCTTCTCTAAACCTCCCACCGTAAACCTCGTGGTTGCAGATGTTGAGGTCTCCATGAAATACTGATGAGCTATCTGGTGTGATTAGATGAGATGAATACAGTTTCATACTGTTACCTAAATGTTGCGTTTGTTCAGTCCCTGAAATATGTATCCTGCTTCTTTTGATGTAACTATGCAGAAGCTGCTGCTTCATCACTGAAGATATCAACATAGCTCAGTAGGCTGAGCTTCAAAATCCGTCACTGGAGATTGCTGTGCTAAAACATTCTGTAGGTAGAACCAAGAGTAAAATGTAACTTTTATACTAGAGATTTCTACAGGTCCTCATCAAAGGGTCCTCATTAAAGATGGCGTAAATCTTATGTGCTTGCACTGAGTTCACCCAGCTGAAATTTTGACCCGGGTGGTGCTGATTATTGGTAAGTACATTGGCATTGCACTTACCTATCATGTCTTTTGTGGAGGCCAAATGCTTAAGTGCAAGCAGATGAGTAATTTAAATCATTGTGGAATATATACAATCCAGAGAATAAACAGATCATTAGATAGTGTAAATCAGCAGTGAAGCTGTAGAACAAAAACACACCATGCCAGCTAAAAGATTTGATATATTATCCTTATAGTTTTCAAAGACATGCACATTTCATCCTCATACAGCTCTTAATTTAAGCCAGAATTCGTCTCTGAAGTTATTGTGCCGCCCTGCGAGATACAGGAGACGTGGGAAGCACTGTTCAGGAGGGTGAAAAGCTCCACAGTAGGGTGTCTATGCATGATGCAGGGGTCTCCAGCTTTGGCCCTATTATCATTGCCTTTTATGATGTGTGACTTGTGTTGTGACAGATTAGAAATATGTTGATGGAAGCTCAAAGAGGCACAAATAAATGCAAGTTCTGTATGTTTAAAAGCAGGAATAACATTTCCTGTATTTATTTGATTTTAGTTTCTTTATATTTCTTTGTTCTGTGGTTCTTGATAAACGATTGGTTTTGTTTAAACTGAAGCACTCTTCTTCCCAAACTCGACCTCCTTGTGAGTTGGATATACAACCCATCACCTGGGGGATGTTCAGGTGTTCTGGCACATCCTGCTTGGTGGTGAATGGAAAGACTATAGAAAGAGCTAGGGATAAAAGAGAGAGGCTGCACTCATAAAAGAAGAAGATAACTTCCTGGCCAGTACCTTTGGTCTTGGGAAGCTGGGGAGCTTCCAGAGGAAGCAGATGAAATGCTTGATTAGGTTTGGATTGTAAGCTTGTAATGGCCAGTAGAGAACCCAGGGGGCATCTGTCTTTCTCAGCTCAGGGCAAATTCAGTTTGTCCCAAAAACCAGCAAAGGAGAGCTGAAGTCAAGGCAAACACCTGGCACAGATAACCTATCCAACCTCACTTATTGGCCAGAAGTGATGGCATCGCCAAGAGGCGAGAGGGCTGCAGCTGTTCCTCCTTGGATATGAGTATAAAACTGGCTTGGCTGTGGGATAGATTCAATTGAATCTGCTGGGAGAAAATCCCCAGCTTATACAGCCTTTGTGCCTGCTGGCAGATATGGGGTAGGCTTGTGATACTTGGGTACTGAATGTTGCCATGTTGTCTTGACTTGCAATCTCTTCCCATGCAGAACTCCTTGGAAATGATGTGGTTAACAGGGTGTTTTTTTAAGAAACAAGGAGGGGGAGGGAATTCAGTATCAGGTAAAATATATGTGCGTGTGCATATATATAAATTCCCAAAGCATTCACAGCCAGCTACTTAATAGTTTTCATTGAACTAATTTTAAAATGAGAACCTTGTTTCCTTTATTTAATAGAACAAAACGACTTCCATATTCTTGCCTGTAACTAGCAGGATTTATATAGCATTCTGCAAACAAAGTAAGCCTTAAAGTCCCTTTTGCACATCTGTGGAATGAATAATTTTGTGCAAAGTATTTATTATAAGCGCACTGTACACTTAAACTTTTTTACTGTAGTGGTGACAGATCCAGCACAGAACTGGATTGTTAAGTAGCAAGCACACTACACTTCTATACTATGTAAAACTTTACCAACCTTTCTAAAAGCTTGGGGATTCAAAGGAAAATGTTAGCTCACTTGGCTAGCTCTTGGGTGCTACTTAAAATGACTCTGGCTGTTAATGCTGGAAGTGGAGCATAAGAGATTATAGTGAGATTCAGTTAGAATTGAGCAGCTTCGTGAAGGTGAGTGTAAAGGTTTGGGTCTGGCACACATGGAGATTGGCCACCTGCTTGCTCCAAGAAACTGCACTAGGCAGCAGCTGGTACCACTGGGTGAGGCACTTGGGAACCAACGTGGGAACAGCTTAAGGTTTCCCTCTTGTTTGGTGGAAACTGGTGAAAGCTAACCCAAAGGTCACCAGAACCTCACTCTAATGTGGGTGCTTCTAGGATGTCGTACGCTCTGCAATTTCCATGCTCCAGTCTCAAGGTGCTGTAAATTCAAGTAGTGCCTCCTTTCTTTGAGTTGCACTTTATTTCACTGTACAGTCAGCTGCTCTTAGGGTCACACTCCCCACCTTCTGTGAGATTCAGTATGTGCCTAACATTAGGCTTTCTTTTAAGATCCCGTAGCTTAAATTCTCCAAAGCATCCTTCACATGTATATAAACATGGAGAGCCAAATTCAGAGGCAGGGATGAGGAGTAGAGAGATGTGTGAGTTAGATGCAGGTAAACACATGCCAGGCTGGAGGCAGTCTGATGAGAAGGACCATGCGGGCTAAGGGCTTTGGAGGAGACGGAACTCACACTGCTGTAGGCTTCCTGTAGCCTTGCTTCTCCTTGCCTCTGGGTTTGGCCTTCTGGCTCTCTAATGTGATCTCTGCAGAATGTTTTGGATTTGGCAGCAAGGGCAGCTTATTTAGTTTGAATTTAAGGTATTTAAAGACAAATTTCCAATGTTTTCTGGCAACCAAAACACAAGACTCCTTTCTGTTTATCCTTTCCAATCTGCTACTCTTAACTGTTCAGAATGAGCTGCCTTCCATACCTTTGCATCCAGCCCTGAGGCCAATTTTGCCTCCAGCAAAACATCTCCCTCGTATAATTTCCAGCATCCCAGCTGATCTCTTTCTCCATCTACCCAGTCACATTTACAAGAGCAGTTTTCTGTTTGGTTATTTTTATAATTTCTGTGGTTATTGATAGGGAATTTGTGCCACAGACCCAACAGATGGCATGTCTTTTATCATCTTGATAGGACTGCTGCAAGTTCTAACCCCTAAAGTGAGGTTGTTCATCAGTGGTGTTTCATTGATGAGGTGAATAACTGACTTTTGTGCTGACTTGTTCTAACTTTTCTGTTGGAAAACCTCTTTTGTTTTGCTGTGATTACACCAGCTGCAATGAATGGCTCCTGAAGGGGGGCTGAGGAATGTGTGCCTCCACCTATTCAGTGATAGCACCAGTTGTAGGGCTGGCAGTCAAGACCTGCAGCTGTTCCAGAGGGAAACCATCCTGACATAAAGCTTGGGGAGCAACTCTCAGAATAAACATTTATTTCCTTCTTGCATCTTTGAAATATTGCTGAAGATCAGAGGGGTGTGCATGTATGACTCAGGGTAGATATTGTCCTTTATGTGCAGCTACATTCCATCACAGGTTATTTTTTTCCTTTCAGCTTATGGTTGGTAAAACAATAAATAAATAAAAGTCCTCTTCCTCAGCGATCAGCAGCAGTGCAGAGGGCAGAGAAGAAGAAATCCTGATTGCAGGTCTCTGAGTTAGGCTTCTGTGGCTCTTAGGTCTTTGATCCTGCACTGGTTCTGATTGAACTGAAGGAGCAGACAGAAACTTTCCCAGCATGTGCAGATTTGCAGGTTGCTGAAATCTCTTGTCAGTTTTGCAGAAGGCTTGGAGATATTGACTCTTTTTCCATACTACTTCCCAAATGTTCTGAGTTGCATCCTGCAAGGTAGAGGCATGGACACACATAGGAGGAAAGGGTAGTGGGAATGCTTTATGTTATTGTGAGTTTGGGAAAATGTCTTTGGTGTTGGAGTTTATTGTTGTAACCAGCAGTAATAAAGTTAATGACTGAGAATACATAGAAGCATTTCAGGATGTTACAAAGTGACAAAAAAATAAAATGATTTGTCCTGTAAGAGCCTATTGTTTCTCTTCTCATTGTTGTTGTTGGATAATGACCTAAAGCTTGATTGTTTCCCAGCAATCAATTAGCACATCTGGTCTGATGTTACTGTCCAGATTTGTTTGCTGTTGTTCTTTAATGGGAACACCTAAATTATTTACAGTTGACAGCAAGAGCTGTTTAGTTGGGATTGTGCTTTTCTTTATGCACATATGATGGTTGGGGATAGATGCAGATGAGAACACTGTCATGTGACAGCAGGAATCTGACGAAATAGCGTGTAAGTGATGCGTGTGATTTTTGCTTCTGTTGAGTTTTGCACCTGATCCAATGTTAGCTGGAGTTTTACATTTATAATGCTTATTTCGAGGAGAAATCTGGAAGTAAACAATGTTTTATAGTCTTGATAATGCACTGGCTGTTCCAGATGGTATTTTATTTCTTCAGTTTCTTCTTTTGATTCTTTCCATATGAAGGCAACAAATACTTCCATCAGGTTGATGTGGCTGTTTCCTTTCTCAGAATTTAGATACCTTCTAAACGCGACTGCATCTCTAGAATTTGCATAAATGAATCAGCTCTGTACTGTGGCTTTTTGTGATGCTTGGTGTCTTTTTATTATTCGATGATTAAACGTATTGCAATTTACTAATGAAGAGATGTATTTTGAAGAGCAAAGGTCACAGCCAGATTTGAAGACTTCCATTGCCTGAAATGTCCAAAGTAATTTTAGTCAGGGAATTTACTTGCCGTCATCAAAGAACTTTTCCTTTCATGATTTGAAAAAATCTTACTGCTGATGTTTATAATTACAGAACACCACCATCAAGCCCTTCGCTCATCAAACTCCATTACAATGATTTATTTGACATGCAGTAATACTTGTAATGCAGAACAGAAACAGAGCTATTGATTTACCAGCAAATTCATTAAAATTTGTAAGTATTATTGCCAGTAGATACACAAAGAACATAAATTATTCTGTTTTTTGAGGAGCCCCATATAAAGCAGTGCAGAAGGCTAACATTTCTGTGCATTAGCAGATGGTGCTGGAATAGACTTTCATATTTCAAGAGTTTGCACTGTTGAATTTTGGTTTTGGAAGCATTTTGGTTGGTGCAGTCTTCTCTTGTGAAGAGAATTATTTTCTGACTTGCGATGACGTTAAGAATATGGTGAAGACTTCCATAAATATGAATTAGATAATATATAATAAGGAGGAAAAATACCTTGCATTTTTTTGAATCCCAACTTTGGGTTGATCCAGAAGCTACTCTGTGTGTGTGTGTTTGGAGTATTTTCCTGTATAAGTACAAATCTTACTTGTATTTATATTAAAATGATTCCAGAGGTGCAAGGCAGGACATGTGCTGTATTGTATCGCTAAACTGTTCTTTGTTTCATGTCTCTTAAATTACATAGTGTGTAATACAGCACTCCTGCAACGGAGCTACTGTATGATTGATTCTTAATCCACCAGAAGTCATTGCTGACTTTAATGTTGTCATCAGTAGGTGCTGGGAAATACTGATACTGTGCAGGATAAATGCACCATGCTGTTACAGTGGTGGTGGAACTATCCAGAGAAACGTGAAGACTGGACTGGGCTCTGCAGCAAGTTGTTTGGCTTTGTGAGACTTCCCCAGTGTGAAATACTTGAAGAAAGTTGGTGCTCTTAAACTGCCCTGAGTTTAAGGCTGTTTTGTTCTTTATGTTTTAATGCTTTCTTTGCATTTTGTTTTTTCGTTCTTTGCTTTGATTTCTATGGGCCGCTCCATTTTGAGCTTATCGTAGCTCTGCCAGATGGCTCACTAAATAGGATGCTTCTTTCCCCAGCACACAGAACCTACTCCAGTGTTTTTTGGTTTCCTTGTGTAGCCTCCAGCAGGACTTGTTTTTTTAATTACGAAGTTAATTTTTTTCTTTGGATACATTTCAAACAGCAAACAGTAATGCTCATATATCCATCCCCTAATGCCTATGACAGGTTTTCCATGTAAACAAAAATTGCATCTGTCCTCAGGGACTCACTTCTATGAGTATATATCATGAAACGTTGGCTATTTTTATAAGGTATGTAAATGAAAATGGAAAATATTGAGAGGCTGTCCTGGAATGTGAAGAGTTCTGTCTGAGCTTGGGTAAGCAAACCTGTCTTTGCCTTTTAAAATGGTTGATTTAGTTGATTTAGTACGAGCATAAGGAAAAACTTCTTTACTGTGCGGGTGACTGAGCAGCACTGCAGGTTGCCCAGGGAGGTTGTGTGGTCTCCTTCGCTGGAAATATTCAAGAGCCACCTGGGCAGAAGTTTGGATAATGTGCTCTGGAGGACTCTACTTGAGCAGGGTTTGGACCTCTTGACCTCCAGAGGTCCCTTCCAACCTCTACCAGTCTGTTTTTTCCCAACAATGTGGAAACAAGCCCAGATGGATCCTATCTCATGTCCTTCTGTTCCCACAGTGAGGAGATAGGGTAACCGTGATACCAAGCTCAGTCCTGTGAGAAAAGGGGGATCTTCTTATGACCAAGTTAGACAACGACTGCAGGAGCCACAGCTTTTTCTTACCCTATGGATAGGGCACACTCTTTTAGTGTTAGAAATGAAGTAGAGTACTCAGCTGATGTGAACAGTAGGATTGATATGAAACTTTTTTTTTTTTTAAATATAACCTTGAAGCCAAGCATCTAGAAAGAAACTTTCCATAAGAACAGATTGTTTTCTCATTTGTAATTTCAGATTCCCGTGGTTAAGAAGCAATTCATGCCTCACCAAAATCCAGATAGGGCAATCCTTCATACCGTGTCACCACTGTAGCTGTTTCCATTCATGTCTGAATACCTAGACACCATAGGTTGGGATTCAGAGGCAGAGCAGTGAGTGTAACTGTTTATTTCCTTTCCTTCAGTTGTGTGAAGCAGCTACACAGCTTTTTCATCTGACAGTTGGTAATCATTTAAGTGCAGTATTCCAAGAGATACACCTCTGCCAAATATCCTGTCTCCTCTCCTCTGTTTATCCAGCTATTTGAAGAAACTAAAGGGAATCTTCTCTCATTTGTCTCTCACTGATTCTGCAGAGAAAGGTAGATTAGGACACATGTGCCCCATGCTTGGATGCTGAAAAATTCTAAGAAAAATTTTCTGAAAAATATAAGAGTGTGATGGATGAAAGGATCCATCCCAAGGATGGGCCATTTAGCTTAGCAGGTGAAATCCTGACCCCTTCACCTGCATGGTGTATGCCTAAGTGCACCCTGTTAGGTTCTAGCTTATGTGAATCACTGTAGTTTGTTCCTTAGGGAGTTGAACCAAAGTAAAGGGAATAAAGCTGAGAACCTGCTTTATGGTTTCCTTGCAGTAGAATTTGTTGTGCTGTGTCTGTCCGTAACTGGAGGCCAAGTTAGTCTCCAGCAGCAGTCACAGGGGATCTGATTGTCCAACAGAAACATCCTGGGCACAGCACAAGAATGATAGACATTATTTATTTCCCAAGTTATTTATTTGTTTGTTTGTTTGTTTGTTTATTGACTTTACGGCTTTTCCAGTACCCATTCCATGTGTACAGTCGTTGATTCCTGTCTGTGACCCTGCAAGGAGACAGATGACTATGGTACTGATGTCTCTGCTCTTTTTAAACAGCCTGTGATATTCATGGAAGCACAGCGCCTCAGGGCTTTGGCATCAGGATAAATTGCTGGAGAGTAACACATCACTGTAGCAGTTGCGCTGCGGTAAAAAGCCAATGCACACCCTTACAGCATCTCCAGGTCAACGAGACATTCTGTACTTCTTTGCTAAAGGAAAGCTGCCTTAAATTATCTCAGACTGAAGGAAAAGGTGGTACCTGTACAGCGCAGTTAACATGAAGGGATTGTCAAGTAGTAAATTGCCCCTTTGCAGAAGTGTATCTCTGTGGCCAAATGTGTGACGTTAGATGTCCAGAATTTTCAGTTTCTTTCTGTTCAAAACACAGCGTTTTCTTTCCCACTTCAAAAAGAAATCAAAGAAAGCTTCATCTTCTTCAGCTGCTTCTGACTTAAGGACCTGTTGTTTTCTCCCTGCTACTTCCTTTGGAATTTCAAAAATGCTTTTGATGCTTCACTGAAGAAATATCCTCTCTTCGAGGATTTTGGATAGAATGGAAATTTGGAAATTTTATTTCTGTGCTGTCCCAACTCACAGAATTCCCCACAGAAAAATCCTCCTCCTTTTCTTTCTGTGAGTGCTCAAAACAGAGGAGAAAAAAAATGGCAGTCTCACTTAGGTTTGGGCTTTATTAACTTCATAGGCTTATTTCATTCTGGACTTTCTTCAGAGGAATCTAGGACCTGAACTTGGATATATGAAGTATTGATCTGGGAATCACACAGGTCCTCTAACCATCATCTGACACTCAACAAAATGCATCAAATGATTGTCTTCCTCTTGACTTTCATAAGGTCCCAGGTCTCAGATTTGATTGAGCCTTGAGACTAACTGCATAGTACCCTGTTTCTGTCTGCTCCTTGGCTTGAGCTGATTGCCTTGTCAAAACTGTTGTTCTCAGATATCGTTTCTCAGCCTTCCTGTCCTCTGAGCACAAAATCCTCTTTTGCCTCATCAAACCTCAGTGAATCTGCTCTAGCAAGGTTCTGACTACGTGCCCTTACCCTAAATGGGAACCTATTTGGAGGACGGTCCTTGCAGCACATGAGAAAGTGCAGTCAGAGCTCATTTACCAAGAATGAAGACAAATTAGAAAAGGTATAGAAACCAACCTTGAAGAGCCTACTTTCTCCCTTTCCTTCTGCCTTTGCATCAGCTTGTGATAGGAGGCATCCTCACCTTTGAGTGATGCTTGCATTGGTGATTCCCTGGGATCCTTCTGAAGATCCTTTCTTTGTCATTTAAAATTTATCCCCAAGCTTTCTCTTATCTGGCTGTAACAGAGGCTTAGAAGATTCAGAATTCAGGCTTGGCTCCGGTGAGTATCCCAAAAGATATATGCAGTTCTGGAGCCTGTTTGAATTATTCAGACTTTTCCCTGACAAAGGTCATGCAATCCCATGTGCACTCTGGCAGTATTTTAAGATACTTCTTGTGGAAGCTTTATATTAGGTCTTGCCAGCAGATATCTACTGTGTTGAAATAGGAAGGGCTAGACCGTTACTTTGACAGTAACTTCTCTATACAGGTGGATTTTATAGCCTGACAGAAGGTGGCTGTCTCTCAGCCCTGAATGTATTTATCTCGACAGTAACCCGTTGCGATGGAGAAGTGTAGCTACTCCCTTTTTAACCAGAAAGGTGTAAAGTATAGACTGAGTTCAGTGGCTTGCCCAAGAGCCACCCAGAATGTGAACCTGCAGCATTTCGGTGCTAATCCAAGGACTGTCCTTACTTCCAGGTCTTGAAGCGTGCACAGGTCACGCAGTCTTTGCAGATAAACCCTGTGCTGTTGAAGGAGCTCTGAAAGTTCCTTAGACAGCCTAATTGAGGTGCCCCAAGAAAACAGCCATAGAAATCATCAGCTGTGATCAGCTGCCCAAAGATTGCCATAATAAAGCATCAGTTTTTGAAAAGAACAGTAACATATATGAAATATTTGTAAGATTAGTTCCATTAGTTACGTGTACAGAATCTGCCATTTGGAAAATATTTTTTGGTTCTTGGTTTTCTTGTTCTGTAGCATGCAATCCACCTACACAGAGGTTATTTCTCACTCCTGCAATTTGACAGGAACTAAAGCAATCTTAAGATTTTATCTTTCTTCTTTTTATGGAGGAGTGCAGTCTTCTTCCATTGCAGTTAGTGGCTTGTTGTTAAAAAGCTGATTGTAAAAATAGTGCTTAATTCTCTTCTGTATGCATGCACAGGTACTTTGTGTAAGCAGGGCCTCTGCTTGCTGCACAGATTAAGAATGGGTATCCTGGCAGCTGGTGAGACTAAGACCATCCTGGAGCAGAAGACATTGGTTTCAGTGAAATAGAATGCTTGCTTGGTGTTAGAAGCACTTCTTGTGGTGCCTGAGGTGTTCCTGGATATTTTCTACCCAAAACCTGACCGTGTTCAGTGTTGATTTGCTTGCAAAATGGGAAGCGCAAAGCATGAGTTAGTAGCATGATGCTGAAGTACTGAAGCATCCCTGGAAATTCTGGCTCCACTGGCTTTAACTAAGAATTATTTTAAGAATTTTAAAGACATTTGGAGAATTGGCCATTTTTCTCCATATGCTAAAGTACTGGCAAAATGAAAACTTCAGGAAAGGGATAATTTTGACAGGATGCACTGTTTTTGCATTTTGTTATGTTTGTTTGAGTCCGTTGTTGGGATGTGCCTTTAATAAATGACAATAGTCATACAATCCTTTCTGTGATCATTGAGCCTATAATCTTACTGCACTGATTAGAGTCAGGTTAATCAGTCTTACTTGCAGAAACGGCCTGATAATGTAATGATGGTAAACTGTTCTTCCAGCAGCCTTAAAGAATCAATAGATCAACCTCAGACACTCCAACATTCAGAGAGAAGAGAGAAAATTCTAAACAGACTTTGTCTTGCGGACTTTTAGCATAGTTCTGTTTCAATAACTGCTTTATTTGAAAATCCTCCTGGAACTTTCAGGAGTGAAATGCTTAGAATTGCCCATGGCACTCTGCTTGCTCATGGAAGCTAAATTCTATAAATGGTATTTAAAAGTGTATTTTTTGTTGTTGTTGTTTTGTTTTTGTTTCAACTGAGGCCGGCCCCAACTTTGATTTCCGTGTATGTTATGCTGCAATAAAACTGTGGCCCTCAGTATCTTCTGAAAGCGTCACTGCTAAAGAATTGCACAATAGGCGTAAAATTTGATGGCTGGGGAACAAGATGTAACATACCTTAGAGGGTCAGGGTCACAGTAAGTGTCAGCTTTTGGACGTCATGTTTTCCTGGCAAGACAGCAAGTCTTGCCATCCTTTTGGCCTAGTAGGAGCAGTTAGAACGGAGCTAGGGTTAGGCTGGGAATGGTGTATTTCCAAATGAGCACAACCTTGTTTGGCAGCTGAACAGAGGGATAACAGCCTGGTGGAGTAACATTCTCTGATCGACAAAAGCGATGGAGGGAAAGTAGTGCAATTTTCAAAAGGTATAATGAAGGTAAAAATAACGAGTGAAATCCCAATACCCATACTTAGTTCTGGTTTGGTTGTTTCTTAGATAAAAACTTAATGGACTTCAAAGATTTTGGCTGCAGGGTCAGGATTTGTTCTGCTAAGTATTTTACATTTTCCTTCGTGATTAGCTTATAATAAAAATGTGAATGATTGCGTCTGGGAGAGCTCAGAATTCAGTGCTTGATTCTACATGACATTCTTGTGTTTCAGAGGGAACTCGGTCCACTGTTCTTAATTTATAAAAATTCATTACCCGTATAAATCTCGTCCCCAGATGTTTGCGTATCTCTGGAAGGAATACAGATGTCTCTGAGAACTCATGTTTGATTTGATAAAAATCACTTTTCCCTTTGTACAAACCTAAGTGCTTCAGCTAAAGCAACTGTTCCAGGGCCCTCTCAAGGAAGAGAGAGGTTTTTAACAGTCA
Source organism: Centrocercus urophasianus (assembly GCF_019232065.1). Taxonomy (NCBI): domain Eukaryota; kingdom Metazoa; phylum Chordata; class Aves; order Galliformes; family Phasianidae; genus Centrocercus; species Centrocercus urophasianus. The sequence goes on along the minus strand of NW_024884733.1, from coordinate 24,390,866 downwards.
AGGACGCAGCACAGCAGGATGGAGACACTGAAACACGGTGCGGCTATTCAGAGCAGCTGGAAGGGCACTTCAGCAGGGCTGTGGGAGCTGTCGGGTACTGCTGGGCAGAGACCAGCACTTGTGAGTGGCTTTTGTAATCAGCATTATTTCTTTTTTTTAGAGCACGGAGGGCGCTTCAAAGAATTACACCTTATTCAAGCAAAAATTGAAAGGCACTTCATTTTTTTTCCTATTTATTTTTCAACTTTTTTTTTGTAGGCTGTGTTGTTTTTCAAATGAGTTGTCCCTCCCTACCCTTTGTAGTCTCAAGTTCTGTGATGCAAATAGCCTGCAGTCATGGCCTGCCTGTCTTGTTTCATATTTGCACATCACTAGCAAAAGGAAATGTGTCTTAGTACTGGCGATTCTGGGCACATGGCAATATGCATAATGAGCAAGTACTCGGCTTCCTGTCTTTATCCCAGTCGATCATGTCACTGGATTGCTATGAAGAACTACTCTGTACACAGCACGGTGCAGATTGGGAAGCTGGCCTCCAAATCCGTTAGTGTCTCGTGCTGCAGTCAGACACTGACAAGCTGAATTTAGAGCTCTAGGTTATTAAAAATACCGGGTTACTAAGCAGCAGTGTTTATAGAAGGAACATTTTGTGTTCCCAGTTTTGCCTTTGACTGCTGCATCTATAAAATAGTTTAAACCAGCGGTGCTGAGGTTTCCGTGTAACAAAGTGATTAATTTTGGTGCTAATGAATTGGGGCCCGGGGTGCTTGCACTGCCTGTCGGCAAGGCACGGCATCTCACAGTGGTGGGTTTATTTCATTGTTCAGTGACGTTTTGTGCGCTTCAGAGATCCATACAATAGCATGAATTGTCTCAAAAGATAAGAACTCGCCAAGGAAACCCTTACATTGACTAAAATCCTGGTCTTAATTCAGATATAATGTTCTGAAGAGCAGAAGAATGTGGTAGCACAGACTGTGGTAAAAGCCGTCTTATGAAGAAAACAAGTCCTGCTTGTCGCTGTGTTGTGGATTTTTCCCCTTCTTCTCGTTGATTTATGGACTGACTTTCACAAGCCTCAAGGCGTCTTGTTGAATTCCAGAGGAACTTGGCTTAGATGGAGTATTGTGTGATAGGATTAAAAAACTCAAGTATCTGTCATTTAAATGCTAATATCTCTGGATTAGATGAGTTTACAAAAGCTGGTTGATGTTGCATGCTGAATTAGGGTGATTGGTGATGCTGAATGCCTTGTGCTTGGCAAGTTTTACCTCAGGATCAAAGCGGAAAGAGTTGTGTTTAATAGAAATTGCCTATTAGGGTTCTTTCCGTTGGAAGAACCTGTCTTAGATCCAGATGTCAGTGAAAGGCTCTGAGTGTGGCTGAGCCCATCCCCTGAGTTCTGCCATCCCTTAAGGCTCTTCCTTCAGCTGTGTGGTGCAAGTCAGGCACTGCACGCACACACAACTATAAAACCATAGCGGGGTCATGTTATTAAGAATCAAGAGAAACTAATGCATGAGATCACTTAAGAGAGGCGCTGCTTTGTCATGCAGTTGGAGGAAAATGTCTAATTTCAAACTGCAATTTCAAAAGAAATCTGGTGAGATTTAAGCATCGTTGCTGATTGTGTTTCACAGAGTGGTTATTTAAGAGAAACGTCAGCACCATTTGGATGAATCACCTATTGATCAAAATTGATGCCCATATGTATAGATTATTGCAATGGTGTTAATCTCTGCAGAGAGTCCTGAGTCCGTGCAGAATGCCCCACTGCTGATGTTTGTTTGGACGCTCGCACATTTATGGATGAATGTGCAAATCCCATCTTCTGCCTCCTGATTCGACAATTCAGGAGGCTGCTGCCTCCTTTAATCCTTGCAGAGGTTGCTGTCAGGTGCCGGGCTTTGGCTAGGCCTTGCAGTCCTTAGGAAGTGCACTCATGTCCAAGCAGAATGCATGCCAGAACATTTTGGAATGTGATTTGTAATCCAAATAAATAAATAAAGCCTAGAGAAGAAAGTTGTGTTTTAGTGAACAAATTTCCTAGGCCTCTGTTTATTATGAATTTTGTAGTAACTAATTCCTTCAGGACAGTTTATATCTAGATTTGTCCAGCTGCAGTGGGAGCGTGTTGAGCGAGCATGGAACGGAGTGCACAGCACAGAGATCTCATCTGGCAACAGCTTGTGTGCAAGCAAAGCTCGGTGTTCATGCATCACCCCAGGGATCTCAGTGGGGCTCTGCCTGGGCACCCACTTCTGCCTACATGGAATAACGGGCAAATAGGAGTCATGTGTCTGAGAGCCGCACAGAGCTGTCAGATGCTTATTTTAGCCAGACTTTGCTATTTGTATAAACATTGTAAGCACTCTGTTGCAAAGCTTGGAAAACATTTTGCTCTGCCTTCTTTGTTTTGGTTTGGTTTTATTTGCATGCATCATTTTACATGTGAAGAAATTAACCCAAGATAACCAACCGGATTGCACAGGAGGTAGAATAACGTCTTCTGTGCAAAATGTAGATCTTCCTGCTCTTTCTCTTCTGGAACATGATTTATCTAAAATTAACAGTTTGAAACAAATGATTTTGCTCGCTAAAAATATATATGTGTGTGTGTGTATATATATATATATAAATCCAGATATCTTTGATTTATGAATGTGCACAATATGGAAAATGTGCTAGTGTCACATGTTTGTTTTAGACAGTGATTCCAAACACTGGGACACAGTTGTGTGTCTTGCATACGAATATAGTCTTTCTTCAGAACAAGCAAATATTGGGAGATGAACTTGCTTGTACTTTCACTGCTGCTCGGGTGAACTATTTTAGAGACTGAGGTACAAATTTGCTTTTGCAGCATATTATGTTGGCTTGTTTTTCTGTTTGTCTTTGAGATAAGAAATACCAAGAAGAGATACATTCATTATTAACTTCCTAGAGAGTGGCCATCTGATTTATGGCTTCGGAGTGTCTCCATTTAATCTGTCAGAACTGATTTTAAACTTCATTTGTCTTCTGGTTTTGGCAGCACTCTGTACCTTGAGTTTGACTGTTTGACATGAGTTGTACTAGAGTCACATTTTAAAAACATTTACAGTATGTTGCAAAAAGAAAAAGTTCAATTTGATACATCTGCTTTCAATATCACACAAAAGCGAAAACAGTTTGGAAGTTGGAATAGGGAATGTTCTTGTTCTGGCTATGAGCATTTAGGTAACTTTTATAAGAAGAGAGTAACAGTGACAGAAAATGAATTGTCATGAATGCAGATCTGCGATTACCAGCAGTTACAGGTAACAGCTGTGGTGGCAGGCTGATTACAAATGGGGCATCTCTAAAGATTTTTTAAAGCTGCTTTCAGAGATTGGCTGCATTCATGATGGTGAGATGTCAGCAGCCCCTGGGGCTCTGCACAGACACCTTGCAGGGTAAGCCACGTGTCTGCAGGGAGAGCTGTGGCTCTGGAGCTGATAAAACACTGCTGCTCTCCCTGTACCACAGAGGAGCAGAGCCTCAGCTTTAGTCTTCTCTCCAGCCTGGGCTTTTCAGGCTCTGACCACTGCTCCTTCCCCAGTGCTGATGCTTGTGGTTGGCAGAGTGGGAAAACAGCACATTGCAGGCAGGTTGGTACGGCCAGCAGGAGCTGGATGCCAGCTGTTAAGTGTTGTAGTTTGACCAGGGCTGTAAGAGGGAAATCTCTAAGCACACATTGCTCAGAGTATCCCTGTAGTCCCAGTGTTTTTTAATTGTAGTTGCAAAGGCTGTTCTTCTTTTTGTCAAAACAGCCTTTCCTCATCTTGCATTTTTCCATCCCTGCTGTCACTCACTGTATATCAAGCTTTTCCTGCACTATGAGTGCTTATCAGCAGGGAAATATTTTGTGAGTAAAGATCACAGAGGAGGATGTATTAGCAACACAAGAACAAGGCAAAGGGGAGCTGGATGGAAGTACTGACAGTGCTGATAAGTAGAAAAGGCATTGCCTTAGGAATATTCTGCAGAAAGAGTTTACAGAGCCCAGAAACGAAGTGAAGACTGAGAGATTCAAGTCTGAGATGAAGCTCATATTTACAGACTTTGTGGTAGAATTGTTCAAAGAGTGGAAGAATGTAGCAGGCTGCAGGTATTGGGATTTGCTTTTTAGCTACATGGAGCTACCTTTGATACCTAACATCCATGAGATGATGTCAGAGACTGATTTTTTAGCAATGATAGGCAGGCAGTAGTCAGCAGAGTCATGTGTGGTTTTGTAGTTGAAAATAGCAGCGTGAATGTGAAGGGGGAGGATAGAAATAGAGAAAAGTACTGAACTCTTGAAATTAAGAATGCAGAAACAGAATCTTGCCTTGGGCAGCTCATTAAAGTTACTGCTTCTCCCAGTGCATCGTGGACACCACGGTTCCCACTAGTTAGAATAAAATAAACCTGATGTTGGTGCATACATTCTCCAGTTCAGAAAAGACTGCTGGGCTCAACACTCCAAGCTTGCATTCACCTCGGGGTGGTGTGGGGGGGGATTACTGCCTGTGTTCTCATCAATGTAAGGAAGGATTTAAGCAGTTTACTTTTTTTCTGTACGTGCCTGGTGCTGAGCCTGGGGTTTTTATTCTTTCAATTATGCTCTGTAGCACTTGGAATGCTTAACAGAGCCAGGCACAGGCAGTGCATAGGGATGAGAGCGCTGGAATAGAAAAATAAACAGCGGAAACCCACAGCTGAACTACCAGATGCTGGGGTTTGTCAAGAGTTTTTTGTAAGAGCACGAGGACTCTGACTGGGGTCATTATCCCCACCAACCACTTGTCAGCGTATGTCCCTCTTTTTTCATTTTTTTTTCCCTTCCACCTCCACCTCTGCTTATAAAGTGTCCCTGTGCAACTGTGATGAAACAACTCGTTTGTTACTGCTTCCCTGGAGGAGAGAACTCACAACCTTCACACACACACACACACACACACAGAGCTGTGCAGGCTGCTGTGTCACTTCTGAGGCCATTTTTTGGTCATTCTGGTACAGAATAACAAGATGGTCATTCCTCGTGCTGTGGCGATATTAATAAATAAGTAGCATGACATGGTAGAGGTGCATGGTTCTCACTGTATAGATGAAGAACAGTCTGTTCCCCAGTGCTGAGAGAAAAGAAAGATGAGGCTGTGTGCAGCTCTGGCATGTCTGTGTGTTGTAGGCAAACACCAAAGCTGGCAGCAATTCCTTTCCTGCAGCTGCACCTCAGTCAGGTGGATGTCGGGAAAGAGGCCATGGATGATGCACAGCAGGCCACGGTGGTTACTTCTTTTGCTACTGGAGGGGTCTTCTGCAACAGAGTTAAGAAATGTCAGTGGGCATCAGAGGGAAAGCAAAAGCAGAGTGCAGTGCACGTGCCTAACAGTGCTGAATAGCAGGCTGAGCATTGAGGGGCTGAGTCCAGAAGGTCAAGGGAGATTCCTACAAAAGCCAGTAATTGTTTTCTTTTTCGTTTGTTTATTTTCTATGCAGTTAGCAAAATGTGTCTCTTCATTATGTGCGGTGTAACCAGTCATTAGCTGTATATACATGGCTGGGATTTGGTTACACAGAAACAGGATACTTTGCTTTTCCACACTAACTGAGAGGAGGAAAAGTGCCCTGACATACAGGGGATATAGACCTTGGGAAGGCAGTCCTTATTGCAGGGAACTAGTTGCTGCAAGATGCGTGCAGGTGTTTCTGTAGAGCTTAGTGTTTTCTAAGCATATACAAGTGCATGTGGCCAGCACTGTGAGGGCTGACATGTGGGCTTGCCTTTGCACCAAGTTAGGCACAAGTTAGGCTTTCTTAGCTGGAGTGAGAAGTGCCCTCTACGTGATGTTACCCTGCAGTATGAGGACTTGGTAGCTCGAGTCGTGACAGCTTGGAGATCCCTGCAGTGGGCTCAGAAGTGGCCCAGATTTGTTGCTGCTCCACCCTTCTTTCCTTACTTTTCTTTCAGGACAACTACCACTAATGAGCTGCAGTGCAAATAATTCAGCCTTGCTTCCGTCATATAAAAAGCAGTGGTTATGGGGCTGCACTGCTCTCCTCTTTTCCCCCTCGCTGGCTGCTAGAATCCATGCAGATGAAGGGTTTTGAGAATGAGAAGGAACAACTGTTTTTTCTCTTTTTGCATACTTGTGAAGTTTGCCTTCCTCTCACTTAAGATAGTTTCTTAGCTCAGGATCGCATGAAATTTCTGCCAGGTAAATAGGGATTTTTGTGAGCCATGCCCTGCTCTTTTGGGAATCATTTCAGCTTTGAAAGCCTACGGCTTAGCGTGGGGCTCGGATAACACATGCATTCTGCTTCCAGCTTCTTTAGTTTTTAAATGGCTTCAGTCAGTCCCACTCTGCTGCCTTTTGCGAATCAGCCACAGAGTTTAGATGTATTCTGCAGAACTTGTGCTAAACCAAACAAGGAAAACCTAAGAAAGGCTAAATTAAAACAGCAGAAATCTCACACTCAGTGACTATTGCTGGAGCCCTTTTTGCCTGTAAACAAAAAAATTCAAATGACTGATTTTCCCCCCTCAGTTTCATAAGTGGTTACTGAGCTTCTGCAGTTGCTACATTCCTTAAAAAGTTTTTATTTCTTTTTTGGTCACACGCTGGGGGACTCCATTGTTTTCAGTGGTGCCTATTGAGTTAGGCCCATCGACAGCAGAACTCATTCTAGGTCATTAAGTTGAGAGGCACAGTAGTGTAATTTGGTGACTTTATTCTGTTTCTCAGCAGAGCTTGCATTACAGTCACGCACTCACAGAACCAGAAATACCGTCCTTCTCTCTCCCCCAGACCCCAAGAGATTTAAACGACCCAGCCAGGCTGCCTCAGGTAAAGCATTCAGGATTTGCTGGCTGAATAAGCATCTGTGCTCTGATGATAGAGCAGAATAACAATAAGAATTGAAGAGAGCTCTGTTTATGCACATATCAGGCAGAAGTAGGAAAATGATTTTGATGTCTTATAAGTTACGAACGTTTCTAGTACTGCACTGCTCCAGCGTTGACAATTTAACAAGGTTCTCCAGAAAAACTGGCTGTTGTTAAGAAAAGATTCATACAAATTATTTGTGATCTGGCAAATATGGCTCACTGTGAAAAGATGAAGCTCAGTCACTAAAGAAGGGTAGGAACAAAGTCGAGAGTTATCTGCAGAGGGAGAAAGCTCTGGGTACTTCTTGTGTCTTAATCTTGCACACAGGTGTAATGAGCCAGTGTCTGTAAACTGAAGTTAAACAAGCTCAAGTTATCTAAAATTCATGCTGAGAACTGCGGAACAAACTGCCACTGAATCAGTTCTCCATCATTTAAAGATTCCACTTTGAGATTTGATCTCTCTCTGAAAGATAAACCCTAAATCCATCTGCAGGCAGTTAAACGGGATGCAGATATCCCACAAGAAATACAGTGCACCAAACACACCAACATTCTTTCTGGACTCTGTCTGTGAACTGTGTTCTTTGGAAGTAGCTCTGTATCACATCTGCTACTCACAAACTCTGTCACCTCATCATAGGCAAGACTAGAGAATAGAGCTGGACCCTCTGTGGACAGTGTGATTAATGGATTACTTTCTCACTTTGACTGGATCAGTTAGATCAGCACGTTAGAATGATTTCATGCCCTTCATGGATTTCAGAGGGCTGGGATGGTCAGGGGAAAGAGCACTGTAAATCTGAAGAGTTAGCACAGGAGGCTGGGCAGTTTGCAAGTATGTGCACTTCAATGGAAGTTCTTATTTACTGCTTTGTGCTGTTAAGTGATGAGACTGTGGTGGAGGCAACCTCTGCCTCTGTGTGGATATCCAATAAGTTCTTCCATAGTGGCATTTCTGGGCATTTTCCAGAGGGCAGTTTAAAGCAGCAATAATAATTAAAACCGCTTGCACTTTGTCAGACCGAAGGTTCACCAATGTCAGAATTCTGTGTTTTATCCAAGAATACAGATAAAATAACAGGATAGCTATGAGCAGAGGTGTACATTATGAGAAGAGCTTTATATTTGAGTTGTCAGTTTTGTGCAGAGAAGTACGCCCTGCTGTGGGAGCCTGCAAAAGGTCCATTCGCTGGCAGGGAGCACAGAAGGGTAAATTCTACTGGAATAAATCCTAAGTGTGGTTCTGGTAAAATCGAAAGCAGCATTGCCAATTACTTGATATAAAATATATTGTATTTTTGAAATAATGCCAAAATCCTGGCAGAAAGAAACGTCAAACAATGAAAACAGCAATTGAAAAGAAGAGGGGATAGGCTGTTGCTCTTTTCAGTGTATATTTGGGGGATTGTTTTTATTTGTTTTGAATTCCCTTTCTCTTGGTGTTAATTCTGAGCTGCAAAAAAGCCATTACTGTATTCAGAATCAAGTGTTACGTGATCAAGGAAGCTGTGAAGGTGAAATTGTTGCCTGTTAGTGGCAGCAATTTGAGTTTTCTTTGTAAAAATTAGTTTAGGCAAGAGCACAAAGAGGCTGATTGGGGATACTTGGAAATACTTGGTGAGTGTGAGAGATCTGCAGTGTCTCTAGATGGAGGGTGTGTATGTGAAGATCTCTTCTCAATAAGAGAACGGAGACCAAGTTGTGTTAGGAGAACATGCAGCCTTCAATGATCTTTGACTTTAACTTTTCGTCTATCTATTATATAAACAAAGCAGGAAGAAAAAGGCCTGGAAGAAGCTCCAGGTTAGCTTGGAGTGAAGATGTCAGTGGAGAAGAGTGACTGATGCCTCTCAGGGTAAAGGATGTTAATTCATACAGTTCATTAATGTTCGCCATTCAGGATATAAGCCCATGTGATTCTGCCCTGCAGAAGTTAGCTTCTGTACTGTTTACTGGCTCGGTGACTTTTCTAGGCTTCTAAACCCTTGAGCCTAACATCTTGCTGGAAATAATTTTTGTTCTGTTCAACTGGAAGTGTGGGTGGTGGGTTTTTTCCTTTTTTATATACATAGTGCATGCTGAGCTAGGCAGACATAAAATTCCTTGTTGGGGCATAGAGGCATACATGTTTACACAAGACACATGCAAGGTGCCATATGGCAAAGCCCCAGCTTTCATTCCCAGCACATCCTTGTGTTTCCAGTGTTTGGGAGAGCACATACCCCTGTGGAGCCTTTACATGGTCTGCTGGCTAGAAGTTCCATGGAAAAGAGACTAAATGGACTAAGTAAAATGTAGGGAGTGGAGATCTGGGAGTTTAAAAGTTCAGAGTTTAATAAGTAAATGGGAAAGCAATAACCCACATGCTGTTCATAGGAGACATGCTTTGGCTATTAGTGAATTAGATGAATTGGAAGGAAAAAACAAAAGGAATAGATTTTCTCAAACTGTGCATGTATGGAAAGATCCCTGTCTTCTCAGTGGAGTCATGTAATTGATGATGAAAGCATGTTTACAATAGGAACAATTCAAGTACCCTCATCAGAAAATGTGTGAACTTCTGTCTTAAGAGTCACTCTGGACTTCTTTTAACCTTCAGGCCCCGTCTAACTTATAGGCTGCTGCGAAAACCCTGGTGGTGTCCATTTATGCAACAAAAAAGGCAAAGCACAGGGGACAGGGGCAGGTGATGCAAACAGCATAGAGTTGCATTATGCCTTACACCAGTATGCGTGGTGGCTTTACTGAGTGTGTGGGTTGATCTGTGCTCATTCAGCTGGTCTCTGGGCACACGGGTTGTTGGTCAGTCTGAGATCTGGAGCATAGATCAGGTGGACTGACAGCAGCTGCCATGTGCTGCGTGTCACTGCATTGACAAATACAACTGCCTGCTTTCCAGAAAGGGAGACCAGCTCCAGGTGAGGTTGAAACTTGTGCATCTAGATAGCAAGGTAGATTTGGTAGCACTGACTTTGTACAGCACAGCAGCTGTTTGTTGCACCTGTGGCATTCCAGTATGTGGGGGAAGGTGAGGCACAGGTAGGGAAGGATGGGAGGTGGCAGTGGAAGTGAAGGTTTCAAACCCAGCTTAGAAACAAAAGGGAAATGGGAGTGAGTGGAGAAGTGGGAAAGGAGAATGGGATCAAGGGCTGTATTTGCCTCTCCTTCAAATGTGTTTGTTCATAAGGCAGCAGAAGCACTCTGCTTGGCAGAGCAAGGAAGATCATAATGATTTATCCCTACCGATCAGAAATGCTGCGAATTAAATCTGTTCCATACATAGTCTTCTTATAAAAGGAAAAAAAGGAAAGAAATAAATCAAATTTCATTACATTGAGCTTATATTCTCCACGTGCCCATTAAGAAGGTTTTAGGATTTCCTTTTTAATTAAAGTAATGTTTGTTGAGCTTAGTATTTTCCTAAAGCATTTATTTTAATGTCTTTTCCCCCCCATTCTAAAACCCAAACTGTAAGGAAGGATAACTGACCACAAAAAAGGCCAGACGTACTGAGAACAATATTTTTCAGATTGCCTGGCAACAGGGAAAAGGTGATTCAAAGATGAAGAGACTCCGTAACAATGAATGTAATGATGAGACCTGTGTTTCGTCAGGCTGGGAAGGGCTCTGTTCTGATTGCCACAAAAAGAGCAATGGTCATTTTCAGTCTACTCTCAGCTTTGTCTGGAGCCATAATTTAGAGGCCTGAGATCCGAATAGGAAGCCAAGAACGCTGAATTCCAAACTTGACTGTAGTGGAACGCTCCTTGTGATAGCAGACAGTTTCTACTTCTCTGATGATGGATTCGCTGTTGCCTAAAATGGTTATATTCGTAGGCATCTAGAGCCGAGCTGGGAACATCAGCTAAGGCTGTGAAGTCACTGGGACCAAAAGCACAGGGCGTGCGTTCTCCTGAACCTCAGCCATGCTTGCAAACGTCAGAAAGTGTTGTGAAGGTGTTTGGTGGAAATCTGAACTCCGTGGCATTGCAAACCGTTCTGGCAACAAAAGACATGAAGTGCTGTTAAAGCATTCTTTGCCTGCTTCTGTTGGACTCGGAGGTGATTTTAAAATATCAAGAAAAAGTCTTAATTTGGGAGCCATACCTATCTGTCTGCTCGGAGATGAGAAGATTACAGACCTTCATATATTGTTTTAAGTTGAACTGACAGAAAGTTAACAGTGCTTCTTTATTCTGTAGTGGCAATCCTGCTCATTCACTCCTTTAGATACAGTCTGCAAAAAGAAATTCCACAGAGCAGAAATAAAGTGCAATCCAAATAACTTGTTTTAAAAATAAATTGAACGTGAAATAACAAATATAGATGCAGCCAACACTTAGGGCCCAGATTTTACTGAAAAGACACACATGGGTTACGTTTATCTTTCACAAGTTCTTAAAAATTGATGCTCTGCAATTTATTCCACAAGCTGGTTTGTTTTAGTTTATGGGAGTTCTCTCAGTCCTTCTGTCTTTATCCATACCTCAGTGTGAAGGTAAAAAGTAATATTTCTGTTTTAGGATTTTATAGGAAAATTAAAAAAAAAAAAACCACTTGGAGGAAAGAGTTCCTTCCTTTATACTGTAATCCTTTTGAATGCTGTTGGTTATCCCTGGTCGTGTAGATTCTCATCTTTGTCTATTTTCAAAGGGGAATCTTGTATCTATTTTCAAATAACTATCACCTCTGTTCTGATACACAAATGTGGGACAGTTTGTTTCTTCATCTGACTCTCTCTGTACAGCATGGTGTGCTCTGTAATAAAGAAATCTGTTGGCTCTCATATACTGCATTTTTCTTGACATATTGTACAGGCATTAAAAAAAAAAGCAAAGGCAAGTCTCTACCAGCTGTATGAAATAGGCCTTAAAATGGGAACAGAATGTAACTAATCTGGGGTGACCCTGGAATGTGGTGTGAGCTGCTCCGTTCATCTTTATGAGATATGAACTCTTGTACATGTCAGTGGAAATTCAGTGCTGTTACCATTAACCACTTCAGTCCTCAGGTAAGGACAAACAGCAACCAAAGAGGCTCAGAGATCTCTTGACTTGGTTTTTTGGGGAAGGAGTTATTTTCCTTCCTTTGGCCATATAGAAGAAACAAAGGAGCCGTGTGCGACAGATATTCATATTGAAATCCCGTATCATTGATCCCGTTGGGTGTCCAATGTGCAAAAAGAATGTGCAAAAAGAATGATTACAGTGGAACATTTTTAGTGTTTTTTTCTGTGTAGTGTTGATTTTGCTTGATAGTCACAATTGATGTAATTGCTTCCTCTGCATGATGCTTGGGGCCTGCATTTGCTACCTGCGCATTTCAGGAGGCAAATCATGGAGCACAGAAGGAATTCTGTGCCTTAACACAGTATTTTGAGACAAGTCAGCTCTAATGGTCTTCTAGTCTTCTCCTACCTCTGGAAAGACACCCAGTGGTGCTCAGTATTGACATCACACAGAGATGAAATCTAAACAAGAGAGAACTTGCAAAAATGCACAGCTTTTAAAACTATGGCTGGAAATAGAAAAATAAGTTTCCAAAGCTTTGTAAGAGAGACAGTAGCTGTATACACTTAGAGTCTGGTTGGGCAGTCTGGGATCATGTCACAGTTGTATAACTTAAGCAAGGGAATCTTTCATAGTTACATGTTATTAGAAGTTGCAAAGGTCTCTTAAAGTACAGAACTTTCCTTTTTCAAGTGATAAGAAGCTCAAATGCCTAGAAGTTTGTTGTGTACCAGGCAGTGCAAATGTGAGCACAGAGGTCAGTAAGAGGTACAGACATCCCTGCTTTTGGGTCCAGACCAAATGCAAAGTTCATGTCCAGGATATTTTCTTATGAGCTTGGGGATATAAGTGAAAATAACAATGTTTAATTTAGGTGAGGTCTACTTAAGGCTGTGTTGTCCTGTATAGCTGGTCACACCAACATATTTCTGAAGTGCGTTTCCTTCTCATAAGCTGTGTCAACAGCAGAAAAACTTCGGGAAAAATATATATATATACATATTTTAATCAAAATTGCTGTTTCGTGAGTCATTTTGAAGATTCTGGGTTTTGAAATGTTCCGTTTGTTTGTTAGAGCCTTCAAGCAGGTTGCATGGTGCTGCACATTTTTCTTGCCATTCTTGAATTACTGACTGTAGGAGCTGCAGCAGTCACCCCAGGCATGCAGTAATGAAAGTTGTTCAGTACCAGTCATGCATAATGGGATGCTGAATATCAACTGGACAGCAACTTCTCTACAATAGCTCATTTTTCTGTGTTGGCACCTTTAGGGTTAATAATTTTCCCTTGCAGGGCTTTGATAGCCTCCCTCCAGCACAGATGATTTTCAGTTTGTTTGAGAAAATCTGGACCTCTTTGGTCTTTCACTGGCATCGCGACTCGTCCAGCTGCCAGTAGTGGCGTCCCATTTCTCAGTGCTGTTGTGGTATATTTTGGACATCACATCCAAACAAAACCAAGAATGGGGATTTTTTTTTTTTTTTTTTTTTAAGAAGTAATTGAAGAGAATAAAGCAGTAAGAAAAAAAAAGCAAATGACCTAAGTTTGGTCTTCACCACAAAGCCCACAATGCTCAGGGGACATATAAGTATTTTAGGGAAATATTTCAAATCTATCTCTATTTTGAATGCAAGTTGTTTTAATTATACATCATTTCAGTTATTTGTTCAGTGGCCTTAATTAGGTAAACTCCAAAGCAACACGTGTTCACTGTTGGATAATTACTCTTCTGATAGCTCTTGCTCTTTTCCACCCACAACCTTAGAAGCTGATTTTACCAGTATCAGGGAAAACAAGATGCTCGGGGAGGAGGAGAACTAGTGCCTTCAGGATTGTTTTTAGTGCTGATCTCGTTGCACAGACAGGTTCCCCTCTGTGTGATGTGCTCCTTTTCTCTAGGATGACTGCTGCAAAAGCACACAGAGCTGACTGCACAGTTCTGAGTGGTGCTCCCTGAGGTGTGCAGCCCCATCAAATCAACAGCACCGATTCTCGTATGACATAACCTGGCCTAACTCCAAACTCAGTTACCCCAGAATTTAAGCAGCAAGATAGCCAGAGCTGAACTAACCTGATTACTCATATGGAAGGAATTGCCTGATTGCAGCATTTGCACACTACTGTGTCAACCTCTTCCATTCCCTTCACGAGTGTTTAAGCGCAGAGATATAAATCAAAACTGCAGGACAGAAAAAGACAAAAGTTACCTTGAAGGATTCTGCTTCCATGAGATCCTTCTGGAAACCATTCCACTTTTATTAGATTTACTCTCTGTAAATTAGGATTAGTATTTTATACGGATTTACGAAATAGCTATGGTTCTCCTGAAAGCAGGGTGAACGCTGAGGTGGAAGGCAGGGGTTCTGTGCTCTTTTCATCTGGTACTGGTAAGTTACAGTATGTAGGTTAAAGGCCCCCTGATACCAGTGAAAGAGGAGATGCAGTTCCAGACATGGAAAATGCTTCAATCTCATGTATGCCAGCCAGTGATATTAATATTGCATAAAAAGCCAGTTGTCAGAAGGCCAGATTCCCTTCTCAGTTACGCTGGTGTAAACCAGACATTTTTTCCTTTCTTTCTGGAGACAATGAGTTTGCTTTCACATGTGCTCGAACATTTGAACGTTGACTCCAGTTGTCTGCCTTCGGAGACAATCTCTCAGTCTTTGTTTCAGTTTGCTTTGTGGAAAAAGAGGCAAAGTGAGTCATTGATGTAGTGGGCACGTTTGAGAGTGCTTTGGTGCAGGAATCGCGTCACATGAGGCTCTCATGTGCAAGGAATTTGTAACTCTTGTTAACAAATCCGTGGGCTACTTTGTGAAGGTAGAGGTGGGGTAGGTTGTCTGAAATGTACAATTTCACCCGTTTGGCGTGAGTTTCTGTTCCTTTGCAGGGAGAAAATGTGTTTTCTGGTTTGATAGTTACGAGAGAAGATAATTGTTCTTGATGGCATGGGAATAATGTTCACATTATTCTAGGAAGTCTCCGTCTTCATACACATAGGTATCAGCGTGTGCTACAGTTGATATTGTTGAAAGTTGAGTGGAAAATTCAGGTTTCTGTGTTTTGATAGTATGGTAAGATTGATAAAATGCATTTTTAGAAAGCTTTAGTGAATTTCAGACTTGTGCCATTTAGAGAATGGAAAAAAAGAAAGTGGTTTTATTACAGATCAAGTATAAATCTAGAAGCTTTTGAAAGAACCCCCAGTAGTTTGGAGAGAAGTTAGGTTTTGCAAAATATTGCTGGTTGACAAAGTGAATACCTGTGATGTAGGTATTTAGGTGTAACTGATGCACCAACTTCTCTTGATGATGTGGCCTTCAAAAGTGTGTAGAGCATCTTTCATCAGTGTTCAGCTGTATAGTTTGATACCCCTTCGGTGTGATTCATAAATTCAGATGAACAACCACAAGTCTGACTGTGCAGTCTTACTAGGGAAGAAGATATTACCATTGAAATGAGTCAGTTGTAACGGAAATAAGCCAGGATAGGACAGGAATAAATGTGGAGATGTAGACTCCAGAGGATATAATACTCATTTATGTCCTGATTACAACCAGGACGCAGCTAATTGTCATAAGCACCCACTGTAAGCTGAAAGGCATCCACTGAGATCTTAAACACTTCAGTCCCAAACCACCAAATGCAACTGATTGCCCTGCACGAGTGAAAAGTTGTTGTGTTTCTCTGCATCTTCTTTGCATCTCCAGTCATTTACAGCAGCCACAGACTGTCAGTGAATACAAATATCCCTGAATATCACAGTCTCTGAAAATGAAGCTCAGATAACGAAAACATAGATGTTAGTTACCATGAAGGAGGTTAATGGCCTGTTTTGTGTAATTTAAATGCAGTAAAATCTTATGAATCTTCCTACAATTCTTACGTAGTTTGTTTATTTCTGTCAGATATTGCTGGCCTTCACTTCCTAGCACTATCCACATACCTTAGTGTTGTGATTAGAGCTGGGTAGGAAAAACCCTGCATTGTCTTTCCAATTGTAACGATTCCAGTGTCTTGAAAAAATAAAAATCATACAAATAAGTAATCAAGAAGTGTAATGTACCAGCCAAACACTGAGAACTTTTCACTAGTAACAGGGAATTCTATTCTTGAAATGTCACAGTGATGCCTCGTGAGACTTGTAATTTGGGTGTCACATGTACCCACTCTTTGCTCTGAGTCTGGATGCTTGCCTGGACTGCATCTTCCTCTGCCATGCCTTTCCCTTTACAATGGGGCCGTGGAGCATGATGGGGAAGCTGTGGAGCACGGCCAGTGGAAGAGAATGGACTTTTGTGCTGCGATCCCTTTCACAATTTCTCCAGTTACCAGAGACTTTTAATGCCTCTCCATGTCACCTGTTTCTTCTCATCTGTACTCACCAAAAACTCGAATGTCATTCTCATTGCTTTCAAAGCGTGCCCTGACTGTAATTGTAGAGGACCACAGCAGCAAGCTCTGCCACTGTCTTTCATTAGCCATAGGGGTGGCAGCTATACAGAAGAGAAGATGGGCCTTCATGCACTTTCAGGGTACCTTGGCTCTTGAAGAGCTGTGTCAAAGCAGTCAGCGGCAAAAATCGTGGAGGTGCTTGAGCCCTTCTTAGACACCCATTCTGAGATGGCTGAATGATGTAAAGATAAAGCTGGTAGATGGCAGAGCTGTGGTGAGATTAATCATGCCTTGTAACATCCTAGTAGAGGGCAAACGTCGGTGCTTTTGAGAATGACTAGTTTGTGTGATGTGGAAGTGCAGCCTGTCTTTTCTGTGCAGAATTTGAAATCACTGCAGTGCAGTTTGGCTCTGTTGTACCCTGACCAAGAGTGCTGGGTATGAGGGGGAAGGAGCTGCTTTCTGGGCTGAGTATGTAACTGCAGAAATATGCTTGCAGTTAGTTTCTGACACCATGACAGTTTGTCTCATTGGGAAAAAAAAGCAACAGCAACAACAAAGAAACCCACAAGAGATTAGAGGGAGATCTAATATATTAAAAGCATGATTCATATACAATAATGAAAATGATGGTAAGTGGGTATTGTGTATTTTTTAGCCAGCGTGTAAAGGTTAAATGTCTCATAAATACTTTCATTGTTGCACATGTATGAATATTTGACTAGTTCCCTAGAGTTAAAAAACAAAACAAAACAAAATGCCCAGCCAAAAACAAATAAAAAAACCCACCAAAATGAGCACACTTGAAATGAAATGAAATGAAATGAAATGAAATGAAATGAAATGAATAGCGCTTGACCAGTACCATCTAGGTTCTTAGTTCCCCCTTTGTCCTTTCTTTTCAATGGAATTACTGTTAGTGGGTATATTTATACTTTGAAGAACATTGCTGTAGCTCTAGTCTGTTTTGCCAAGTCAAGTAAAATGCAATATCCACCAAAACAGAGCTGATTTTTGTTAGTTGTAGTATCACTTGTAGTCATGAGTCACATTGATCACACATATACATTGAAGTAAAATTTTATTTGACCTGGCAGTCAAGGAGTAACATGCCCATCTAAGGTCATAATTGCAGAGATAATTGTCTGCAAAGAAAATCTTGACTTACATCACTGAGCTGCTCTCTCTGAAAATAAAGGGACTCTGAAAATAGAGAGAGACTGAAATATTCTTCCACAAAATCTGGCAGAGGCAAGATTGTACCATAAAAATACACAGTCAGAAGTTATCACATGAAGTTGTTTCTTGACTTAAAGTGTAGTGTAAAATAGCTGCAAAAAAAAGAGAAATAAACAATCATAATTCACAGATTCTGATTTCTCTGGAATTAATTTTTGCTTCTTTGGAAAACGTTTAGTTTCCACTGCTAAGCCATTTGCAAGAAGTTTACAAGGAGATCCAAAATGAACATGCCAAGCAATAGGAAGCATAGATAGTTCTCAGTCAAAGGCTTATGATCACTTAATTACTTACTTTTTTTATTATTATTTTTTGACAGTTAATGGTGGCTACAGTCATTGTAACTTGATCTCCGAGAAGAAGAACATGATGGACGTGGAGATGACGAGTAGCTCTGTACCAGTGTGCAGACAAGGGCTCTTCATCCACACAGGAAACCCACTTATGCGGGACCACCCACTGTCCTGTGAGAGATTACTTCACGTCGGTCAGCTGAACCTGACACACTCTGATCTAAGGTATCCCTGCAAGTATTATGGGTCTGTCCACTTAGCTCTTCTGGAATGCTTCCTTGTTGCTTTCTGTTTCCAATAGCATCTCTGGGTATCCAAGCACCATACTGCAGGAAGAGTACTTTTGGCTTTTGCCTCTTTTTGGAAGTTCTTTGGATTCTTGTGTAACCATTCCACTCATCTGCAGGTTTTCACTGCAGGGATATGCTCATGTGCTCAGGCAGCAGTCCAAGGCAGTGCCAGTAGAAGTCTCTGTATATGCAGCTGCAGCCTCTCTGCTTCTCTGTGTGGACTTTACTACCATGCTCAGAAGTCAAGGAGAGTTTTGCCAGGTGTTCAGATAGTGTCACATTTGCCTCCTCTGTACTTCCACTTTCCACGCCAATGCCATGTCCCAAGCCAGTTTCTCCCATATGGCAATTTCCCTTGCCACCATCAAACCTACAGGAAGCCATTTTTATATGTGCAGTATTTCCTTTAATTTTCGGTGTTCCCATACAGCCACATCCTCAGCATTTGTTTTTAAGGCTGTAATGTGAAAATTTGGTCTCTGGTTTTGATATATACAATGTAGTTGGATATGCTACGAACAGAATCTCTATTTAAACATTTGCTATAAATTAATTGTATGAAAACACATTATTTTTTTGTTGTTGTTACAAATTTAACATTACCAGATTTTAAACAAATACCCTAAACAGACATCCATTGTGAATAGAAGCCTGCTATAAATTTAAATCTGTCCATCCATTTTAATTACTTCTTTTTGGCAGCGTGTATAATACAGAATAATCTTGAGCTTTTTGAAGAGCTGTAGAAAAGAGAAACCTCAATAAAGCAGCAGCCTTTATCTTAGACACTTGGAATAATTGGCATGGTGCTCTGCATGGTACTATCAGACCCAAATATCCATAGTCACAGCAAAAGGAAATATGAACTATAGTTTGGTCTTGGAAATCTGGCAGTTTCCGATTTTATTGTACATGGTTATGTCTTATTTCCCCTTTTCCATTTACTTCTGGGTTAAGAACATCTGTGTTTTTAGGAAGAGAACACGCAGCAGTGTGGTAAGGAAGTGGAAAGAGCTGTTTGTTTGTCTCTTTGAAAAGAACAAATAATATCCATGCCACATAACAAAATATTCTGCAATTGCTACAGAGATTTGTAGATGATATTGCAGCTGTATTCAAGTGTACTTCCTCCCAGCTTCTTTGTGATTCAATGTGGGATTGCCACTTACTATGCTTTTTTATCCTGTCAGTGACTACAATTATGAAACAAAGATAATTAGGGCTGTAGCAAACAAAAGGAGGAAGAGAGTAGTACACTGCTTAGATCTTTTTGAACCTTTTTGTAAAACCTATAATGAGGAAATGACAGATACCTGCATACCATGGTCACAGTACCCAACCTTGGAAATATGAACCCCTTCCAGTTCTTGTTTGAGAAGGATTCCCAGAGCAGCATAAAGGGTTGTCTTCTGCATAGCATGAGAAAGTGGCAGGTGACAGGCCAAATCCTATCCCTTTATTTTATAGCATGGTCTAAAACCTGGAGGTTCTGCTGCTTGCTAAGCAACAGTTCGGAATTGCTCAGGGAGTATCTTGAATGTCCTTTCCATTCCTTTATATATTGTCACGCTCTATTTGTGTGTCTACCCAGGCAACATTGCCTTTGTCTGCATAGGATTCACAAGGTAATGCCAATGCCAGCTATGGACCCCTGAGATACCATGTCTAATGTTGTCATCACACACATGGTACAGAGCCAGAACCTTGGCATGTGAGAGAAGGTGGACAGCAGCTGGGATGATTTCTGTTTGCAGTGTTTGTGACAGTAAATATTCTTGATGAACAAGTACCAAAAAACAAGAGATTTCCCTGAAGATCTTGGAACAGGAGAACATAGCTGGAGTGGGGGCAAATGCCCATCATGTTCCAGTGAATTCCAGTGGGAGCTGAGGGTGCCCTGTACCTCCCCAGATTTCAGCCATCCTTTTCTGATACAGGAGAGTTAAGGGCTGGAAGTGACAGATGTCAGTGCATAGAAGGCAGTGCAGATGGTTTGGTTGCTCTGTCCAGCTCTGGTGACCAGCATGGAAACAAGCAGAGATACAAATTCAGACAAGTTTTCTGGACTGATCTCTGAACCACTCTGCTTTTCTTGGATATGCAGTGTCCAAAGAATACCCAAACAAATCAGAGAGCATTTCCCCTGGCAATCCAAAATTTCCCTCAGGATTTGGGGTTATCATTGGCTTTGTCTTTTCTTCCCCTCGGTGCACTGAAACTTGTTATCGCCGTCAGCTTCTCTCTGAATCACTTTATGCTGTAAAGTGCATTCTGGCAATGACTGCTTAACCCAAGAATCACAATCTCTCTTCATCCTGGCCCCTTCTTTTCCCACTCAATTATTATCTTTCAAGTTGTGCAACATAATTGCTGCTGCACGCTGTCTGTGAAGGTGATGTGTGTGGGACTGGAAAAGTCGTAATACCTTCCTTACCACAACTGGAGTCAGCACTCAGCTGGTGTTGGCCTTTTGTCAAATAATCCATTATCAGATGGAGCAAACCCGCCCACACTGTGCATATAAAACCCAGGGAGGACACTGGAGCAGTCAGATAGTGTTGCAGAGGGTCTCTGGATGTGCGGCAGAACAACCCCCTCCAGCTTCTTAAAACTGTCAGTTACCACTGCTTGCACATTTACAGTGGCAAGTGAAGGAGTGTCCGTTTGTTTTGTAAATAATCTGGAGATTTCAGATACTGTGGTCTTTTCCTCTGAGGGCAGTAGGGAATGCAGCACTTCTGGCATGGTGCTGCTGGCCTCGTGCTCTGGCTCCAGTTACCACGTAAGGGAGTCTCTTTGGAAGCACTGTTTTCCTGTCCTCTGAGAGGCTGCTGTTACCCTGTGAAGGCCTTACACTCAGCTTTCATGTGCTGAGCAGCAGTACTGTGGCCTCAGACCTGTACACAGATGCTCCCTGCAAAGGGATGCATGTTCATGGGGTATGTTCCCTTCCAGCCCGCTCCTGTCCATGTTCACTCACCTGGAAGCCCCCAGCGCAGCCCTCTCAGTTCTGTGTGCACACGGTGCTCTTTGTGCTGTCCTGCAATCTGCCGTCCCTCTCGCTCTCTTTTGGCCATTTGTTTCATATGAATTTATATTTATATCCAGGGATTATAAAGTCCTTAAGATGACACTGGCTATGCGTAGCAGCTCTGGAACTGATCTCTGGCTGGAACAGCAAGATGCCATAGCAGGACCAAATAGCATAACAACTTGGTATAAGAGATGCACAGTGTGTTTCAGACACCTTGTCTCTCTCACATCAGCTTTGCTTCCCCATCCCTTCTCCACACTCCCCAAGCTGGAAGAAATCTGCAGCGTTTTCCCTAGAGTTGTGATGGCGAAATTCTGCCAGGAATACAGTTCACTTTCAGGCAATTTTGGCATTCAGTACATCACCACTTGACCATCAGGAAACTGAAACAAAGCCAGATTCTCCCTGCAAAGTTAATGATTGTGGGATATGTAAAGCACTTAGTGCTGAGGAGAAAGCTGTAGCGCCCAGAAAGGCATGGTTTCTGATCTGCATGAGCAGTCTGTCTTACCAACATGTAGGCAAAGCATGGGTAAGAAGGCTCTGCCAATGAGATGCTTGAATTTAGTGCCTTCATCTCTTTTGGTTTTGAAATATTCTTGGAAAAAGGTAGAAAACTCTTCTATGTGTCTCATATTTCGTGCTGTAGCTGTATCACAACAGTACAGTCCTGATTCTAAGTAAGGTCTTGTGCTAGAAATGCAGACTGATGTTGGTAGGAACTTGGGGAATGTAGTATTCAGATGATAAAGACATCTCAATCCATCCTGCAGGTACTCTGCACTGACTCCTGCTGGAATTCCTCACATGGATTTGTGGCAGGCTAGGAGCTTTACATAATGCTTAATAGTATGACACCAATTATCACGGGCTGAAATGTAAGGATTGCGTTAGCTTTATGTGATGTGAGAAATGTGTTGTGTTTGTTTTAGCCCGAGGCTTTGGGACCACTAAGCTGTGGTACAAACTGAATTATTTTGAGGAGTTCTCATACAGAAGAAGCTAAATAGTAGGAAATCTCATGCCTGGCGTGGAACACTGTAAACCTTTCTCAGAAAGCCTTTAAAGCAGCATACTTTCTACAGAGCAGCAGAGCCACAAGCTAGTGAGGCGGAGTTTCCCAAACATGTGCAGTACAAGTTTTTACTAATGCTTATGCCACATATTTTACAGACATATGGTTCTGTAAATGTTAAAAAATAATGTATGAATACTGTGTTTTTTTTAAAAAAAAAACCTCACCATCTGCAAAACCAGGTGCTTTAAGTTTACCCAGAGACCAACTGTGCAAACCTAAAGGGAGAAATTATAACTAATGGATTATGGAAACCTCTAAAATTTTTAAATGTAATCTTTTTAAACTTCTGGTGGCAAAATGCAAGATCTAATTGTTCCGTAGCAATGGATGGTGGGGAATTTCATTTCTCTCATGTCCTTAAAGCTTTTTATATCAAGCCCTACTGGCTGCAGACTGTTGTAGCTTAGAAACCTGTCACCAGTGGATGTATGTTGCCAGCTGTGTGCCTCAGATTGATAGAATTCTTTGACAGCTTTCATTTGATGAGCAGGAAGTCTTTCTGAAGCTTTTTAAAATTTTATTTTTATTTTCTAATTGAGAGCTGTTACGAAGAAGGAGTTAATAGTGGTTCCAGCTCCTTGTGTTTGTGGTGGTCTGATGGAAGCAGTAGAGATAAAATCACCTAAGTCAAAAAATAAATGCTGTTTAGTCAGCAGCTCTGCACTTTAACGTATGAATACGTCCACAATGTCTTAAGCATATATGTTTCTTCTTTTGAAATGTGTCAGATTTGTCAGCTACAGCATCACACAGAGTTGCCTAACGGCCAGGTTTTCTTCAGCTTTCCTGGTGATAGCATCAAAAAGCATAAAATTCATTTATATGGAACATTTCAGCATAAGAGCCCTAGAGGACCTCTCTGGAGGGTTTATTAGTTCAGGTACAGCTTTCCTGCACACAGATGTACTGTTTCCTCTTACAGGCCTGGCACGTCGTTGCATGGTGAAGCCACAGGTTAAACCCAACCACGCTTTAGGGATATGTTAAGGCACTTCCACTGGTCCTAACCAACAACAGGCAGTTGGGTCATGCACAGTAAACGTTTATCACTGAGATTATTATTATTTTTTTTCATTTTAAAGCATAGGCCAATTGCTGACTGCTTGGAGGAAAATGTTAGAAAGAAATATTTCCTGGAAGTTTTACTGAAAAGCCTATGTGGGATTCCTGCTTCCTGAGTGATTGAATTCAGCACGCATCAAAAGATGTTGAAAATCACTTCTGCAGAACCATCCTTTAGCACTTGTAGACCTGGGCAGATAATCATATGAAAAATGGAAATGAAAATATATAGTCTGCCAGTTTAAATCTCCCGGTTGTGGACTTTTTCAGTTCTCTTTTGACTGATGTCTCATCAGCTCTGGACCACGGGCTGAAATGAGCTATTCTTTATTCAGAAGCCATTTTTTTTTTCCTTCACAGATCTCTCTCTTTTTTAATTCAGCGAATTTTTTAATTCTGTCACGTGTAAGCAGAATTCAGCTATAGCCTTTTTGGGTTTGCGTGAACAAGGTTGCCACGGAATTTTCCCAGTACACTGTGAGGAAAATACTGATATTTGAATAATTCAAAAAAGCCCAAAGCTCTCAAACTTCATTCTCAGCTATTGTTTTGCCCAATCTATTATGCATTGAAAACCTAGATTGTGATTGATGAATTGCCCGTAGCAGAGGTGGGGAGACTGGCTGTTCTGTGCATAACTCACTGTGTAAAATTAATCCTGTGTAAAACGATGCTGCCTTTACAGGGGTTGTAGAGGAAGCACTGCAGAATTTTTTGTTGTAATTGCTGCATTAGATGAGCAGCATTCGGCGGAGAGCGAGTGCTTCCATTCTCCAGGGCTGTACAAATGTTGTGTCCTGTACAAAAACGATAAATCCTGTGGTAGTCAGTGATGCTTAATACAAACTATATTACAGGTCACCCAGGTTTCAAGACTCAGTAGATTCTGCTGCTCCATGCCTGAATGGAAGTCACCCGGCTCAGCACATTAAACAAGAATGCCCCGGTGATTATAAGGCTCTGTCTGAGGCTTCCATGCACAGAAGGATTACGGAGGGGATGGAGCTGAGAGCCTCTGGTAGTCTGCATCCCGAAATAGACCTAATGAATAATAGCTTCACAAATTCACTTTCTTCCTACTTGTTTAATAATGAACACAGCTCCTCCCCGAGTCCGTTGTCACTTGGCACCCCTCAGCACTCAGCTAGGCTACAAGCAAGCAACCTGAAGAAGAGATGCATCTCTGTTGTGCCGTCTTCAGCCGAAGGAATTGATATTGCAGCTATCATCCGCACATCACAGACGTCACTGGTCACCTGTGTGAATGGACTGCGAACTAATTCAGCTGGCATTTCCTCTCATCCCGTGGAGATCAGTCATCACAGTGCTCAGAAATCCTCTCGGCCCCAGTCTTGCTCTCAGCCTGGAAACTCTTGCAGTGTTCCCTCCCCTCCAGCATGCCTTGTACCTATTTCTGCTGAGTGTGACAGAGGTGACTGTGAGCAGATACAAATGCAGCAAGTCGAGGAGAATGGAAGTCTCAGCCTTATGATGAATGGTACTAGCATTCCTCATCAAAACACCTCCCACAGCACACAGAAGGTGAGTTTCCTAAAACAAGAACCAGCTGACGATTATTCCTCCACCACTGATCTTTTCCGACATCATCAAGGGCTGCCTCCCCCTTACCATCTACACCAGCAGCTGAGCCAGACCCAAGGGACGCTGCCTCACTTACATGCCTCTATGTCTCCGAAATCCCTTCAGCCCAGTGAGGGGGATGAGCAGGACCTCGGCAATGGCAAACAGGTCTGTCGGTGGATTGACTGCAGTGCCACTTACGACCAACAAGATGAACTGGTCAGACACATAGAAAAGACCCACATTGACCAGCGGAAGGGAGAGGACTTCACTTGCTTTTGGGCAGGCTGCGTCCGCCGCTATAAACCCTTCAATGCTCGTTACAAACTGCTGATTCACATGAGGGTTCATTCTGGAGAAAAACCAAACAAGTGCATGGTAAGTCTGGAATATATTTGTTTGAATAGAAGCATATTACTCTGCTCTCTTTTTTGCTCTCCCTTTAACCTTACTATAATACAGTTGTCGTGCTTTCCTGTAGCCATCTGCAGCAGGCTAAAGGAGAACTGGAGAAAACCTTAATATAGAAGGAAATGTTTGAGTAAGAAGCACCGTGGCTCTTGGAAAAGGGATTCGGTTTCCTTATACGAGAGCTTAGCTTTTAATACAGCGCTTTATTTTTTTAATATTCATTAAAGCATTAATAAAGTGATGATCAAAGCACACAGCAGTCACTTAACGTAAAACAAGTCACTGAGCCTCGGGTGACTTTTTTAATCGAGAAACATAAAACACATCTAATGAAATTCTTTTCATTCCTTCAGCTGAACAGTAACCCACAGATTGGTGAGTGCAAAAGTTTCAGCTGGTAGTTTGGAAAAGAAAAAGAAACTTGTTAAGGATTTTAAATAGTTAAAAGAATAGAAAGAGTATTTTCAATTACATTTTCAAAGGTTCTCAGGGACTTTTTTAATTTGTGAAACAGAGCTTTAAAAATAAGTAAAAACCATTGTTCTCTTCTGATCAAGAAGATGTAAACAACATCAGTGTTCCAAAAAGAAGATCTTGGGAATAGCACCATCTCTGCATCTGCCCACCATGATGACAATATGGCCAAACTAAAATAAAAGTTAATGACTTCCATTAAGCTTTCCACATGTTTGAGACAACAATGATATAAGACCCTGACTGAAACAGATGAAGCAAAACAAGTTTGACATAAGCTTCCAAATTGGGCCATGAAATTTGGAAAGTCTTATTTGTAACACCCACATGCGCACGCGTGTGCGTGCATGCACTTACACACGCACACACACACAGGCAAGTCCAAACAAAGGAAATGTCTCTGAGAGCAGGTTGTTGTTTGTGATAGGCAGAATCTTTGGCTATATGTCTATTTTATTGTTTTGATCAGAGAATGATATAATGGAAAATGTTTGTAAGGAAAATCAAGGCAAACTTTTCCATGGCAAGCTGTAGCTTTGTATGGAGCAACAGGAAAACATGCTTTTATGAAAAGCTTTCTTTTTTTTTTCATTTGTTCAGGGATAAGCTTGCTGGCTTACAATGGGTGTGTCAGGGAAGAAGAAGGAAAAAAAATATTCAGTGTTTTACAAAACGTTTTAAGGCTTTTGTGAGTGATCACGCCATTATCTTCTATCTGCCATCAAATAAATGAAAAATATTATCTTAAGATCTGCACTGCTCAGTGGATATTCCCACAAATAATACTGGAAATAATGCAGATATTTCGAGAGCACCACCACATTGTCCAAGATAAAATGGAAAGTCTCTGAAGACTTACTTATTTATCTCAGCTTTGAGTGAATGAACCAACTCACTCATTTCCAGAAGTAGCTCCATCCGTATTTGAAAGCACAAAGGATTTTGAAATGCCTATAAATATCTTTGTTTTGGTCATAAATCATCTAAGAATAATGAATGTTAGTTGCTTTTTACCAAACAAAAGCAGAAGTAAGCTGTGGAAGCCTGCAGGTTTTATTTTAGCCTTCTTTTTTGTTTGACTGTTTTTAGCCATCTATAATGAAATCGGTCTTCTCCCCACTTTTATCTCACAGTTCTTAAAAGAAATATTTAAACATGAAACCCCAATTAGCTTTACTGTCATGCTGAAAGATTCGCTGGACTCTATGGGTGAGGGAAGTTCTGTCTTTTTCTGCAAAATAGGTACTTGACAGGTATTGTATAGCAGAATTCTAATGTTACATTCCCATTCCTACAGGAAACTGGATAAACCAGAGACATTAAATCATGTAACATCCCAGCAAATGCTAACAACTTCCTCCTTTCAATTCCGTACATCTGCCTCAAAGGGCTGGCTTTTGGTAACATCACAAGGCTCAGCATTATGAATAGGTTGGAAAAAACTTTACATCAGCAATTGCAGATAGCCTTCATGACACAGGTATACAGCCTTGGCATGGAAGGACATAGATGCGTAATTCCAGGAGACAGTGTAGTTGTTCCCCTACATGAGATTGCCTCTGTCATAATTAGGAGTTTTACCTTGCAGAACTTGCACTTAACTCTTCTGTTCCCTGAAGAACCCTCTCCAATATCAGCAGAGTTATCAGTGTATTAAGAGTTACAAGCTGGAATCCTGTGTCGGAGCAAACCTGGATCCAAGCGGGCACATGAAAACTATGTCCTCTTTGCAAGCTTAGTTTTCTACCCTGGAAAGACCTTGATCTAGCAGGGACCAGATCCAAAGCTGCAACACAGCTTCTTAAAGTTATTAATATCAAGACGAGATTATTTGCCCAGTGAATTCCATTCCATTTTAAACAAGGGTTGCTGTGCAGTGTTTCAGTGTGCGGTGATGTCATGTCATTTTAAATGATGGCTTTTCTTTTGATGTGGTAATAATTGTGCCGTTATTCCTGCAAATTAAGAAGGTAGTTCATTCCGTGTCTATACAGCCCTGAGATTTTGTTTCATTTTTGCTGTAGCTCTGTTGAAGTAACTTTACATCTCTTGCTGTTTGTAGTAGAGATTTTCTGTCGCTATTCACAATTACCCATTGTAGTTTTTTTAAGCCCTTGATTTTGTTCCCCTTGGTAAGATTACAGGCTGTGAGGTACCGGGCTGCTCAGGAGAAGCAAACAGCGAGCAGCCCTCCGCCACCATACATAAAAGTATTTTTCCATGTAAAATTATTAATTTCTTATGGCAGGCTTTGCTACTATGTACTGTAATAGACAAAGGAATTTTGGAATTCAAGCTACTTGAGAACAGGAAATACATGAGACATTTTGATTGAAAAGTAAATGGTTCACTAAAACTGCAGTTAATCCTTTTATTATCTTTCCAACAGCAGTTTCCACAATACTTTCATGAGGTAAGCTTCCTTCAGTCCAACTGTAACACTCTCATCGTTACAGCTGGTTTAAATTTAGCCAGTCTGCTTCTTTCTTTACTACAGACGGTTGACAAGCAAAACAGTATCTGGTGCAGAGAAGTACTGATGTTGCAGATCCATATTCTGCTTGCTGTGTTTCGTTGCCAAAACCTGTACTATGAGTGCACTGTTTTCATACTCTGTTAAATATTCTAATTTAGTGGTGCCTTCTCGTCATTGTGTCCCTCAGTTTGGTTTTTCCTTGGGCTCTGCAAGTAGTCTAAAGGAAACTACCTAATCTCTTTGCAATATCCTGTTATGTTTCATACTTAACTCATGTTATTTTAGTTTTATTAAATTTGGGGTTCATCTGCATTATAATCAAAAATATATCCAACAAAAATAATGATGCAATGCCTTTAAGACTTTAACTTCTGAAGATTAATTTCATGCTTTTTTAGATTTGATGTCCCAGACAATTGGAATTTTGATTGTCTGAGACAGCAAAAATTAGCGAGCTTAAATGGTTTTTATTTAAAAAAAAATTCGTTTCTCATAGATGCATCTTTTGCTGTCTTATAGTTCTTCCAGTACTTTGGTGGGTAGAACCCTGCTGATCTCTAAATATTGCATCCTTGGTTTAAGCCCCTGCTTGTAAATGTAAATTTCGTTGTCTGGAATTGTTTGATTTGGAAAACCCCAAACATGGCTTATCAGCTTATCCTCTTGCACTTCTGTGGCTTCATAAAGAGCAGCAGATGAAGTTCTCATCACTGTGAGCTTATGTGTTCAGGGAAACTGTTGCAGGCCTTCACAGACCTGAGAAAAGATACGTGTACCTTGATGGAATCCCCACATATGCCATTTATGTTTATAGAAATTGAGTATGGTCACATTTGTGCCATCCCTGGAGGCAGCTGGACGGTGATAACAGCCATTGTTATTCTTTCCAGTTCATGTGTTTCAAAGAAACAAATGCCTCCCGTGTGCGTTTCAGCCCTGCCTGTGGGCATTGTGTTTCTTAGGTAGATGAGGCTTTGAAGCAAAATCTTTCCTTCTTGCATGTGTGTACTATATTCCGTTTGGGAACAGTCTCGGTGCTGTGATTTGGGTGCTACATCTGTGCACTGTGAAACTCAGCACTTGTGCTTTTTGCAATCAACTCTTGAGTCCCTGAGGGGGAGGCACTGAAGGTACTGCACTGGTGACTCAGATGATAGGTAACTTGCCTACAGGTGTCTTTAGGGCCTTTACCTAAAGGCACCTTTAGGCAATTCCAGCTTACCAGCGCGGCTCCTGCATTCAAATCACTACCTCACACCAACTAACCATTGGCAATTCTACCTATGAAACAGATCCTTGTACAGATTGCAGGAGAGATAGTGGGCATGCTGTGCTCCCTGTTATTTTCACTGTAAGCCTCTGACGCGGCTGGTTTCACGTGGCATAGACCTGTGAAAACTTCCAGCTGAGTATGAGGAGGTGCTGCCTCTGTAACACATCATGGACTGAGACCTGTTAGCACACCTGTGGGCAGAAAGGGCTTTTTGAGCACATTGGTGTTACTGCTGAGGAAACCAGTGGGGAATCTCGGTTCCCAAAAGACAACAAGTATTACTCTATCTGCAGTCAGTGGGAAGCCTTGTGCAATAAATCGTGGTGGGCAATACTGAGATCTCAATGGGCTACATCTGGTGAGTCTGACAGTCTTGCATCTGCAGGGAGGAGAGGTCTGTGTGCACAAGCTTGCATGATTTGGAGTTCCTTCACCTAAACACTGTGTTTCCATGCCTGACTTGAGGGAATATTGTGGAAATCTGCAGTGTTTTCATCTCTTAGTGTGGATGGTGTCATGTGCTGATGCCAAAGAAGTGCTTGAACAAAACAGTATTAGCCTCACTTTCTTTCCTTTGAAGTCAATAGTAGGAAACATCCATTCTATCAAAGCTGCCTTACCGCAGATCTCTTTTTATTAGGTTTTTCTGATGGCATTTCCCGATACTGTCAAGGAACTGCACTATTAAAAACACTGTGATTAGAGGAGAAGTAGATGGCAGAGCAGTGGTTTGGTGAAAATGCAGTGTTTATTTGTTTATGAAACCCACTACAGATTACAGGGTAGTGCAAATGGCTTTAAAGACGCACTAACACTGGAGGGCAGGCTGTTAAATGTCACCATGTTGGTTTACCAGCAGCAGCTGGTTGAATTTGAATTCTTTCCTGTCCACAGCAGAGCTCCAGCCTGGCAGATCTTGCAGTTTGCTCTGTGTCTGGGCTTGTCCCGTACTTCACTGCTGTAGAACAAGAACCTAAACTGTTGTTCTTTTTGCAGACAGGAGGCGTACTGCAGTGCCGTGCAGGGTTGTGGTGTCTTCAGGGGCTCCACTCCTGCCTGCTGAAGCAGAGCTGGTGGTGTCTCCCCCTCTGGATTATCAGCTCCCCACCATGAACATTGGGAAGAACATTTAGGACATTCTGTGAGGTGCTTTATTGCAGGGTGATGGAGAAGGATGCTGTATACTGGCATAGCGTGGGACTTCCACAGAGGGGGCTATCAAATACATACTTTCTTAGCTTACAAGAGAATTTAGTTCCATCAGGTTTTATTTAATTTGACTTGATAAATGATTCCGTAATTGGGAGCCTGGTTAAAACATAATAATTATTTTTGGCTGCAGTCTTCCTGCTATATTTATGCAGAGCTAATGGCTGCTTGTAGATATTGCTGTTCATTCTGAGATAAAGCAGTGACATCACCACAACACAGCGAGTATTCACTCTATGAAACTCACTGCCATAAGATATAATGGAATTATTTAGTACTGCTGTGGTTTCTCACAGCGCTGGATAATTTCCACTATCAGAAGTCAGAATGTCCTCAAGCTAACGTGTCAGGGCAAAGCAGGCAGAGTGGTTTAGGTGGACTTGTGGCACAAGGATGGTTGTTTATTGCCATGTTCCAAAACAGAACTTTTACTAGATATTCAAGGCCAATTATTTCAAACCAGTAGCAGAATCATTGCAAAACAGTTTTGAGTGGAAAGTTGTCAGTGAAGCTGGATCACGTTCATTTTGGAAAACAAAATGATAGGGGAACAGGGAATGGGACTGGAGGGTTTTGTTACTAGTGGCGTTTCTTAAACAGTGGAGTATTTTGGAAATAATGAAACGTTTCTGTAATTTAACTCATCTTTTTTGACTTTCCATTTCAGAATGAAAAGCACTGAACAAAGAGGCTTTTTACGTTGTGTAAAACCTCTCCCTCTTTGATTTATCTAGTGTTTTTATTTCACTAGAGCAGTCCCCAAACAATTGTATTTCAGCTCATCCTGAACTGATTTCTTCTCTCTTCATTCTTCAGTG
Source organism: Centrocercus urophasianus (assembly GCF_019232065.1). Classification (NCBI taxonomy): domain Eukaryota; kingdom Metazoa; phylum Chordata; class Aves; order Galliformes; family Phasianidae; genus Centrocercus; species Centrocercus urophasianus. The sequence continues at coordinate 24,359,326 of NW_024884733.1, read as the reverse complement.
TTTTGATTTGCCCGATGAAAAAAAAAAAAATTAACATAACCCCAGCTGCACATTATTGGAGGGGAAAATGCACCGCTTTCCCCAAAAGCAGCAGAGGTGTGTCAGAATCCTAAACACTAAGCTTTCGACAAAGACCTGCCAATGTCTGATAGACAGAGATGACCCTAGAGAAACGTTTTTGTGTAAGAAATGGTTCTGCACGGTGACTGCAGAGCTTGGCTTCCCGTGACACAGAGGAGAGGGAGTTTCATCAGGACTGCTTCACACTGAGCTCAGGCATTCACATTCTTTGTCAGATCGTATGGGCTGAAGCATGCCCAGCTTAGAAACTTGAAATTTATTAGTTGTGACCTGGGATGTCTGGCTGCCAGACAAAATCCTAGGCATCGCTCCCAGGTCTTTTTTGAAGATTTTGCTAGGCTCCCTTCCTTTCCCTTTGCCCAGTTTGCACACAAAAATGACATCTCGATACCACGTTTTTATCTTTATCTCACTGTCCCCCAAAACTCAGTTAATGATTCCTTCTCATTTTAAGACACAGAATTATTTCCAGCTCTGCTGTGGCCTGGCTCTGGATGATAGTCCACATGGAGATTTATTCAAACCCCCGTCTCAGCGCAGGCCTATAAACCTCTCATGGGGCATCACCTTTTGAAGATACTTTGCAAGCGGCCTCTTAACTCCCAATTCATTCCAGCTGCACCACGAGATCACTTTCTTTGCCATGCAGATCAATGAGTTGTATCAAATAATCACATCTGAGGATGCAAAAAGTGAAAGGCTTTCCAGCCTCTAAGCACTGGGTTTGCAATAACTTGAGGATTTCTGTGGCTCACCATTTCCTATCTAACAAAAGCGTGGCAAGGTTTCTTTTTCAGCTGTGCATCCTGTCTGGAACTAAATTGTCCGTCAGCTTCACTGCATGGATCTGCTTAGTAAAGATCAAGTGGTGCACCCAAGTCATGAGTTTTGGAGAGCTGTGAACTGTCTGCTTCCTGTAGGAACGTCTTAATATGCCCCAAAAGCACTCAAAGATGGGTCCAGCATTGTTTTATTAGGGTAAGGTGTCTCCAGAAGGTGTGGGAAAACAGGTTGCCCTCAGTGGTGTGTGGCAGTTTGCAGTTACCTGGGAGCCCTGGCAGAGGATTTTTTCTCACTAAAATTTCATTTTTTAAGATTTTGCCTCTGAGCATTCCTATTCTTACCATTCAGAAGGTGGAAAGCTTGAAAGTTCTAAAATTTTAAGCAGTCCTTATGACTGCGTTCTTGAGGTTAAGTGCTTGGCTTTATTTTATTTCCGTGTATGTGTTCTGTGGGAATTATTATAAATGGCACGGGGCTGCTCTGAGCTCTTGGTGATGTAGCCTTTCTGAGCAGCGATTAACCTCAGAAAGAAAATAGCTTGAATCACCTGGCAGAGGGCTTGGTCAAATTAAAAAGCAGTAAAATTAAAGATTGTTTAAAACTGTGCCAATGATATACTCATTAATGTTTCTTATTACGCCAATACATTTTAATACTCCGTATTAGTGAAACATATGTCATTTAATAAAAATGTTAATCTGCATTTGCAGGCAGCACAAAGGCTGTATAGTACAGTCTCGGGGGAGAAAGAGGAATTTAGTGCGCATTAAAAACTTTATGCAGTCGTTTATGCAGTTCTAAATGTGATGCATTCGTTTGTTCCTTCAGGGCAAACCAGCACCAGTTAGCCTTTAACAATCGGATGAGAAATAAAAAGCCATCGTCCCGCAACATGGGGCCTTTATGTTGGCTTGGGCTTCACAATGGGCCGGATTCTGAAACCTTCCCTGGCTTGATTAGCAAGCTGCCCAGCCGACATAATAATGAGACGATGTGCTGTTTAAACCAAGTATGCAGAAACTTGCCCTTCTGGCAGCTGGCAGTCCACAACGAGCAAGATTTTCAAAAGCAAAGCCCGAGTTCAGTTAGCTGTTGCTGGGATGTCCCCAGCTCAGACAGGGCACTTCTGAAGATGAGGTGCTCTTTCTGTCAAAGCAGACAGCGTATAATAGAGTTACTGAAATTTCATGAGCACTTGTGGAAATGTTGACCTTATACCTCCATTTTCATACAAATACAATGAAGTAAGTCTCTCTGGAGCAGAGCGAGGGTGAATAGTCATGGTGAGGTAGTGAGGCCAACGGTGTAATGCATCCATAATGACAGTTTGCCTCTCTAGTGGTTCTGCCGGCTGAGAATCTCAAAGCTCTTTCCCATTTCTGCCTGTGTTCAGCAGAAGTGCAGTGAAAGCTGTTGCACCAGATGCAGTTCAATTCAGACAAATTACTCTGCTACTTTCTGTCCCCTCTTACCCTTGTGTGGCTGTAAAGAAACCCTGAATTTACAGCAGGGTGCACATGTCCAGCAGGGCACAGGGTGCCAGTGGTCTTGTGAGGAGTCCCTGGCAGAACAGGCAGGGACAAAGTGGGAAGACTTAAAGTCACTGTGAGGCAATAGACCTTTACTGATGAGAAAAAGACCTCCACTTCAGAGCATTACTCATCTGAGTAAGGGTGTGCAGAACTGTGCTTTTATTCAGCAACTTTCAAAGAAAATGTTGCCGTTACAGTACGAATTCTATTCCAAATTTTGCTTTTGTCTTCCCTTATTCTCCTTCTATTGTTGTATACAGACAACATGTCTGAAGAGATGCTCGCTCAGGTACAGTGTAACTGCAGTGTTAAATAATTGATCTTGATCTTTCTTTTGAAACAGCATCCAAGGCATTTAAAAGTGGGAAATGGAAAAAGCATGTTCTCATAATCCAGCTCAGTAAAGTTTGCACAACTGCTCTTTGTTTCATCATCCCTACAATAAATCTTTCATTTTTGCCAATTGAGAATGCCTACTAAATCTGCAAGTGATTACTTCCCTGAATTGTGTTGGGATTCTTGCAATACATTTTTCTTACATGGGTAATGATAAAATAAGAGTCCATCAAAAATACTTTATTGCCTGGCAGAGAGCCTTTCGTGAAATGGTTTTGATTCAGGGAGACTCTTCCAAGCATTTTAGAGCCGTTGCTTACAACTTTCCTTTAACCCTTGCATGGAGGGCTGCCAGGCCCTGGGAATGCCCTCAGTGAGCTGCAGAAGCAGGACCTGGGTAGCAGTTCTGCTGCAGCCTGGGGCTTGGGCTGCCTGCATGCTGTTCAACCTGTGTTTGTAGAGGCTATTGTATTACTATTAGATTGGAAAGCTGATGAATGTCAGACTGGCAGGAACCTTGTAAAGCTAATCTGATGTGTCCTTGCTGATATGATTTCACTCTGTTTCAGTGAGAGAGAGAGGAAGATGGAGTATTAAACAAAATAGCAGGAAAACAAAGGGCAAAACCGGTAGAGCCTTGTAGTCACTGAGCCCAGCCTCTGCAGTCCCAGGTATCATGTCCCATGACAGTAACCCTTTCAGTACAGCCAGAGGCACAGAGTACTTTATGGCTGTGCCTTTGAGAAAGATGCAGTGACAGCACTGCAACTTGAAGTCAGGAACTTCCAAAGCGATGCGAGACAAATCCAGCTCTGTTTTTCCAGACTTTCAGAATGAGTGCAACTACATTTGAGTGCCTTCATGCAGGAACTGACCAGCTGCAAAAATTGCTGTGCTATCTATCCATTGTGAAGGGATCCAGTTCCCTGCTGATGTCAAGCACACTGTCTCCACATAGAACAAGGCCCATGAGGTTACTGCTGGAATGGCCCAAATTGTGATGCCTGAAAACGTGTTCTAGTACTGCAGGAGAAAGGGCTCTGGCGCGAGATCTACCGTGTTGGGCTTGCTGCACTCTCGGAAAACCAGCAGTAGACCTGACTCAGTGCAGAGTGTGCTCAACAAAACCACATCTAATGCTTGGCACGTTGCCCACTTGCCTCTGTGCAATAAATTCTCTAGTCAGACATGACATGGGGAGAGAAGAAAAAAGAATATGTGAAAAATATATTAAAGCATCGCAGTTATTCCTGCATATCCTCAAACATTATCGTCTTGGTTTCAGCCGGACAGAATTGATTTTTTTCACAGTGTCTGGCGGGGTGCTTTGTTAGCCTTAGGAGGAAAACAGGTGAGGGATTCTGTATCATCTCTCTTTCACAGATGGATACTGAAAAGCAGCAAATTTAGAACTTCTTAAACGAAAGACTTTTTAACGCAGGACAAAGCAGAAGGGATCGGTGTAGAAGGAACCGTTCTGAACGCTGGCATCCTGCTCTGTGGGACGTGGTATCTCTAACCTTCCATTGCTTGCTCTCGGGGAACTTGTAGCTGGGCCACTGGAATGACAACACGTTTGAAACATGAATATTTGTAGCTGCATTACTTCATTTCTGGTGCTGTAAAAATACCATTCACATAATGGGGTAACGGCCTGCAAGTTCTCATGATTTCAGCTGTTTTGGAGTTTCAGGAGTTCTGTTCCTTTGTGGCAAGCATCCATCTCTCATTTTAACATCTTTGGCACTCGCCTAAAGGATGGGAAATTAAAAAATGATTAAGGGGACAGAGAGACAGTCTTTTAAAGAAAGATTAAAGGAATTAAGGGCTGGGGAGTAAAGAGCAAGGGAAGGGAGGGATTGTTTAGAAGAGAGTAGAGCATACAAGTGGGGGTGATCAGGCATAACCAAGCAAAGGAAAACTTAAATCTAATCTTTCAGTAGAAGCTTTCTAACTATGAGGTGTATCTTAGACTGGAACAGTTTCACAGTGGAAATACTTGGTGCACAATTGTGTGAAGAATATGAGCTAAGCTGTCTGAACAACTGGAAAATATGTAGAAGATCTTGATTTCTGCTGTTCTGTGAACATCGATTGTGTCATTAGGCATAGGAAAAGGAACTGCATTAACATTCATCAGAGTAAAAGTTAAACCTCCAGATGTCTGTCTATGCTCCAAAGGTATTATTTGTGTATTTTGTCCTCATAGTGTTGCTGTGAAGAAGTGAGGGACAGTGAATGTGCAGAGGTGGTGCTGGGCAGCCCCCGTATTGTGGGTCCCCCTGTCCTTGCAGGCAGGACTATCGGAGCATTTCACAACTGAATGCTTGCTTTACACTTGGCAAGTATGAAATCAGGGATGACTGGCTAGAGCAGTCGACTTACCACAATACCTTCTGTTTTGTTTTGTTGTTACTAGATTTTACCTTTGTAGAACAAAGTGTTTCTTCTCACCATGAATGAAAGGTTTGCTGTTCATTCCAGTGAATGCTATTGTACTGCATAAAGCATTGTACCAGAAATGACTGTGCTGAGGTGTACGGATGGTTTATTTCTGTTGGCTGTTTGGGCACATAAAGGTTGTTGAGCGCAGCAGCTTCACCTGAAGATTCCTGGTTTAGCTTTCTTCAGGCAGTGAAATTCAAGTTTTGGTTCAAGCTTGATATTTTGCTGTGCACTCATCCCATTGTTCTGTGATTTGGCTAAGAAGGGATGTGGGACACATCTGCACTGTGGATGTGAGGGATGCACCAACAGGGGATTACAGTCAAGTATGCTAAGCAAAACTTGGGGAGAAAGAGGCCAGCTCACTCCTAACCATCTTTGCTGCTGTGTGCATACTTGTGCCTATGCTGGCCAATTCTTTGGTGTCTCTGAGTATGATTGATGGCAGAAAAACAAGGCAATGACAGGCATGGTAATGCCTTGCTGTTATATATTTGACATGGATTGAGATTCCTTGCAGAGGTATTTGTTTGCTCATCAGGACATGCAGAGCTCTGTTTGGTCTGAGTATTTGCACCAGCCATTCCGAATAAGTCTTTAGCAGGTGAAAGCACCTCAATTTGAGAATTGCTTTAAGGGTACTGATGGACAACAGAGGACTGTGTTTGTACAGCACTAGAAGTACAAACTTAGGAGGTAGATCATGCTTGTTTTGAATATTTCATGTTGTCACATACAGGCTCTGATACGTGTATATTGTTCTAGGAAAATCCGTGTTGAAACACATCTCTGAATGGCAACAGAAAAAAGTGGGCATTGCAGTCATCCCAAATACTTTCGATTTTGATTGTTTGTAGCAACGCTGACAGAAACTAACACTGTACACAAAACTGGTTTTGAAGCTGCCCTTTTTCGGAGTTAATGACCCACAGGCTAGTGGAAGTTTGCCAGTTTTTGCCAGTTGGGATCTGGCCTGATTTTTCTGGGAGAGAAAAGCATAAGGCCGTTTCAAAAACCATTTGGATTTTTGAAAGTCTGTGATGGTTGTCTTCTCTCAGTCTGTAGCTTCTGATTTGTTGTATGTTGCATTCCTAGTTAACTTGTGCTTTGCCCAAGGACAGCATACCCCAATCGCTCAGGTAACTGCATTTAGATCTGCATCTGTGAAAACACAGACCCATTCCAGTCAGTGTGGCCTTCCACATTTCACACGTCTATTAAATGATGGCTTTGAGGATCCACTGACACAGCTCTGTGTCCATCCAGGTAGGGTTGTTGTATGCATTTTATGAGAGGCCGTTTATTGCACATGTGTCTGACACTTTACCCTGCGACTTCTCATATGTTAGGCATGGCTGGTTTGGCTTACATAATTAACCTGGAAAAGGCAGACTCTGTACCTGAGCACATTTGTTTCTAAAATCAACAAAAGAGAGGGAGCGAGCCATTTATACCAATTATATACACAAAAAATTCCTTGAAGGCAAGGCTATATACCATGCATTATGTTCAGGCAAGTATGGGATCATTAGTGTCATTCATAATAATTTGATTTACCCCAGTGGCTCCAAAACAATACATGGCTTGTAGCCTTGTGAATCGGTGTGCATTAAGAATTGCATTGGCAGCCCTGCGTTTTTAGAAGGAAAGCTCTCAGGTCTCACCATGGTGGAGGTTCTTTTGTCGTACAAGTTTCTTTACTAAGATAGATGTTACTTCAGTTCACAATAAACAATCCGACTCCGGAGTTTTCAGCCTCAGTTTTCCACAGACAAATTGTGAAAGCTTCTAATTGTAGCCTAAACAGAACCATATTTTTCATAAAAACATGACAGCGTGTCATTCTAAATTTACGGCACTTTGCCCAGGAACCATTTCAAGTAGAAAAATCCAGCCTCCACCTTAAACAAAACGGTCCAACCTGTGCATTAAGGTGAGTGCTTTCCCCTGCAGTGTTGCACTAGAGATGTTGTCACTGTTTCAGCTCTTTCTCTCCATGCAAAGACACCAGTGTATACTGAAGAAAATGTTATTAGTTGAATACTGGAAAATTCAGCTTAAAATGGTTGCTAGTAAACAACTACAGCAGAGCTGTCTGATTTCCAGGACTGATTGTAGCCAACTTTAATTTAGATCATGAAAGATGAAGAACAGAAAGCCTTTAAATATTGATTTCAAGTTCTTTGCTGCATTTATGAGCACACAGTGGCTTTAGTCATGACCCGAGTCTGGTTCTGATAAATTGTGATAAATGTTTCATAATATTATTATAGAAATGGATACATCCTTTAGCTATCTAACTGTTGGACTGATTTAAGGGAAGGAGAGGCCTGTCAGTGTCTGTACATACTGGAGCACATCAGTGGCCTCTGTGGCTCCCAGCTGGGGCTGTAGCTACTGTGCTGCTCTCCCATCCTCTGTTGGCACTGTGCTGCTCCGCCTTGGGCAGCCAGTGAGCACACAAAGCTGTCTGTGCAAGGCAGGGGCTCCATCCCTTGTGCACCTGCACAGAGCCTGCCCAGCTGCAAGCTCACAGCCTGCAACAGTCCCTAAAGGCAGATTTCAGTGGTGCTGACAGCAAAACTCCCATTGACCACAGACAAACAGGAACACAGCCAGCCTGTATGATAGAAGCTTAATAGTCAAACCCTGTTGGTGAGATGCTGAGTGCTTCTGTTACAGAGGTGGATCACTTACCTGAGCTTCGCCGTGCTCCACACTGCTCCGTTATATGGCGCCTCTGAATGCTGCTCTCCGTAAGTTCCTCAACGTGTTTGAAAACAGGCTGATTTAGTTTGGTGACTCAGCTTGGGAGGAATCATCCAGGAGTTTTGTTTTCTCGGTGAATTCAGTTGTAATTGCACATTATAGTAATGTTTAGGGCAAAACAGTACAAAGACATCGAAGCCTTTTGTTACAGTGAGTCACATCTCACTGAAAGCCAAGTGTCACACGAAGCAGACAACTCATGCCTGGCTGTCTTTTGGGGCTAAAAGCTGAGGGTACATGTTGTACCTGTACATGTCAGAGTGGGAGTCCTGGGGCTCAGCCACAGCCTTCGTGTTTTGTTTGGATAGCAGCAGAGCTCTGTGCAGTAGTTACTTTGGAGCTGGGCTTCCTGGGTTTGTTCCTGGTCTATTTATTCATTAATAATAATTGAGTGTGAAAAACTAGCTCTGTTTTTCAGTTATTAAAATACATTTTTGTCGTTGTGACCGGTTTTGTCATACGTGAGGTGTATGTTCTGAGCTGTTTAAACACCTGCTTGTAACACTGCTTTCCTGCTGCCTCACCAAGTCCTCCAGTGAGGACATCAGTTCACTTTGAAGGGCAGGGCTTTCTCCTTCTCTCACAGACTTTGGAGCAGGCCAGTGATTTTTCAGATTTATGCAAAAGCAGCAAATGAGAAGAATCTTTCCAAGTGCTGCAGGCCCAATTTGAGAAACTGCTGTATTCCACTGTGAGACCATCTAGAAACCTCAGAATATGCATACAAATACGCAGACACATTCATTGCCATCGCATCCCACCTTTGATCTTTTGTTCTACTTGACTTATGTGCATATGCGCATAGGTGAGAGTAAATAACCTAATCCTAATTGCCTGAAGACATACATACAGACATCTAACAGCATGCATTGCTTGTATGCCATAAAGGAGCATGTTTGTGTGTAAATTATCTTTACAGATAAATTTCCTGCAGTACATATATATATAGCCAATATAAATAAATTCTTGTCACGGTAGTGGTTTTTATCTAAATGTTTGTCTTATAAACTAGCAGGTAATAATTCAAAAGGTCTTTCAAAAAATGCAATTAATGTCTTTTGTTATAGTTTCCCTGGGTTTAATAATCCCCTCTTCCAGATTCATATTGGTTTCTGGAAAGTAATGCTTATTGGAGTGCTTTTCCAAATTGGCCACAATAATCCACTGAAATCTGCCAGCGAAATCATTGCTGTGCTTGTGAAATTGCCAGGATTGCCTGGCAGTTATTGCTGGGATGGAAGGGGAGAGGAAAGGGAACGAAAGTTTCATAATATGTCACTGCTATTGATCCCTTCATTATGGGTCTTAGATTTCAGTTGAAATGTTTACTGAATCCTCCTTGAAAGGTGGAATGCATGGTGGCAGGTTGGCGGCGTGGCTGTAACAGACACAACAATTTGGTAATTCTGTTAGGCAACTGTACTTCATTCTGAGCATATTTTAAAGCACAGATGTATTCATGTGTGTAGATATAGGTATATGTATGCACGTGTGTGTGAGTGCAGATATGCACCCCTGCTCCCTTCCCTGTTCTTGCAGAAAGGATGTGTGTATTTCCTGAACTAAGATCATGTTTTACATACAGCTCTCACCACAAGCACCGAGGTGCTGATTTAAACCACTCACCTGCTGCCAGGCACATTTAACACCTCCACCTGCCTGTCCTCTTCTGCTTTCTGCAGGTGAGTGTGGGAGGGAGACAGGCAGGGAGGAACAGCCGTAGCCCTAATACGTATTGTTTTCTGCTGTACTTCTAAAGTAATGGCAAGGAGCTGATTTTGTAGCATCTGAATTAACCTTTGATGTGAACTGCTGCAGAATGGACCCTGGCCCTGGTTTTGGGAGGGCTTTGCATCTCTAGCAGCTGCTGAGAGGGATGCTAAGTCCTACTAAGGGATGCTGAGTCCTACTGCCTAGCAGAGAAGGTATGTAGAAGAACAGTAGGGCTGTGGCCTGCCACAGCTGTGCTGAGGGAGGAGGACAAAATACCTCTCTGTTGGAGCCCTGGCACCACGGCTGGGACAGAGCCCATGTGGGATGACTGCTGCAGGCTCTGGCACAAATACTGTGGCCAACAGCCATCTCTGGTGAGCCATTGCTCAGGGCAGACCCACCCCCAGAGAGCATTTGTGCACGGGATTTATATTCTACAGTTGCAAATGAGCTTTTGTTTAAATCATCTGACTAGTGGGTAGGATGAGTGGTGCAAGAAAGAGCAGCTTGCTGCACTACAGGCAGCTGGATAGCACTGCACAAATATGTGCAGACACTCCTGTGTGTGACAGATGGCTTGCAGGGCTGCCATTGCCCTCCTCAGGTATAGCAGATACCACATTTTCTTCATAAAAGTCCATTCTGGCTTGGATTTTTTTATTTGTATTGCTGCAGCCACTGCAGTTTTACCATGGGGGCTTTGCCTTTTGTTTGTATATTATGGGCTGAGATAGTGGATGCCCACTTCAGAAAATTAACGCATTCTGAAACATACTTTCACTCCACAATACGTGGTTAAAGGTTATTTCCATCTCAGCAGATGTTAATGTGCAAAACGATGCTTTGCAGCAATAAACTTCCCTTAAATTTTCCTTGTGGTGCTGCAAAGTAGCAGCCAGGACAAAAGGCACATTGCTCTGGAGGTGTCCCTCTGATGTCTTCTGTCCCCTGGCCCACCCATACTGCAGCCGAGGGCTGTACAATTTGGGGAAGAAGCCATGCAAACACACTTCCCCTGTTAATACATTCTGATCTGCCTATGACATGCCAGAGTGGCAGCAACACATGAGGAATCAGCAGTGCCTTTTACATATAACACCAAATTCTGGAGTCAGTGCAAGTCAACTGGTCTGCAGAAAGAGTCGTCTTCAATTTTTATAGACTTTTAATTTGTACGACAGTTTTTATTACTCTGATTGAAACAGAGATGATGTTTGTAATGCCTGTTCATGTCATTTCAAAACTTGAACTTTTTTTAAGGGGATTTTGTGGTTTTCTTGGCTTTATGGATTTTGTTTTATCCTTCTTTTATGCATTCTGCTAAATTAAACCAAAATAAACCCAAAGAAAAAAGCGATTCTTCAAAATGCATTTATTATTTTATCCCTTCTTTGGACGGGAATTTTCATCAGGAGGCAAGGATAGAACATTCTATTCAGCCTTCTCCTGCTGATTTATAAAAGCCATGATGCCATCCAATAACGAGTAACAGGGACTGCAAGGAAGAGCTCTGTAACATAACGCCGCTCCCCTTTTTCACCACTGACTGTGCTGGTGGTCCGGGCGTAATCCCAAAATGTGTGAGATGCTCTGGGAGAGAAGCATGCAGCTTCTTTTGCTGTGGGGGGGGCTCAGGCCTCAGAGGGCATCCTGTGCTGCTCTGCCGTGGCTCTTTGGTGTGCTGGGCTTACTTAGGAAGGTGCACGTGAAGAAATGATTGCTGGTAGTTTTCCTGCAGAGCAGAACTTGGGTTCCAGTGGGACACCATGCAGGGAATGCTTTTAACCACAAACCCTGGCAAAATGCTTCTAAAATACGAGTCTGCTATTGCAGGGTTGTAAGTCAGCTGTCATTTTCGCTTGAACTTGCCAGGATCATTCAGAAGATCCCATTATGAGTATGGCTGTGGTAGCAGAGCAAGGTGGCATCAAAGAAAAGCATTAGCCAGCATCGGCTGCAGAGCAGCAGGTGAGACGTGGCTGCTTCCTCCTGTATTTACCTATCAAAATGACTGTGCTAACACTGAGGTATCTGCTAGCAAATGCAGATGTGTTCGAGTTGACAAGTGTAAGTGGTTGATGTTTTATCAGCTTTAGAAAAGCTTTTTTTTTTTTTTCTTTTTTAATCTGTTACTTTCAACTGTCCGTTGCTGTGGCAGTAAGGCATTTTTGGAGGTGGTTTCCACACGGGGACACAGGGTTGTATGGCGTATGAAGAAGAGCTTTTATTTTGCCTGTCCAAGTGCGTGTGTATAGCAGTTGGATTTTTTAAAATCAGATTGAGATTTTCCCCACTTCCAAATGGGTGTTGGCATACACACTCGAGCAGAATGAGTCGCACTTGTTACATGTTCAGATGAAAAAATGACATTGGCAATTCAAAATTATCTTCCGCGTGGAAAACTTCTGCAAAGATGATGTTTGTGCAAAAAAAAAAGCTTTCTGCCCTGGTTCTGGATTCAAGGTACCCCTAACTGGTCTCTGTGGCTGCTCTTGATGCAGTGGGATCAGGATGCAGCCCTGTTGTGACAGATGTCCTCTGACTGAGCAGGAGACACAAAAGTCACACACAGCATCGAGTTGTTGGAGCAACTAATATTTGACAATTTGAAAAAGTTTTCTTTTAGGCTGAGTTTTATGTAAAGCTGTTTACATTAAAATGACATCCAATTAAAGTGTATCATGTAAGCCACATCACAGCTCAGCACACATTTTCTGTTTTAGCTGACATATGGCCCCATTTATGAAAATAAAAATCATCATGTTTTGATGATATGTTCACATAATTTATGTGGAAAAGCAGGGGGGGAGAAGCAGGGAGAGGGAATGCTTTTACTGTGTAAAGCCATTATTTTCTGTGACTCATTAAATGTCTTCTAATCCATCTGCAGGGGCAAATCCCTCCTCTGTCAGCTCCTGCCCAGGCTTTTCTCTGCCCATTTTGCCATGCAGTACCAAGGATCTTAATATCTGCCATGGTCAGAGAGAATGAAAATGTTTTGCACAGTATCATTCCATAGCATAGGCGTTCTTACAGGAAGGGATTCTGTGGTATTCTGAAGAAGAGAGAAAATCAGTTAAATTAAAAATGAACGGTCATCTCAAGTCTGTGTACCTGTGAGGGTTCTCTGATGTCTATGGAAAGATAATCTCCTACTGAGGTCCTTTCTCCAGTCTTTTCCCTGCTCAGCTGCCAGTTTTCATAAAGAATAAGTACGAACATAATATCTTTGCACCCAGCAATCCTCTGTCAAATTTGCCTGCCATTTTCTCCCTATACAGAAAAATCATTTCTGCACACCTGAGTGTTCCTGGGCGTTCAGGAGAAAGGCATGTTGCTCTCATGAGGGTAACTGATTGATAAGGAAGATGGTTTGTTTTATAAAGTGGTCACGAGTGAGAGATGTGTAGTGATCAACACAAACCTGGGTATGTCCAGCCACCTGCAGCCAAGGCTGCCAAGGTATTTCATCCACATCATGACCCTTGCTCCCACAGACTCTGCAAAACAGAATAAAAGCCTCTAAGCTGATTTTAATCCATTTAAGGCAGCGTGATGACAAAGCATTATTTCAAATGATATCATTGTATTTGTCCATTTAAACAAATGCATTTGAACCACCAGATCTAATTTTTCCCATCTATCAGCACATCAGTGGAAGAAAAGGCTCTGCTGGCCAACAAATTCACCATCTGCAGAGGAATCAGCCACTAAGTGTGCAGTGAATCCAAATTAATCCTGGATTTCCCACATATGTTGGAAGGTCAAATTTACTGTAAAATGGAAGCAACGTGCCTGAAGCAAGTCATTTGTTTACCCACTGTTTGGGGACCTTAGTCATTGTTTAAATTGTAACTGTTGTTGCACATCAGGCACGTCGGTGGCAGAGGGATGATGTAAATCAGTATGTCATCTTTTTTTTGAGAGAAATGAGACTGTACACTTGTAAACTGGTTATTTGTCACATGAGCGTGAGAAATGCAACCTTTAGCCAGAGCAGTTTAGGTCAGTAGCTGTTTGGCTACTGCCACAGGTAGGAGTTGAGTCATGGTTTCTGTGAGATAGATACTACAAAAAGCTCCAAAGAGATGTAACTCAAAATCAGTGAGGCAGACATTACATTTGGGCTATCTTGTTTCCTGTGATGTGTGGCTACGAAGCCTCACCAGCATTTCTTATTTGTTGGAGGAGTCTCACCACTTGTAAGGTGTGATGCAGTAATTGCCCTCCATTTTCTGCTGTGCAATGACTTTTTAGAGTCATCGTTCTTGACGTAAGTTAATGTGAAAAAGAAAACCAAAACACTTCCTCACTTGCCTCTAACAATGAAAAAAGCTATTAAACTAAATTTACCATTTAAGTCTGGTGGGATTTAAACTGCTGATGATAATATTAAATCCTGAGAAATGTAGAATTTCCAATAGAATCTGGCAACCTCTGGCAGAACCTCCTTTTCATAATGAAGTGCGTGCATTTTGTATAGTTGGATGGTGATCCTAATCAGAGAACTGAGATCTGTGCACTCTGGTTTTGATCATTATTACCAAGATTAAATAGGCATAGAGCCAAGATGTTGCAGTGTATTAACCTAGGAATTGGGGAGGAGGGAGTACAGGGTGAGGGATTATTTATTGGTCGGATAAATGGGGTTAGCAGTTACTGAATGTAACAGAGACTTATTTTCCTGAAGTCAGTGACCATTAAAACAATGGGGCTCATGAATGAAGAATGTCTGTCAATTTAAAAAGCAAAAAACGTATCGTAAGTGAAAAACGCAGCCAAAATGGAGCCCTCTGGCCCTGAAGTATTTTCCAGTTTGCGGATTCCTAAAAAATGACTGAGTGGAAATGCAGACTCTTGGACAGCAAAGGTATGTCTACGAGTAGTTGGCTTTCTGAAAGGTGTGTTTTACAGCAGCGCTGCAAGTAGTTAAATGTACCATTTCTCAGACCGTGGACACAAAGTCATCGGTCTTGTTCTTTTGTAGGTGGCAGTAGGTTTGTACATAGGAGTTATTCAGCAGTAGGCAAAAGAATTATTTTTCATCTTTAAGAACACAGAAACCCATCACATAGGCTCATAAGCTTCACTTTCACCAAGATCATTCAATCCAAATAGAAATTCCCTCCTCAGTGCAGCACTGTGCTGCTCCCCATCAACTCATCACCTCGGAGAGGCGTGCAGGTTCCCTGAGTAGGTAAAACTGGAATGGTGACATCTGCTTCTGTTCTATAATTTGATTCCTAGAGTTTTGGCAGTTTCCTTAAGGAAAATAATTTTGCAGGGTTGGGGTTTTTTTGACTTTTTTGTTTTGGTTTGTTTTTAATTAAAAAAGCCTGAAGCTTTCATCACAGAAATTTCTGTATCCATTCAAAGGAGAAAAAAGCCCTCAAAACTATCCCCAAAAATGCTCTAATAAAAATTAAGGAATGGTTAGAAGGAACAGAGGTTAATCTTCTTAAGATTCTGGCTTACTCTGATGCAGATGTTAACAAAAGCTAATGGGAATGTCGTGTGTTACTTGGGGACAGTCTAAAACACGCGCGTACAACGTGTGCATGGGAAATCTAACGGTTGGCTCTAAGTCACCCTTTGCAGACTGTTTCACTTTGTTTTGAAAGCAAAGCTGGTAATCAGTGCTCCCAGGGTATCCTGTGCCCAAGAGACATCTTCTCAGTTCATGCTGCCTCTCTGCTCTCCTGCTCGCAGGTTGCTCACCCTTTTCAACTGACCTGATGCTGAAACAACTCTGTGATATTTTAATTTGAACCTCAAGGCACTGCCATGCTCAGGTGATCAGTAAGGAAAGGGATACGCTCATCCTCAAGGGAAGACATTGTGATTTCTGTGCCACCACACAGCTGTTAAGCAGCAGCCGGTGAGTCGTGAGAGAGCTAAGGGTGGACAGGGCAGATTTTGGCTTGAAAAACAAAGCGTGTCAGGTTGTCTGAAATACTCAGTCTGCTTGACTCGGGAGAGGAATGGTGCCTAAAGGGTTGATTTTTCAGAGATGCCAAGTGCTCAGCACCCTTAGAAATGGGATACTCATAAAGATGTGTAAATAAAGATAAAGTTGTGTATGGGAACTGCTGAGTCACGGCCTGATTGATCACCTGAGAAAAAGTCTGGGTCAGCCCTCGAAGCACAGGTGAAGGAAATTCACCTGTGGGACCAGAAGGAGTGGAGCCTGGCTGCACCTGTCTTAGACTTCAGTTAAGGGCTGACTGGCCCTAGGGAAGAACCTCCTTCTGGAGCTGCCTCTTTGGTGAAGTTTTCCCCTATGAATCTGGAATCTTCTGATATGGGTGAGCAACCTTCTTCCGTTCCTTTATAGCACCTTTCTATCGTGTTGGTCCTTCCATCATCACACCTCTGTTGTAATGCCTTTCCCCTTGTGTTGATCTATTCAATTGCTACAGGTGTGAAAGCTGGCCTGCTTTCAGTTCAGTTTAGTGATTTGCTGCAAGTAGTGTTAAACAGAAACATCAGGATTTCTAGAATTGGAGAACAATAATAAGAAACATAAACTGCAGTTACCTGGAAGTTTAAAGGAAAATGTGTTACGGGTGAAGTTCAGATGGTGGGTTTGTAGACATCTGTGTTCTTGGGGCAACAAATCCTGCTCTCTGTAGAATGGTTATTTACCAGGTATAGTAAATCTCTGCTGCTGGCTGAGATGAGAGCTGCTTCATGAGCATCTCAGTTTGTCCTTCTGGGATGTGGTGGCTGCAGAATACCTTCCAGTGAGCTCTCTCTGTGCCCAGTCCCTGCTGGATATCTCAGTGTTATGAAGTGCTCGTGTTGTGCTCAGTTCTGTAAGAGGTTCTGGATAACTAAAGTTATCCAGAAGAGTTATTCAGTTCTCCTGTCTCAAGTATACCTACCGTTTTGAGTTTATGTCCTATCCTTCTCCTTAACTAATGATGTAGTCTGAGGCTACTGTCACACCTGTGCCATTAGAAGTTTCCAGTTGGTGTTTTCCTCCAGGTCTGGAAGGACTTGTTGCCTGTCCCAGAGCCCTTCCAGTTTCTTATGGTCTCTGAGCAATGGCTGCCAATCTGAAACAGAAAAAGCTCCCCAGTAGAGCTTTCCTCACA
The DNA here is from genome assembly GCF_019232065.1 of Centrocercus urophasianus. Classification (NCBI taxonomy): domain Eukaryota; kingdom Metazoa; phylum Chordata; class Aves; order Galliformes; family Phasianidae; genus Centrocercus; species Centrocercus urophasianus. The sequence continues at coordinate 24,342,570 of NW_024884733.1, read as the reverse complement.
GTGTAGTACTTCAGTCAGTCATTCTGGGAGAGACAAGGTATTGTGATGGAGTTCTTGCTTGCTAGGAGGAACCTAAAAGCCTGGTTTTGAATACTAGTGGATTGATCCTGAACAAGATGGTCAACACAATGGGGGAATTCCTTCTTAGTGTCTCTGTTTGGCAATGCAACTCAGTTTTTTTTTTTTGTCTGTCATTCATTTCTGACCGTCCTATATAGATAGGTTTTGCATATAGCTGTGCCCAAAAAGCACAGAAGCTTGTGCAGTAAAAAGGCTACAAGCCAGCTTGCGTGGCCAGTGTGCCTGAATCTGACTTTAATCTCTGTGCTATGAGAGTGAACCTGGGTTAACCCTGTGGTGGGTGGAGAAGAATGTGGCTGAAACTGTGACAGAAATCATTTTCCGGTCCTGTGACAAATGTGTACAAGCCAAGGTGGAGCTTGCAGTGTTCTGCTCCCATGCAGACAAGTCTTGTTTGACAGAGGCATTCACCGTTGTAATTTGAGGTTAGTGGATTTATGGGAAAGGAATTAAGGTGCTCATAAAACAGGACTTAACCCATACTTACCCATCTGCAACAGTGCAAGCAGACTGTTTCTGTTTATTCTTCTGGAAATGAGTTCAGTGAATTCACTTAAATAACATAGGCTAGATGAAAGGTTGAATACATACAGCCTGCAGAGCTGCTACCTCCAAGACTTTGGACATGTTGAGCCTAGATGAGATCCATTGACTACCTGAGACTATTAGCAACAACTTCTGCTCCAACTTGCTGTTAAGACACCAGAGTGACCAAGTGAAACGTAGTGCAGTCATCCCCTGAAGGAGAGGTGGAAACACTGAGCAGATTAGAAGGCTTGTCTGGCACCGAGTCCTTGCTGAATCAAAAAGTGAATTCAGCTTTTAAATGTGGAACGTGGCCTCTGTCTTGATGCTATGCAGACTGACATTTGAAGAGCATCACCATGGCAGAGTCTACGTTACCTTTTTAAATATAAACTTACGTGTGTGTGTATGTGTATATATATATATATATATATATACATATATATAATAAATATATATATAATAAACGTAGAAAATCAAAAGGATTTCCAGAGATTTGTAACGCATTATTGTGTTCACAACAGACTTCAAAAATAGGTATGAATTTCCTTCCAATGGAGAGAGACCAAAAGAAAGCCTACAGGCTTAGTTAGCTTTGTTGATCTTCCTGGGCTGTGATAAGTGTTCCAAGAGGCCTATTTTTTAAACGCTATGAAGAAGAGGCAGCTTGAAGGTTTTTCACTCTACACTTACTTGAGTGATAAGCATTCTTAAGACTATGCTGATCAACTTATGTGTTAACATCCTGACCCACAGATGAACCACCTTCCCTGTAGATGGGCTGCAGGTGTGGGATGTGTCCTGGTTGCTCAGAAACAGATCGCACAAGGATCACAGCCTCCTAAACTTTCTTTCCCATGGGCTCTGGTGGGAAGGTGAGACTTCGGTGCTTCCTGTCAGCCCAGCAATGTTCAGGAAGGACCATACCTAAGGAATGTATTGATCTCCATCAGTGTTTGCCACTTGGCTCACTGCTCAGCTGTGCGTGCTGTCTCTGCTGCCGCAGGTGTGCTAAGCGTAGATCAAGGAAAAAAATATTTAAAAATAGCCTTGCATAACAGCTCTGGACTCAGGATCTTAACAACTTTGTAAAAGCTTGTTGCTGGTGTTGTAAAACTCTAATGCACAAGTTTGTTCCACATAAGAACACGGCTGTAAGTTTTTAGCTCCAGATGCCAAAGAGCAAGTCCAGCCTGTTTAAAATGTGTTAAGCTGCAACATGCTACGTAAGTTAATACCAGCCTTCTACTTTTTTACCTGTTCTGCTTGGGTCTGTGCCAGTGCCAGTCACTTACATACCCCTTTACCTTGATTCACTGGAGGAGATGGGGCTGCCAAGTCAGATATTTACCTTGGGAACACACGTTCTTATCCTGTAACGTTTCATCGGGCACAGCTAAAGAAAAGATTTATGGACTTTGTAGCACTGAGGTTATTTAAGCCAAAAATAATGTAAAGACATACAGTGCTTGTTTCAAAAAACTTTGTAATTAAGAGCCCATACTTTGCTCTGATTTACAATGTAAGCTTGGTATCCAATTAGCAATAATAGTGTTCTTTTAACTAAAACACGTATCCTTCCAGAATTATGCAGACTTTCCAATTACTGTGCTATGATGAAATTATAGCTAGAGACTCATAAAGTTGTGCATAGTTTATAAATGCAATATATTTTTAACTACCTTGTGGTACAGTGCATGCAAGCAAGGCTCATATGTTCTCTGTGTTATGGAGGCTTGTTAAAAAACATGTATAAGGTTATTGAAAAAGTATGTCCAATAATATTTATTACTACCATTGTGATAGGCGGTTACTGTTTGTTCTGATTAACGCTTCTGGTCAGATGCAGCATGACCAAGTGACTCAGAATCTCTAAAATCCTAGCAGTTGTTCAGAAACTCGTCCCCAGGCCATGTGGAAATACAAGCCCTTGAAGGCTTACTGTTTGATACCTCTTTAACGTTATACCATCTCCTTCATTTTACATAAAAAGAGAAAAATTATTGCTCATTTTTTGAAAGCAGTTTGGAATTGCAGTGCAGGACAGCCTTCGATTGCTGTCCAGCTGGTGGGAGAGGTCAGGGAAGAACTCCTTGCTTTGCTCTTAGCAACTCCTTTCTATCTGTGATGTTCTGGCACTTCTGCAGAGGGTTATTGATGAGAAAACCATGTCTTATACAGGGCTGGGTGACTAAGGCTTGCTGAACACTGTGAAAGTGTTAGCAACTCTTAATAAGATGACTAAGCAGGCTGCTCCGGGGCTTTCGCAATTCATTTATTATTATTTATTGCTCAGTTGGCTGAGGTCTGTTAATCCCAGAATGAAACTTCCATTCAGCTTGCAGAAAGCATGCTGGGGACACAGCATGAATAAGGAGGCTAACAGGAGGGCGTGTATTTACCCAGGAGAAGTAGGACATCTATGTGTATAGATGTGCAGACTTGAGTTTGTTTTACTGTCCTCTAAAACACGATTTCAACTTTGCAAAAGCCTTGAGAACTCTGAGGTGGGAGTGGACAAGAAGGTTCTGTGGGAGTGACTCAGGCTGTTGTCATCCCCAGTCATCGTGTGACCTCTCCAAACTCACCCTGCTTCTCTCCAGCCTCTGATGTGGGATGGACTCTGTGTCACGTCTTAGAAAGGAGGCATTCAGCTCTGGGGGAGGCAAAGGAGAAACTGACGATCAGAAGGTGACAGTGTCACCCTCTACCTCCCCTATCCCTAAAGAAAGAAGGAAGAGAAACTGGCTTGGGCGAGCTATGTGCCTTTTAATGCGTAATGAGAGATTAGAGTGAAGTGATAAACTGTGTAACCTTTGGATCTCCTGAGAGCTTGCTCTTTCCTTATGGCTGTCCATATTTTTACAATTCTTCTAAACTTATAAACAAGGCTTCTACTTCAGTATGAGTCATTTAGGGGGCACAGCTTGGGTTCTTCAATTTTTTTTGAGGCTATTTTAATTTTTCAGGCTATTCATTGTCTACACTTGCTTTGTTTCATTTGGTCTGGTTTTCCTTCAAGTTCTCAGTACTACATAATATAGAAGTATTCAGAGCTTTATAAGTTATGGCCCAAGATGCTTTGGGGGACAGGACAGTGAGTTCAGACACTGTGCCTGCATGCAGTGTCTCTGCTCTGATGGACTGCTGCGAGTGGAAGGAGGCTGGGAATCATTACAACTTGAGGTAGCTTGATGGCCAATGGCAGTTGATGCATTCAGGCAATGAATCTGTCCTCTGTGGACATGTGTGCTGCCAAACTGCTCTGGCACACCCACCTGAGTTGTAGGGCTGGTAGATGTGAAAAATTTGTGGCGTTCTGGGGCAACCTTAATTATTGTCCCCATTCCAAAGGTGTGCCTTAGCCTTGGGGGTTGCTGTCTTCACAGCCATCCAGTGGTCTACAAACGAGTCCCAGTTGTTACCATTGGCACTGCTCAGTCACTGCTTTGCTGCCTCTACAACCACCCCAGCATTTGTCTCTGACTCTTTCTGCAGATCTGACTCGACCAAGAAGTGGGTCCAAGTTGAGAAGAACGTGCTTGAGTCATGGCTGCTCTACTGTCAACGGGCCTCTGTCTCATCTTGCCAGTTTTAAGTTGCCCAGTGTACTAGAATCATGCAGTGTAAGCAGAATGGAGGAGAGGCAGAGCAGTAAGTAGCAGGGGAGCAGTCAAGACAAGGCAAAGGCATATTTAGGGTAGGTCGGATTCTGGCTACTTGGTGATAGGTGTGTCCAACAGCTGTGGAGAACAGTAATGGAAGGATAGAAGAAAGGTCCATGGGAAGATGGTGTGCATAAACTGGGATGTTAGAGCTACACTGGTTCCCATTCAACTGCCTATTGAAAGCCTCAATGAAACAAGAAAGCCCCTCACTTCAAAGGGCTGACGTCAGCTGAGGAGCTCTGCTCTGTGGCCTGTATCTGGAGGCACTGCAAAGGCTTACAGAGCATCCTTGCAGCTGGTAACATGTCTGTAGCTAATAATATGGAAGCACTTTTGTGTTTCTGTGTTGCAAATATTTATAGATTAAGTCATGGTAATTAGGAATAATTAGAGTGGAATGTACCTTGTATTCACAGTGCCAGGAGCTAGGTCCATATCATAGATAGTGAGTTTATTTCCATTCCAACTCTGCAGCACAAGACACAAAGTCTCTGGTGCTTTACTGTGGCAGTGCTCAACTCTGGCACACGGCACCATGGTGCACGTGGTGGAAATCCATGCTGTGGCTTTAACACCCAGGTGCAGCTCTGGGCCTGGTGCTGTAGGACTGCTGTCCATGCACAGGAGCACATCTCAGCCAATGTCTGGGCATAGCCAACTGTTTGCCAGCATCATAGAACTACTGTTATCTCATCAAGGCATCATAACTTGTTGTTTGTGAATGATTAAAAATGATTAGGAGTGATAGAGCACACAGGCTGCTGTTTCACACTTTGTATTTAGGTATTTATTAACTTTCCAGTGTTATTGCTTCACCTCATGTCTCGTAAGCAGTGTGAATCACTCCTGGGCCACACCACGTGAGTGTGCTTTTGTTGCCATTGACTTTTCTGCTGCTTTGGTTATTGACGTGCTCGGCGATGTGTGGGACTTGCTGAGGGGGTTGGCACCACGCACGCTGCAGGCAGTCTCAGCATCTGTGGGGAGCTGTGTGCCAAGTCAGCCCAAGCTGTGCCTCTGGGAGCCCCGCAGTACCTCGCCCCGAGGAGCGATGCCCTGGGGCTGTGCAGCTGTGCCTACAGGCTGCCATTTAACAATGGGATAATCAAATGCAACTGCTGCTTAATACTGTACGGTACTGTTCTGGCCTGAGGAACGTACTGCCAACTCTTCTTAATATTAGAGGCGTTTTGAAATTGGACAGCGATGTGAGTAGGCTGCGTCGTTTTAAAGTGAGTCCAGTCTTTAGAGATAGTTGGAGTCTCCAGCTACCATGAAATATGTTGTCACTTCAATTACAATTGCAAGTGCCTCTCTCTTATTTGTTTCCTGTAATACCAGACAGGCTAGGTAAATATATATATATATATATATATATTTTAATGAAGCACAATATAGTTTTTAAATGGCTTATATCAAGTTGTTTCCAATTTCTTGTAAACTCCTGATTTCTAAATATCCTGTTATTTGTTCCATATGTTTCACTGAAGTCATTGTTATCAGAACAGCAGAAAAAAACATAAATAACTTGGTAATTTAACATAAGTTTGTGATTTTTCTTAAGTTACTGTCAATCAAGTATCATTAGTACAAACTGAAATCAAAGCAGAGCCAAAAATCTGTAATTAAGTCATGGAGGATGTACTGAGACAATGGGAAAACAGTGCTCTTGTAGGCTGTGCTGTTCACAACTGTCATTGTGTTTGTTAGCAGAAAGACCACAGAAGTCTTGCAGGAGGTACTGTTTCATGACAGTGACTTTGCTTTTGTCAAACAGGTTTCAAAGAGCAGTCGTGACAGCTGGCATTAATCCATTAACTGTTTGCTTTTCTCTTAAGCTAGATATGCTGCTCTATATGAGGGAATACCACCAGCTGATTGTGACAACAAAATGGTTGTGGAAGATGCTCCCAGCTTGCTGTTAAACTCGATGAGGAGAACAGGGCAATGTTGTAGAAAGTCCCCATTCTGTGCAAACGGAGGTCACAAGGCTGGCACAAGAGTCAGGTTATCCTTCTTGTAGATATTCTGTGTTTCCTGACCAGAAAATGTCTTAGTTGCCCAATGAAAAATACAGCTTTTCTCTTTTTGTCTCTCCTTAGTCTCTTTCCAGTAAAGGAGAAGGAGCAGATGGTAAAAAGAGGGGAAAAAAAAAAGGGGGGGGGGGAAGGGAAAACAACACAGAAGTATGTAAAAGTTTGTGGGAATCCTCTTAGAAATATTCAGAAAAATCTAAACTATATGAACACTTTCAGATGTTCAGAAAGTGTCATTTTGAATAAAAGATGGAGAAAGGAAATGCTTTGGGTCCTGAGTGCTCAGTGCTCTCAGGTAGTTCTCACTGAGGGCACTGAGGAGAGTTTTTATCTGACTGCAATTCTCCGTAAGATTTAAGGTTTATTTCAAACTCAGCCATTTTCTTTGTGGGTCTTGTTTTACAATGTGTAGCTCTGGTGTACTTCCCACCCATCTCTGTGTTACCAGCTGATAAGCAGCGTGGTGCTTCTGAATCTGATCCACAGCTCCGGAAGCATTTAAACCTGTCTTCTCACTGACCTGTGCTATTGCCGTTGTTCCTCTCTTTGATTTTGGTTGGTTTGGAGTTCTGTTTTCAGGCATACATTCTAAGTAGAGATGATCTCAAAGTTGATGGCGTTACTCTTGGTCTGTGGCTAAGAACCCAAATTCACCTTTCTCCATATAAGGAGAAATGTGTGGTGACAAGGTCCTCTGTTCAATACAGGTGAAAATCCCACTGGACAAACTTAGTGTATTCTCATCATAGCTTCTATATTGACAAGTTGAGGAAATGAGCGATGTAACTGTGTAATGAACACTCATCTGCTGTGTGGTTAGTCCCTGTTGTCTTCTTTCTGGAATTCTTTCTCTTCTGAATCTCTACTTCTGTTCATAGACCCCTGGTCTGAAGCTGCTAGCCCAAAACAAATCCTACAGACAGCCATTGGTGCATGAAATAGCCCAATGTCTTTCAAATAAGAACTCTATTTTTGCTGCCAAGGTAGAAGGAGGCCAACAGTAGGCTTTGTATTCACAGTGTAAACCTTGAACCTGAGTAGCAGACGTTTCCCAAGGGAAGCTGTGGACATCAGCGTGTGGAGCAGGGTGCATCGCTCGGCAGGTAACGTGCATTGCACTTCAGTGCCAAGAGCGGTGCTGCTAGGAGATGTTCCTTTCAGAGATGCAGGGAGATGCAGGGAGTTGATGCTGCAGCTCATGAAAAGAGGACTGCTGGCCTCAGTCACTCTGGAAAGCTGTACTGATCATGTTAATGTCAGAGAGGAGGAAGAGATGAGGCTAGGCTTCGCCATGCCAGAGCAAGCAGTGTGTTAGTGCTGCTGGAGGAACAGTCCTCCAGTGGTTCTGTTGTAAGCTCCATTTTTCTGGGGTTTATAACTTGCTCATAAAAATTTACTGCAAGCTATTATTTGGCACACAGGGTTCCTGCCTGAGAGCATACTGCTTTTCTTATTTAAGCTCCATTTGGTTTATTGACAGGCCTGTTTTCAGATTGCGAGTGAGTGATGAGTAGAATAGAAATCTAATTGTTTCAGAAAGGTTTTTTTTCCCTGTTTTAGTACTCTGTAGCCCCAAAACAGCTTTAAACATCTACTGGTGCCTTTGAGTATTACAAAAAAATTAAAACTAGCTAAGAAACTCTTGTTTAAATAGTGGCTACTGTGCATATTGAGTAATTGTATTTACAGCATATAGTCTCTCAGCCTGCAGGACTCCAGCACAGCTTTCCATCTTTGTAGATACAGAATTACTTCCTCACAGCTGAAATGGAGATATCAAGCAGGATAAAGTGAAGCAATTAATGGCATGTAGCCATATGTGGAATGGCTGATTGTGACTTGGGCCAGGTCATTCAACTTAATGCATCTGGTCTTGTAGAAGATGTCAGATTTGAATCCAATTTTGACACTCTTGGTAGCTCTTGACTATGAGTGTGAAATAGGATGGAAGATTGGCTTGTTGTACATTCAACTGCTGGGACCTCATCAGCATTTCACTGTACCTGTGCTGTTGAAAACCTGGTTGCATCTTAACCTGGAGTCCAGTACCTTGACAAGAGGTTGTTGGATGATTCCTCATTCAGACTGAGTTCTAGGTGTGGAATGTCACATACTGAAGCAGTGAGGCAGGGTGTCAAGACGAATTTTTCTTCCATGCATCCAGAGAAATGAATTTTACAGTCTCAGAAGGTGTTTTTAGTGTCACAGATTATTTGTACACTCAAAAAGCTTATAACCACACTTCTTGTACCTCCCACTCTGACTGATCTCATCCTTTCAGGATTCGTCATGGCTATTTCAAGATTCCTATTGCACCCTTGGGGATACAGCTTCAAATGGTTTTTAATGGAAAAAATTGGCCATAGAGGTGCATACCAGAAAGACCAAGCAAGGAGATCCTTAGCCTGTGTGTGGTCACAGTACTTCAGCAAGCCAAGTGGATGTGCTAAGCACAAATTACACTGCTGCCATACCTGTTTCTCTTGGCAGGAGGCTGACAGCCTTCTGGCATCCTATTGCAACTGTCCTCTGCTGTCAGCTATTGAACTTTGTTCTGCAGGTTGTGTGTTTATGTAGGGATTCACCATGCTAATTTGCATAGCTAACCTTAGAGGCTTTTCCTGAAAGATAATAAATTACGGATGCTGTAATCTTATGGATGTACTTGGGAATGATCAGCACGTTGCTTGTTCTTCCAGCTACTGCAGAGAGCTCATATGGACCAAATCCATACCAGTAACAAGCTAGAGAGAAGAGAAGGTTGATTAGGATAAAGAAATCCCAATTCCTGAGTGATGTGTTGGGCATGTAGAAGGGCACACCTGTGCAATGAGATGATTTTGGAACTGGGGAATCTGGGAGTCAGACCGAAGAAGAGAATCAGAGCACCAATGCCAGGTCCCCATTTCTCCCAGCCCTGTGGCCTGAATGCAGTGACAAACCAGAAGCATTCTCACTGACAGCTCTGTGCTTGTTTCTGTGCCAGCTCCTCAGGTATCTCTGGGAGGAAGCTGCTTGAAGAGTGAGGGTGAGGAAGCTTTGAAGAGGGGAGGGGAGCGGAGCAGCGCAGAATGGGCACAGTCTGGCTGGGGCTGTCATTGCCAAGGGATGAGGGAGTGCATAAGGATGCTGAGTGAGAGTGATGAGAAATTATTGTTTTAAAATCAAAGAAATGAAATGGGACACAGCTCTGCTAACGCAGATGATTGCTTGGTGGCTAAGAGGCACCTCTGAGACATAAGATGTGAGGAGTTCAGGCACCTTTTTTCTCTATTTCACTCTTCTAAGATAGCATGGGAGAAGACAGGGATTTGTGGAAGTTATTTAGTACTGTCAATCTCTTTCTAGGCACGAGAGAGGCTTAACTGTGATATGTAGGCCAGTCCCAGCTGTTTGATGCTGCTCCCCCATTCTATTGTCTTTTTAACAAAGAAGTAGAAACTTGCCAGCCTAAAGCTCAGTGAATCCAGAGCTGCATTTACCTTTGGACAACTTGTTGCTTCTTTTCCAGAACATTCAGTTCTGGAAACCATAAAAGGAAGAAAAGGTAAATCAGAATGAGAAAACTTGAGGTTTGCAGAAATTCTGGTGTATCTGTAACCCCCTTGTAGGGAATGGTAAAAGCCACTCAGCAGTGTCTGCCAGCCTGCTCCCGGCCCTCATCTAAGTTGTACTGTAGCTGAAAAACACTCATCCTGCATAGGTGCCAAGGCTGACCTCCAGGGCTAAAGAGCATCATGTGGAGGAGGCAGAGACAGATTGGCTTTGTTGCGTGACTTTTTTTTTTCCAGAGTTCAAGGTATGATCCTTACAGTTTCTTCCTCTTGGCTACTGATAATTTCAGTTTGCTCTTTAGGTGATGCTGAGGAGAAAGCATTACTCAGTTTTGTCAGTAAATACTGGGGGTACGTGGTCGGCTGCTCGTAGTCAGGTGTCCCCTATTCCTCTGTAGTACTGTCTGGAACTGTAAGCATTGTCAAGACTTTTTCAGCAATTAGCAGACATTTCTCATCTGCACCTACTAGAAGATGTCATGCCTATATTATCTTAGGTATTGTAAAATACATGCCACTTTTAAAGGCAAATCCAGTACTGATTTCCCTCAAGCTGCCCTTGGCTTCCTAAGTGTTCAGTATTTGTTTGTTTTTTTTTTTTTTTAATGATTTTTTGTTTTTGTTTCTGTGCAACTGGGATTTTAAGAAGGGAGATGCATTCAATTGCTTGTATATAGCATGAAGAGACTCATGCAGATAACTGTAGGTATAAATTGAAGATTTACTGTTGCATTTCTTGAAGTGCAAGCTGAAGTTTGATCACGAATGCCTGCGTACCAGTCAAAATGTGAGTTGTAGAAAATGACTGGAAATGGTAATAATAACTATAATAACTCTGTGAGTTTTATGTTAGTAAGTCTCAGATTGCTCCACCAAGGAACAAGTCAGGCCTTAACAGGGCACGGTTTGCGTGGTGTGGAGAGGAGAGGTGATGCAGGGCTGAATGAGGAGCAGTGTTATAACAGGCTGTGGTTTCACTGGAGAGCTGTTTGCTTGAAAAGTTGGATTGCAGTTGTCTGTGTTTTTGCTTGCTGCTCTGTAACGCTGGCTGTGCTGGTCCTGCAGTACTTGGAGCATCGTTTCTCATGTATGTGAAACAGAGCACTGGGCATGTGGTTGAAAAAATTCTTCCCTGGCTGTTTGTTCGTGTGCCAGTGATTAAATGTTGCTGTCCCTCCTTTCCATTGCTTGTGTTTATGAGTTCTACACTTTGAACTAAGTAGATCTTCATTAAAATTAATGTTTGCTAATTTTAATTGGTAAAATCACTGGTCTGGTTCACAGCATGACTCTGCTAATACTTCTTTTAGCTGAACTGAGGTCCCAAAACACAGTGGGAATGAACAAAAGGGGGTAGCAAATGGTGGCGACAATTCCTAGTGGTGCCAAAGTGCCTGTGTGGTGATGGTGGGCCAAGAGATTGGTAGCATGCAACACTGCATACGTAATGCTTTCAAGTTTCTCTCTAGAAGTGAAATGGAAAGAAGTCTCTGCTTAGTACATCTTGTTCCCTTAATTGTGAAGGTTAATTTAAGTTATTGTTTGCCATTACATCTAGTGATCATAGAACAATGTTGGGGTGCAGTTATGTATTTTTGATGCCGTCTCAAATAACCAGTTTGATGTTTAATATTTAACTGGAAGCAGAAAAAAAGGATGCAATTAGAAGACAGCAATCTGAAGCCTTAGAAATGGTGGCCAGCCTTGCCCTTCTAGCACGTCAATTAACAAATCTGGCTTTACATCTGCATCTGGGACCAGTCTTAGTATGTCCTTTATCTCTTTAATCCTTTTGCACGGAACAAAACAAACTGGAAATGAAAAACACTAGCTTATTGTATTCATCTAAGGGCATGCTAATTGAAAATGATTGCTTCATACTGGGATGGATTCAAAAGTATGTACATCTCTCTTTCCCTCTTTACACATAAATCCATAAAATACTTGTGTTGAAATAGGAATTACTAGGTCAAAGGGAAGTGAGATAATTAAACCAGGGACAGGCACTTAAGAGGTGTTCACACAATGGGCCAAATTCCTGTGCCAACTCCCAGATCCTCTGGCACAGAAGTGATTGCCAAAATCTACGTTTTCATTCAAAGCAAAACAAGGTTTTGACCTTTTGGGCCAACAAAGTTAACTTGGAAAACATGAACAAGAAAAGCAAATGTTGGGGTTTGGAGGGGGGAGGAGAAAAAAAAAAGAAAACAATCGTAAATTATTTCAAGCATAATTAACCCCACTAAATAGAAACGTAGTGTGGTTTAGGTTGATCTGAAAGGTGTTTTAATGGCTGAAGAGAGCACAAAGAATTCTTCCAACTTCAGTTTCTTTCTCAAATGAACTTGTGGTGGAGAGAAAATGGGCACATCACAAACCTTAGAGGGAGATAAACAAATTGGATGGCTTTTATTAATTAGAAAGTCATTATCTAAATCTTGGACCACAATCTAAAGGAATTTTGTTTAGGTTCCGACACGTGAAAACCTTTAAATTTCTGAGGGCTTTGGTTTTTTGTTATTATTGCCAGTTTTTATACTGGATGAAATTTGTATGGTGTGTGGTGCATGCTGGTGGTGTCTATTTGAAGGACTGAAGTACAATAAAAGACCAGTGTAGTGAACCAGCGTACGACATCACAGAGCACGTATGGCCCTTGTGTTACAAGAGCACACGCTTTTCCATTTAGGAGTGTTGTGTGCACAAACAGAGTATAAAGTCCCATACACAACAGTAGATCAAAGAATAGCAGTAACTGTGTGTTTCAATTGAGAACTGTTTCTGACAGATCACAGATGCACAGCAATAAGCTCCTTTGTGGCTAAATTACCAGTTATTGAACGGTGGCCAACAGCAAAAAGTGGACCATAATGACTTTTCTTTATTACACAGAATTGCATGTTTTTGTTACCTTGCTTATCATCACTGTTGTTGCCATTTACATCCCAGAACACCTGACCAACACTGGAAGGGCATGAAACTTGGCCAGTAATATGTTATGCATAGGGTTTAGAACGTACTAATTTTTCACAACTTCTCAGTTGGCATGAAAAGCAACCAAAAAAAGAGTTTCAGCTTACTGTGGTCCCTGACTCCAGATCCCATCCTTCCCTAAATGTTAGTGTGTATTTGGACTGTTGTGTTTGGCATAAAAATGCTTTGGTTTTGTTTATTTGTTGCTTTAAGATACCAGATGAAGTGCCATTGGGTTTGTGTCTAGGACAGCTGTGTTGATGTGCTTCCTAGAGTCCAACCCCAGAACTGAAGGGGAGAAAGGCAGAGGGTATCCCAGGAGAAGTGGTGAGAGCTTGGCTTTCTTCATGTTGTGTGCGGTGCCGGTGTGCTTTGTGGTTTTGATTTTGTTTTTTGTGGTTCTGGACAATTTGCCAGTGGGCTTACATGCAGAAGCAGGCAGTCCTGTGAGTTAGCACCCAAACTGACTTTGCTAAGGAAGTGATTTCAGAGAACAGGTGAATGGATTCAATAATTAAATGTTCTTGGTCAAAGTAAAATCACTTCTTCCTTCCACTGAGCTTGGCAGTATGCTTGCCCTGAGCTCTTCTTTCTTCATCCCTGGAAGAAAGTTCATATGGTCAAATCCAGCCGGGAACTCCAGCTGCTCCATGCTGCCATTGAGCCCTGGCTGCTTTCAAGGTCTATGGAGCGATCTGGCTCACCTTGGAGCTGACAGGCAGTCTGTGCTGAAACAGGGAGTTCAGGAATTGTTGCGACAGGGAGCAAAGCAGACCTTTGGAGCAAGATGCTGCTGCTTTCAGCCTGCCATTTTCAGAGCAGACGCATGGCTCATGGCTCTCCAGAAAGAGCTCTGCATCCTGCCTGAAGGAGCTGTGCTGGTGGAATCAGAACAGCTCTGAAATAGTATAGAGGAGGATGGCTTTCCATTCTAATTTGTCCCTAGGGTAGGTTTTTCATTCATTTTTCATTTTTCATTCTGGGAAGGCAAAGCTCTCCACTGAAGACTTCACGCTCCAGTCAGGTTTTTACATCCCTCTCCGTTCCACTGTGTTCATGGTAGGAGAGAAAGATGGGATATAAATGGCAAGGGTGATCCAGATTCATACACTGATCCTGAGAAGAGAGCAGAGGGCAGGGTGAAGCCATAGCAGGGTAAATGAACAGTCTGTACTGCCTGACTACATGGCATTTTTGTGGTTTAGTTTAAGAGGTCGCAGCTGAGGTTGTGACTGGCCTTCAGGTTGGCACAGTGTCTCCGGGGCAACCAGACATAATGCTAAATGTTCCCTGCGGATGCTGCCATGGGAAAATATCCTTTCAGCCACGACAGTGTGAATATGCTTTTCTCTTTCTCTTTTCTGCCCAACACAAGAATGTTTTATATGCTGAGAAAACTGATGCTAGGGGAAGAGGACTTAAAAGATTGCAAGGTTCTTAATTCCTTAAGGAGTTAAGCCACATATCTGATTCGCTTGCAGAGCAGCAAGAAGTTTCAGCTGATTGGCAGTGAAGGCCAACCTAAGGAAGAGGATGGTTTTGCTCATTGCTCTTAGAGGTTCTTCTCAGTTGGCCATACCTTTCCTGTGTGCTGCTGGAAGATCGCTTCCTATTGCTGCTGATGTCACTTGCCAAAGTTCAGTGCATGTGGCTGTGAGGGGTGACAAATGTGTCTGTGGTCATCTGCTGATGTCATCTCTTGTGGCTGCGTATGTCCTCCATGCTGCTGTTGTGCCAGAGCTCGCTTTAACTCAGAGAACCTGCGGGCTGGCACTCCTATCTTTAAGAGCTTGATTTTTGTCATGGTAAGCTTTGAGGGAAAGTCACCTGTTAGTCATGGTGGGGAAAAAAAGAAGTCAATGGAGAACCAAAGAAAATAATGATAAAAATGGGATATGTTTTGTGCTGCTTGAAATGGGGTGTTTAGGTACACAGACTTGGTCGCTCTTAAACAGAACTAGGTTCACACATCAAAATTGGTAATAAACTCTTCAGTGTGAGCAGAATTCAGAAGCGGAGTGAGTGTTCTGTGCCCTTTGTATGACTGTTTTTGGCCCCATCTTGGGCTCTAGTTTCAAATCAGTTCCTGTTCAGTGGGTACAATGTGCTGCCCAGATTGCTCAGCATTTCTCCACCTTGGTTTTCGGCACTGTTCTGATTTTCTTGGTGGCCCCAGAATGAAAGAAAGAGAATTATATCATTAAGCTGACTCACGTGCTACCTGAAATCATTGGCTGTCCTCTATTTGCAGCGAGTCTTTCCCTGCCCTGCAACTTAGTCAGGCTTTGGTTTTGTCCTCCAGAGGTCATTATTCTTGTCTTCATCCTTCCAGATCTTCCCTGCTTCACTACGTTCAGTTTAAAAAGCGTACTGCAGATGTAACCAGTATTTCCAGCCTTTATTCACATAGAAGAGCTTAATGGACCTGTTTATCAGAATTCTATGTGAGTAAATGCTGGGCCAAAGCAGGCTAACATTTTGGAGTAGGAAGTCATCTTTTTAGTGTTGAAGCAGAGGCATGGAAATGAAGTTCCTTCCAGAAGAAGAGCGAAACACTGTGGTCTAAAGCCAATGAATATTAGCATTTCCTGTGCAACTGTTTGAAGAACACGTGTGAAGATCTCAAGGTGCTTTAGTGAATTCATAACAACACAGATGTACTTCTGTCCCAGTTCTGTAGATGACTAATGAGTCACAGAAGAGACAAATGCTAAGATTGTTGCTTCAAATTTGGCAATGTGGTATTATATAAATTCACCTCGGAGGCTCTCTGTTGCCCTTGAAATAACCTTATTCATCTACACCTGGAAGTTATTCTCCATCCACAAAACCCAGTGGGGCTATTTAAAGCCAATTCACAGGTGTCTGAAATTTTACATATAGAGGTGTGAGGCTATTTAAAACATATGTGCAGGTGTTTACATTGCAAAGTGCAGGAGCAAGTCTGTGCACATCCAATTTGTGTTTCATGTTGAAAGACAGGGCTACCTTAAAGGAAGTCCAGGAACAGGTGGCAAGGTTGGCATATTCCCAAGTACATCAGAAAGGAGATAAATCATACAAAAAAGAGATTATTTTCAGTCTTTCTGCAGTATAAATTTAAAATAGGGAAAATGCTGCTTGCTTGTGTGGTTTTCTTGTTTGTTTGTCTCAAATGCTGAGGCAGGTAATTGAAAGCATAAAGGTACATTAACAAAACTACCTGAAGATGGTTGTGTCTGGCATTTGCAGTGTTTCAGTTACTGATTTTTCTGCAGGAAGGCTGGATCCCCCAGAGCTCTTTTCCTGGCTTGAGGGTTGTACACCAGTGATAGATGAACTCGGGAGGGCTCTAAAAGCAGAATGGAGCCACGAGTGGAGCTGAGCAGGGTTTCCCATCCATGTTGTCATTTTCGTGTGGAGTAGCAGCATGAAGTGCTGCAGGGAATGGAACTCTGAGTCTGACAGCAAATGACAGCAAGATTAGCTTGGGTTTCATGGGAATCAAATTGTGCTAGCTGAGCTAAAAGAGAGGGGAGAACTGCACTGCTGGCCCCACCAGTTCTCATGTGAGCTGAGCACCAGCAGCTAGGAGAGCTCAGCATATCGTGAGAGGAGCCCCCCAAAGACTCAGAGTCACCCAGCATCTTCAGTACACAAACCCCTGAAACTCCCCAGAGCCAAGAAGCGCGGTCAGCGTGCAAATGTAAATTTGAAATCTTTTCAGGCCCCGGGAGGTTTGACTGGGGCATGGTCTGAGCTTTGCCTATGGTTTGGGGTCATTTCCTCTCATTTTACCCAAGCTACTTTGGTCCATGCTTGGCCTTGGCCTCCACAACGTGAACCTGCAGTGCAGGACTCAGCAGCACGCTTAAGAGGCGACGTTGTGCCTGCTGCTGGTGCACAGATAGCATCTGGATGTGTCAGGGCTCCAAGTACAACGATGGGAGGCATAAACAACTTAAAAAAAAAAAAAAAAAAAAAAAAAAAAAAACCACAAAATAAACTCTTGCTATCAGAGTCACGATGCGAGTTGTCCGGCACAACATTGGTCTCCGATTTTCTATTTAATTTTAGAAGCTGAAACTAAATGTTTTAATTTTATATTATTTTCAACATAATGCTAATTCGCTCCAGATGTCCGCTCAGAACCAAATGCTGCCATTTTGCATAGAAAGCATGTGCGTCAGTGATTTATTCCAAATAGCTTCTATTTTACTGCATTTCATTTTATTCTCAATGAAGTACTTAACAACATGTTTCTCTTTAAGAATCTTACTTAATCATATGGATATAATTTTTTCAATTTACGTTTTCAGTTCTTTAGTGTGGTGGCCACAGGGTGTTTCTTAACCTAGGAAGATTAAATGCACATGTTGAAAGCTGCTCGTATTTGATTCTGAGGCGCTTTCATTTCGAAGTCCTTCACGTAAGGTACAGAAGTGATTGTGGTTTCCTGCTAGGTTGCAGGACGGAGGTATAACTCTCAGGAAAACCTCTGCAGATACCTTCTAAACGTTGGATAATCATGCATGACAATAACATAATTTCACTTCTTTCAAAACTGTGGTCTGTGGAGAGTGTTTAAGACTTTTTTATTGGGGTTCAGGAAAAAGAAAGAAATTTAATTTTCTTGTCATTTCTGGGCTACGGTTCAACATTTCAATTTAAAACCTATTTCCGTTGAGTTCCATTTCCAGTTTTCCCTCAAAATATTAGCTTAGAAAATGTCTTTTATTCAGCCATTTAATTATTTATATAGCAGCATATTAAAATAACACAAGGCAGCTCACTTTGGAACCGTTGTTACTTGAGCCCAGCTCGTTGAGCCGTGCTGTGTGCAGGCTGCCCTTGGCCAGGTATGTCAGCAACGTCCTCAGGAGCTGTGTTGTGTGTGCCTGACCTGAACCTGGGGAGCAAATTCACACAAGATTCTTACCCTCTTTTCCTTTTAAAGAGGGCCTTACAAGTCTGAAGTCTATAGCGAGTTAGGATGCTTCTGCTGTGGCCGTGCAGTGTAAGTGTAGCACATCAGTCTCCTCGGGTATCAAAGCCTGCTCTTCCTCCCCTCTAAAAATCATTTCACACATGTAACCCAGTTTACTGCTAAGGTTCTAGATGGCAACCTGTGGCTGTGGAATCTACGCTTTGTGAAGTCATGTGATTTGGAAGGCTGGTCGTTCTCACCTAGAAATGGTGTTCATCTCTATTCATTTACATTTTCCCAGGGCATACGCTTTAATCTTGGCTTTTCAGTTCTAGAACTAACCTTGCTGTTATTCTCCAGTTGTATAGTTTATTACACTGAATTGTTGACACAGCTGGTAGGGAGCTAAGTGCTGTGGTTTCACACAATAAAATTTTAGACAATGTGTAGCACTTCTTTTTCATACATATCATTTGAAAGCCATATGATTCACCAATATGTGTTATTGTTATCCACCCATGTGGGATGCAATCTATTTTAAATTAGTGAAGTGCCTTGCTAAACTCCCTGTAAACAATAAGACTGTGGGAAAACATTAAGTGCTATTGAGAAAAGAACACTGCCATACTGCCTTTTATCCAAAGGATCCCACAGTGCTATAGAGAATGAAGGGACCTGGCACTGCTGCCACGCCAGCTGCTCTTGTGTGCAGAGCTCATCTTCACAATAGGCTTCAGAAGGCAACTTCACCACCTGAAACTGGAGCAGGGCTTGGTGAGCATCATCACTAGCCATGCTGAGACACTGTCAGCTTGCTGGGAGCAAAGGGCTTTGTATGTACGTTGGCAAAATCTTGCTGTAATACCTCCTCTGGAGTCGTAGGCACAGAATCCAGCATGCTGGCCTCACAGGTTGGTGTGTATCGGGCCAAGGCCTTGCTTGGCTGATTCAGTTAGCTGTAGCCAGAAATTTCCTCTTGCAGATCTGTTCTCTCCCACAAGATCCTCCTGTCTTTGGTCTGCTGAGGAGAGGAGTTGCTTTGTGAGCTGTGATGATGTAACTGTTACTGTAAACATCTTTACGATTGTAAAATATCTATTGGTCATGAAAACGATATGAGATGGGTTTCCCTGCATTTAAAAAAAGTAATAATAAAAATAGTTGAGGAGGATCTATCCCAGCTGAGAACAGGACAGCAGCAGGTGAGGGTGATGCGTACTGCTACTGGTTTACACCATACTGGCTGCAGGCTGGGCTTGATGCATGCTGGTCTTCAATCTCCCTGTGTTGGGGGACAACAGAGCACAGATCTAATGAAAGACATTTCTTGTGGTGCACAGGAAACTGTTTATAGGCACACTGTTAGCACATTACAAAGGCAAACTGGATAATGTGTAGATTTCTGCTTTTACTGGTTCGTTAAAGAAGGAGGAAAAAATATGAAAAAAAAAAAAGAGGGAAATTTTTCATTTCAGTCATCCATATAAGCATTTATTAGTGAATACACTCAGAGTACTTCAATTAAAGTTGATTCTAGTTTCTAATGCCAGAATAGCGGCGTAAGATTGTTTGCCTAATTCCTGAGAGCATGCATTGTTTTTTGCAAGCATTTTTAATTTATGTCCTGCTCCCGCCTCTCATCAGGTCTGCCATTGGGCTCAATGTAAAGCAGGGTGGGCAGCTCGTCTGCCATCCCTTTGCAGATCTCCCAGGGAATTGGGAGTGAGGAGTGCCCCCACCCCGGGCACAGGGGGGCTGATGAACTCCACAGCAGGCAAAGCAGTGCTGCGCTGAGAGAGAGCGCTCAGCACGTTGCTCGGCCAGCTCACAGAAGCAGGGTGTGTAATCCTTAATAACTGGGATAAAAACCCTCAGTGACATCCTTTAGAATATGAATGCCATGCCTTTTCTTGTTTCTTTCATTCCTTTCCCCCCCTTGCACACCCCCCATTTTCCTTTTCATCTTTTCTCCTTTCAATTCCATTAAGCTTCATTGTATAATAATGTATCACAGTGGACTTTTTTCAATTATGTTTTTGACTTTTTTTTCCTGCTCGTTACTATAAAACTCCAGATGTTTTGAGACTTCATGGTTCTCTGGATATTTTTTCCTTTATTTTAATCTTCTTTTGTAACATGCCACACATGTGGTGCTTTAGCCTTTTAAGATGCTATGCTATGCTAATCAGCTATAAGTTTGGGGAGTGTTTTATTCTTTTTGTTATGACTTTTTTTTTTTCCTTCTTGCCGTTGTCCTCTGCTCTTTTTTCTCTTTAATTGCAGCTGGTGAATTCACATAAACAATGCTGGATTCTTTATCAGTCCTTGTGCTGCATTCAGTGTTTCAAGCAAGTCATCTCTTCACTCCAATCCAGTCGTCCCTGTTCTATCCCATATGTCAATGAAAACTGTTCTGCAGAGAGCTGTCTGCAGTGGTAACTCACTGGGCAAGAGCATAAGATAAGGCTTCATTGGTTTTTCAGCTGGAGTGGGTGTAAATAGGTGCAAACTGGAATTGAAATGTTTCACAGTTAGGTGAGACAGTGACTTACCAATACAGAGGAACAGAGCTTGAGGGTTTGTGTAGCAAGCTCTATCGTTTGTTTAAACATCTCAAAGAACTGGAGAGAACTAACATGTTTCTTTTCTTTATGGTTCCTTGCTGACACAGCTGGAGAAGGTTTTTAATTGATTTTGTTCAATCTTAATTTTGTCTCAGTAACAAGCAGATCTGGCTTCAGATATCGGAGCGGCGAATCTTGGATTGCATGTTGTTCTTTAATTTCAAATAAGTTGCAAGCTATTCCAAAAATCCCAGTACATAATAGTTGCCCAATTACACAGGAAGAAATAAAGGGACCGGCATGTAGATTTTGGAAGAGGGGTCGTCTTTGCTTATTACATGACCGTATGAATTTTGCATTCTGTTTTTTAAACCGTTGCTCCATGCAATGTTATTTTTGCCTGCAAGCCATAATACTGCATTCAGTTCCAACTGTAATGAGGTTTCAGAAAATTGTTTAGTTTCCAAATGACATATTTAGCAAAACCTTATGGCAAAACTTGTGGCTGTCATGCTTCTGATAGTAAGAGATCCCCAACTTTGCTGGTTTGTTCTCATGTGTTGCAGCAAGTAAATGCAAGTACTCCTGTTTCGACAAATGTTTATCCTTCTGCTTGATTAAAGAAGGATGACAAGAAAGAATTTCAAGACTAGCAACAGGGTGTTAATGATAGTGAAAATGATAGGATGCTTTGGTAGTTTCCTAGGTATTCTGGCTTTTTCAGGGTCTGCTAGCTCACTGCAATGCTAACTGCAGTGCCTGACCTATGGGTACAACAAGAAATCTAGGAAGATTTCAGTGCCCTGAACAGCATTCCTGCCTTTCCTGACATGGTAACTTACTATTACACGAGGAAGACTTTTGAGAGCCAGAACATGTAGCACTGCTCTGGGACAGGCTAAGACTCAGTAATTGCTAATGAGCATAGCAGCAACCTTGGGAGGGGACAGGCGAAACTTGCATCTAATGCCAGAGTTACTCAGGAGCACAGATAAACTCAGCTTACAAAACAAAACCCAGAACCTCCATCTGCACAGCCTCTGTGCTTAGGGGAGAGGGGCAGGCAGCTCCAGAACAGAGCATGTCCTGTCCCACTGGGTGGCCTCAGCCTGCTGGCCCTGGCTGGCTGTGTGGCTCCCTGGGATGCAGGGAGCTGACCAGGGCTTGTTGCATCTCAGGTGGTGACATGGAGAGCAGAGGAACCCTGTCCCAGGGGATGCTTGCAGGTAGGATTTGGCAGTCAGGGAAGTTTGCTGGTCTGTGGAAGTTACCTCACATGTGGAATCAGCCCTGTTTGCTGTTGGAAGACTGCTGGCTGAAGTGCATCTGTTGTTTTGCCCTCTGAGGGCCAGTCCGTATTCCTCATGCATCTGGTCCTGGTGCTGGGGGAGGATGAGGAATGCAGACTTAGGTCCTTAAATAATGCATTACATTGAAAGAAATGAGAGGTGGCCCAAACTCTTGCTTAATTCAGTGATGTATGCTGATCAAACACCTCTTCCAGGGTTTTCAGTATACTAGTATTTCCCAGTTTCACATTAATTAGGAAATACGCAACCAGTCTAAGAGCAGATAGGTAGATGAAAGAACAGCCTGTGCACGATGTCAGTGTCTCATGATTAGTTGTAATTGCCTTTAAAAGCCAACAACAGGAAAGATGCACTGCGTTTGTAACAGGGCTGAGAACCTTGGAATTTTTCTTCTCGCTATGAAACCTTTTACCTTTTCTTGTCCTTCACTCCAGCAATTGTACAGTACTGTGGCTGAAGTCCAAACTGCTTGTTTATAATATAATTAATGGAATGAGTACCTATCAAATGCAGTATCATGGGGAAGTGTCACTTTGCAAACATAAATTGTTCAGACTTCCAAAAAAACCACCACAGAAGTAGCAGGTCCTATTGCTCCCTTACAGCATCTTCCATGGTCATTAGTGCAGAGTGAGAAAAGCAGCACCTACCAGTTGAAATCTGTAAAGGGGCAGCCTGCACTGGGATTCTTTGGGAGCTCAGTCCTATGGGTTACTTTTTATCACGCAGATAGTTCTGTTCAGTTTAATAGAATTCCTTGCATGAGTCATGTTGCTTATGAGCAAGCATTTCCTTTACATTGTATAGCTACTATAGAGAATGAAAAATTAATTGGGTGTTTGCTAGAAAAAGCACATCTCCAAATCAGGTATTTTGATTCTGGTGTTGGATGGATGGACTTGAGTACTTAAATTACTGACGTTTGTAACAGATTGGAGCCTCGTGTGCCTCCTGCATATTACCAACATTAGACTCAGTGTGCTTTAAAACATTGGTGCTATTTAAAGAGTGGTGTGACTATTTCCTCCCCTCCAGAAGGACACACAGCCTCACAAGATCCTTTTTCTCATAGCGTGTTTTCCAATAAAATTTTCCCAATTTTGTAATCAGCTGGGAAGAAAGAACATTTCACAATGTTCGTAAGGCCTGTAGATGTTTTGACCAGACATAAGATTTCCTATTGATAGTATTAAATGCTTTGGAATGAAATGTTTTGGGTTTTCCATCTGTAGGCTGTCTGAGATGTCAGCAGCCAATATGACCTGCTCTTTCCCTTTTAGGTCTATAAATAAAAGGCAGCTTGTTTAACTGATCTTGCAGCACAGAGCAGAGGTGTATATTAATGAGCTTTCTCTAATGGCACACTGGACCTATTTAGCACTACAACTGTGAAGGCTTCTCTTTTTCAGTCATAACTCATTTCCTAAGAAAATGTCAGCTATTGCTTCACCTTATGGTCTGAGCTATTTAGTTTGTAGTTTATTTCTTCTGATCTGCACCACTGACAGATATTCTAGACACAACTGTGATTAAATATGCTTGTGGAAATGGTAAACATTTGATAATATAAGCCCTCATGGGGATAAGCTGTTATTTCTGCGTGGCAGCATTCTCAGGTGCATTCAAATCATGACGTGGAAGCAAAGGAAAGAAAAAACCAACATTTCAAGCAATTACAGTTATTAGATTAAATTGTTTTGTTAGGAAAATTGTGATGTGTTTAGATCACCATGAGATAATTCAGTGTTCTCATAAATATGCCTCTGAAATGCTTGATACTCCAGCAGTTATATTCCAGTGAGACTGTAGTGTAAAATAAAGATAACATACGTATTTCCATCTGGTATAGAGCTAATTTAGTCCTGTACATTTCTACAGCACTTTTTTTCCTTGTAGAAGCCTGATTCTAAAATCACATTAGCAATTAAACCCAGTGACTACATCATGCTATTTACTGCAATCATGTGGCGTTGTTTTGTGTCTGCATTCGGATGTGCGTAGCAGAGTCTGAAGTACACATTAAAGTCTCACAATAAAGACAAAAGTACTAATGGCAATATAATTATTTTTTAAGAGATGAACTTGTTTAAGAGCTGTGTGACTTTTACAGGCTTTGAGGATCATGCAGTGGTTGTTACTGTTATCGCAGGCATCGAGCATCAACAAAATGTTTAAAACTGTAGGATTAAGCAGTGACAGATTGGGGCCAGATGTCTGGGAGATTCTGTCAGTGGCCTTCTCAGTTGGTCAGACAGCTCTCACCGTCCTGAAGCCCTTTGGAAACTGAACGTTTGTTCTTTGTAGTTGGAACCTAGACATGTCAGGGACTGATGGCTCTTCATGGTGGTTGTTCGAGAAGGAGGAAGAGCAGCTCATTTCTCTGGGAGTAGTTTTGTTTGACTTACATGTATGGGCGCGTGTGCTTCACATGGTAGGAGTAGGTAGCAAGGTTACAAGTGCCAGAGAACAGCAGTGAAGCCCAGGAATTGCCTCACAAAGTCACCCTAACGCAGTTTATGCAGCAACCTATTGAAGTTACCACGTCCTTGTAGAACTGTAGGGACAACCACACTTTCAGTTTGAGGAAGCTGGGTCCCAACAGTGCTGCCCTCACACGTGGCATTGTAGGGAAAAGCTGCAGGGGATCCAGTTACCAGATCCCTCAAGACAGAGTTGAAATAGAGGGTTTCCTCGAATCCTTCAAAGAAGTGAGGACTTTTCTGCAGCTCTGAATGAATTCTCTCAGCCCCATGCCTGTCAACTCTTCGTGCCAACTCCTTTCCTCTCTCCCTCTCAGGTTTTTCACCTCTGTGTATCTGCCCTTCTTCTCATCTCATGCCAGCAAGGCTCACATGCCCATGCCTTTTCTGCTGGTTTTCTTCATATTTAGCCACCCTACTTGTAGCAGCCCTACCTCCTCATACCTATGAGCTGTAGTCGCATCACTCTTGCTGATGTTTTCCTCTCACCTCATGTGGTTAGACTGAATTTGACACAGCATTGTGACTAACCCCACTGCAAGTTATCCAGCATAATCAAGCTGGATAATACAATTAGTAAAAATTAGAAAATAATATAATTAAGAAAAGCCACTGAAGTCCAGGCACATGTATGAGTGGTGGTGCTAATACATAATCTTTGGATTCTGTGTTAGCACCAAAAAAAAGGCTGCTGACCACAGTAAAAGTGTTGCTGTAGCTCTGAGCATTTATGGTAGCCTGTTTCTTCACTTCCTTAAGTCCCGATCTAGCAAACTCTTAAGCATGTGTGCTCTCATGTGTTTCAAATTAAGCTTGTGTTTAGATGTTTTAGGACATTTGCCATTGGAATTTTTGCTACTGACATCAATGGGGATGAAGCTGGACCCCTAATTAGTTTAGACTATTCTACATACTTTCCTACTTTGCATTAGGCTGTAGATATAAAGCTGAAGACTGATAATCCACTAGCTAAACATACGGAGCTTCGTGACTGAATAGCTGAGAAATGCCTTCTGTGTGCTACCTGCTCTCTCCAGGCTTGAGATGGCATGGGAACAAGAAGGAACAGGTAGTAGAGTGTCACTGGAGGGATTCTGGTGCCAGCAGTCTGTAGAGTCTGCCAAGGAGCGTTAACAAGGAGTGTTGTCATATAATGTGTTTTTTGAGGCTTGTCTGTCAGAACCTGTGAGCTCTTGAGAGTGAGAAGCATGGCCAAAGGGCTCACAATAGCGTTAGGAGTGTCTGCTCAGGTAGAGGATGAGGAATTGCATATGCAAGTAAGTGAGCATGAACAGCTGAAGGGCAAGGCTTTCTGCCAGAGTAACTTGGTAGACTCCAGGTTGATCTCTGGCTGCCTTGTAGTCAGCTGTCAGTAAGAAAAACTGAGCAGAGCTGGTCTACTGAACCGAAAGTGAAAGGGATTTATGTTCTAAGGGGATGATACAACTGTATGGACACAACACTGATGAGAGAAGTGTGAAGAAAGGTAGTGATAAGA
Organism: Centrocercus urophasianus; assembly: GCF_019232065.1. Taxonomy (NCBI): domain Eukaryota; kingdom Metazoa; phylum Chordata; class Aves; order Galliformes; family Phasianidae; genus Centrocercus; species Centrocercus urophasianus. The sequence continues at coordinate 24,316,975 of NW_024884733.1, read as the reverse complement.
AAAGAAAGGGATCTGGTTCACAAAGAGGAACAGGTCTTCATCACCTCAGAGCACTGAATCCATTTGCCAGAGGTTGTCTTTATAGAACGTCATGTGGGAAGTATGGACTTGCTGAACTGCTTATTTTTCCAAGACTTCAGCATATTTGCACATTTCAGTGCATCATTCTGAGTCCTTTGCCAGATTTTTAGTGATGACTAGAAAGAAAGTTTGTTTTAAGTTTTGATGGCTTGAACACTTCCAAAATTTGCCCCCTCCCTCTCCAACTTGTTCTGAGGGGAGCTGTGATTGGGTTCCTGGAGCCCTAGGCTGTAGGTCTCTGGGTAGCTCCAGAGCTTTCATCGTGGTGGTGGGGAAAAATGAAAGTACTTACATATCAGACAATTGTCTGCACACATAGACCTAAATATGCCATTTGGACATTCTGCATGTGCCCAGAGCAGAAAAAATATTTAGGATGGTGAAAACCATAGTGTATAAGTGACTGAGAAAGGCAGAAGTTTGCATGGTCTCTGGAAACCCCCTATGGGGGTGTCTGTTTGCTGGGGTGCCTTGATGTGTTTTATCTCCTGTATGCAGAGTTGATCTCTGTCCAAAGGCAGAACACAGTCTGTAAAATGGAGCACTGGCTGGAGAATGCAAGTCGCCTTGTTCAGATGCTTAAGGCACACCCAGAACTGAGCAGGAAGTGAGGGACCTTTCTCTACCAGCAGTCAAAACTGCCCTTCTTGGGTACCAGGAGACCAGGTGCCTCCAGGTTATGGCATCTCCATCTGCTCTCACTTCACGCCCCTCTGCCTGCAATACTGGATGCAAAAACTGAGTCAGAAGTTCACACACACCAAAATGTATGAGAGATGTGTGTATAACAAATAGAGTGTGCTGGATGGATGAGAGTACAATTCCTGTGGTACCATCCAAAGAACCACAGGTTGTGACTGTACTGAACAAAATCCTGACTCAGCAGGAGGAGGTGACAAAGCACTTCTATTAATTTTGTGGTCATGAGCAAGAATCATATAAAAAACATGACTTCCAGAAATTGTTGTTCTATCTGTAAAAATTGTTCTTGGTACTAACATGGAGATGCACCAAGTTGTTGTTTCTCAAGTACATTCTTTGAGGTCCCGAATTACAGTCAAATCAGGCTCCTATCTGTATAGACACAAGAAAATCTGCGATGAAGCTGCGATGCAGAGTGGGCACAGTACAAACACACCACCACGTGTGAGTATGTGTGCATGGAAGTGTTTGTGAGCATGTGTAAACATCTGAGTGCACCTTCTGGGTTTGCTGGTGCATGAATGTGCAAATACGTGTATTTGTGCTCACCTGAGTTCATTCTCAAAGCCCATCCTAGGTAGTACCTCCCTGCGGAGGAACAGGCACCTGTAACACTGAAAATTAGCAGCCATCCATGTAGAGCACTCTTTCCTTGGCCTGTTAGTTTGAAATTTTATTTATTTATTTATTCCAATTTAATTTGAAACAGCTACTCTTGTTATGAATGCTGTGCAGCATTTTATTGCTAAGTTCCTTAATGAAACGGGTGCTTAAGATCTCAGAATTGCTCAGGTTACTGGCTGTATAAATGCCGAGAACAGATCTGAATGATAGAGCCAGTAAAGAAAAGGGTGCAGAATGACAGCAGAGTTCCTTTGGATTGATCTTCAAATGGATCAGGTCTTGTAATAGTCTGTGCTCATGCTCTTCAGGGTATCCCATTTCAGACATCTGAAACCAGGTTTACCCACTGCAAACAGCTCCTCCTGCTCTCTCTGTAGCAGCTAATTGTTATTGCCCACAGTGGTTCCTGTGCTAATTAGCAACTGAGAGAGCTCGTCAGAACACTTGTTCTTTCTTTAAGGTTTCCATACTGGCTCCATGTCTTCAAGCGTTCAGTACTTCAGAAGAACGTGTGGGATATTTATAACCCATGTATTATTGCTGAGCTACACACCGTGTCTTCAGTGACAGATTAAATGAACAGCACAAAATGTTGTGTTTCATCCATAAATTTCAACAGATGTTTGAATGTTGGTTGATTTATTACATGTCCAGCTTGGATCTTACACTGTTCTCATTGTGGCTGCACATGGTTTATTTAATACTGTTTTACAACCATTTTTTATGACTTTTTTTTTTTTTTTTTCAGTTCGAAGGGTGCAACAAGGCATTTTCTAGGCTTGAGAACCTTAAGATTCACCTCCGAAGTCATACTGGGGAGAAGCCGTACCTGTGTCAGCATCCAGGCTGCCAGAAAGCCTTCAGCAACTCCAGTGACCGGGCAAAGCATCAGCGAACGCACCTGGACACTGTAAGCATGATTTCAGGATGGGAGTCGCACTGTTTTCCAATGGTCTTTGTACACGGTCTGCTCTGTGGATAGGGACTCTTATTCTACCTTTCCATGATGGGTGCCTCAGAACGCTCAGCTATAAGCAACTGCACTTTTGTTTTTAATTGAATGTGCTTTGAGAAATGAAAAGTGTTGTAATCACGAAAGGACAAATTCAGCTGTGTTACTCATGCTGAGAAATAATGTACTCAGAAATAAGTCACTCAGCAAACCTCCATTGTTCTTGTTCCAGTAAGAGAAGGAGCCTGTAGGATAAGGTATAGTATAAGTGAAAGCTGAGTCATTGCTGCTGTACTAAATGATGCTGTTGTCTTGCTTCCTATCCTCTATTGCTTCAAAAAGTCTCTTCTGAATGAACGTAAAAGCAGCTCAGACATCTCAACAGAAGGCATGCCTTCCTGTTTTGGATGTAATTTTCTGAAGGTAAAGATACATCTGTGATATTTGTGAAGAAGCCATCACCAGATTTAGGTGTAAGAAACAAATTCACATTTACATACAGTTGCTAGACTGTGGCTGAGCTCCACAAGTCTTCTCACTTGTCCATGGCGAAGTTGGGAGCCTGTCTAGTGTGGTAGGCTCTGAGAAAATGAAATCACTGGAGAATGGGGAAAGAAAGCAAGTAGGCAATTTTGTAGACAAGTTCAGTGCTCAGCATAAAGCTTCTAAAGAACAACAGCCAGAGTTGTTCCTTTGTTTTGTTTTGTTTTTTTTTTTCAAAGAAGTGAATATATGGTTTAACGTTTGGCCAAGTGTTTATGGGGCAGAACTTTTGAGTTTAATTGATATTTACTTTTTAAGCAGTTACACATTTCAGACAGTGCAGCATGAAGGAATGTCTAATGTACATTATGCCTTGCAAAAACAAACAAGTAAGAGAAGCAAGTCAGTCACATTTTCCAAACTAAAGCACACTTACAATAACAATGTTTTATTTATTTGAAAGTCAAACTGAGATATTTGAATTAGTAATTAGTTCTAAAAAGCGTCTCTTTTGAAATTGGATATACTAAATTGTGGGTGCACAGTTTTGAAATCTAACTGCTTAAATCTAACGGGTACATTTGTGCCAGGCGCACAGATGGAATGCCATTTATTAGTTTTGAAAGATAAATAATGAGTTAACAAAATAAGCTGAAATTTGTGTATCTGTGGATTATTGAAGACAAATCTCTTAACTTTCTATTTTCTTTTCTTCTTTCTTTATCTCTGTCTTAATTATCTGAAAAGCTCATAAATCAGCAAAAAGGTACAGTAGTCATTTTCTCCTAACTTTCTTAAATGCCTGAAAATATTATCCGCTTTATTCTGTTGCAGGTTCTTTAGAACTGTGTCTGTGGCCTGACACCATGCCAGCTTCTGTCCGCCTCTTTGCGTTCATTTTAAGATCCTGTGGTTTATGTTATGTGAATGTGGAAAGTGACGAAGCTGCAGCATGGTGCTGTTGTAAAGCCTGCGTGTTGCCTTAGCTCAGTGGACAAAGTAGTTGTCTGTAACGTCAAGGGAAATTGCCAAAGTAAATAATAGTCAGATTCTCATCTAGTTCCCGTATCACTAACTCAAATTATTTTATCAGTGCTTCGGGTGATACCAGTGGTTTGAAAATACTCTGCTATTTGTTCAGCTAAGGGGTATGTTAAAATTTTCCATAGTTTTTCCTCAGATGTCAGTACTTTGTGTGCTCTGGATACACTCGGTAAATCTGCTTTGCCCTGTGTCTTTCTGGGAAGGTGCTGTTAGTCCATAAGGCCATGAATTGGTGAATGATTCTATTATTCCTTCAGAAATTTCCTGCTGGCTGGAAAGAGCAGCAGTACTTATCCTCTTGAGGTACTTACAAAGAAAAGGGGTTTATGTAGGTTACTCACTCCTTATTGAGTGCATTTGGAATTGGTTTTAAAACTTCTTAATGTAGGTCAGTCCATCATTTATCTTCTCCAGAAGGAGAATCTGTAAATAATTTCAGAGATTCACTGGCGTATACTAGTTTGATTGAATCTCTACTAAATCATCTGGAAGTAGATCTTTCTCCTAGGCGGGAGCAGAACAAAGGGAACATATCTGTTCTTGTGGTAAAAAGGGCATGTCATCGCTCCTCCAGGAGTACAGCAGCTAGCTTCAAGGACCTCACAGTCACTCCTTTCCAAACTGTTGCTTGGTTGCTTGCTTTTTTTCCCCCTGCATTTGTGCATCCTCATTCTGAAGCCAGGGGAAAAGGAATGCGATGCTGAGTTCATGACAAGCCAGTTCTATAGCTTTGAGAAGGCACCAGACGACTTGCTGGTGCATGTGAGAAGGCCGAGCTCATGCTGACAGATGAGGTGAAGAAACGTGCAGCTCAACTTGAAAACTTTGTGAGCTTTGACATTCAGCACTAGTTTGCTCTCGCTTAATGGTTACTTAATAACGAGCAGTGGAGCCCCTTTGTTCAACTTGGCAATTGCACTGTCACCTGGGGGCCACAGTGTAGTGCAGAGAGAAGCGTTTGGTTGATTGGGAGTAAGCACAACTTGGTGAGGCTTTCAGGGGCTGGGACTCTGGAAACAGCAGTTCACTTGGAGTGTCCTTTCTTTATTTTCACATAGGAAGAGCTGACTGAAACTGCTTGCCCAGGCTCTGCTGGCTTTCCCAGGAAAGTGCTTGTACTGGGCCACGTTTTGACAAGCTTTGAAGCATGCCAAAATCAGCTGGAAAGGTCTTCCCAACAGAGTTAACAATAGTGGATTCGTCTGCGTTGATTTGCTGAGATGTTAAAGTTCATTGCAGGTTGTTTGGTTAGGAGTTATAAAAAGAAAGACGTTGTTCAAAACAGGAAAAGGGCATGAAGGAAACCAAATGCGTGCTATTGCACAAGCTTTACTCTGCTGCATATGGAACATAGTTGTAAAAACTGCATAAATCAGAACTAGAAACCAGAATTACATTTATAATTATACTGGTTGTTCTCATCATCAAGTCTACTGTAAAGACTTGAAAACTTAATGCTCTAAGAGCCCATCCAATTACATCTCATTAGCATTTAACTCAGCTCAGTAATCAACATCCAATGTGCCAGATTAGAGATGTGTCAAGTGCTCTCAGCACTTGCATGGAGTGCAAAATCAGAGCTATTAATGCTGTTCTTCTGTTTGCACCATGTCAGACTTACGTACATAGAGGAGTTTGCAAATCTGGAAACGTCAAGCAGAGCAAGCAGCTCGGGCTTTACGCTGTGTTGCACAAACCAGCTGTCCTTCAGCGCTCTGTGTGCCAACTGAAGAGATGCAGAGGAATGTGAAATCTCTTCTCTTTCCTCACTCTTACAGAAACCGTATGCCTGTCAGATTCCTGGCTGCTCCAAACGCTACACCGACCCCAGCTCTCTGCGCAAGCATGTGAAAGCTCATTCAGCCAAAGAACAACAGGTGCGTAAGAAGGTAAGACCCAGTAGGCAAACGGTGGCGCATCTCCAGACCTCCACACTGTGCTTGTTTTCAATTTACCTTTAGTTTATGTTTTTTTCAAATCGGGGTTCTTCTGCAATATCTCTAGGAAAAAATGCAAGCTGAACCTAATTTTCCTTTGGATTTTAATCACTCTTGCTAATCTGTTCACTTTATAGTTTTGCTCTTCAAACATCACCATTTTTTCAATTTCAGTTTGCTCAATACTTTATGGTCAAGCATTTTTTCCTGGTTGATCTTTCATATACAAATCCAAATTCTGCTGTCATTCGTGTAAAATATTCACACACGGAGTCTGTGCAATTAGCTAATAAATACATGCTAGCAAATCATCCCAAATTCAAGTGAAACCAGGCCAGGATACTATGGAAATGTCAGAATAAGAGTGCTTGCATTCGTCAGAATGAATCCGTGACTTTTTTGACCTCATCTGTGTTTTAAATGCATTTATAAATCATTCCTAACCCAAACTGCTAGTTATGTTCTCACCAATACTAGATTCAAGTAGGTATTTTGGTTTCTATGGGCGCAATCCCAAATTCATTATCATATGAGGAGGCTTATGGACACCATCCCAGAATCACAGAATGGCCTGTGTTGGAAGGGACCTCAAGCATCATGAATCTCCAACCCCTCTGCCACAGGCAGGGCCACCAACATCCTGATTTAATACTAGACCAGGCTGCCCAAGGCCCCATCCAACCTGGCCTTGAACACCTTTAGGGTTGAGGCATCAAGAGACTTGCTTGTTACACGTTTGTACTTGTGGTTTCTAAAAAGATGATTGGGACCCCACAGAGCTGGTGTGTGACAGAACAGACCAAGTACAATTACTTCCAATAAGCGGTGTTGATACCTTACCACTGCCAAGAGCTTCACAGATGAAACTGCCAGGCATGTTTAAAGGATGGAGAGCATAGCAGAAATGATAGTGTGGTAAGACAGAGCTAGGGAGCTAGCAGTTTGGAGAAAATGCCTAAGGTAAAACCCACAAGCTTGAAAGAGCGAAGGAAGGAACATGTGGAGAGAAGAAGCAGTAGCAGAACACAGGTGATTGTAACTTCAGAATTAGGGATGAGCCATGGAGGAGTTAGATGGATGTCGAAAGGTCTACTTTGCCTGCCTGCCTACCTTTCCTGCCTACTGATGTCCTTGCATCAGCCATGTCTTATCTTGCACTCCTTCTCTCCCAATGCTTCTCAGCATGAATTGTATCCCCTGTCAGTTTTCACTTGGTCAGTTCCACCGATCTGAATGTTTTTCCCCATTACTAGGGCCGTTGTCCACCCCAACTCTGCCCTCTACCAGCTGCATGCACCTTGAGTAATGGTGTCTAGAACATCTAGCCGCATCCAGAGTTGTGCACCCTGTTTCAGACAGCCAAGAAACATTCACAACATGACAAACTTTATTCCTGGAAGAAGGACTCTTCAGGCCTAGCAGCCATTCAGGTCCCCACAACCAGGACTGTTGTCTATGAAGAGAATTATTTCCCAAGATGGATGTCATTTGTTCAGCTCTGAGTATGGGGCTGAATACATTAATTTGTTATGTCTCCTTAGTTATATCCCATTGCTTGCTGAGGCCACTTTTCTAGTTCTGTAGAGGAAGGTGGGGAAAAAACTCTGAATCCAAACTTTGCATTAAGGGACAGAACGTACTTTTGGTTAAGCATCAAGAGGCCTTGAGCATAGAATGAAGAGATGGCAAATGTGGCTACACACAAACTACAAACTCCAGCTACCAAGACATCAAATATGTAGGGTTTTGTATCTCTAATCTCCCAGCTTGAGGAGTTTTCCTGCATGTGTCAATATACCCTCCCATAGCTTTACAATTATATCTTAAAATAATGTCAACTGCTTCCTTCCTACACCTTATTTGGTAGATCAGATCTAAATCTGCACTTCTCCAGTGGTTGGAAATCATATTCCTGTCTCATTTGCCCATGCTAATTCTAGGAATATTTGATCCTGTGCCTTTTTTTCTTCAATATAAAAGGTATCTGGAAAAAGCAGTAGATTTGAAGAGTATTTTGATCAGGCTCTCTTAAAAGGGACCAAGGTAAATCTGATTCCTAAAGAAATAATAAGCAAAACAAATATTTTGCTTAAGGATATAATAAGATAAAAAGAGGCAGCCTTTTCAACTAGTTAAATCTCAGTGTTATTCAGTCAGTGGAGTTTATTTTGGATTCCAGATTTAGGAAGAAATGGGAATAGTCCCTTGCTGGTTTTTGTTACAATTCTGCAAAGGCAGTAGTCTGTTATTATCTGCTTCCTGGAAGTTCTGTGTGGAAATGACTTAGCTAAGGAAGAAATTAACAGGCTGCTCTGCCTGAATGTCTCAGCTGATATGTGCTTCCAAAAGGTGCCATCTCTCATAGAAAAGAGAATGCCCTGAGCTCAGATTTTCTTCAGAGGAGTCCTGAATATTTTGTTTGTAGCTTAGATGACTGCAGTGGTAATATTTGGTTGTTCTGAACAGCTTTACAAGTACAAAATATGAGGAAGTTAACTGTTAATTTAGTAGTAGTCTAAGTTTAATTGGCTACAGACGCATTTTGTGATCCAAATGTTAGATGCTTATGTTGATCAAACAAATGGCTATGTAGTAGAATTCTAAATAGGTTTGCCTGGACCTTTTCTTTAGAATAAGCAAACCCATGGGAGACTGGTATGCAGAACTGTAAACGTAGAGCCAATAACTATTTATTAATGGCTATAGAATATGATGGCTGCTTGTGTAATGTGAGCACTATATTATGACAAAAGCTTGGCAACATCAGCATGTTTGAAAGAGAATTAGAAATGCTTTTCTTTCTTAATTCTCCTCTCCTGCTGTTTTTAATATGATCGACATTGTGGTTTTCTAGAGTTTGCTTCACACACTTTTGCCAGAGCTTTAATTTACATGGAGAACAGCTGACATATCGGTGATACCTCTTACACGTTACTGACAGCACGTTATTCTGCCAGATCTAATCTGATAAGCACAAGCACTTTTCTTTCTCTGTCAAATGTCTTTCCAAGTGTCACAGTTGCAGCGTCATGCAATCCTTTTGCACAGAACCCAAGGAACTACAGACAGCCTGAAAATGTGCGGTTAAGCTTCCAAGGAAGGCTTGAAGAAACACAGGGTACAAAGAACCGTTGTTGATTTTAGATTAGCGCACTCAACTTGTTTGCAGAAGAAAACCAAAGTGATCTCTAATTAGAAATGTGAACTGATAGATACATCCGTAATTGCACCAGGTTACGAAGAATGACATTGTGTTCCTTTCTTCTGTACGTAATCTTTAAGCAAAGAGACATATGAATTTAATTGGAATTAATTTGATTTACTTTGAAATAAAATGTTTGTTTTATCCTCCTCTTGTAGCTAAATTCATGTACTGATATCGAACAGGATGTACTCAGTGAGTGCTTAGCTATACAACAGCTCCACACATCTTCACAACACATTTTGGATGGGAAGTGTGGCAGATCTGTAGGTCATCATGACTTAATCACAGGTAAGAATATTTTGAATAAGTATGATGCTAAATGTCATATAATACAGAGAGTTTAAACCACTGAAGTTTCTGGGTATGATTTGCCAGAACGGAAGATGAAAGGAAAAAAAAATAATAATAATAAAATGAAATAATTATGAAATAATTTAGTGAGTTATTTGCTAAGGCTGGGTTTTTTCTTTCTTTTTTTTTTTTTTTTTTTTTCTAAGAGCTAGTCAGGCAAAGAGCTCTGGTTGAATCTGATGTGAGGAGGGCAGCAGCACCACTGCAATTCAGGCTCTAGCCATTTTTTCTTGAAAGCTTGCTTTGGCTTCAGCAGATGCAGGTGCATAAGCTTTGCTAAAGCCAAATAAATATTCCAGCAAAGATAAAGGCAGCAGTAAGGTTTTTCCATTCAGTGTCTGTGCTCTTTGAGAGCCACAGGAAAGTTGATGAGACTGTGCAGTATCATGCATGGTGTGCTTATAGCAAACAATATGGTGGCATACAAATGGAGCAAAAGCTTGAATTTAAAATGTGAGATGTTTTGATTATATTTCCTGAAAAGGCCCCCATATTACTTCCACTGATTCTGTTGATCAGAGCAGAGAGCTTTTCATTCTCAAATCTCTCCTTGTCCATGCAACTGTTGACCTCTTTTCCTAGTTCTTATATTTCTTTTACCCTTGACTCCAGCAACACTAAGTATCAGTGAACTGCAAAGCCAACATATTCCTTTAAAAGGTACTTTCCTTGATTCATTTTTTGCACATGCAAATTTCAGACGATGGTCAGTGAGAAGGATAGGCACAGAGATCTTACTTTGTCTGATTTGGTGGGACACTCTGAAACTTCTCCAACTCTGTAATAGCCATTTGTGGATGAAGGTAACCAGTAGTGTACCTGATTTCCAGGTCAGTCCATTCATAAGATGTTTAAACCATCATTGTAGCATTTTCTTGCCATTCTCTGTCATGTTGCAGACACATCCCGTTACATTCGGATCTGTTTTGGCTGGCAGATGTGTATGGGATGAATTTACTGCAGTGTTTTTTATCTAACTGTTCGAATGGTTTGAAGAGAATTTCCAAGAAAAAAAGAAAGCAGCAGATATTGACTTTTAATTCTGTAATTGTTTAAGTAGAAATGCATAGTAAAGCCAGGTTTGGACAGACCGATTTCGTAATTAGTTAATGATTTTCAGTTAGCATTGTGTACTCCTGTGTGTTCCATGATATGTCTAAGCATGGAGGATAGTTTGCAGTCTTTTTGAAAGCAATGCTTTCTAACTTTGTCAATATTAGAGAGCATTTAATGTTATGCAAATCAAAAAAGTCATAAAATGTTTTTAGCTTAGAGCTAAGTATCTGATGCATCTTGATGTAGGATGCATTTATCCTATTTCAGATCCACTGTGGAACAAAGGCTTGCCTAAGTAATGTTAATAAATATGTTTTAATTGATTCACTGACTTAGTACAAGCTTTCCAGACAAACCTCACCTTGTTCCTGCTGAGATTTAAAGAAAACCAGTGGTAGGCTGGCATTAGAAAATAAGAACGCCAGGTGCTAGTTCCCCTGCACCAGGGAACGACCTGGAGGTCTTAATTAATGTGTTTTGTGTTGTAAGAGCAATGTGCTGCAAAAAAATAATTTACTACAATTATTTAGGCAAGCTTTTCTCTTGGTTGTTAAAAATAACAATGACAAAATCATCCTGCCTGCCATCTCCTACTCCCTTTTCCAGTTTAAATTGCGCTAATACGTCAGAATGTACCTGGTGAGCAGAGTGGGGCAGGAAGGGAAATAACCCATCATTCGAGCATCGTTCCCCTGGGAGTCCTCACTCACAGTTCATATGTGGCTCCTCAGAAAGTTGCAGGAGGTTGGAGGGACATGGGGGGGATTATTTCAATTCTCTGGCTTTGTCATCTGCACCCTTGAAGATGCGTGAGGGCAACGCACAGCTCTGCTCTCCAACCCTACAGTCCAGCCTCCTGCTTCCAAGCAGGACAGGAAAGACAGACAATGCTGTCCTCAGACCAAGGTGCAGTTGTGCAGTTAGTAGCCCCAGGAAAAGCCTCTGATTTCAAATGGTCACAGTGATACAAAAGAAGTTTTCAGTGTACGTATAAGCAGCCCAGCCTTGGCCTCTCAGTGTCAGTTCTGAGAAAATCATCTTGGAAGTAAGAATTTTATCAGTTTACTGGTTTTTTTTTTGTTTGTTTGTTTTTTTTTCATATGATTTCTTTGCTGGTTGTATGAAGATGTCACCAGGATGTTGTAAGAGAAACCTAGGGAATCTTTGTGGGTGTTTCCATCTGGTCACCCCATAAGAGATCCCATCATATGCCCAGTATGGAGAAGTGCCAGGGAAAATAAATCAAGATTTGAAGCATTTCTTTACAGAAGTTACTTCGTATTGTGTGGTATAATTTCCATAGAAAAACTGTTCCTCTGTCACTGTCAGGGCTAACAGGCTAAGGTGCTGATCCCAAGAGATTTAAAACAAAAGGACATCCCTGCTGCTGCCTATAGTTGCATGTCTGCTCTTTCATATAAGCAGAGGTAGTATTTCTGGACGAAGCAGTTATATAATAATGTGTAGAATGTATATGGGTGAATACTGTTTATGATGTTCTCTTAATTCCACTTGAAAATATGAAAATGTTCATGGTTTGAACCTTTTTTTCCCCAAAGAAACCACATTATTAATGTGCGGAGCTCTGGGCTTTAGGGATCACTTGGATTCCTGGAGAGTTTCAGTTTTGTCTTTGTCCAAGTTGAAGCACATTTTAAATATGTCAGGGATGAAAGCCAATCACAGGAAAAAGAAATATGTAAGAAAACTCCTATTCCCTTGTGTCAAACTTCAAAGGAGGTTTGTGCTTAAGACTGGGTAAGACAGTGAGCAAAGGAATACTTAGCAGTCAGAGAAACCCATTGTTTGCTGAGACCTTCCTCTTTTTTTCCTCTTTATATCTATGTTCCTTCATGGCTGCACACATTTAGCTCCAGCAGCACCTAAGAGCTGCCATCACTCTCTTGACAAAGCAAGTTACCTCTGTTAGGTAATCCCATGCAGGAACTTTCTCTGGGCATGCATGGTCTGTTATGGTTTGTTCTGGTCTCTCCTGGCATAAAGCTGAAAAAAAATCCTCCTAGTCACAGATGCTCAGAGTACCATTTTGGCAACAGATGTTAAGGTTAAAGGCCAAGCCATTTAAAATACTGATTGATGGCACATTTATAAGCTGAGATGGTCAATGCGTGAAGAGGCCCAAGATGCACAGTTCTGAACAGGGCTGCACTTGCAGGAACAGTCATAACAGCTCCAAAGGCTTCTGTGTGACTTCAGGTTCTAAAAATATTGTATCACTGCTGGAAAAAAAAAGAATTTTTTTTAAGTATTGAAAATGATACTGAAACAGCAACTGCTCTTCTCCCTTGACTTCTTCCATTGCAAAGGCAATCACAGCTGCAAAGGAAATGCAGCATTTCTCTCCCTGAAGTGATTCTTCCTTGGTGTTCCAGATTGGCAGCAGGAAGAACTGCACCCTTGTATCAGCAGGTACCTCTTGCTTCCCCAAAGAAAGCTGTTCACTCTCACTCTTTCCTGATAACCTGCCACTGTTCCCTTGTAGAAGCACTGACTGCTTGGGCACATGCAGTTAGGTAGTCACAGGACTGCAGGCATAGCAGCAGCTCAAAATTTTGAGTGTCTTAAATCTGGTGTAAAAGTATGCATATTGAAACACAGCCCAAATGAGTTTGAGTAGCAGAAGAAATTGCTCAAGCCTAGTACTTAGTATAGTACATCCTTCCCAGTGCCTATGAGCAGAGGGTCTGTCTCTCTAAAGGAAGTAAATATTCTGTTAGAATGCCCTGCTTTTGCACTGTGTAAAATAAATTAGTTTTAACTTCAAGTAAGTACCAGTTCAGTTCTTAGTGACTCAACAGTAATGACTAATGTCTTACTGCAGTGTACGTGGAATCTCATAGAAAAACTCATCTTCCGTAGCTTGTGCCATGTGCCTTAGAAGTACTCTTAATTACGGGCAGGCACCCCCTGCAAGCAAAGCAAAGGAACAACAGGGTTGATATTTTTTGTGTCTCTTGGATTTCCCACTATCCAGCAGCTTCAGAGGCGGTCAGAGGCCTGATCTGATAGGAAGACTGCAGTTTTGGAGCTTCATCCCTGGGCCCTGATGCCCACATCACAGTGTCTGGTGCGAGAGCAGCCCTGCAGCTCCCTGTGTTCATCTCCCTAGCCCTGCACCTAAGGGATAGGAGCTTTGCAAATCAGCACTCTGGATTTAGGCTCACATCCATAGGGAGTGTGATCTGTGTATTTGTTTTGCTTGCCTCTGTCCATATGTGGAACGTGAGAGCAAGAGACACCACGTGTCAAACCGAGTACGAGCGAGGTGTTGTGGTGAGTAAAGGTGTAGGAGAAGGAAAACTCACTGATGAACTAATCCCACAAACCTCAGTAAGCATGCTTCAAACAAAGGCCTTGTTTGAAAAAAAAGAGTATGTTTACTGGCTACAACACTATTGAAATTTATCTTTTGAGAGTTTTCGAGCTTTTGGGGTGAGCTCTGAACAGAGCCCATTAAAACTATCTGAAGTCTAATATCCTTAGAGAGCACAAATCTTCTTAGATTCACCAGCTTCCTCCAAGCTGTGCTGCCAATATACTTGAGAGGTGTGGGGAGATACAGTCCAACTGTGAAGTGACAGTACATCTGAGTCACGTTGGTATCTGCCAAGCCTGGGAATAAGCATGTGAACAACAAAGATTTGTGGGAATGTATTGTATTATAAAATGGACTGAAACCACCAGCAGAATAATGGAATTCTCAGTGTAGCATCCTAGCTACTGACTTACTGTTTTCAGATGAGGCTTTGACGAATAAATCCTAGCATCACCTGGGAACATCTGACTTCTTAAAACTCCTTCTGTCTGCTTTTCAGTGCAGAAAGCAAGTTGTTTTCACTGGCTGGTTGACAAATGTTCTGTCTAGTGGGAGACAGACATGATGTGGTTCATTCTCATAGTTTTGGATCTGTCAGCAGCTGAGGACTCATTGTTCATGAGAGGCTTTTGACTCATCTGAAGGCCCTGACAAAGGTGGCTAGAATCTGGCCTTAGTGGTTCTACTCTTCAGTCATACAGAAACAGATGCTGACGTTCAGCCACTGCTTATCCAGCCAGAGAGAGCTGTCACACATTCCCTGTGGCTCCAGATTTTCCTGTTGTTTTCTGCTTGTTACATGACATTCAGAGGGTTTGGGACAAGTGCCATCGAGAGCCCTGCCAGTAAAGCAGGACACGTCAAAGCATAGCTGACTCACAGCCCGTTTACTGAATGTGTTACTCTGCACACAGTAAGCAAACTAGGAAAGGTGAATGCTACAGGAAGAAAGGCAAATAAAATAGCTCTTACAGAATGCACGAGGACTGACGTGCTGTAGCTGGACACTGTGGAAGCTGGCAAACCTCATCTACCCCCCACAACCTTCAGAATACAATGTCAGTGGATGTTCTAGTCCTTCTGTGTGTACGTACCGCAGTGGGCAAACCTATGTGAGGTGTATGGCAAGTAAACTTAGAAAACAGCCTAAGTACTGCCTCCGTGGATGAAGTAACTTCTGCTACTGCCCTGCAGCAGCGTGCTGTTCTATGCGTGTGTCAATGTGGGTGTGGGGGACAATGAAGGAGTCAGGAACTGTCACGGACTTACTTAGATGCTCCTTTCCTTGCTTATTTTATTTTGCAACCTGATGTATGTTTCACAGGCATGTACAGTGGTTCCAGCGCAAACCATAATGGTCCCTCACCAGGTATACTGCCTCATGACATCCCTTCAAGACATCATCCTCTTGACTCTGCCCTTTCCAGTCCGCATCACCATCAGTCGTCATTGGAGAGTGCCAGGGAAGGGTATGTGTTGTGAAACATGCTTGGCTTCTGTCTGACTAATTAATTGTTTGTTATAATTTGCATGGATGCTGCTTGAATGAAAAACACTGACCAAAAATAAGCTATGCCATTTGTTTTAGAATCATAGAAAATTTAATTTGATAGGGAGGTCAAAAGGTCATCTCATCCATCCTCCAAGCAAAGCAGGACAAACTTTGATATTGCCATCAGGCTACTCAGGTCCTTGTTTTTGTCTTCAACAAAATACAGAGGTTTCTTTTCTTCATAGAGTGCAATTGTATTTAATGTTTTTTATAATTCTTCCTTGGTGACTTCTTGTAGATTTGGATAAGTGCAGAGGACAGCTAAAATGAAAAAAAAATTCAAAGGGTGAAAAAGCAAGCTGTGACTCACTTGGAATGAAGCAGTGTTTGCCTTTGTAAGCTTCATTTGTGTCAGGATGGCAGGCTTTCTCACTTCCTTGCGCTCTGTTAGGACTTTCTGTAATACACCTTGCAGCTGCAAGCGTTAACCAGTAAGATCTTAATCAAGGGAGGATATATTATCACATCAATTATATAGATTGCATTGCTGCAGTATGTCATATGTCTGTACTGTTATTTTTTTGAGGATCTCAAAATATCTCAGCAGTAAAGAACCTGCAATCCACAAAACTCTGCTCTCATCCTAGAAGCTTCTATAGTGCCTACAGTGATACAAATCAAACATAAAACATTTTTCTTCTACGCACTTGGGACAGGGAGGGATAGTCAGATTTTGCTTTAATGATGGGAACCTGAGACACTGAGAGATTGTAAGACTTTTTTTAGTTAATGGTTTGAGGTTCTTTAATAAAGCCATCAATGGAGCGTGGATTTTTTCCATCTTTGTTCAGTAACTGTCTCATCCCTTCTTCTATACGGGGAAAAGAAAGCCCAGAAAGATTTTAATCATTCTCTTTTATCAATGGACAGAAGGCAGAATAAAGAACAGTGCCACTGAGGAAAATAGGAACAAGCTACTACATCTCTTTTTTTGAATTATCACGAAGGTTACTCAAGCTGTTTGTGCTCAACAGCTCTTTCTCCCTACCCTCCCACCCATGTTCCTGACTTTTTAATTCTTGTTGACAGTCTCATGCCTATGGCAGACAGGTGACCAACAGGAGGCACTGAGCACAGTGGGAAGATGGAAGTTTCAGCAAGTAAATGTGAGGTGTTCTGTAGCACAGAGGGCAGTAAGTGCAAACAGGAGGAATGGAGACTGAATCCAAAATGAAGGTAGTCCACAAGATATCCTTTCCTTACAGCATAGGACTGATTGAGTCCAGGGAACCAGAATGCTTTCCTCTCTCCGCTCCCCAATGCACTGCTTGGCTGTTTCTTCTTTCAGTTGATTCTAGGATAGGGTCCTTAGGGGAGGTAAGGCAACAAATCCCAACTGAGAGTGAAATAAACACTTTAGAAGGTGTATAGTTAATGAATATAAAGTTGCTATAATCATGAAATAAACAAGAGTTTGGCAAAGCAGATTATAATAACAAAAAGAGAATAGATAGAAAGCTTACCCATGTCCTGGGCTTGCTGCAAAACTCAGAGGAGGGATCTCCAGAAGAGGGATCTTCCCACTGGCAGTCAGCCCTTAAATGGGTCTAGGAGAGGTGCAGCCAGGCTCTGCCCCTTCTAGCAGCACAGGTGAACTGCCTGCACCTGTGCTCCTGTGGCTGACTCAGTGCTCAGGTGATCCATCAGAGGTTCAGGCTGTGATTCTGCAGTTCCCATACAGAAGGTTATCTCCAAAGTGGATTTGTTTCTAAAGCACTTCACCTTTTGGTACTGCTAATGAGAAAGAAAAGCAAAGGTTTGACCAGAATGATGGCAGCAGTCAGTTGTGCTGTTTGAGGGGCCACAGGCTCCCAGGTGAGTTCTCTCTCTCCCAACTCATGTTTCCTCCGAATGAGTGCAGTGCTTCCCTTCAGCCCTCACTCTGGGACTGAGCTGAGTTTCTCACTGAGCTCTTCCAGACGTTTTGATCATTTGCTGCTTAGGCCAAAGCTTCCATCAGAATGGTCTCTGCTGTTTTTGGTTTTAGTGGAATAAGTACTCTTTCTTGGAGAAGACATCACAGCTGATTTATTATCTCAGTGCTTATATAGGTAAGCAATGCAAAGTCTTTGCAGAAACACCGTGGTTAATATCCTATGACAAAATATCAGACTGAGATGAAAATAAATTTCTAATTACGAACCAAACATCAGGAAGTGGAGACCAGGAGGTATTTTTAAATAGTTATTTTAAAACAAGCCATTTATTTTCACGGCGTAGCAACTTGGAATTTTTCAGGATCTCAAATACCGTTTTCTAAATTGGAATAATCTGCATTCAGTGCTGTCATACCCCGTCCCAGTCCCTTGCTGTATGCGAATTATTTATGCTTACATTTTTTAATGACTGCGAAAATCAAGCCCATACATGACATGCTAATTGCCAGTATGGGAAGCTTAGTTTGAACTAACAGTCTTTGAATTTCATTTAGCACAGTTTTGTGTGAAGCATTCATTCATTCAAGTAGGAAAAATCAATCACTTGATAATCTAATATTTGGAGCCACTGAATTCGAGAACTGTTATGCCTTTGCCAGCTTATAGCACAATGCCATTACTCATATAAAATAGACAGTTTGCAACAGGAAAGAAACACCTAACACTACCTTTCTTCATGTGAACTGCTCTGCCTTTCTGGCACACATGTAATGTTTTGCCTCATTTGTCAGCTGTCTCAGCATTCATCTGGAAGTAAATGCAAAGAATTTCTATACTGTGGATCAGTATGATGACAAGGCTGGATTGCATAGTTCAAGGCTGCGGAATGAACCAAATGATTACTATCAAGAAATCTAATTACTGAGTCATCAAATATGTAAGATGCCAAAATCTACACAGGGCAGGGTACAAATAGTGTACTCAAGTTTGACAGAAGATTTAGAATTTTCTTTGAAGGCTTTTTATTTTTTTTTAATTAACAAAATAGAAGCTGTATGCTGTACTGTCCGTTGCCAAAGTCAACACCACGTGCAGCAGTCAATTTTCCCAAATGGTTTACTAAGACATTTAAATAGTTTGACAGAATTATCTAATGCACTCCAAAATGTTCTAACAAAATCTGACTTCATTACCAAATGTATTTATACTGGCATTATACAATACAGAGAATATGTTTTCAAATTCTAGTATAAAGTGTGTGCTAGACAAAGTAAAATTATTTGAACTTATATTGCTGTTAATTGAAATGAAATGCTTTGGCATCCAGAAAACAGGTTTGTCACGATCCAGGTTGGAATACATATTTATTTTTTATTTCAGGTGGCAAAATGTTACGTTTGCATTTCTTGTAGCATGTGCCACATACAATTTATTTCATTTTGCCCACTGCAAAGGTAGCCCACATCGATTTGTAGCAATATGAAGATGGAAACATAGCTTTTGATATTAAGTCCTACGCGAGTGTTGTGCTTGGCTTTCTCTCTGCTATTTTTTTGCCAGTATTACCCACATCATCTAAAAAATATACTTCGTTGCATTTGTAAATTTGAGTTTAAAGTATTTACTGTGATAAATGATCAGTTTAAGTGAAACCGATCTGACTGAAGTTAGATGAGTTTAAGTGGTGGCACAAAGTCAGGGATTTGCACCAACGTGGCTGAAGGGCCTAACAAGGTCACTTTGTAGGATCTGAACACAGTCTCTCTATATGTGGCCGTGAGGCCTTCAGTCACTTGTGTCGCTTATAACAGCACTTATGTTCTCCAGACAAGCTGGGGATACTGACAAATAAGAACTCTACCAAGAAGGTGATGTGTCTCCAAGGAAAAGGAAAGTGAAACTTTCTTTTATATATAATGCTTTTATAGATACTTACTACAGTAAGTTAGGTCATTTCTTCTTTGTAAACACAACGCTAACTGAAGAACCAGTGAGATTAAGGCATTTATGATGTCCATAGGTGATGATTAATGAGAACTTTGAATCCAGTCTTACACTTATTGTGAGTTTAATATCAAGGGTTAAGTAACCAAAGTTACATGAAAGACACAACTCTCTTTTATCCAGGCTTCTCACCAGCTAACTGCAACCAGTTCAATGCTCTAGACTCCCCTGTAGAGCCACTTACCCATACAAAATCACAAGAAACAGGACTTGAGACCAATCAGATGAAAAGAGACGTTTTAATCAGGGTACTTAAACATCAGAATTTTTGTTTGCTTGCTTGTTAGCACCTGTTAATTCAAATACCACAGAAATATTTCACTGTAAAGAGATCTCTGTTAAAGGTTTAGTCCTTAATTTCCCTTTACTTACAGTAAAACAAGGTACACAGAGCCTCCCTTTTTGCTCAATAAGGGAACACCAGATTCAAAATTCCTCGTATTTTTAAGGTTGAAAAAAGTATGCAAGATGAAATCTTGTGTGCTAGCTTTTTGTTTGGATTGTCACGTTGTACTTTGGCAACAAGAAGGGTGTAAGCCAGAACCTACCCACATTTCAGTCCCATAAGATACACTGCCAGGAGCTTCCATTTTAGATCAGAATCTGGCCCCTGCTCTTTGAGCTAGGAGGCAGCCTCCTCTAACCTCCCAACCTGTGCTCTGTGGCCCTGTGTTCAGCTCCTGCTTTGAGGGCCTCTTGCTCTCTGAGGGATGCTGGCAGGCATACAAGGGGTCTCATGGGTGCCTTCTCATTAGATGGGATGGGACTCAAATTGTGCCTATGAGTTTCACTGTCATCTGCAAGCGGTTCATCTTCTGCCAATGATTGTATCTGATATGAGATTTAAGAAATTGCTCCAAACCAGTAAGAGACTCCTTTCAATAGGCTATGTAAATTCCTTGATCTGCCAGAATCCATGGCCAGACCTGAAAATACACATGTACCTAATTCTCATTACCTTCTGTGATGATTGCATGTCTTCACTACTTATGGCTGAATTTCAAGTTTGTGAGCTCGTATACATAAAGTGAGGAGGAACTGCTTGAATCTTTGTATGAGACAAACTTTTACAGGAGAACTGAATACCTACACAGTTTTTATAGCAGTTCCTAGTTCCAAGGAGATGCATCATTCATTCATTGTGGATTCCTCTGGAGAATACTCTTCACTTATAATAGAATACACAAGTCAGTGTTTCAGGCTTTCTTTCAAAAGCACTAAAACCAATAACAAGAAACAGATATCTCTGACAGCTGAAAACATTTTCAATGGAGGAAGCCAAGAACCCATCATAATTTATCTCAGTGTTATAGACCTGAGCACGCAAAAGGGGCATCAGTACATCTGTCCAAAGAAAGAACAATGTACAGGTGCGGAGCTGAGGTTCATGTAACAAAGAAAATCAGTAATTAAAAGCATCTGGTTTCAAATCCCAAGTCATTTATCTCATTGTAGAAAATGTGATCAGAATTCATTTGTAATCATGTCCAGATAGACTTTTATAGTTTTTTTCCCCCTTAAAGCAAAATTAGCATTAGAATAGGCTGACTCCAACAATACAACAGTAAGTTACGGCCTGATCATGAGGTAAAATATTGTTTGGCCATCAGCAGAAATTGATGGACACGTATCTCATTTTTGTTTCTAATAGGGCTGGATTGACATACGTTAGAGAGCCTTACCCCAGGTAAGTGCACAGTGCTCAAAAGTGAGCACTGTGATCACAGTCACAGAATGGCTGAGGCTGACAGGGACCTCTCAGTCCATCAGGTCCAACCCCTGCTCAAGCAGGACACCCAGAACAGGATGCCCAGGCACACACCCAAGCAGCTCTGCAAGGCATCAAAGAGCCCCCACATCATCTCAGGGCAGCCTGTGCCAGACCCCATACCTGCAAAGCACTGATTTGCTTCCTGGCATTCAGGTGGAGCCTCCTGTGTCCCACTTTGCGCCCGTCGCCTCTTGACACTGGGCATTGCTGACAGGAGCCTGCCTCTGCTCTCTTTGCCCTTTCCCTTCATGTATGTATGAACATTGGTAAGATCTCCCCTTGATGACTGCCCAGAAGAGACCCTCTGAGCAGAACTATCTTAGTATAAGATTAAAGACAGTTACAAGAGTGGGAGGGAGTTTAAATGAATTGGTCAGAGCAAATCAAGAAAAACTTAAAATGCATTTAAGCACAGCTCATTTGTATTAATGATTTTAGCTATTACTAGTTTTTATCTGCAGGTAAATCACATGCTTACACTACACCTGTAAAGCTCATTTTTTCTTTTTCTTTTTGGTTTTCTAAGCAAAACTTCCCCAGTTAGGTGTAAGTTACATACACCAAACACAACAATTTGCCACGGTGTAATAAGTCATTATCTTAACATCTCTCACTACTCAGTATACTGCCTTTTACAGTGTAAACTTGAAGAAAGCAGCATGAGGAACCTGTAAAGAATGCATGTACACCTGGAAGTGTCTTGCTGCATACTTGCCATAGAATAAGGACCTTAAATGACTAAAATAAGACAGAGAAGTCAAATGTGCAGTACACATCAATATCTGTGTTTGATTGCATGTCTTTCTAATTTACTTCCTGGCAGTCATTTGAACCTAAGGCTGTGCTTTTTATCTAAAGATGTTTTGATACTATTTAAAGCATGCTAATATGTAATTACTTCCCTAATATATTTTCCTGTCAGATTGTTAGAATAAGATTTCAAATTCCCATCAGGTCAGGCAGCTTCCACTGAACTCTACTGATTCATCAGTTTCTTTTCAAGGAAAATTACCAAATGAAAGCTAATAAATAAAAATGTCTTTTAGATTGACACAGTTCCAATAGCAATCAACAAGATTTAACTGCTCTGCAGAATTTGCATATCAGGTGAGAAGTGTAGAAATATTAATTTAACATAAGAAGGTCCTTGTTTGCGTAGATGTGTCTCTTTGTGCAGATAGAGAAGTGGGTTACAAAATGCTGAGCTATGTTATACCCCCAGCTATGAGACTTGTGCACATGTTAGAAGGATTGCGAGTGTTTCAGTGTCACTCTGGATCCAAAGAGAAGGTCTTTGAGAGTACCAGGAAAGGACTCCTCTGGGTTCTCTATTGATAATTTTCATCCTGAAGCTGTTTTCATATCACTGTTGACCGGTATTATTATTTTAAAGCAACAAAATGACTTAATCTTAAATCATGTTAAAATCTCCTTTGGATAGTGTTCCCCATAATGTTTGTGAAACCCCTCTTACTCTGAGTATGCTCACATACTCACTTGTTGACACAGGGAGAGGGTGAGTGAAGATGTGGAACTGGATTAAAGTACTCCATTGGTTCTATGATTCTGTAATAAAACAGGAGGCATTACTTTTGGAGAAGCCTTTGTAGTATCATAGAACCCTAGAATAGCCTGGGTTGAAAAGGACCACAGTGATCTTCTAGTGTCAACCCCCCTGCTATGTGCAGGGTCACCAACCACGAGATCAGGTTGCCCAGAGCCACGTCCAGCCTGGCCTTGGATGCCTCCAGGGATGGGGCACCCACAGCCTCCCTGGGCAACCCACCTGAGTGCACCAGTAGTCCATACTTACCTAGAAGCTATAGGAAAGGACTGGCATTTCCTTAGTCCTACTTTGAGATGTTACACCTGGAGGTACACACACTGTGTTAGCAGCAGAGCCAGGAGTAGAGGCCAAGCCTCCCAATAACAGGCATTGTTTTCAAGCTGGCTACAGCAAGAAAACAAAAAACAAGATCATGGTGTCCTATCTTGCAGGCATAGAACAGAGAATGAGTATCATACAGGCTAACAACTTGTTTGCTCACCGTTTATAGAAAAGGGTAATAAAATGCAGCGATGCCCAGCAAGGTGCTTTTCAATGAAGGATTTATAACATATCAGGGAGAGAGGGGAAGAGGAGAAAGGAAGAAAGAAAGAGAAAGAAAAGATTCCTTGCATTCCAGAAACACAGCCAGAGGCACCTGGCAGTGATTAGTGCAAAGGTTCACCAAACTTCAGATAGAGTCCATCTTAAAAAAAAGGAAAAAAGAAAAAGAGTGAACAGTGTAACTGTTTCCTGAGCATGTGCTGACAGAAATTCCCCTAGGGCAAGACCCAGAACAGAAACACGTGGCAAGAGATTGGGCGCTATCCAGAGACCAGATTAGCAGAGCTTTACACATCATTTTTAATATTATGGGAAGAGATGAAAATCAGTGTTAACTTTTTTTTTTTTTTTCCTCATTTGAAAAAATAATTTCCTAGTCCTGGAACTCAATTGGACTTTCTCACAATATAAGTAACTGCAATGCCTGGGGAGAGAATTTATGAATGGAATGGTTAGCATGCTGGATTTTACAGCAGAACCTGGTTCTGTGGAAACATCTCAGATTTTGTAGCTAGCTGCAGTATGCTGTAGTAACTTATGCCAAAATATAGAGCTTCTCTGCTTAGTGCTTTTCATGCTGTTGCTTTATTATATACTTCTCTCTTAAAAAGTCTCAAATTCTAGGTAGTGGGATGTGTCATTATGGTATACATGAGAGCTGTGTTACAGTATGGTCCTAAACCCCCCATATATTAAAAGTTAGAGATAAAGGACAGATGTTTTTCAGTCTGGATTTGGTCCTTTTTTCACTGAAGTCAATGGGATATGGGTTGAGGTTGTTTGTCTTGCTTAGAAATCTGCCAATCAAGCCATCACATCATTTAAAAAAAAAAAAAAAAACAAAAACAAAACCAAAAACCAGACAGTTTTCACATTGGCAACATCCTGATCTCAGATATTTCTATTTTGTGGTTATACTTCTTTCAGTTATTATTCAAGAATCTTTGTTCAAATTATTTTCATTATTTTCCAATTTTCAATTTAATTAAAGCATTTTCTGCTTAAACGTTGTGTGTGTGGGTTTTGGCAGTTAAGACAGGATGAACCAGATGATGAAAGAATTCCTCTTAAAACAGCTCTAAATCTGGCTTTACAATTTCTTACTCTGTTAATTTGTCCAGCAACAGTTACTGAACAGCCTAGCAAAAATAAAATATACAACTGTTTCTTACTCAGACTGAGTACTGTGGATGAACATAGAGAACATACCTCCATCTTGACACAAAGGTCAGAAAAATCCATCTCCATATGCATTTATTATGGGTTCCTTATTTTTCAAGATTGTTGGAACATGACATTTTGCATGCATTGTGAAAATACACAATTTTTTGTGCACCGCTGTCTGCTAGGAGAAACCAGAACCAGAGGCAGGATAAGTAAACATAAAGCAAGCTAACAGTACTTGTAGCCTACAAAGTCTTTGGTAGAGATTGCTGCTAACTCACAGCATTCCTACATAGTTCCTTCACATACATCTTTCTTATGATTTAATCTTAACACTTATAATAAATGTTAAAACAATCACAAGAAAATTTAAGTCTTGTTGAGACTTCTCTTTGAGATTCTTAAAGACCTGTGCTTTTTAAAGATGAGAGGACATAGATTAATATATTCTATATTTTGATTTTTAATTTAACAAAATCCATCAGTTAAGGTTGAGATTTCTGTGTTTCCACTGCTGTGAGTGGCAAATGCTTTGCAGCAGAGGCGAGGAAGTGGCTCGTGGTCTGTGTCTGCCGTTTGTGTTAGTGGTTCTTCATGGATAGTTCCTCTCATCAGACTTCAGGAGCTTACTTAAGAAGGGCCATGAAATCAAGTGATTTAAAGATAATGTTTAACACAGTATAGAAATGTTTGCAGCATTATAGACAAGATATGTTATCAACTCAGGATCAGTTCTTCCAATACCATTCTGTGGATGATGGTATTACAAACACAAGACTTTTCTGACTAGTCTCTTTACTTAATTGCCTACTGATACATCCTCAGGAGAGCAGTGCACTAGACTTGCAGTTCCATCTGAAATCATAGGTCCCTCAAGACCAGTATTATGTCTTCAGCGCCATCCTACACATGGTGCTTCAAAGGGAGTTTGAAAAAACCCTCCATACCTGGTCAATCACGTGAAGTTGTATGATGAGTGAAGAGTGAGAATTCCTCTCTGATTTCTTGGGCGATCAGTTTACATCCTGAAGCACAAGATTTGATTACCTCTTGCTTAGCATGGAAATGTTGGTTTTGGCCATTAAATTATTCAGCCCGTTTTTACAGCACTTATCTCCACCGTTTGATTCGGTGACTTCCTGCGGCTATGACTGCCCCAGGCCAGAGCATGCTGCTTGAGAAAGTGCTCCTTTTGTTTCAAACCGACCTGCCTCTCCCAGTGGTGAATGCTCTGTTGCTCCTGTGTCTTCAGCAGGCTGGAGAGGAGGCTGGCTCCTCTGCTGTGGCACTGCATTCTGAAAAGCTGTGTTTCAAGTTCACTTCTTTCAGTGCCACACTTATAGCTTAGGAAATTTTACTTGCTGAGAAACCTCTCTCACTCTTACTATTCTAGCATTCTTCAGCTGGTTTAACTCCTGCAGTGATTTAATACAAATACAATCAAAACTGAAAGCAGCTCTTCTGTATTCAGTGTTGATGCATAATATCTCTAATTTCTCCAAATTTGGTTTCATTTTGCATCCTGCTGTCCACATTGAGTATATTCAGATCTGTTTTGAGTTTCCTGCAAGCACCTGAGTACCTTGCCAGGAAACAGAAGTATTTTCAGTGAACAGTCACCAGTTCTCCCTTGCTTTATCCAGATCACAAGTAAACATTCTCCTTAGCACCTTCCTTCAGACCAATCCAGGCAGCTTGCAACATGAGCCTCTTGAGCTGTGGTGCTGCCAGTTATTTGTAATTGTTAAGCAGCAGCACTTTTGTCTGTGATGCATGAAGCACTGAAGATGCAGTTTTGGTACCATGGGGACCCAGAGAAGTTAGAGGAGAACAGGAGATAAGGAGGCAAAGGCTTCCAGGTTTTGGACAATGTATCCTCCAGTTAGGGTGTTCACCATATAAAGCAAAGCTTGAGACATGTGTCCATCACAGGTACTCCTTCCAGGCTAGGAGGATTTCTGGGCGCTGCACCACAGTGCTGACTGCCATACAGAAACACACCCAGAGAGCACGACAAATACAGAAGTTTCCAGCCTACAGATTCCTGTGAATCCTCAAGCTATTCCTAAGAAATGCACAAGATACTGAGAAGCACCTACTATCATTAGGTCCAAAGTCACCAAAAGTCATGAGATTAAAAAGACTTCCCTACTTGCCCCATGTATCACATCCAGGAACGTTTTTTAGCAACAGCAATTCCATCAGTAGGCAACTAAAAATCTGCTGGATCAGAGAGGAAATCCAGCTAGGAACATCATTAATGTCTATACTGGGAAATAGATAGGAATAAGGTAAGAGCATGATTAAGATGTTACCCTTCTCCTAAAGGACATAGTGGGACACTAAAAGCCTTGCAGTGTTTTGACTTATTACTTGAGATAATGAAAGCGCTTTATCATCAGGCATCCTTATAGAAAGGTGGAATGTACTGACAGTCCAACTAGATCAGCAGTGGAAGCAAGCTGTAAGAACTATTCGTCTTAGCTTTGTCAGTAGCATTAGTGAGATAGGAAAAAGATGCATCTTCTCAGACAGAAAGAACCAGGATAGTTAGGAGCCTTAAATTTAATGAATTAAGGAAGGATTTTTTTCATGTATGTGTGAGTATTTATCTATAAGCTGCCAATATAACTATATATAACTATATATATATATATATATATATATAGTTATATATATGCACAGATATACGTTAAAAGGCCCCAAAAGGACCTGCAGACTTACTGAGTTATGCAAGTTACAATTGAAATAAAATATAGGGCATATATTTATTATTAATATACAAACCAAAGCAAACTGTGATTGTAGTACAGCATTAACAGGAAATGTACAGGCTGTTAGTTACTGAAACATATGCCTGAGCTACTGCCTTGGAATTTTTGATGTATCCAGCTGAGTTTCTGGCTTAACTAGTTCAATGTTTCCCCTTCCATACAAAAGGCATCTCCTTTTAAGTGATTTAATTTCTATCAGGAATGATTCTGCCTATCCTTTAACAACCTGAGTTATCACAGTGACATGATTAGTTAACAAACATTTAGGACAGAATTAAAGGCAGGGCACTGGTGGCTGAACAGTCAGTTGATGAAAAACTTCTTGAGTCTGACAGAATACATGTGCACACAGAGAACAATATTTTAGGGGCCAGCTTGAGCTGTTGGCATTGTGATGGCTATTTTAAGAAGGCAAATTCCCATATTGGCCACTTATGCTAATACAGATTTTTCTGCTAAGCAATGCTCTTTCCTAGCTAAAAACTGTTCCCTAACTTAACGTGAAATCCCATACATGGGGGAGACCGAGGAGAAAGCAGTAGATTCATGGTTACCTGCTCAAACTGCATGAAACCCTTCACACGAGAAGGCAGAGAGCTGAGCATTACACAGAGCTCTCAGGGCTTCAGCCCAAGCTGCTGCACTACAAGTTACTAGGATACTGGCTGCCTGCAGGCAGCAATGTTTGCTGAGCCCCAGCACCGTGCAGGCAAAGCAAGTGGAAGCAGGGAGCTGGCAGCAAGGCTTGCCTGGCTGGAGCAAGAGCCCCACACCTCCTCACCCTGCTGCCTCCTGGCAAGGTGCTGGTGTGCCTCCCTCCTGCTCCCAACAAGCCATTGCAAAGCTTTGAGGCACAAACCCTGGCAAAACCATTGAGCTCATACACAGGAGAAACAAGAATGCGAAAGAATGAGTGGGGACAAGCACTGCTTTAAAGTAATCACAACAGCCGTTCAATTCGTCTCACAGGGTTAAGATTTAAATAACCTTTTGGAAGAGTGAAACAGGGAAGCTGGCTTTTTCAGAATTCCCACAGCCAGACAGCTCTAATGTACTGTTTCTGCTGTGCAATATATTTGCACAGAATTTAAAAATGCAATTTCCCCACAGGGCAAACAAAGCCTTCAGTACAGAGCAGCCAGGCAGGCCTGCATGGGGCTGCATCTCCAGCAGTGGCCAGCACATGGCATTCCCAGAGCAGGCGCAGAGTGCCTGCTCACCAAAACTATTTTCCTCCCTCATTCAGAGTGGTTTCTGGCTCGTCCAGCCTTGGAGTCTTCACTATATCTTTTGTTTCTCTTCAAAATGTGTGTGTGGTCATTATCCATATAAATGTCACTATCATGATCTCTTTTAGCTGTTATCCTTCCAAAGAAAACAACTGCAATCTTTTAATCTGCTTTCAGATAGAAGTATTTCCTGGCTTCTGCTAGCATTTCTGGCATGTCAAGGACAATGTCTCCATGTGCCATTTGAATGGGCTGGTGACCATTCTGTCACTTGTGGTCATGCTTTGCCAGCACTCCCTGGCAGCATTGGATGAAACTGCAGCAATGCTTTTCTGCAGGTTCCAGCAGATAAAGGCAGCCCCATCTGCATGCAGTCCTCACCACTGACACATGTTGGAGAGAATCTGTGGAAGATCCATCATGTAGCCGGGCAGCACGACAGATAGTTTTGTTTACTGTTTCTCCACTGAGTCATTTGAGGAGAAAACTACAGCCACATGGGAGCTGATCTTTGCATTTAGCTGCAAAGAAACTCGATATTTTCCCCAGGGCACCTGGTCCTCAGCAGAGCTGGCTCCAGAGAGCACTTTCAGCCTGGGACCTGATGAGGACACCGCTGACCTTGCACTGCCCGCCCTGCTGCAGCCCCACTCCCTCATTCCTGCTGTGTCTGCAGCCTGAGCTTTTCTTAAGTTTTTGCTGCAGAGCTCTTTTTAATATGACCCTGAAACAAAAACAAGCAAACAAACCCCACAGACTAATAAGATTGTATTTGCATGTTGGCTTTATAATTCTGCTTCAGTTATCTGTACGTGTTGCATACCTTTGCTTATGAGGATTATGTTTCTCACAAAAGGTTTGTTATCCAGTCCTTAGACATTTGGCTTGAAAATGTCTTAATCCACTTGTATAGCCAATGAATATAAAGATGCTATAATTATGAAATACACAAGAGAGTTTGGCAAAGCAGATTATAATAACAAAAAGAGAATAGATGGAAAGCTTACCCACATCCTGGGCTTGCTGCAAAACTCAGAGGAGGGATCTCCAGAAGAGACCCTTTCCTAGTGGCAGTCAGCCCTTAAATGGGTCTAGGAGAGATGCAGCCAGGCTCTGCCCCTTCCAGCAGCACAGGTGAACTGCCTGCACCTGTGCTCCCGTGGCTGACTCAGTGCTCAGGTGATCCATCAGAGGTTCAGGCTGTGATTCTGCAGTTCCCATACACCATTTAACAATACTTGCTTATTTCTTCAGTTAAGTTTGGGGAAATTTGATCTTTCTGCAGTCTGTATTGCATGCCTTATTTTTGTGTTTTGAGGTGGTGGAGTTATTTCATCTTAGGATTGGCTTTGACCGGTTGATTTATTTAAAGCCCTGTTAATAAGCATCACTGTGCCACTATGCCACTGTGACAGCTTTTGGCAGTGTTCCTCTGCCTACATGTTAAATTTGAATATGCTGAAAGCTTGCTCCAAGCAGACCCCACATTTGAAGTGTAACCCTGGGCTATTTAGCAAAAAAACATTTGTCACAGCTATAGTAGGAGGTGAAAAGGTCCAGTTTATAACAAGTTACTCATTTGCAGGGTTAATTTAATGCAGCTATAAAAGAGGCTTAAGCCTGAATGACCAGATTTTTGGTCATGTCTTCTGCACCACGACATCTTTCTGTCCGAACGGCCAGAAGAGTTCTCCTGCATATGGTTCATCCCACGTGGGCCAGCTGCTGCACCTGCCTTGGTGGGCTGGGGGCACTCTATGGCCAGGGGAAGCATTGAAACCTCTCTGCCAGTGGTGGAGCACAGCCCAGGGATTTCATGGCAGAGGGCCAGCGAGGCTCTTCTTCAGCTACTCCAGCTTGCTGTGGGAACACGGGTCCGGGTCTGTCCCCCAGCAGGGCTGTCCCAGCACTCCTGTTGCTGGCCTGACTCCTGGCTGTCCGTGGGGAATTTCCATCTCTCAGGCTCCACCCTGCCCAGTTTTACTCTGAGAGCTGCTGCCACAAGCAAACCCTTATTCAGGCCTTTTCTTTGAAAGGACAGTGCCAGCTGTTACAGTTAATTCTGTATTTCTTGCAGTGAAGTCTAAAAAATACTGTATGAGGAATAATTGAAAACTAATGCTTTTCTTTGTCTTGGCTGAAACCCGGGTAGAAAGCTTTACCCAGTACAACTACTGAGGCACTTGAAAACAATTTACATGCTTTTCCTTATTCTGACTTATTCTCCACTTCTGTTTCTGGACGTGTTTCTCAGCTTACCAAATTTCAAATTAAAACTGACCCGTATCTAAGTTGCTTTCTGAGGAGTGATGTCATTTTGATTCTGTCACTACGATTAGTACAGGAAGCCAGTGTAAAGAAACATAAATCATTTTCTAACTGCCTTCCCTGCTAATGAAAATCTGAAAGCAGCAATGCATTGTTATCTTTCTTCTACGGCATAATTTATAGCTGCAAAATAAATGTTTCTCAAATCTCGCTGTCATGTATGTAGGACCTTTCAAGTATTTCATTTTCCCATATTTGATATGTGAAGTTTTTCTGAATTTTCTTTTTCTAGGCTGGCTCCCAACATAATCTCTCCACTTGTCAGCCCCCTGAAATCATTAGTTCCACCTTCCCTACTGCAGAAACACAGCTCTCCATCATCGCACAGCCAATCACCAAATGGGCAGCAGTTTTCTGGAATACCAAATAAACCGTACGCTCAATTTCAAAATCAGTCTGTACAGCAGGGATCTCAAGGTAACTTCCTTTCTTTTTTCCTTTCTTCTTTTTCTACTTTTCTGATTCCTAGTTGGGAAAAACTAATTTACTTCAGTTTTTGCATTTTCTGTTCATGTTATCATATTAAGGGTCTGACAGCGTTCCAATGGAAACTCCTACTTTTAACCTGCTTTTACCGAGGCAGAGTCAAAATTCCAGAGCATTTTTAACTGTGATATCATATTATGACAGGGAAGGGTATCTCAGCAGCACATGTATTGCATTTATTCAGCTTCTTTTTGGGACGTGATTACAAAAAGGTGTTTGCAAGAATGAATTATGCCCACAGATCACTCTGATTCCAAGATCAAGTGAAATAGTGCTGACTCACTCGCTGACTGTCAGAGGTTTGCTCTCACAAAGCAGTAGATGCCTACCAGCTACACACCTCGCCTGACTGAATATCCAGCCTTCATCCAGTTTAGAGAGAGTGAGTCTGCCACATCAAAAGTCATTTTAGCTTGCATGCTAAAACAAAGGAAGAGGTGCACCCTTTGGCAGTGTTCCGTTCTATCAACTGATGCTGTTCTATCCGATGATGCTGTACCAGTTGTGATCTTGGATAAAGAAAGATTATTTTCCTATTTGATGTTCAGCAGTTTTGTTTATATATTGTTATGTGTAGTAAAGATGCTCTGCAGAGCTATAGAGTGTCAGTGTAATTTGAGGGCAGGAGTGGCAGCAGTTTAGCAGCTATCCCACTGCTTAATTTAAAGCACTTTTTTGTTCTGAATTACCCAGCCTTTTTAATGGTAGCTTCTTTTCCTATGCCTGAGTTCTGCTGTGGTACCTGTACAATTTTTGAGGTGTAAATTAGCAAGTGATGTGATTAACACAGATTCTTCCAGTAGCAGAAGCTTGCATACGTAAGAAACACGTTACGTAATCCAGATGGTATGCTGCTGAAGTGTGGTGAACATTCACAGTGAAGAAGTGTGCAGGACATCTGTCTGGTTGCAATGTAACCAAGCATGTGAGTTTGTACAGGCAGATAACCAGTTTCTTCAAACTCTCTTCACTGCTGTACTGTCGTGTGCATGAGGTCGTTCTTGGGTGATGGAGGATTACACACGATTAATTTACCTGTGGGTAATAGGGGAGCTTTGCCTCCTCTGAATAAATTCTAAGGCAGCGCAGGATTTTAGCACAATTTGCAGCTGTAATGAGGTTCCTTATCCCAACACTTCCCTCTGCCCTCCAGTCCCTGAGGACCATTTTTGCTCTTTAGTTGGAAGGCCTTAGCCTGAAAAGTTAACGCAGATTATATTAAATGATTTGTGCCAAAGGAAAAACTAACTCAACCTGATGCTCAACAGATTACTCAATTTTAAAAGATTAACTCTGTGAGGGAAAAGTGGCAGATTTATGATAGCACATAATGATATATGATTATGTTACTATAATGAGCTAAATAACTACAAACCACAAGAGGAAAGTTTAGCAGCTCATTACTGTGGCAGAAACAAATGCATAGACAGAACAAGTTTTGAACCACTTAAATAAATTGACTTTATTCCTTAAGAGAACCATATTTCCTTTTGAATGAATTGCTGCTTTCTAAGCGTTATGTCGTAGGTTTTGAAAAAACAATAATTTTCCACTTTGGCCAAATGTTGAAGTATTATTATAAATTCATAATGGAATTGGTCATTCAAAAATCAATTTTGATTAGCAGCCTTTGAAATCATTTGCTCTGTAACCTGTATTTAGCTCTGCTTGCTTTAAGTCTTTTTTGCCTCTGAGTTCATTAACAACACATTTTTCTAATGGATTCCTCAGAGATTTGTGAGCTTTGAATTTCTGCTGAAAAAGGAATGCTATGTAAGTTTAGCTGCAGAAGTAGACGCCTGTATAGAAGTATATAGATACTGTGGATCTGCAATTTTCACAAGACAGCACGCTGCATCGAGCTGATAGCAGAAATACTGATAATGAAAGAGTAATAAGCTGCAATATTTATGTGTTTAAGTCTGGTTGTGGTAAGATCACACGGAAATCAGCATATGCTGAAATAATTTGGCAAGCAGTAGAATCCTGTAGTTAGTTACACCTGACAAGCTTTTTCCCCAGAAATTGTATGCAATCTGAAGAACTTATTTGTACATCCATGGGAATGACATAAGATGGCACGTAATGGACATATTCCAATCATTTGTTCATCACATCATTCATTTTAAAGCTGCTTAAAGTTTTAAGGTTGTGCCTTACAGAAGCAGCTGGTGCGCTGCGTGAAGTGGCAAACTGCAGTTTTTGTGTCACAAGTTATTTCAAAGCAGAATTTTAGCTAGACGTTACACGTGGAATTCACTTTATTCCTGCATTAACTGTTATATTTCTACCTGTACTGTACATAAAACATGTAATAGCGTTCATTTAAAATGACAGGAGCTCAGAAAATGTGATTTGAATCAAACAAAGTGAAGGGAAACCTGAAATCCATGTGGAAAAAAAATATTAGTGAAGCGCTTGCCAAATTGGTGCTCCTCTCTGCTCTCCTGGCAGGAGCAGTGCTATTTACACCAGACAAGCCTTCTTGCTTACTTCATATTTTAACCACTGGAGAGAGTTTGTAAGAACTTGTAAAAAATGTTCCGTGCTTAATTTTCGCTAGCCAACTATTTGTGGTTGCTAATTGAACCATGAGTTACGAGATTTTAATTGTATGTCAGGTCCTCATATTTCTGTGATAGGTGCATGGGAGGTAAGCCAGGCAGAAGTAAAGCATTTCAGAAAACCAAAAGGAACTGTAACAAAATGGGGTTTGGAAAACAAGGCTTACAAAGAAGCGACTGAGGGAACTGGGGCTGTTCAGTCTGGAGAAGGGGAGGCTGAAGAGTGACCTCGTCCTTCTCTGCAAGTATCTGAAAGGTGGTTGCAGGGAGAGCTAGAGAATCACAGAATGCTTTTTTCAGAAGAGATTTCAGTCTCTTTTCTCAGGTGACAAGGCAGGTGGGTAAGTAGTGGAATGGGCTGCCCAGGGAGGTGGTGGAGTCACCATCACTGGCAATATTTAAGAGATGCGTGAACGTAGCACTAAGGGACATGGTTTAGGGATGGGGCAAAGTAGGTCAGGTTGATGGTTGGACTTGGCACCATTAAAGGTCCTTTCCAACCTAAAGATTCTATGATTGTACAATGAAATGGAATGAACCGAAAGCATCGTTAATACTGAATGTTTAAAAACATATAAATGCAGTAAAGTTCTGTCTTGTATTGTATATCCAAAGTAAACATTGTATTGTCTGCAAGCATCAATTTCATGTCCTGTGGTTGTGTAAAATTCACAAAACCTTATCTGGCAAGAGCACCAGTTGTTACAAAAGCCCTTGTGGTTGCTTTGGCTCACATGGCCTTTCGATCTCATCTAATTACTTTGGTGTTTGGAAATACAGCCTTTAAACAAGCTGGGAATTTTCCCTTTTTGTTAGTGTAAAAGTTACACAAGGCTCAAATCCTCTGAAGCAGTCTGACTGGCCTCTTGAATAATACCAGGCTACTGGAGGCCATCAGCATCCTCCTACCAAAAGAAACTCTGACTGTTCTGCTGAAGCAGCAGGTGGGAGAATAGAAGGAGTAGTAAAACTCATGAAGAAAATCTTACTGACGTCGCAACTCCCTGATCCTGCATTACTGCAACCTGGAGGTATGCATAGGTTCGATCACTCCAAGAGTGACTTCCACCTTCCAGGACAGCATGGTGCTCAAGGGCTGCTGCTTCTGGCCCTCTGTTACACCAGTCCTGCCGACCCTGTAACAGACCCATCTGGGACAGGGGGAAAGACCAAGCCTACAGGGCCAGCTGGTAGCCTGGTGCTCAGTGCCCAGGGGCTGCTGCTTCAGGCTCTCTGTAATGCCAGCCTTGCTGACCCTGTAGTGGACCCATCCAGTTCTGTAAGGAAGGCCAATCCACCCAGGCTGGTTGGCAGTCTGGCACTCAGTGTCAACCAGCAGCTGTTCCTCAGGAAGGACCAGTTTTTTGTCCCTGTCCCCATCCAAGTCATGGTAACTGGAACGGCTGGGTCCCTTTCTAGTGAATAGAGATGTGGACATAATGATGGACAGGAAGAGAATCAGGCTGTGTTTCATCCTGTTCTGTCTCAAGGAACAATCTAAACACACAAAGCAGCAGTCAATCAGAGCAGAGCTCACAGAGCTCCAGCAATAACAGGACAGATCAACTGCCCCACGTGTCTGCGCTGGGAGGGGCTGCCAATGTGACTGTACATAGTGGTGTACACCCCGCTCTGGTGTCACAGAGCCTATCCTCGGGGAACCAGCCATAGTATTCCCAGCGAGCCCCAGTGCACTCTCAGGACCCTTGGACTCCCTTCTAAAGTGCTTCCAGAGCTCCTCTGTGTGCCCCAGTGTGTCCTTCAGCATTTACAGAACCTCCCAGTGTGCTCTCGAGCACGCAACATTCTCAAATTCCTTTATCAAAATGGAAAGCACGGCTGTGTATTTTTGCTATTCACATTTAGCCAACGTATCAAAATCCATGGAGTTATTTGCCGTCACTTGAGCTGGCACTGAACTGCCTCCCATTGCCTGGTCTCAGGCCAGCTGGGTTCACAGCACACCAGTGGTCAGTGTTAGGTTGGTGCTGAGGGGCTGGGCTGGGCCACTGGGCAGAGCAGAGCTGCCACCGTGGTGACACAGGGCAGTGTGAGCTGTGCTGGGCCACATGTGGCCCGCAGGCTGTGGGTTGGACATGCTGCTCTTAGCTGAACACAGTCTTCTCCTGATGTCCATGTGGAGTCAGACCTGCATCTCCAGTGCCATTCTGCTTGCAGACTGTGGCCCTCTGTGTTCACGGAAGAGTTTTCATTTGAAATAAGAGTAATCTGGGAAAGGAGAAGTTTAAGGTACTCTTAAAAGAAGTTGGAGTAAACAGTGCTTTCTCCAGCAGTGCATAAAGCACGTTGAATGGGATAAGACTTTACTGTGCTATAAAGACAGCGTTTAAATATTACATGATTGTACTAAAAGTAATTCATTATAAAATCCTTCCCGAAGGAGTTAGTATCCTGGACCTGATCCACTGAAGTACTCACTATTAGCTTTGAACACAAGTGGGTTGTGGAGTTCATTCATCCAGTCTCTTCTGTTGCCTGAAAGGAAGCAGCACATCCTTGACATTTTTGCTAGATTGGGATCACAGTCCACAGGGACTGAGTCTGACATAGCTTTTATATTATTACGCCTTCTAGAATAGTGTGATCATTTTTTCCATAGTTAAAACTGAGGAACTGAAAAAAACCACAATAGTAATGAAATACTGTGACAGAAATGGAGTGAAAACCATTGCAGTAGTGTTAAAATGTGTATGCAATATCTGTTTTCAGGTTACCAAGGCAGCTTTCACTCAATACAAAACTGTTTCCACTATGGAGACTGCTACAGAACAATGGACCAGTCTGTCACCAGTGATGTGCTAACAGGGGAATCCCATTGCTTTAATCCTCTGAGGCATAATGGCTATCACATACTCAGTGCACCTTTAGCTTCAACAGGTAATTTATTCTGCCTATAAAAAATTATCTGTATGATATTTTTAGCAGGATGGGAAATAACATATTTTGAAGTCAGTATTATTACAAAAATATGTTTGCACTTGAAACTCAGTCACTGAAATTCATCTGGATCTATAAAAATCCCACAAGGAAAGCAGTTTTTTTCTTTAGTTCTATATTGGTCTAACAGGCAGGTTTTCCTTTAGTTATGCTGGATGTCAGAGAGAACACAAACCTTCAGGAGACCTGACACATTTACTGTGTGGGCTATTCATTGTACATGTTTTCACATGTGCTCAGGCAGGTTTTTCTGATCAGACTGTAGTTGAGAACATAGTCAGCAAGATTCAGGAGAAAGGAGCAGCAGCAGGAACTTCCTGTCTGTCTAAGGATAAACGGATGGCTTTGCTTTGCAACACTGATATTTACAAAATTGAAAGACACTGCTTTGAGAATTCCACTGAAAGTATTTGGTAGTTCCTTTTCATTTGGAAGTTCTTTTCCATTTGTGTACTGCACATTCATTGCAGCTGTATTTCCCT
The DNA here is from genome assembly GCF_019232065.1 of Centrocercus urophasianus. Taxonomy (NCBI): domain Eukaryota; kingdom Metazoa; phylum Chordata; class Aves; order Galliformes; family Phasianidae; genus Centrocercus; species Centrocercus urophasianus. The sequence goes on along the minus strand of NW_024884733.1, from coordinate 24,279,904 downwards.
GTTCAGTGACGGATTTGCATGGAGTAAAATTCTCTGTGAGTTACAATGTTTAGAAGACTATGATATTTCAATCAGTACTTAGTTTTGCATTTTTCTTTTTTTAAAACTATAATAAGAATTAATAGAATTACTGAAATCAAACGGAGTATGAGTATTGTCAGAGCTATGAAATACCATCATTTACTCCATTCTTTACTTACATGTCACTCAACAAATTTTTCTTCATGTTTGCATTCGGAGAGCATCTCAGCTAGGAACAATACTGAAAACATATGTTTAAATGCTCTTTGAAATGGGGCCTGAGTCAGACCACAAAATTAGAGCTGACTTTCCTGTTTGTTTTGTATTAAAGGAGTCTCTGTTCAGAGAGTGCATGCATTTGTCTCGTGTTCCTTACTAGAAAGTGTATGCATCAGTGATTAACACAAGGGAAAAGCTGAAGATGAAGTTTCAACTTCAACTTTGAATTCTTTTGTGTTATTCATAAGTTTGATGTTACTAAAACACAGTTTCTTCATATTAACGTCAAATTTCAAGTTCATATTGACAGACTGCAATATTTAAAGAACAGACTAAATAAACTTTCCAAAAGAAATTGTAGGAGCAAAGAATAATACTGTGGCAAGTCACCAACTTCAACAACAGTTGATTTTTATGTCTGGGGCTAAACTATTATGAAACGTTTCTCTGTAATATTTTTATTTTTATACTGGTTACTGAAGTATGCAAATACTTAGAGACTGAAGCATAAATGTGGATGAAATGATATTTATATATCTATTATACAAACGTATACAAATCTTGGCTCATCTTTTTGTGTATAAAATAGAACCATTCAGGTTTGCAAGATTCATCAAGGCTAGCTATTAATTTTTTTCAGCCTTTTATAGCACCGTTAATATTAAATGAGTTCTCATCTCACAGGAATGCCAAATGTGACTGGCAAACAGCTGTTCCATGAATTACATTAACAGTCAATAAATTTTTATTTTCTGTTCAGGACTTTGGGTAGTTTATTCTATCTGGAATCTAATAACGATCCCTCAGGTGTATGCTTATCTTGGGTTTTGTCCATCTGTGGTTGTGTGTTCACCCTGTATACAGACTCATCAAATACAAATTAGCATATCATAAACACAAATCTTATCAAAATTCTGATCACTCCACTTGGAATGATACACAGCACAGCACAGATAAGCAGGCTGGATTCATCTTTCAGGGACTTAGGCCATATGCTGCATGCCAGAATTCTACGGACGTCAGAATTTGACCCGTGAACTACCTCTTAATTAGTGTGTGGAAGGAAAATGCATAAATGTAAATAAGTAGAGAATTTTGCCTCTAATAATAAAACCAGTATAAGATAGTAAAACGCCTTAGATTCTAAGGACTGAGCTGACATTTCTTTCTGAAATAAGGATTGGCTGTTCAGGACTCCAGGCTCTGTCATTACCAGGTGCCACACAGCCTGAAGGCCTCACTTAAAGCCTGGTGCAGTTAGATTCAGCCACATCTGGATACACGGTGCTTGAGGTGTTAAACAGCCTGAAAGGATAAGAAACACGAAACAGAACAAACATCCTTATTTTATAGAAGGGAAACTGGGGCACAAAAAAACTAAGTTGTTTCTTAATGTCTCCTCTGTCAGGCTGAGAATGGAGCCAGGCCCCAGTGCCTTAACCATGAGGGTCAGCCATCCACACGTTGACTTGCAATTCACATGAATGAGATTAGTAAGACATTTTCTCCATCAGGCAGTTAGTTCATGGGCATGTTCTTAGCAGGAAGAAGGATCTTGCTCCATATGTTGCCTCAGCTGACTTAATGCTACTAGTGGTTATTTAAATTTTGATAGGCAGGCTCTTGATTCGGAGGGTCAGACCCCTCTGTTGAAGGTCATCCAGACACTATCTTCAAGCCTCAACCCACAGCAGGTGATAAGGTAAAACAACAATATGCAGGTTAAGGGACTAACATAAAGGAGTCAATATTTCATGCAATGGTTGGGGGCAGGTAAGGCTTGATGATTAGGAGATGATTGGAGAAGAAGGCTTAGGAGGCTGTCCAGGCCCTCAGCAGATAGTGCCATGGGGTATTAGGAGGAACTGCACAGTGATGCAAGAAGTGTGGACCCAGGGACAGATGCTGAAGGGGGAAGGACAGGGCAAGGGGTGAACGCAGTCAACATGAAGTAAGGAAAGCTGCAAGTTCAACTCAGACAGGTGAGCAACCAGCAGCATGGTGAGCCTGGGTGGGCTAAGAATGAGACATGGTGCACAGCCCCTTCTGCACATCCCATAGCCTAACTCGCCCCAGACACTTGTCTATACAGACCTCACCTCTGCAGTATGTGGAGATCCAACAAATGTGGGATCCAAATTTCTCTAAGATCTAAAGAGCAGCTGGGAGACAGATGGAATATTTTCCAAAAGGAAAAACACACAAAACAAGAGGACAACATCACTTTTAGTACACATTTAGTAGGATCCTTGCCCGTTCATTGTTTTGCCATCCTATTCTGATAATAACTGTAAAGTCTCAAGGGAGTCGTATTGATACTTGTACTGCCCTTGAACATGAGTAGCTTTCCACAGAAATGAATTTAGAGCCTCATACACTATGACACAAGTGCCCATGGAGATTAGTTTGTGTATCTCCTGGGTAAGGCTTTGATGGTAAATCCTATTGTCTTTTCATTAACGCTGTACTGCATTCAAACTTTGCTTCCTGCCTTATATGTACTGGTCCTAAATCATGTCCATACAACTTGTCACGCTTTCAGGCTATGATGCAGTCTCTGAAGCACAGTGTGTATCTGAAGACATGGTCTCCAATGGAACCGATGAGAATGGATTTTTCCAAAATGGCGCCTTTGATCACTGCTTGAATCACATTCCTCCCATCTATACAGATACCTAAGAGCAGTGTTGACCTTACTTCCTTTACTATACCTATAACTGCGTATGTAATAACAAAGGTGTTCAAGTACTTTTATTTAGTCTGTATCCCTATACGTGCTCATTTAAATAAACACCTCACATTTACCAAACCATTTTATACACAAATAGCCTGTGTAAGATAATATTGGAACCTGTTCCTTGGCTGTGGCACTTTGAAATTCATGCTTTAAGGGAATGAGGAGCATTTCAAGCCGCTTGTTTTGTAAGTTCTCTTGATAAAGTGTAAATGTAAGTTATATAATAAACTTGTAAAGAGGGGTTTTTTCCCTGAAAAGTATGTTTCCATTTGAGAATGTCACTCCCTTTAATCAGTTTTTTTCTTAAATCACTGGTCAATTCTTCTCTTTTTTTTTTAATAACTAAAAGGATTCTTTTTTTAATCCCTGACCTCATGTATATAAAATTTTCATTTGCTCAGCTTGTTTTATATGTTCAATTTTACAAGAAAGCATTAAAAACTGGAAACAAGTGTACTGTCATTTCTTAAAATCATCGGTTTGCCTGGTGAGTCCTGATGAACTAAACACAGCTACACTGGCAGCACAGGTGTGTTTAAAGCGAGCTCCTGGAAATGTCCCTGGGTTGTTTGGGAGAAGCATAAGAGAGGCCAGCAGTTGGGTTAAACGAAGACTTGCCGTATCACTGGGAAACTATTAAAGTTAGCATCACCTTTCTGCTTGTACTACAAATGCAAACAGTGACAATAAAGGCCCTAGCTGGCTTTGGCAGTGTCCACCTGTGACTGACTGTGCCTCCTGCCCCCTGTGCTGTAGGACTTGGCCTTGACCACAGGGCAGAGCTCTTGCGAAAAGATTTTTGTTTTCCAGCTGGTCCCTGATAGAAGTCTATGAAGAGGATACCATACTGACACCAGAAGTCCTTCCCACACTACTGTGCCTTCAGCAGGAACAGAGGTGCCATGTGAGGAGCATGGCAGCCTGTAGTGGCTGCCCCGTGCCCACTTGGGCTACTTGAAATGCTCCTGATGCCCAAGACATTCCTCACCACCACACAAATCTTCACAAGCATCACGACTAAGGGCACCTAGATGGAGCATCACTCGATTTCTGGCAAAAAAAAAAAACAAAAACAACCTTCATTTACAGTTCACAGTTACCTGAGTTATCATGGGGCACCTTTGGAAAGCTCACACTGGGTCAAAACTGCCCAGTGACTGCAGATGTTGCTTTCCTCTTCTGCTCTCCTCTCTGTTACCAGGATCTGCTTGGCAGCCTCATGCTCATACAATGTTTTCAATGCTTATCTTGTGCCAGGCACGCTAGTGCCAAAACCCAACTCTTCGTTCTCAGCCTTGTAAGCCAATTAGCTGCTCCCCAGAGGAACAGCCTAAAATAAGAAGCAGCTGCTAGGAGATTTCTTGTCTCCACGAAGGACTGTCAGAAAAAATATCAGGCACCTGGCTTCAGCAAAGTAGCAAATTCCAAAGGAAAAAAAATCCTTAATTCAGTGGCACGCTAGGAAAATACCGCATTTTGCATAACCAGAATCCCCTGAGCAGACCCCAAACTAAATGGAGTGGCATTAATAGGTCCACAGCGCCATGCTTTTCCTGAAAGTCACAAAGTTATACCACCATAACAGATACATACACTTGTAAAGCACAATTTGATGGTAACGTGTGAACCTGGCAGCCAAAGTATTGGGGAAAACACAGTATCTGAATAAGCCCAGAGGTCTCCAATGGTCCATCCACTCCATGTGTTTATGTTGGTTGATGAGAAACTCAATGTGAGCTAGCAGCCTGGGGTTCTGCTCCTACATGAGTATCAAGCACCCTGGTGCTGCTGTGCTTCTCCTCAGCCACACGTGCCTCTGCAACCCTGGATGCCATTTTACAACAGTATGTTTAGCACCAAGGCCAATTTGGGCTACCCAGCAAGCCCACATGGATGCATTTTACTTGTTTCTCTGCGCCTGTTAGTCTACAGGCTGTGCCTCTGTCCCCAATCTAGCTTTCTGTTCTCAAGAAATCTGAGTGAAATTTGAGTGAAACTCAGACATTCAGGAAGTTTTAGTTACTAGAGGTGCATAGGGGAACCTTTTATGAACAGTTCCTCAAGATCTCGAGCTCTGCAGGACTGCAGACCCAGCTAGAAACCCATTAATTGTGGCTGCCTGCCCGCCCCAAGCAGTCCCTGGCAGCTCTGAGTCACTGTTCCTCTCCTAGAATTACATTTAAAAAGGCTCCAAATTATACTTCAAGCTTTTGATCGCTGCCACATTGGGTTTTCTGTCTTTTTCCTTATCTACTCAGATGTATCAGATTCTTTTGTCTCAGATGTAAGTAGCCCAAACTTAAGCAAGGAGGCAGGTAGCTCATTAACTGCCCACCAATAAAAACTCAGGAGCTTTTGAAGGAGAACTTAGAAAAATCATAACCAGAGCCCAGAAAAGCTGCATTGGCTGAGACAAAAAAATCAAAATAATGCCTGTTTTCCAGTTAGTTGCAGACGTTAAAGGACCTTAAAAAATGATTAATCTTATTTCCTAAAAATTAAATATATACTTCTAAAAATGACATTTTAAAGTTAAAAATACAAACCAAACAAATCTAAACATATTTGATCAATTAGAAAAATATTTATGTCCCAACATCCAGGCTGTTCAAAACCACACAATGATTCACAAAGGTTTGGGAAACTTAAAGCATAGCAGCTGTAGTGATTATTTAAATCCAGAATCTGTGTGAATAGAGTTTTTTTTGTAAATTAAAAGGTAGATTCAGAGAACTGCAAAGGCACTCATCTGAGTCTGCATGGTTTGGAAAGTTATCCACAATAAAACCATTAAAATATAGAACAGCACAAGCTAATGGTTACTCGTGAGCTTGTGTGCTTCATTATTTCCTTTCATTACATTAAGTAGGGAAGCATCTCATGTAAGCTTTTCCTGAAGACATAAAGAGACCTTTCAATAGAATTTATTGCTTGGCAAGTTCCTGGTTGTGGTGCTGTAAAACCCCACCAACTAATACATATAATAACTGGAGTTAGGCTTCATAATAGTAGAAAATTATTACTCTGCGGAATTAAAATAGAACTGTGGGTTCCAGTTGACTGTCAGATACTTTTTCAATCTAGGCAACAGAATTCAAATAACAAATTACAGCACTAATTTATAAATAGCCACAAATCATTTCCCCAGTGAACGAAAAGCCCATTTACTCTGTGCATACTCTCTCCATGTGCACAGTATGCTTTAGGAATGACTGAATTAAGATGACCTACAGTGGCCAATCAAGCTGGGAGAAAGAAAATGAATTTCAAGTTGATACTGAAGCAGCTAAAGCACTTTCTTACACTTTCCACCAGCTTGGGAAGCAAGCCAACTGTTCTGCAGGACTGCTAATTTTTTAATATAACCAAGCTCAAGCTTTTCATTGTATAGAAAATCAAAGTACTTACTCTTTTCCCTTTTACTAGATGCAGTACTTCAGAAGCTACAGAAGTAATCTTCCTTTCAGTGCTACAGAGGTGCCTGTGCAAGTGAGCGTATGAGATGTACAGATGTGGTGTATCACAGCAAAGTAACACTATTTACACTGGAATTGTGGTGTGGTAACACAACACAGGAATTTGTGAGAGCAAAGCTTCAGGTCTGCAGTTTGAAAGTTGAAGCCTGTGGCAGGTATCAACTACACCCCCATGGAAAGGAAAGCGAGCACCCTTTCAAATCATATTTTCTAGTTACATCAGCAGCAGGGACAGCTGTTGCTTGTGGAAAGGCTTTCTTGCTTCTTAGACTGTCCTTTCAACTGGGTACATTTTCTAACTGGTGAAGGTCCAACAAAACAAATTCCAGAGCACAGTGAGAGCACCAATTTAATAGTGCAATAGATGTCAGTTATGCAAGCAGAGTGGGGGGAAAAAAAAAGTTCTTAAAACAACAACCAAGTATGTGAAAGCAAACAGCAACTGTAAATTGAATTTAAATTGCCTAAGAGTAAAATATTTCAATGTTTTCTGTTCTGATCTTATTAAAACCTATATAAGTGCGGTTCAGTCCTCCAGTAATGCATTTATTTCAATTTAGAAGATCAGCACAACAGAAGACGTGAAAAATATCCAGTCTGTATCATTTGATTCACTGACAGTTAAAAGCCACTGGAGCACACCCTCCTGAGAAAAGCCCTTCCATCTGCAGTGCCACCAAAAGCCCCTCTCTGCTTAAATTTCAAAGCAAGCTGCAAACTCAAGATCTTAAGTCATTTGGAAGTCAGCAGAATAAGAGCTGCAGACCTCTACATTGTCAAAGCTTCACAAATAGTTTGCATAGATTGGCTTCGTGGGCTGTCAGCTGCTTACAGCTGCAAAACAGGTCAAACCATGGCAGGCAGTTTTCTTTAAAGTGTCTAAACCATAGGAATTCCCAGTCTAGCTAAAGCTCTAATGAAACTGAGCTTTCTAGCTGATTTCCACTCAGATGAAAAGAAGTTTGTCCATTCCTTTGGCAAAAGATTTTTGTAGTGGTGCTAAAGCCAGAAAAAAGTCAAATAACTCTTCTGCACTAACAGATTTTCTGGCTGGAGCCAGTACCTCTCACTCAAACTCAAATGAGTCAACTTTAAAAATGTATTTCTGGCTCTGAGTTATATAGCAGTTCCCTTCAATCAATCAAGGACACCAATAAAAGCATGATGTTAATTTTTAAACTTTTACTTCTATTGGCCTGCTTGATTTCAAAGTGTTTTTTCCTTTCCCCCTGGGAGAGGCTGTATCTCTGTCCTATCAAACTGTGCCTTGGTGGAGAGCAGCAGACCAGGACTTGCCACTGGGCACAGGGATGATCCAGAGACAAGGGAGGACACGAGGAGACCCTGGACGGGGATAAGGCTAGGAAAGGAATGGATTACACTGCTTTACTGGAGGATCAACCCCACCTCTCAGCTTTTCCTCAGTTCAGGAGGGCACCGTAACACCCATCTCCCAGCAGCATCAGCAGCAAGAGGAGCCCCAAAGCAGCACTTCTCCTCCCAGCATCTGATCGCAGTATGAGGTCCAGACACAGGATCCAGGATTTTCCTCTTAAATAAGGGATGGCTTTACTTTACCCTGCCCTAGACATCCAAAAGTTACACTTCAGCTTCCTCTCAGGCACTAGGAATGGAAATGTGCCTCCAAAGTGGGAGTCAGTCCATCCCAGGAAGGTGCCAAGGAATCCAAAGATGGATATTAAAATCCAGACAACATAAATTCTTAGTAGGGTATCTTTCATAAAAAAAGAAAGCTGAGACTGTGGTCTGCCAGTGTCCTACATACTTTCTCATGCGTGCAGCACTCCGCTCCAAAACAGAGCACAGTCCCAAACAGTGATCTGCATCACTTCTCTGAGCAAAACTGGGTAACTGTGGTGCCAAGAGAAACCCCTCTGAACACACATTTGCACTGAGTATAACCCAAAGCCACATGAATTTTTAGGCAGAGGGATAGGCTTTTTAAAGATGTCTGAACACTTAAAAATGAAGAACGGGTCTTAATTGCTTTAATTTAATCTCTAGGATTTTGTTTCCTTCTGAAAATCCTCTGAGGTGCCTATTTGCATCTTTTGGCACATTCTGCAAATCGAGGCTATATTGCATAATGAGTTTTATTTCCTATCTCTTTAGGTCAAGAACCACACATTTGCCTAAGGAATTATCTGTGGCACTGAAATTTGCTAGACTATAGATACAGCTTAATCTGGGAACAGGCACTGGAAACTGCCATGAAAGCCATGTACAGAACACAGTGATTCTAGTCACACGAGATACCTGATACAGTTGGCAAAAAGGCAAAGCTAAACAAATGCAGGTTTACATTTTACTATTTAAAGAATAAAATATTCAACTTGAGTTCCATTAACACCTGGCAGGATTTTGGTACATACTCAAATCCACATTTCTAATTTTATTGCTAAATAATCCCAAACTTGGCAGTTGGAAGGTAAAATAAAATACCCATGCTAAACATCTGAAGCAAATTGTAGCTCTCTGGAAGAGCCCTTCTGCTGTATAAATGAAGGTCATATGTATAAATGATTGGAAGCTTAAGGAAATATGTCTTCTGCTTTTCTAAATTGATAACACACACATATTGCATTAATATTCCCACATCAATTACTGGACATGTTCCTCGCTGTAAGAAAAATGGTAATTTTTTAAAAATAATCCCTTGAAATAAAATTCTTACACTAATACAATTAACTCTTGCCATGCAGAAAGAAAAGGGTTGATTTAATAAGCTGCATCCCAGACAAGCAGTTCGTTCAGTCCCTGGGGGTGATACAACCTGAGCAAACCAGGGTTTTGGGGAGTCCAGTGCTCCTCCCCTGCTAAGGATGTGCCAGAGGTGATAGGACCTAGTGAGGACATGTCAGGAGGAAACAACCTAAAAAGGTAGGGTTTGGTGTTACAGCAGAGGAAGGCAAACTGATGGCAAACTTAGGAAGGAGCTCTGCTTATTAATTAACTGCAAAATAAACCCAGCATACGTGGCAGAAGGCTTCCTAATTGCATTCCCTCCATAATGGGCAGCTCATGCCTGGCAGCGGGCACAGAGTGAGGCCTCACAGCAACACTGACCCCCAATAAGACTCCAGGCTTATGTGACAGCTGACAGTGGGTGCAGGGCACACTGGACTGACCACTGAAGTCATGGGAGGGTCAGGGAAACCACCGCTGGCAATCATCACCTCCTTGGCTGCCACTGAGTCACTCTTGCCAGAAAGAACTTATTCCTAGGGCTCATAAAAATACTTCTGAAACACATTTTTTCCCTCTTCAAAGTGCCCCAGATTTCACTAAATGCCAAGTATTTTCCATCAAAGTTCCCAGGCTAAAATACACACTGAGCCATCTATAGGGTCTTCCTATATATGGCTATTGTATCTGGCCCAGCGTGCAGCCAGGCTTCTCCATTTCAGGTGGAGATGGCCTTGGCACAGATATGAGAGCCCAGCTCCGGTCTCTGCACAGGAGGATGGCAGCAGTTTCGAGTTTATCATGGCTGACATTGAGCACAACAAGCAGAAAAAGGCAAGCATTTTGATCTTTACTTTAGTTTTACACTGTATTATTTTTGACAGATTCCTTTATTTTCTGCTTTCTATTAGCTGATATAAAAGGACAGTTATTTCCATTGACAAACATTTTGCATACTTCCTTTTTATCAAGCATCAGAATGTCCGTTTGTAGTTAGTTTTGCAAGACTAGCCACAAATGCTGCAGTGAATGTGCATGTGTGCGTATCAGAAGGCTCAGAGAAAAGCTTCTGCCTGCCCCCTGAGCATCCCCTTCCCTGCACGTTTCCAGTTGCTAGTCCCTGACTTTTCTGATGTCTGTCTTTTCGCACAAGAGGGAGCTCAGGCTCTGGAATAACGGTATGAAAATGTCCTGCCCAGGCCCTGCTACTCTGCTGCTTCAAAAATGCCTCTCTCTTGTCCAAGGTTAGGCTTACAAGGATCCTTTTTCTGTTTAAAATTCATTCCAAGGTTACATTAGAGGTGAAACCCTGACAAGATGGCTTGCAAGGCTGCCTGCACTTGGACTGACAGCCATGGAGGAAAAAAAGAAAAAAAAGCCAGTATAAAAGCAAAGTGCTGAGCGGCTAATGCTGGTTTCAGAGGAAGATATTTGGTAGCTGCAGTATTTTTGACCCTTCTCTGCATGGAAGCTTGTTCCATACATTCACTACATGGGTGTTCATGGACAGTTTGTGACCTCCAGCCCACACATACTTACATGGGCAGATCTGTGTGTCAATACACACATGAATGTGTATGTACTATCCTGTAGACCCAGCTTTACATTTCATATTATTGCTTTTCCTCCCAACCTCTAGCAGCGTTCACTGCAAGACCAGACTATTTTTCTACAAGATTTTTCACTCTGTCCTGGTGTTAACAGAGGACTGCATTAGCACACCTAGATTTCAGTGCTCATCCCACTATTAACTACATTCCAAAGGGATTCCTCTGAGTAACACCTTGCCTGTTCAGCTCTTCATCCAGAACAGCCCAGGAGGCCCCACGCAGCCACCACACAGCTGGGGGGCTAGAAAATAAGTTATTACAACAGCCAAAGGCAGCGCGTTTACGTCAAGAACACTTCAGCACCCTGCGAACGGTGTAGGTTTAAATCCCAAACAGAGACTTCATATCCTTGAGCTCCCTCTGCTGCTCCCATTCTTATTTACATACATAAAAACAAAGCACCCGGAGTCACAGCAATGCCGATAGTATTTCTGCAAGGCTCCTGAGGCTCCAATCTGTCAGGGAAAAGGACCCAATGGACCCCAAATGCAGCCCAGAGCGAGTGACCCTCGCACACAGAGAATGGGCAGCACTGACAAGTGGCCGCAGCCGTGCAGCCCCAGCTCCTGCAGAGCTCTCAGGATCAGGCTGCAATGGCTGGGCATCCCACAGGGGCTGCTGGACAAAGAGGTACATTGCTTGCAGAGGCAGATCAGTTCCCTCTGATTCACTATAAACATCAAATAGTTCTTGAATAGTTATTCTCACACACATATATATGTATTTAAAATACAAATAATTTTAAAAGACAGGGATTTTCTATGACCAGCAACCCCAAAAGAATTTTGTGTTTGTCTGAGCCTAAGTTTAAGAACTTGTATTGGCTGCACTGGGAGGCAGCTCTGCCAGGCACGGTAACTACAACAGCCACTTTCCAGTCTTGTGTGCAATCTATTGCAGACTGAATCAAATTGGAATAATTCAATGCAGTATTTACCCGTGACATAGTGTGAACAAAAATATTAAAAAAAGATTAAAAGATGACTGTGAGGAGCACGCTAGCTTTCCACATAATTAAAACAAGTTGGTCACAGGCTCTTGCTTGCCTGCTGGCGCAGAGGTTCCAGGCAGGTCTGCAGGCTGGGAACAACAGCCCTGTTCTGGGACAGCTCTGCTAGAGCCAGTAAGGGCTACCAGGAGTCACGTGGGGAGAGATTCAGGTCCTGGGCATCTCTCTGCCTTGCCTTCCTTTGCATAATCCCAAGGAAGTTTGCAGTCTCAGCCTGCCTCAGTTTCCCTACATGTTAAACAGATTAACATGCTCTCTCCTGACTGTACAAAATGCTTTTATGTCCATGGATTAATGATCTAAAATTATCTCGCTGCCGTCCTGTTCAGCTCAGCTTTGTTTAATTAAGATTGTGATTATCCGTGAAAATGAATGCAAATTTGGTGTTGGCCAAAGGCTTCTTCCAGGCAACGATAAAAGCATGTCTTTTAAACTATCTATTTTGCTCACTATCTGTTGCAAATAGTGTACTTAATTCAGTATGGCTTTCAAGTACCTGTTAGCAACACATAAAATCTGTAGCCATGCAGTGGATTCCCTGTAATCCTACTTTATTGTTTCTAAATATCATACACTATTTCTAAGAAACACTATATAGTAAATGCAGAATATTTCATTGCAGCAGTGTCTCTGACGAGGGACTTACATTACAGTGTCAAATACTAATCAATATAGATAAGCTCTTCCGTTTGATGTCAGAAAAATAGTGGCTGAAAGGAGCTTTGAATAATTGTTTCTTCATAAAACTAATATCTTACTTCCTTTCTCAGTTCCATGCTAAACATCCAGTAGATTTCAACTTAAGCATTTGAAAAAATCCAAAAGGTAGAATTCATAGTTTCCCTAAACTTCAGAATACAGAAAACACATGTCAAAATCTAAATAGAAACCAACAGATGTTGAACATTTTGCCAAAGCACTTTTTATAGCTGTATAAAATCAAAATATATTAAAAAGTAAAGCTCACTCCACAAATATAAACATACATATTATATATATACATATATATATAGATATTTTTTTTTTTTCCCCGTTCTGAGTTACTTTCTCCGCTTCCAAAGTGAAATTTCAGGTTAATCTGTAGTTAAGCTGGCTGATTGCACGTGATAAAGCAGCTGCCTGATGAAGTTCAGCTCGCAACTGAAGTTTCAGCATACCCCCAACCAAGAGGTCCCTGATCATACGCCCAGCATTCCGCAGTGGAGCCCAGGCCTGCTTTTATTACTTCCATCAGTAATCCGTGCTGGCCATCCCCAGTACCACCTGCACATGGCATTCACTGATCCCTGGAAACTGCCCTTGCAGACCCAGGCCCAGGTAGACCCACAACATGGCCACACAAACTACATTTTTGCTTACTTACCGATGCAATGAAAGTCAAAGGAAAAATGGCAAATTCAGGCTCATGCTGAAAACATCATTATTTTCTATTATGGCTGAGAGTATTTTGAACACTGAATATCTGAATCCTTAATCAAGGATTATACAGCTGCTTCTCAGCAGCCACCTTTCTGTACTCTGTAAGTGACAAAGCCTATTGCATTGACACGCCACTCCTTGCTTTTCCAGAGATGGAAATTCATATGCTGGCAGTATCAACAGATATCAGTGATGGAGTTCAAGCACTTCTTGAAACACAGCTACCACCTCTCTGCCATGAAAGATACTAACTTTCATTCATTCAAAGGTGCTGCAGCGTGCAAGAAGTGATGGATCTGCAGCAGACAGTCATTTGCTTCTGCTGCTTAATTCCTCTATGCTAATAAGCATTTTCCCCCATCTTGTAAGCTGACTCTGAGCTGACTGCATTGAGTAACAAAGAGGCAGTGCCAAGCATTTCCCTTCTAACCATTATCCTGGGACAGCAGCAGTCAACATTTGCACTGGAATTCAGTATTACAGCAAGAATGAAAAAGACCCTGGAACCCAGGGAACAAACTGGCTTAACTGAAGAAATGCCCCCAATCCATACACTGCTTTAAAACAGCTTTTCCCTCTGATCCCCTGCATGCCCAGTCCTCCCATTAAAACTTGTTTTAAAGTCAGCCCAAGTGGGACACAGAAGTTCAGCGGCTCCTACTTTTCCCTTGAAATCCTTAGCAAAGTAGTTCATTTTTCAGAGTCTGGCAGAGCAGAGATGAGAACAAACACAGGGGCAAATTATTTTTAGTGAGGGAAGTAATGAAGATTGGAAAGGTACCTAACTGCACATGAGCAGTTCTGTATTTATGCTCCTTTTTGTAACATCTGAAAGTTATGCCTGGCACACGTATCTTAAAATTAAATGCCACATCACTTCTCCAGAAGAAACCATAATGGTCTTTTGTAAATAACTTTATCTACTGTTCAGCATTTTACTAGTCTTGCTATGTTATACTATAGCATTTATTGTTTTACAAGTGTTAGCGTTCTCTGGGGGGAAATGCTGTAAAAACATAGAAACTTAAATAATTTTTTCATCTACTGAATTTATAACAAACATGGGACTCAACAGACAGTTTCTCAAGCTGTAAGCCATTTGGTTTCTGTCAGGGGAAATGCTGGCTAATCGGGACAGCCTGCTGTTCTACACTGACTAAAATAGGGAAAATGTAGACAAAGTTAAGTCTCTTTTGCTCTATATATGGGATTTTACAGCTAATGCAGCTTAGCAGACTGCCCAGCACTCCCCCAAACCTCCCAGCTGATCTGTTAGGAATCATGTCTCAAAAGAACAAGGCTGACAATCCTGGACAGAAGCATTTCTTAGCTTCAGGGGGTTGCTCCAACGGTGCCCCGCAAGCTGTGTTTAGAGAAGGCTATCCTGCTCTGCCCAAAGTGTTGGTGTTTTAAGCTCCAGATCAGCAGAAAACAAAGATCTTTGAAGAGTCAACAAACCTTGGACCAAAATCCAAACAATGCCATTTGTGCAGAAGGGGTTTCTTACTGCTTTGAAGTTTCGCTGTGCAAAAGGACAGCGTCACAGAAAACAGACCAAAAATCTCAGAGCCCACCTCTGCCAGAATGCAGCGCAGGTACCTAAAGATGCCATTGTCCTTGGAAGTCAATAACCACCAGCAAAACATTTTTATTGATAGAAGCTCTTTTCCCCACTGGATACTGTCATGAATGCAGGTGGTAAGCCATCAGCCTCTCTCAGGGACAAGGAATGGAAGAGCAAGGAGCTGGATGGGGGTTGCTCCCAGCCCCAGGTCTTGGTGTGCAAAAACTGGCAGATGGGGCACAGGGACTCAGACTGCATGCCTGAGCCTCAGCCCTGGGCAAGGATTCATTCTTAGCCTGGCACTTGGAAAAAGTTTCATTTCTAGTCACTGTGCTGCCATGGGAGGCTAACCTCCCCCCCCCCCCCCAGCAGTGCATGTTTGCCAACATTTCATCAACTTCCTATCTGAAATAGAAACTGCCATTTTATCACCTCTCCCAGTATTGTTAATTGATTACAAACACTGATGTATCTGCCTGGCTGTGGTACTCATTACTAAGAATTTCAGATCTGCTTTTCAACTGCCTGCTTATGCCTATTTTATTAAATTTAGGGCTGATTTCAGGGTATTATTTGTGAAATCTCATTTTCCAGTTCACTTTTGGATATTCTGCTAATGAAAAACACTCAGCATTCATGGCGTGCACTACAGCGATTACGCTGTACAACATATGACATTTAATTAATGTTCACTGTGCTTAATGCTGAAGTGGCTCCTACCTGAAGGAGAAGCAGCATTCCTACGGCACAGCACTCTTCGTGGGAAAAAGCATCCTCCTCTACTGCAGTGGATTTGTGTGGGCTGAAATGAAAAATGGGCAGCACTTGCAGAGATTGCTTTTCCTTGTGTCAATCATTATTACTTATAAAACCAGCGATTATTAATAATGTAACAAATATTTTAAAAAATTTAAAAAGCAATTCCATAGGCCAGGAAGTGATAAGTGGAAGTTTACGGTGTTTAGCTAGTAGCTGTCTTAACGAGTATATTATTAAACATTTAAACACAACTTAGTAACAGCTGTACATCTGAAACTGTCCTCAAAGCAATTGTTTAAAGTCTAACAAGTCTAACTTTCCTGGTGGACCTAGCAGGGGTTTTGTCACTCTCCTCATGCCATGAGCAGGAGCTATGGGTCACTGGTCCTGGAAACATTGAGCAACGCCAGTTTTACTGGCTTTGGATGGAAGCTGGTCTGCAAGGCAGCACTCCAGAATTGCAAGGCTCCATGCCCTACTGATAACCCATTTTTTCTTACTCACTACACAGTAACTAAGAAAACACATAGCTGCTCACTAAAGCTTCAGTAGTGTCGGTACGATGATTTAGTTATCTGTGGCATTAAAAAATCTTCAATAGTTACGTGTTAAGGTTTATTGCTCTAGATGCATACATGCTCTCTCAGACTTCACCCACTCTCTCTGGATTACTCAGTCATCCTTTTAAATAACCATTTAAAAATAAACAGCATTACAAGCTTTAAGTGTTAATTAAAACAGCGCTTTCTGCAAAGCAGACAGCCATCATGAATGAAACCCATCAGCCACAAGGGTTTATTCTTTTCAAACTCCACCTCTCCTTCACAAATAATGGCTTTACATGGAAAGAAAAAACATGTGGATGACACCTCTCATAGCTCACTGCAGCACGGAGCCTGCTCTCCAGCACACGAAGCCTTTTGCAAGTTTGTGCTAATGAGAAACATGGAGTAATTACCTCCCAAACTATCGGCACCTGTCAGCAACCAAAAAAAAAAAAAACCACACCAACAAACCTGAAATCTTCTTGTTCAGCCTGGTTCATCTGTAGTCATGCACCTAAATGTAATCTAAAGCAAATTCTGAATCTCCTGGTAAGAGACAACAATGACATTGGGGGTGTGGGGGTCTCTAGAGAGGTAACACGAGAGTTAATTAAAAGAGAGACTGGGAAAAAAGGATTACACAGGCCAAGGCCAGGAAGTGATAAGTGGAAGTTTACGGTGTTTAGCTAGTAGCTTTTTTAATGAGTATATTATTAGACAACATTTAAACACAACTTAGTAACAGCTATACATCTGAAACTGGTCCTCAAAGCAATTGTTTCAAGTCTAACAAGTACTAATTTAAGAAGGCCAAAATAATCAATCAAAATTGCATATTTTGCAGCCGTGAAAATTTCTCCTCACTGAATGGTCTTTGAAATAGAAATACAGTGCAACTATTTGGAAATATTAGTGGCAGACTGTGTTCCTTCAAACAGAAAACAAAAGCAACAACTTGAATAAGGTGGGAAATGCATACAACAAAATCCCAAAGTTAATTATGCTTTCTTTAACACTGGCTTCACAAGCTATCTTAGCAATAATCACTAGATTAAGTAAAGCCTTACAAGTGCTAAAACTGGAAGGCAAGGAAATAAAAAAGCAAGGGAAGACAGTTTACATCCTCCAGGCAGAGCTGCATTCTGGCAGATTAAACTGCAGTGAAAACATCCTGTCAATTAATTAGTGCTTTTATTATTTTAACTGACGTTATGCTGCCCAGTGACCTTTTGTTGAACATTACGTACTGAATAAAGCTATAAATACCTCTAGAAGTTCTACTTAACAAGATTAAAGCTGAATAACACAATGTGTAATTGACTCTGCAGGCTGGGGCTCAGCATCTCAAAGTTGCACAAGAGGCAGTTTCCAGTTACACACAGACGTCATCAGCACCTTTGCAGAACAGTCAGCAAATGATACTATCAGCAATATGTAACACAGCCACAGTTTTTGCCCCTAGCAGCAAGTTTTTGTATATATGAGAAGTGATGCAACTGTAGATGCAATTTCCAGTA
The DNA here is from genome assembly GCF_019232065.1 of Centrocercus urophasianus. Classification (NCBI taxonomy): domain Eukaryota; kingdom Metazoa; phylum Chordata; class Aves; order Galliformes; family Phasianidae; genus Centrocercus; species Centrocercus urophasianus. The sequence continues at coordinate 24,262,322 of NW_024884733.1, read as the reverse complement.
GCACAAACTGGATGGGTAAGGAGGGGCTCCTGGTGGCTCACCTGTAAGTTGTTCCCCAATGCTCCTCGAATTGCAAACAAGTAGGGAAAAAAGTTAAGTGAACCTGCTGAGTTACAGTGAACCTGCTGCTTTGCAGTTTGTGAAGTGAAGCCCTGGTGGTCACAATTTTATTAAAGACCTAAACAAAAGTGAAGCATCTCCATGAAAACGTGACGGGCAGATTCAGAGGGCTGGCAGGAGTGGGAGACACTGGAGGCGCCATCCCAGAAAAGAGCTGCTCTTTGCAGGCAGGAAGGAGACACTGGGGAAGCTCAAAGCAAGCCATCCTGATAGAGAAAGATGAGTAATAAAGTAAACTGGAGCAACTGGAGGGTGCCAGAGAAGTGGAAACGTAGGATCTGAGTGAGAAAAGGGTCCAAAAACTGAAGGCAAAGGAATCGACACCAAGCCATATTGTGCAGTGCTTTAAATACAAGAGTCAGCTTAACATCAAGAAAGATACTGCCACAAAAAGGGCATCTGAAGAGCCATCTGGAACAACTGATCCCTGCTTCATTGTAAAGTCAGCCTGCAACAGAAGGCTGTGATCTAAGATTTTTTATTTTAAAGTTTCTTCAGTCACAAGCCAAGCTTTCTTATGTTTGTTTAATACATGCACAAAACACACCCAACACCACAACCCTCCAGAAAAATAAAGAAAAAAAAAAAGACAGGTTCTGCAGGGGATTTTTCAGAATATGACACTCTCCCTCTGTTAATGTTGAACTAATTCCCAGTTTGATGCTGGGGAAATTGAGCTGCTGGAAAGACAAACTTTCATATAAATAATACAACCAAAACCTTGACCATTTATTATTCAGAGATTACCTCATGATACTTTAAAAGAAAAAAAGAAGAATTTTAATCCTACGGTCTTGGCCAACTTGCATTCTTCCTCACCAAAAGCTTCAATAAAAGTGATTTCTCATCAGCTGTTGGATGTGTCAGCAGGGGGAGCAGCCAGCGAGGCTGGCAGTGACGCTCACCTCCCCACGGCTGCTGGCAATTTGCCCCAGGCTCAGCAGTTTTGTGCCACTGAAGTGAAATGAATCAGCTGCTTTCAAAACAGGATAAACCAGGCCTAAGGCTGCACAGTTACAAGCAACTTCAGCACAGTCACCAGGTGATGAAAATGCTGATAACAAGCTGAGAATGGAAAAAGGATAGGAAAAGAAAGTTTATCTAGAATCCAAAGAAACCTCTCAATACTGGAGGTTAATTGCTGGCATCCCAGATCTCCCTGAAATAAGCAGTTCAGAAGTAATGCTGGTGCACAGATCAGAAGAGTAGGGACAAAAAACACAAGCCCCATTCTCTCCTGGGATGCTGTGATAAGCCTGGGGAAAAGGTGAAGAAAGAGATAGAGCTGCCTTGAAGAGTGAAAAGTCAAAAGGGGTCAATCCAAAGCATGAGGAAACGTAGCATCAATAACCACGTCCATCAGTGAAGTTCCTTGCTTCCTCCTTACTGCAACTCACAGCCCTGGTGTTGCTGTGGACCACCCCAGTGCCCAAGGCACGGCCCAGTGTCCATTTCTGATGTCTGCACGGAGCCCAAGCTAAGGAGCATTGTACCTTTCCCTCAGAATTTCCCAAGTGCAGAGCATGACCATCTAAGAGGGGTTTGGTGAATAAAGACTGGGCTGTCCACACTGAAGGTCAGAAACACAAAGAAACTTCAGCAGCTGCAGTAAATTCAGTATCTGTGCCCTACTTTATTCACTGTCTGGGCACAGTTGTTACACAAGCAGACAATCAAGAGCAAACAGACCATTCACAGCTGTGAAGGGTCTCAGTTACTTTCCAGGTCTTCCCAGTGTGCAAATGCTTGCATTACAGAATATTTAATTACAGTGTTTTGGCCAGAACCAGGTTTTTCCTTTCATCCAAGCAAAAAAATAACAGAGTAATTAAAAAAAAAAAAAAAGTAATGAAAACTCAGTAAAAAAATTCCTTAAGCCAAAGGTCCACATTCAGTCTGGATTTCAAACAGCATATGTCAAGGAAGACTCCTGCTCGCTATCATTTAGCAGGTTGTTAAAAAGCTTCAAAAATGAAATAAAATTTAATGAGAGTTAAGAGGTTTTTTTTTCTCCTTTCATCTGAATTTTTACTTATCTTTTCTAATCAGAGCAGGTACGAGAGCTCAAACCAAAGAGAACGTAGTAATTTAGAGCATTCCACCCTGTGGCTTATGAAGTGATTTTGTGCACAGAGCTGTGGTGGCTTCAGCAGAACAATTTGCACAGCAAGTATCAGCAGGTGGCAGAATTCAGTCCCAAACACTGATTCCACGTCCAGGTAGTTGCTCTGCAGGAAAATCTTTGGAGGAATTGTGACTGATATTTCAGTATGCCAGACTGAGCACATCGAAAGGCAGTGAAGAAAGCCTTCTTTCATAGCCCTGAAAGGTGCTGAAAAGATGATGGTATAATTTAAACCATTATTACAAAATATATCCAGCACTGCGCAGATAATCATGTGAATTTACTTTTGCTGTCAAAAGCTTGTTTTTAAAATAAGCCTTGACTGAGGACAGCACGTAAAATAACATTTTAGAACACTTTTCATAAAATGCAGTAATCAGAGACGTAGTCCTCATTTGCAAAGTTCTTGAAAACATTCATTTTGTCCAATGTTTCCTTCTTTTTGTAGGAATTTATAGGATGTTATATAGGAGAAATACAATAATAAGGCACACTCTGGAATATAATGGGCTTGTAGATCCTCTACTGAGTTGTGTGAGAATAGCATATTAAGAAAAGCCATGCATGTCATACATCTCCCCCTCACTGTAAAACACTGTTTTTAGATTTTAGTGCAGCCAAAACAATTTATCTTTCTAATTAAAAAAAAAAAAAAGTATCTAATTTAACTAAACTTATTCAGGAAGAACGTGTTCTGAGTTCCTGAAATCAGATTGCTACACCAGAGACCTGAAATACCTGAGAGCGGGGAAACAGAGGTGAGAGCACTGGCTCCCTAACACTGGGGCAGGCCAAGATTTTAAGGGAGCTTAAAATCTGAAGAGCAAAAAGTGGCAGAAGCTAACGAGCTTCGCTGAGCCAAACTAAGTCATTTAAAGTCATTTAGCTCCTCTGTCTGGGGATGTCAAGGCTGCCATGCAATACAGATCGTCAGACGACACACTGAAGCGGTCTGGTGCTCTGTACAATCTGATGCACTGAGCTTTTCAACAGGAGAAATTCACTTGTGCTGTCACTTGGGTCCAACCTGAATGCTCTGGATGCACGCATTTGTTAGCGCTCCCACAAGGTTTGTTTCCCTGAAGGCAGTGGGACTGGCTGGGACTGGCTCTCATGTCACAGTTTCAAAAATAGATTTAAACGTTACAAAATGCCACCTTTTCCTGGAAAGTCAATACCACGCACCCAGTGAGCCCAGGGGCATGCGCTGTACCCTCAGCACGTGGCCCACAGCCTGTGCCCGCCTCTCCTCCCAGCACCAACCGCAGCTGAGCTGCACAGCTGACCTCAGCTTTTGTGTCACCTGTAGTGCAAAAAGAGGGTTCTCAGCAGCTTTGCTCCTGTGCTACGACAGAACTGCTTTCATTTCATGTAGCGAAACCACCTCAGATGTGTGAAACCGCTTTGCCTTATCATACGTCATGCTAAAAGTTTCTCAGCAGTTTAGGACGTGGAGCAGAAAAGTGGCATAAAGTAAATATCTAGGATGTATCTAGGACTGTAAGATTTCACTTTTAGCAGCCATCAAATAAAGAATAATTTTAGGTTTTGGCTTTTGAGCCTACTCCTAGAAAATATGAAATCATGCCCATTTTGTTGTGATTCACTTTTTTAAAGTGAAAAATACAACAGGACAGAGTCTGAAAATGGCATTTACTTGGAATCATACATGTATTGCAGTGAGACAGCTGCAATGAACAGCTTTTCCTAGCAGGGCTGGCTCCAGATATTGCACACTTGAAACAAGCTAAATCCCACCATTAAGAGGTTTAGCTCTGCTGTGATTGTCAAAATCTGTCTATCACAATGCCTATTTCTCCTGTACTCAGAATTAACAATGGAAGTACTTTTTGACAGGCTAAATGAGATTTGGGACACTTAACAAGAGTTGGCTCAAAACTGCTACCTCTAGAAATATAAAATGGCAGTATTGTTGACACTGTATGACAAATTATATGTTCCTTAATACACTATGTCACTCCATTCAGTTTTATAATTGGCACTGACTATGGCTGAAACCCGATCCAAAGCATACAGAACTAACTGGCGCTTGCTTTGTCCCTCTTAGTATTTTCTAGACTACAGAACTTCATAAATATTTACTCAACAGGGTGGCATACTATTTTTTCCCATGAAATATATGTGCCCATATCCATAATTATGTGATTAGTTTTTTTCTGTCAGATGGCTGGCTAGCTGTGCACAGCCAGCTTAGACTGCAAGAGATGGGTAACTACCTTAAGAATTCAAACAAAGAAAAATCTCTCTATAAAGATTACTGTGCCCACTGACTTCTGCCAACTTCATTAAAACTACTGGAGAAGCAGGGGTTATTACTCAGCCTATATTGCTCAGAAGAAAGGCTTTCAAGGAATCACTGTTCCAACACTGTCAGCATTAACTCTATTCTATATTCACAACTCTATTCATTACCCTCACGGGCCTCTTCCCATGATTTTGTCCAATTTCTCTTGGAATTATTCCGTTTTCTTGGTCTTTATAGCACTCTGCATCCTAACAGCGTATACACCTGGGGCTCCTTACTTTTTGCACTGTGTTTATTCCATATTTGCTGGCCTCTTGATTATGATTTTGCAAACCACTCTTAGGTCCATTCTCATGTCACTTAGAGGACTCAGCTTAATCTCTTCCAGCACAGATACACTTCTGTAGTGCCTGCCCCTGCCTCCCTTTCTCCAGTTCTGTGTCAAGCTCCAGAGGGGAAGATGCACTCCAGGAGCTCATGTGCTGCAGGAAGAATGCAAGGACAAGAAGCAAAGTGCCAGAAGAACATAAATTCCCATGGATGTTGCAGAAATCAAAAGTCAGGACCTTCTTGGTCCCTCCCTCCAAACAAATCCACATCTGGACACAAATGATTCACTAATCCTATCATAAAAGAGCATCTCAGACCCATGCTGTAGTATAAGCTCCATCTGCATTCACAGTAATGTAATAACTCACAAGTGACTCAGATTTACAACAGATAAGCAGTGATGTAATGCTGGTGTGAGAGAAGAATTATACCCTCGTATGTACATACACATGAGCGAATATATATGTAAATACATATATATCAAAACCATATATGTTTCTCAAAGAACACTGTAAACTTCTCAAATAGCCTCTCAGTAGCAAAATAAAAGCAAACACCTTACACATTTCTGGAACACTAAAATGCCATTTCCTTCTGAAGAGAAGAAATTCAGACTATAATTGGCTTTATTTTCTCCAGAGCTGGTTAGAGTCGTTGCACAGATTTTCAGAAGCCTTGGAAGCACAGACCTCTTGCTGGCACACCCACTAGAATCTCTGCTCACAGGTTCATGCTTGGATATGAACTTTAGGACCACTTCCAAGGATTTTTAACTGGGCACAAGGATGTGCCAAACAAGTGAAACTTATTACAGACTCAAGCTCCTGGCATGAGAACTATTTGAAACGGGGAAAACCAGCTCTGTTTATGATTTACAAAGAACAGAAACAGTATTCTGGTTTCATTTTGGTTTCAGATATTTTCAGGAATTAGAACTATGCATATACACCTTGCCTCTGAATGATACCGGCCTTGTTAACAGGACTGAGAGCTCTAATATTTGCCAAATGTCATTTTCTGTGTGCTTATTTTCTCAAGTCTTCCTCATGCGATTATTTTACAACTAACACTTGCTACTACTCTCAAATCTGGCAACATTTTGGAGCGCAGCGTGCAACCATCACCTGAGAGCCACCAGTAGCGTTCAGATTCAATCACCTGGTACTCAGTGCAGGGCAACTCCTCACACACAAAAGGACACGTGGAAGGTTTCTGAGCTTTGCTGAATGTTCATCTCAATCCTTCAGCCAACCTGGGCCACCACTGTCTTTTTTTCTTTTATCATAACCACTGGGGCTGCTGGGTAACTGGAACAATTAGGGTGATTAATTGCATGTTTGCAGTAAAAACATAATACTGGGAAGGGTTACATTACAGGCTAAATATTTTCAGAAAGCTCCATCAGCTGGTAGACATAACAAATGCGATCAGTCCAATGCAACATGAAGCTGTGCATGTTGTGCAAACTGGTTTGCTCTGGAACTCAAATCTCCTTAAAAGAGGCCAAAGTGTTTAAAAAAATAAACTAAGTCGGAGTGCATAGGGGGAAAAGAAATATTGACATGTGAGGCCACTGTACTTCTAACATAAAGAAATACTGTTTTCCCTTTGGTCCTTTTATTGTCTAAGTAGAAAGTGCAAGGCATAGGAGAAAGCACACCAGACCAAGTGCACAAGTGAAGTAATGGGTTCCATTGAAAGGAAAATCAAAAAAGCACACAGCGGGATACCTACAATACTGACACATTGCTTAGTGACAGCAAGAAGGCAAGCTGACCTGTCTGCCACTGCCACTGCAACTTTAAAGATTTTGGAGAGGGATGTCAAACCCCAGAACAGAAGATAGTCCCACTGGAAGTTTCATTTATTGAACCCTTACTTAAAGATCTGGGCTTTCATCTTCTACTCATCACTAAGCTGTTGAAATGCTGCAACCACAGCCTCTTTCTGGATGCTGTGAACCCGCTTGGTCTCCACAGATCCACTTTAACTGAGGGGAACATGAGTACTTACTCAGATACATGTTCCAAAGGACAAACTGGAGTCAAGAACCAACATGCCTACACCTGCTCTTAAAGATGTGCCACTGCCAATGTGTGGCTGATAACAAAATTCCGTGTGAGGGTGTGGATCACTTGCATTTCTCACAACCAAGCCAATCACAACTCAGCTATCTCAATGTTGTCATCTGGCCACAATCCTGTCACAACTCAGCTATCTCGATGTTGTCATCTGGCCACAATCCTGTCTTCTAAAGAAAATGATAGCTGCCAATATTGTGTGATAAGCTCAGATGTGCTCTGCAGAAGTGTCAGAAATCTCTCATCAGAGCATGTCAGCCTGCACTGAGTTGGGTGGACTGCTTTTAGTTCAGGAGCCACAGCTCTTGGAAGCCCAGGGACGTCTGCTCCACACTCTGCCCTGGGGCACCTCGGTCCAAAACACTTCATCCTGTTCAGCATTCTCATCAGTTGTGTCTAACATTCTGCTGAGTCTTCGCCAAGCTATTCAGTGAGGTGTACTACAACATTTCGACATAAATAAAAGGCTAGCTTCTTATATTGCTCACACTACCACAGAAGTGCTTCGTTACAGGGAGAAAGAAGTGAACAGCGAAAGGTTTTATGTTCTATTTGCATGACTGGAGACTTTGTGCTTTTACACAAGCAGTGGGTCAGAGGGCAGGAACACCCTGTTTTCCTTCCAGCACGAAACTGATGTTTATTAGATGAGTGTTTTGTTCTATTCGTTTTAAGTTGATTACATTTTAACTCAGTTCAACAATGCTGGAAAAGCTGACAATATTCCAGAGCCTTTAATCAATGACAACATGATGGAAAAAACGTTTCAAGTTTTAAATAAGAGTATATTGCAACCCTAGTTTGCTCTTTATGTCAGTAGGTCTTTTTTATTCCAGTCACTGCCAAGTGTTCATGTCTGCACTGCAGAAATCTCTGCTAAACTTCTCTCTTTAGTTGAGAGAAGTCTTCTCACACGCCAGTGTTCCCCGCAGCTTTTATTGAAGAAACTGCTTTTTATTTTTAACTGTGAAGTGTCTGTCAGGCTCATTAAAAAGGTAAGAATTTGATAGTTTATGAGACTAGGTGGTATGAATGTGTAAAGGAGGTGTGGGGCCAGAGAAGAGTGTCAGGTTGAAAGAGCTGCTGTCCTTGCATCAACCACATCCATGTATGTTCAGTGTTTAGAAGTCCATCCTCTCTTTTGTTAGTCTTCTCAGTGAAGCACAGTAATTAGCTTTGAATTTGCTTCCTTCAACTACAGGTTGTTACTTCTAAACACAAGCAGAATTGTTCCTACTGGGGAAGAAGCATCCTTCTCCAGCTCACACCAAACTTTGCATTCAAATATCCAGTTTGCCATGGTCATACTAACTACAAACAAATAATCTGATCACTGAAGAAAAGACAGAGAGCTGAGAGTCCATTTCAATTACACAGTGACTGTACAAAAAAAAAAAAAAAAAAAAGTTTCCATTGTCCTCTAGATTATTATCATTATCAGGAGAAAGCATAAGCTTGCTTAAATCAAAGTCCAGAAAAATTAATTAACCCCTACTTCAGTAAGAACTTATAGACACTATAGAATCCTAAAATAGTGAATAAAACAGGCTACTTGATATTGTTCACATATGCAAGAAAAATAAACCACCTATGGGAAAAAAATACACCTTATTTTCCTAGTCAGGACATTAAAACCAGCTTCAATTAGCTTATGTTAACTCGGGCAGTTCATACAGTCTTACCTTTGAGAAAAGTCACTTCTGGTGCTAGAAATTTGCTGGTCTCTTCACTTCAGTCACTGCTCAGAATGAAAGCAGTCAGATTATCCCGTCTAAAAGTCTGTTCATTCTACCTGCTGAAACTTTGCAATGCATTGAGGTTGTGGTTTCGAGCTTCTTTACCACCACAAACAGAATTCCAGTGAGCATCTTGCTTTGATGGCTCAGACTCCAAGTTAAGTAAAATACTTGCACAACAGAGCTAGAGAAGTAACCCCACATCCAAACACTCATGTTAATCAAAGCACTGGAGGAAGCCTTCAAGCACAGAAAGAGATTTAATCTACTTCTTGGCTTGATATAAAATGGAGAGCTGTGCTGTCGTAATTCGGTGTCTTCTCATGTAAGATGTAGCTCACTTGCACTCAAGTCAGACACTTCTGACTGCATCAGTTCTGCATGTGTCCTCTAGTGACTCCGTCCTGCTCCTACTGAGAACCTCAACATTATCATACATGTGTGCTTTCTGTTTCCAACGAGGAATCTGCTTCAGAATTTTCATCAGAAAAGCATTCCTGGAATATTCTAACTAAACCTCATACACTCTTCTCTGTAGAGAAGACTTAGCATTTTGCATTCTGGACTGCATGCTGATTTTCTTCCACAAAATGAACACCGCTCTATGGTTCAAAGCCTGTGTTCTGACCATAGTTCAATACATAATTTTATTTACATTTTTCAGAGTTAGTATGTGCTTTTATTGCCTCTAATTGCATGTCCCTTTGAAAAGAACGAAATGCAGGGGATGAAATGCTTGCCCAAGTTAACTCCAACCAACAAGTCACTTTCTTTGAATGTCTCCGATTTCTTAGTCAAATTTGTATTTCTAAATTATGGCTCTGAGTTTGATCAAATGGAAAAGCAGCTGTATTTGAAGGGAGAAAAAGTTCATCTCGAATTGACAAAGTCCATATTCTAGAACTGCTGTGCTGGAAACTATCAGAGTAAGACGAACATTTAGAAAATTATGCCTGGCTTTGCTTAGCAGGTGTGAGGCACAAAGCCATCCTGATTCCATCTCAACCACTGCATCACCCTGCTGCCCAAATCACCACCAACAAGCTTATTTAACATGAACTAGAAATCTACTAAAAAGCTGTATGATGTAACTCTGTAATGATCACTAGTCACATTGGCAAGCTTAAGCTTAGAGGTTACAAGCTAGAAACAGTATAAAAATACTAAAAAAAATTAATCTTTTCCCTTCAGTTACAGAAATAAGTTTATTTCTTCATACAAAAGTGTCAGTAATTCTAGCAACCTGCCCCGCTGGTTAGCAGTCTTCTGAGTTTCACTTTTGAACGTGTGTCTGGCTCCAATTTATAGGAGGGAGATGGGGTTCTTTTAATATCTGTATACCCGGAGATTAAGAAACAACGGTTCATATGATGTTCCGACCAGTTTATTACAAAACCTAATCAGGGAGACAGGGAAGGGAAGGAGGGCGATAGAAAAGATGGAAAAGAAGGAGTTGCGTAAAGCAGGGAGGGTCACCAGCAGGATCCAGCAGCGTCCTGCTGCACGGCATTTGAAGGTCCAAGGAAGACACAGCGGGGGGGCGAGGAGCAGCAGCGTGGCCGGCCTTGGGCAGCAAGCAGGCAGTGGAGGAAGTCACGGAGCCAAGCCTTGAGGAAGCAGCAGCGCTCAGGCATCAGGCACAGGAGAGTCCGACAGCATGCAGGAGTCACCTCACGAGGAATCTGATCGTCAGGAATCCCTCTGTTCTGCTTCACGAGGAATCTGTTGCCAGAAACCTGTCCTCATGGTTTTCGATTCCCCTTTTATCCTCCTTGTTCGCCTGCCTATGTGACAAGGATGGGCCTTGAGCAAGAGTCATTGAGCACCCCCTGAGATGGCCACCATCCTGAGACAGGTCCACACAGAGGAGCACTTCTCAGCTATTGAGCTGCAGCTCATCTTGCTCTGGTTGCCCCTGGCCTTGTTTATCTGCATCCCCGAGACAAAGGATTTCACACTCCTTGTTCGGGACTTGCCGGGACTTGAACAAGTCCATCTGTGTCCCCAGCAAGATTTGAGACACAGACGTTAACAGTATGATCTCTTACAATGTGGAAACAGGTGTAAGCAAAAGAAATCAGCGCAGCTCCAAGAAACAGCGTCAAGTTTTCATTTGGTCGGATGCAGGCTTCCTCCGGCCTTAAATCTCAGACTGAGCGCCAGGTGTCGCCTCTTGCCGCACAGCGCGCGCGAGGCCGCAGCGGTCGGCCGTGGCCGCCGCCTCAGGTAGGGCCGCTACCTCAGCTCTCGCCCCGCAGGCGGCGCTCGTCAGCCCCCCATAGCGAAGGGCCGAGCCCGCCCGCCCCCCCGCAAAGCCCGGCGTTCACCGAACGGCGCTGTGCTCGTGCCGGGGATGGCGGAGTGCGAACGAGGGGAGAAGCAACCACGCGAGCAAACTCGGTCCCTGGCTTTCGTGGCACTGCGCTTCTGGATAGGTTCTGCTTTTCAGCAGCAGTAAAATTTCCCTGCTCCTCGGCTTTTGAAACGTGTGGAGTGAAGAAAAACACAACCCAACCCATTGAGGACAGTGCTCAGCAAGTCATGCAAGAGTTCGGGATCTGGCAGACTCCTGCTCAGGACTAGGAACTTCTGCTGGAAAAGGAGCGTGTGTAGGCTTGCTGTACAAGTAGGCGCCTGTACAACGGTATGCAAACACTGTGCATCTGCAGTTCTCACAAGAGAGCACGCTGCATCGAGCTGGGAGCAGAAGTACTGGTGAAGAATAAGCTGCAGAATTTGTGTGTTCAAGTCTGGTTGCATTAAGCTCACAAGGAAATCAATATATGCTGAAAGAACTTGGCAGGCAGTAGAGTCCTGCAGTTAGTTACACCTGACATACATTCTCCTCAGAAATTTTATGCAATCTCACTTTATTTATACATCTGTATGAATGACATAAGATGGCAAGTAACAGACGTATTCCAATCATTTGTTCATCACATTGTTGATTTTAAAGCCCCTTGAAGTTTTCCAGGTAGTGCCTTACGGAAGCAGCTGGTGCGCTGTGTGAAGTGGCAAACGAGCTGGAAGTGGATGAGGAGCATCTCAGCTTCCTTGCTCATTGCTCCTTCTTCGTTTGGCACTGGCAGTTGCTCTTCTCCTGGAGGATCATCACGTATCTGTCCATTAAGAGAAGCAGGGACTTCATCTCACAGAGCTCGTCGTAATAATGCGTGGCTTCCCCTTGCGAGATGTCTGTTCCCGTGGAAGCTGAGTCCATTTGTCCCGTTCCCTGGAAGTGAACACAGCATGAGCAGAGAGAAAGGGAAGCAGGCTCCTTTGGCAGGGAATTATCGTGCAGGGCTCGGCTTCCTCTGGAGGTAGGCCAGCCTCACAGGACCGCTCAGTGCAGCACATGGGGCTCACAGCACCTCCAAGCCCCACGTTGCATAGGGGCTCCCAGTTACATAGGGTTGACAGATCTGCGAATGAGCGAGTCCCTCTGGGGGAGGTAGTGGACTTTCTGGGGTCTGCTTTCCTTGGAAGCCTTCACGGACCAGGTCTGTGTGGCTCCCTGCTCCCACCAGCAGCCCCCTTCCCGTGCAGTGCACCTCAATCGCTCACCTGTTCCTGAGGTCTTCTTACTTTTCTCCAGAGGCTGCGGGCAATGCTCAGCAGGCAGAGAATGCAGACATCTGTCAGGCAGTGAGTAACGAGCCAGGTTTTCCCCGCTTGGGCCAGGTAGTCCCAAAGGAGGCCCGGAGGGTAGGGCAAGCTGAGGGCCTTCAGCTTGGTGTACAAGGTCTGCTGCTTCGGGCCCTGCGTTACGCCAGCCTTGCTGACCCTGGAGCGGATCCACGTGAGGCAGGGGAACACACCAAGCCTACAGGGGCAGCTGGAGTGCTGGTGCTCGGGGACGACTGGCAGCTGCTCCTCAGGAAGGACCATCTTCTTGACCCTTTCCCAGATCCACGTTGGGTACGTTGAAAGGCCAGGCTGGAAGGGCCCCTTGAAAGCCTTCTGCTCCATGCGCAGGGGCTGCTGCTTCGGGCTCTGCGTTCCGCCAGCCCTGCTGACCCCATATTGCAGCCATGTGGGGCAGGAAGAAAGGCCTAGCCAACAGGGCCCATTCGAAGCCTGTTCAGCAGCGATTACAGGCTGCTGCTTCTTCTCGGGAAGGACCATGTTGATGACCCTTTCCCAGATCTGAATGCGGTACATTGAAAGTCCCGACCAGAAGGGCCCCACAAAGGCCTTCTGCTCCGTGCCCAGGGGCTGCTGCTTCTGGTCCTCTGTAAAGATCGCTCTTCCGAACATGAAGCTGCCCCATCCGTGGCAGGGCCAAAGGCCACGCCAACAGGGCCAGCTGGAGGCCTGGCACTGGGTGTCAACGGTCAGCTGCTCCTCAGGAAGGACCAGCTTTTTGTACGTGTCCCAGGCACAGCCAAGAGAGCTGGAACGGCCAAAGCCATCCCAGATAAATGAAACTATGGCCAGAGCCACAATCAGGGTGGGAGTCAGGGTGAGTTTCATCCTGTTCTCTCCCAAGGAACAATCCAACACACAAAGTGGCTGCTACCTTGAGCGGAGCTCCAGAGGTAACCACCAGTACAGAGCGGCTGCCCTGCGTATCTGAGCTGGGGGAGGCTGCCAGCGTGACTGTGCCAAGACTGATGTCATGCCGGCTTTGTGATGTCACAGAGGAGACTGTGACAGAGCTGGGGAGGACTTGGAAGCCTGCTGGCACTGCTGCTGTCCCCAGCTCAGGACGTTCTGCGCAGCAGGATAGTGGGCCCAAACCCCTCATGTTTTGGGCACTGCCCTGCACTTGTCAGCAAGAAGGAGCCGTGGCCAGAGCCACATCCAGGCTCCTTTCAACGCTGGCTCCATTGGGGAAACTGTGACACAACTTGCATCCAAAAGCCTTTGGGGGCAGAGCGGAAACCCCACCCTTGAGAGGAAAGCCAAAAGTTGAACAGTTGTTAAGGTTGTGTGATGTTTTTTGTTGTCGGTATTCCACATCTTAACATCACGTAAAACTGTGTGAGCGAAAGAGTTAACGTTCTGGTTCCCTGGACTGCCTTTTCTGGGCATTTTGGGTTCTCGGAGAGGAGGGAAGGAGCAGCATTCCCGGAGGACTTTGTGTGCAGAGGAGGAAGGGTGGAGCTGCTGGCAGGATGCAGCCGCTCTCCCTCTGGCTGTTTTGCTCTTTGGGTTCGCCGCGGAGAAAAGCACGTGGTTCCAAACCTGCAGTCTTCTAGCGTAAGACCTCGTGTTTGCACGCTCTTTTCTCCCTGATTTGCTTGATTTTGTCGGATTTAGTAAATCACCGTTCCTCCTGAGATTGTTGCCGTGGTTTTTTTCAGTCCCACCTGCTATCTCCCTACCCTTGCCCCCCTCCCCTTCTCCCGGAGCGCACGGCCTGCAAGTGCCTTGCCTCATTAGTCCCAGGGCTGGGGCAGGCTGGGCTGCTCTGTGAAAGGTGAGCTGGTTTTTTTTTCCCCCTCTCTTTTGTTTCCTTCTGGGCCTGTGCCTCTGTCACAGACAGAGGTCTAGGGATAACTCCTGACAACAGTTCACTCAGCACCGCATAACTTCAAGCCCTTAACACAATCCTGTGGCCCAAAGCACAGCCCAAACAACTGCCTTGGGATGTTTTTCTACTCCACGGAGCTCCTACAGAACTGCTCCCAGGCACCAGCTTGCTGGGGAGGACACACGTCCCCTGCGGACTTCCCAGGGTGTCCTGGAGGACTTCAAGGGATCCTCAGTGTACCCTAGGGCAAACCTGAGTGCCCCCAGAGCTCCGCAGTGTGTTCTAGGGCACCCTAGAGGCTCCTCTGAACAGGCCAGTGTAACTGTATCAGAGTAGATGACTCTACCGACCCAGAGGCTGCCCCATCCGTGGCAGGGCCAAAGGTCAAGCCAACAGGGCCAGCTGGAGGCCTGGCGCTGGGTGTCAACGGGCAGCTGCTCCTCAGGAAGGACCAGCTTTTTGTACGTGTCCCAGACTCAGCCATGAGAGCTGGAATGGCCAAGGCCATCCCTGATAAATGAAACTATGGACAGAGCCACAGTCAAGAGTCAGGGTGATTTTCATCCTGTTCAAGTTGCCTTGCATGAGACCCTCTACAAACAGCTATGCCTCTAAAGCCTCAACAAAGGATGAGAGAGCCTCAGTGGAAAGGCCCTTTGTCAATGTCTCATACTTGTCTATCATGGACCACCTGTCATGTTCTAAAATCAGGAGACGCACATCCCTGCAATAAACAGAAGGGAAACAAAACCACAAGTCACCAGGAGCTGCCTAATGTAAGTGATCCCACTTCTGACTCAGGAGCACACAGCAGATGGGCAGATAGTACCCAGAGCACCACTGTGGGCTCACCCTGCCCTGCCTCAGCCCCTGCTGCTGGCTGCTTCAGAATAGCAGCTACCTGCAGGCCCGGTCTGAGCCTCGAGTTTGATGTACTGAGCAGTCAGAGCCACAAGCTGCCCTGGAACAAACCTCCACCAGCACAGAGCAGTGTTTTCTGGGCTCCTTGCTCAACCTCAACAACTGCAGTGCTGCCTCCTTTACTCTGCCCCAGAACTCACTTGGCCAGAGTCTCAGGCTTGATAAGGATATTGAAATATGTTTTCTTCAGCTGCTCTGTTATCATTTCAAAAACTGCTGGAGTAAAGCTGAAGTCAGTCAAGTAATCAATGATGAGCTGAAACAGAAGCTGTAAAGAAAACAGGAGCCATTTTTCAGAAAAAGACAACCGGTTTGGAATTATTCCAAATAGAATGCTTAAAAGAAACAAATCATTTGATCAACATAAAAGACACTAAGGCACATTCCTCAGTTCTGCTTGATATTCTTCACTAAACAATTCCTTAGCAAATTAATTAGTACTTACAGGTAGTTTATGATTGAATCCTTTCACTCGAATGATTAAGCCGTGCTCTCCAGCCACCAGCTTGTATTCCAGCTGGGCGACGTCTGCTGCGTAAGCTGGTTCACCAAGGTTGAGAGAAAGGATGTTTACAAACGTATCGAACAACACTATGCTGCACAGAGAAAAGAGCAAAAGACGAACACTTGAACACTGCAGGTAATCAGCTTGGATGTACACACAAGAAATTCTCCAGCAGACATGAAAACTTGGGCAAAATGAGACTCCAGCCCATTTTAACAAATCGGGAAATACACAGTGCAGATCTCCCTTCACCCAAACGCACGACTTAAGAATTACTTTGACATTCAACTGTTCTTTGCAAGGAATGATTCCAGCTTCACATGTGACAGGATTACTTCGGCACAGGAATGCGCACTGCAACAACACACTGCTTACCAGTACGGAAATTGATGAGCTACAGCAAATCAGACTGCAATGTGGACATTGCTGCCCTGGCTCAGACTTCCAGGTTTTTGTTGCTGCCTGGATTCCAATTCAAAATGCAAAACATAAATCCCCATGGCGTTTCTAAAGCACTCCTTGTGCGGGTCTCAACAGGCCAGGAGAAGACCGCTATGAAATCTGCTGCAGACAGCGGTGCCAGCCTAAGATTAGCAAGGGAGCACTGTGTGCAGAGCTATCATCTCCAGTCTGTGCAACACACGGTTCCAGACACTGTCGTCGTGCTCTTCACCTGCTCCTGGAGGCCCCCAAGGCCCTGCATCGGGCCATGGCCGTGCTGTGTGCAGGACCAACTCCTCCCCTAACACTTCCTTCTGGCACACACACTGCTGCTGGCACATTTTGTACAGTTTGCACTGCAGAATAACACACCATGAAACCCACACACACCCAGCCGCTACAGTGACGGCCTGCTGCAAAGCCACCCTTGCCAAAGGACAGATAAACTGCAACAAATGGATGAATAAGAAAGGAAGTCTAATTCTATTCCAGCTCAGAATGAGTCTCTCTGCACTTCCCTGTGTGTGGCACTATGGTTACCCCACACAGCGTGCACAACTCACACAGCCCTTACTTCTCTGCAGACCGCTGTATCAATGGAGAGATCAGATGGAAACGAACGTAACCTGGTGGGGAAGAGAGATTTCAGTGAGACATAGCAAGTGACAGCTTCCCAAAGGCAAAGCTTTTTTCCATCACATTCCATGGTCACAATTCAAATCTAATGAGAAATGTCACTGAGCTATAAGGAAGTATTTTTGCTTGTATTAAGTCATCATCAAATGCTTCTCTTTTTCAATCCCAAATCTTTCCTTACAAATATCAACTGTTAGAAAACACAAAGCCATACTTCATAGGATGCTTCGACACGTGGTCTGATCATTATCAATACAAACAAACAACTCTAGGAAATTCCACACAATGTATGCTTAGCAGACACTAAAACCTGTTGTTCTGCTTGAAAAGAGCAGTACATTTTCCACACATGTCCCAAATGCAGACTCTTATCTTTCTCTGCCTGTAGAAGAGACTACAGCTTTCTCTAGCTGTGATGTTCTTTGTTCTCACAACCTGCCACTGTCATCTGTTCCGTATGCCAAATTCTGTCCATAGCCAGGCTCTCTGAAGCCAACGTTTTCAGAATGTTCTGGTGATTCCACTTTTTAGCCTGAAGGATCTGCTGTGTTTCTTAGTTGCAGGGTAGTTCACCCGCTCCTCTCATACTGCAGCCAATGAATGTGTCAAAAGGATCATAGAAGAGCTGGCAGTAAACACTGGAGCTTAAATGGTGAAGATCTGCATGAGTTACTGCCTTTCAAACAAATTCCAGCTGGTAAAAACAAGGGCTTTGTCATCTTAGGAAAGCCTTAAGGCATTTACCTTTGGGGATTTTAAGTTTATGGTCCTTCTTGTACCACAGGCAGCTTTGCCATGTGCTCACTATTTTGATGGGATATTTTGTCTCTGGGCAGTCAGCAACCTTCAAAGCAAAGCTGGTGGCTAACAAAAAACACCTCACACTTACAAACCCAGGGAGCAGGAGTCAAAAGATACCAAAGTCCCATTACAGAGCAGGATGGAGCACTTGACTAATGACAAAGTCAGTTTCCCGTGGAGGATTCACTCCCCTGCTTCCATGCGGTGTGTTTTGTGCTGCTCTGAGCACAGTCCAGGCACTCTTTATGTTTCAGCCACTGTTTACCTTCCACGCTGTACTGCGTTCCAAACCACCTCTCCTTTAGGTGACACTGGCCCTCGTTGGCAGCAGACAGCAGAACAAGGTTGGCCCTCTGTGGACAGAGCTGGCTAAGGGCATCCGCAATGATGTATAACCGCCTCAGCCCAACCACCCTTCTCAGGAAGGGCCATCTTCCTGAGCTTTCCCCAGATCCTCATTGGGTACGTTGAAAGGCCAGTCCAGGAGGGTCAAACAGAGCGTGGTGATTAATGGTTCTGTGTCCCAGTGGAGGCTGTTAACGAACAGCATCTCCCAGGGGTCTGTCTTGGGACCAGTGCTCTGTAACATCTTTACCAATGACATCGACAATAGAATTGAGTGCACCCTCAGCAAGGTTGCTGAGAACACCAAGCTGAGTGGTGTGGTTGCCACAATCAAAGAAAAGAGTGCCATTCAGAGGAACCTCAACAGACTTGAAAGGTCAGCCTGGGTGAACTTAATGAGGTTCAACACAGCAAAGTGCAAATTTTTGCACTTGGCCAGAGGAATCCCAGGCATCCATACAGAATGGAAGGAGCAGTCCTTGAGAGCAGCCCTGCAGAGAAAGACCTGGATGTTCTGATGGATGAAAAGCTTAACGTGAGCCAGTAGTGTGTTCTTGCAGCTCAGAGTGCAAATGGCATCCTGGGCTCCATCAGAAAAGGGGTGGCCAGCAGGGACAGGGAGGTGATTGTCCACCTCTCCTCTGCTCTTGTGAGGCCCATCTGGAGTCCTGTGTCCAGGTCTGGAGCCCCAGTACAAGAAAGACAGAGAGCTGTTGGAGAGGGTCCAGAGGAGAGCCACAAAGATGATCGGGGGACTGGTGCACCTCTGAGGGAGCTGGGCTTGTTCAGCCTGGAGAAAAGAAGTCTGCGGGGTCTGTACTTCATAATTATCTGAAGACAAGTGAAAATTTACTGTGGAAGATTATGAAGAGCAGCCCATTTCTAGCATGATCAGAAGCAACACCCATCTTGAAAAATCTATGAAGGCTTTCCCAAGAAACTAGGCACGTGGCTGTTAACCACTATATAATATCGGAAGAAATTAGTAAGTGAAACCACAGAAGCCTCCACTAAAGACAAAATATAAATTAAGATTATAAATTATGTTATATTAAAATAGAGAATACAGGCTAGAGAGGTTGTGGATGCCCTGTTCAAGGTGCTCAAGGCCAGGTTGGATGGGCCCTGGGCAGCCTGGGCTGGTATTAAATGGGGAGGTTGGTGGCCCTGCATGTGGCATGATCCTTGAGGTCCCTTCCAACCCTGGCCATTCTGTGATTCAGTGAGAATGTGAGATCACAACTGGCCCATCATTAGAGCCATGGTTAGATCCAGATATCACTCCGTGAAGTCATTAGCAAGGTCACCAGTAACACTGCACAGCTGAGAAGGACATCTGAAGAGCTGGTGAGAAGTGTCAAGGAGGAGAAATGTGGAAAACGTCCCCTACTGCCCTTTTACCTCCCACCCCAGCCCCAAGGAGTAGCCTTGCCTCGGCTCTTTAAGCCTTACCGATGTCTGCTAAGACATGCTTGTAAGGATACCCAGGAAGGTTAAATCCCTGAGCAGGCAAATCAGGATATCACTGCCCAGTATCTGTAACAGATCTGGAGCTCTCTCAATGGCCTGTGCTGCAATACAGCATATAGTGACACTCATTTCAGGCACAGATTCCATAAAGTCTTTCTTTACATTTGGATACTTCTATTACATTTTGGCAAGCTAAGTAAGGACACAGATCTGTGCTACTGCTAGTCCTGCAGTAAGAAAATATTGGGCAAAAAATAGGAAAACCAGACCCATCTACACATAAGAATGATTTAAGTTTCCACTGTTCCAAAGAAGGTATGTTTCACATAATAATTTTTCTGTCATGAAAATTATTTTTTTTGGAGGAGGGAGATTTTTGTTTACAACAAGCTGACTTTATTGGATTGCTGGTCAAAATTAATTACTTATTAATATGGAAAAAACAGCTATAGTCTTGTTGTGGATTCAGAGGTTTGCAATTGGCTGCATTTAAATCCAAGAAGAAGAAGAATAAAAACAAATCACCAGTAAGACTGCTATTATCACTGTCATACAAAAACCTGCTGTGGTGCAGATGTGGAAGAGCACACCACAGAAATGTTAAGATATTGCAGTTTGCTGTGGGGGGACAAATGTATCTTACATATGCCTGCTGAATGGACATACTATGTGATTCTTCAAGAATCCCTCGGGTTTGCTTTCCTTTTTCCAAAGCTTCTGCAGAAAACGCAAATCTACAATAAACTGAGGTTTTGGACAGTGTCACAGACACCTCTGTGCAAAACCTGCAGCCCAAACTTGCATACCTAACTAACGCTGTCAGCTCCATACCCCTGCAAATAATTCCACTGAAAGTAATGAAAGTAGTGGTATGAGTAAACCTTAAAGACCTGGCTGCTGATTTTAGGTTTTAACCTTCAGTGTACGTTCGAAAGCTGGCTGCTCTGTGACAAACCCCACGGAGTTTGCCATGAGGACAGAGAATTGTCGCAAGTGTAACCTGTTAGAAATCGTATCTTCAGATGTTCAGAGTTAGCAAGGGAGTCTAATCCTTAGAAATCCGAAAATAATAATGATGACATGAAGAATTCCTACTGCAGCGAGTAGCACCTTGCATACAGAAAGATTTCAAAAGCAGGTTTCATAGCTAGCTTTCCTTTTTCTCCCCACATTTTATGAATTTGCCCAAGTTCTACACGGCTTCAGTTTAGGTCAGAAGAACACAGGAATGACTTGTCCAATCCAAATTATTCATTTCATACCGGATTGATTTCATTATCCTGAGATGTTTATTTAAATAAGTGGAGACAGAAGAGATCACGGTTCTGGAAACATTGCTTAGCACTAAGTTTGGAATGAAAATTTTTTGCTCTGAAGCCCAAAGTGAACAGCATTATAATAGCAGTTGTAAAGGAGTATTTTTTCCTTGGTTAAAAAGGACAAACAGCATAAAATGAAGAAAGAGTGCTTGTCATATCCATATACTGTATAAGACAATTCTTCCTGTCAACTAGAAATGCACATATCGCATTTTACTCTCTTACCAAGTAATTGCATCCAGTTCTGGGCTCCCCAGCACAAAAAAAGACAGGGATCTCCTGGAAAAGAGTCCAGCAGAGGGCCACAAAGATGATAAAGGCCCTGGAGCACCTCTCTTATGAGGAAAGGCTGAGTAACCTGGGTCTGTTCAGCCTTGAGAAAAGACAACTCAGAGGGGATCTGACCAACGTCTATAAATATCTAAGGTGCAGCAGGCAGAGACAAGGCCAGGCTGCTTTCAGTGCTGTGTGGCCATAGGACAAGGGGAAGCAGCCATGAATTGAGGCCTAGGAAGTTCTGCACAAATGTGTACGAGAAGCTCTTCCCAGTAAGGGTGATGGAGCACTGGCACAGGCTGCCCAGGGAAGTTGTGGAGTCTCCTTCTCTGGAGACATTCAAGACCTGTCTGGATGCCTACCTGTGCAGCCTGGCTGATGGAGCCTGCTTTGCAGGGGGTTGGACTAAGTGATCTTTAGAGGTCCCTTCCAGCCCCTACAATTCTGTGATTCTGTAATTGACTTTTCCATGCAGTGACAGATGCAAAAGAACTTTGGGACAAATTTCCCAAAATGTAAAAATCTGAAACTTGATTATTCACACAACACCAACCCGAGCAATGTTCATACATTTGAAACAGCATTTGCCCCACTGCTAATACTCTACTTCTTTGTAACCGTCCACCTCTAGGAATTCAGACTGGGGTAGCTGTGTATCATTTTATTACAGACTGTATGTAACAGTCATACAGTCTGTATGTGACCAGGTAAATGATACCTGGTCAGGTATCATTTGCCCCATCCCAAGTCACCTTGTCCTTCACGTGTCTGGAAACAGTCTTAGTAATGGTTTTGCATCTATTTTGCCACATTGTTATATTCTAAAACTCTATCACCTCTTCCCCCCCAACCTTCTCCTCTCCAAAATAAGATGATGCAAGTCCTTTTTAACTTCCCTGTAAGGCAACTGCTCCATTTTCTTGTTCTGTCAGGTGACCTTCTCTAGGTCTTCTTTAAATCTGCCACGTCCCTCTTGAGATAAGCACTGGTGGGTAGCAATGCAATGAGAGAAATCCTACTAGAGTGCCCTACCAGCAAAAAGTTTGGTTCAATGACAGTTCAAAAGGTGGCGGAAAAGGAGAATAAGGAGCCTGGCCTGACAGTCTGGAAGCAATCACTGGCACAGAAACACAGGGAGAAGATGGTAGTGTATATAAAGTGTATCTGCAATGCCTGTGCTTTACAGCCAGTGAAATGGGCTGGAATCCTTCCTGCTTTGGAGGTTTAAGGAGTGCAATACAATGCTGAATAGGACTTTGGAAAAATAACTGGGTAGGAGACTACTGAACTGTTTGTCTTCTTTCTTTAAATCCTTTTTCTTAAATCTTAGATATATTAAGAAAAAAAAAACAAACTCACACAACTCCATCTACCAAAGTAGCTACCAAAGAAGGTATCTACTTTGCGAGTGCTGCTGGTATTTCTATTCAGAGATTGTTTTATTTTAAAAAGAGCTTTGCTCCATTCAAACACCTTGCAGAAATACTCAGATTTTCCCAAACACAGCAGTTTTAAGAGGTTTGGGATACTCCTGGGAGCACAGATGCTGCTGTAAATCTAGCAAGTAACAAGTTGTATGCCAGATTATTTGGTATAGATACATGTGTTTTTCAGTCACTCCTCTTGGCAGTCTTAAGTTTGCCACTTTTACTTTCACCAAAATCCTGTCTGTGTGCTGAAAATCATCCATCTGCTAGATTAAAAAGGGATTTATCAGCCTCATGTCTTTACATCTTGCATTGAGCAAGGGACTGTTAGTGTAAGTAGCAGAGAGGAATGTTTATTTTATTGCACTCACCTCTATGGTCTTCAGTAGCACCTACCACAGTAGTGGTCATCTACACTCAGAAGTTTCAGAATAAAAATACTGAAACCTGGATCTTACTTCAAGCAGGTTTGTTACTCAGGGCAACACCTGAAATTTGCCTGGAAGAATTACATGTAAATATACAAGCCTCAAATCATCAAAACCAAACCAACAATTCAAAGTTTTTTAATTACCCAGAAGTAACATTCTTCCAACATTCTTCCAACATTTTAACAATTGATCCGCTTAACACAGAAAGCAGTTGCTTTAGGCAAAACAGCAGAGGAATGCATCTTTCATTTTTATTTAAGCAGTATTATTGAAAATTATGATATGTATAGTCTTGACCAATTGGTATTCTAAGTGGTGTTTTGTCCTACCTTCTAGGACATCACATCTTTGATATGCCAGTGTACTTCCAATCCACATGCACAAAGCTGTTCTATGTGAACCCTTTAAAAAATCTGTACTGTTTGTTTCAGCTGTACTGAGCTAAACAGCACTGAAATAACGTATGAACTGTCAAAGGCACTGAAAATCCTGAAGCCTGATTTACCTATCAGCAACCCATACTGTCTTCCCATTCTCTCTCAGTCTTCAGGCTCTACATCACTTAACTCTTCCATAACACTCAGAACCGAGTTTCTGCTACAGCAAACTGATACACCAACAACACAGCAATTTTTGATTACTGTCACAAACGTGAGAAGGCCACAGAGTGTACATGGTGTGGAGACCTCACTCCAAAAATCAAGGAGCCATCCAACTTCAGCAAAGAAACCAGAAATCAAAGTCGTAATTCTTTCCTGCTTCCATCTGCCTAAGGGGGATGCAATTTACCTTGGCTTTGGAAAACCTCTTTCACGCAGTGAAAACAAGGGTTTTACACTGCCAGGGAGCAGAGCTGTGAGGCTGGTAGCTCTAACATGATCATGAAGTGAGCAGACATTAATCTCCTTCTTTTAGCTGTTGTGACTGCTCAGTAACTAAGTGTCACCCTAGCCTCATATTAACAACACTCTCCTCAATAATGAAAATAGTGCTCCCTGCCACTCAGCTTTTCTCCAGACTATTTACTGTTTAGAACATACAGATTGGTCTCTGCTTGCTTCTTCTGGGGAAGAAGATGGTTGGCTAGGTTCACTAACCATCCCTGAATCCTGGCTGTCAGCTGCAGGACCTAAAAAAAAATGAATAGGAAATAGGAATTGGAGTTAAATGCAAACAAACAAAAAATCCCATCCAAATCCCTGTATTTCAATTTGCCTTTCAGGTGTCAGTCACACTTTCAGAGAGAAACTCCCAATGCAAAATAGCTTTTTGTAAATCCAGTTCATTTTTCAGTGCAGTTAATTGGAAACTGCTTAACATCAAGAGCTGCTGCTCTCCAATCTGAGATGCTGTACTTCAGACAGCACTTGACTGTTTCAGCTAGGCTTAAGGAAAGCAGCAAGAATGCTTGCTTCAAGATGGCAAATACAGAAGCTGCACTGGAATAAAAGTATGAGACATGCTCTTCTGCCTGCTTAGCCACAGTGAACCTGCAGCATGCCTTACGAACACTGCTGGGAATTTTAAAGGCCTTCACTGACTGACCAACAGTCTCTTTGAATCTATCTACGATGTTTTTTTTTTTAAACACAGTTTTTTTTACTAGCCAATTTTCACGTAAATCTCCCTCATCTTCCCATGTGGAGACATAGGTTTTTTGTTTCCTTTTCTGCAGCTTGCTATTTTACAAAGCCAACAACTTGCAGTCAGACTCTATCCTCAAATACTGTACTGGCTGTTCTGTTGGACATACCTTCTATTTGTCTGATCTTTGTAACACTACTAGTCAATACAACCCGAAATTATACAACACAACACCCTACACTTCCTTTCTTAAGAAAAAAGACATGATGTGACCCTAACATGTCCCTATGTACTTAATGTTACAGTTTTTCTCTTTGTTCAGGTATCCTGAAAACCAGAATCAAAGAATTGGTAGTTTCACTGTAGCTTTCTTCTTCATCTGTATCTTTTGCTGGAAGGCTGTTTTGTTTATGACCTCATGCAGAAACATCTCCTTCACTGGGTCACAATTGCAAGCTCTTACATATCCTGGAGCAAAAATACTATGTAGTGGAATTAATTTGTACTTTCTCCCTGGTACTAGGAAGACTAGTTTGTTCTCTGAACAGCATAATCCATGATGCACTGATTCCTATGGCTTTGTGCCCGGGTTGTAATTTCCCTAGTGAGTAATAAGACTGAAGTCATTAGATGGCATTTTGCTCTCTAGGGGGGTGCTCTCATTACCTCATTTATCCCAGTTGCCTGTTTTCACGATTGTTTGCCCAGTAAAGCTTTATTCTACCAATGCAGGTCTGCATTTCCTGTTTCCCACATGCAATGCCACTACTTCTCTCCAGTTTACCAGCTACTCCCTGTTCCTCCTCTTTCCCACACCACCCCAGAACTGCTACAAGCTCTCTGCCACTGCAAGTATCCCCCAGATTTCATCTCCACTAAACCACACAACTCAGTAATCCTCACATACAATTTCTGCTTTGCCTGCCAGCTCTCAGCTTCATCTCTTCCCCTCAAACTCAGCCCATATTATCTTACCTCCATCAGCCCAGTATCTACACACTGCGCTGAAGCTCTGATTGATGCCTTTCTCGATATCCTAGAATATCTTTACATTTACATGATGTCTATACACCTCGATGCTTCCATATTCACATTCTCCTCATCCACTACTTCTCTTGCTTACTTTTCCTTGGCTTTCCAGACAGACACAAAGCAAACTGCTTGGGAGATACGTGCCCACTGCTGGGCTGACTGGCAGGCGCTTGGTTGTTGGCCAAGGTACACACACGGCAGTCAGGAACTGAGTGTGAGCTGACTGCTGGCCAAACACCACCTCACGTCATGGCTGCAAGCCATTCTGTGGCAGGCACATGCTTCCCCTGCAGATCAACTGTGCAGGCCTCTGATCACAGCAGCTATGTTTGGCTGAAAATAATGTCCTGAAAAGTTACGAGGATACTGGTTTAACAGAAATGAGTCTGCACAAGAGACTTTGGGGAGAAATCAGGCCCAAACCTCCTCAACTTATATTTTATCCCATGTGATCGCTATCAACATCATTTTAATTCAAATGAGAAAATCAGTCCGCTTTCCCTCCCTTTTATAGAAGATATTTCATTTTTCATTGGCTGATGATTATAATCTGTGTGATAAGCAGTTGGACTTACAGTTTCTCATGTTCAAGAAGAGAAATAAAGTTGTACTTATTTATCTGCATTTTCAGAAAGAACTTATGAGACTGGCCATTGACTCATCCAGTGCTAGTGGTTAATTCTCTGGGCAGCACTACCCTCTTGTGGTCACTGCTAGCTGCAGCCAAATGAACAGCTTACAGACAGGATCACAGTATGTCCACATATAGGCACTAGACACGAAAGAGACCCAAAAGAGGAGGTCATACATATTTACCTAGCCAGAAATTTAAAATCTTGTGGGATTCAGTCTGAAAAATTTGAGATCTTGAAGATTCAATCTTTCATCTACAGCAATTAAAATGTAGGCTTTCCAAGTGTGCAAGAAGTTTCACACTGCTCATGCTAAGCTGTCCAAGCTGGCAGTCTGACCTCAGGGGGATCTCAGTCCTGGCTCCACCACAGGCATCTGGGAAACCCTTAAAACTGAAGCTAGAATCAAGGTGTCTTGGGGCATCCATCTCAGCGTTTAGGTACTGAAACCAGATTAAAATTGGATCTCCCAAGGCTCGTCTAACAATTCCTTACCGTGTGCTTCCTTGGCTGCTTCAGCAAACACATTCAGTGACAGGGGAGGTGGAATATAATGAACCCCTGGCAGAAAAGTTGGTGGGACAAACTGAGGCAGAGGAGTGTAGTATGCCTGATGGAAATCTCCACCTCCATCTGGAATCTGGAAACACAGGGAGCAAAGGATATTCAGAGACTCTCTCTCTCTCCAGGACACATCTGCACTACCACACAATTTCTGTTTCCATCTTTACCTATGAAATTTCCATTTCTGGAGGGTCAATTTTGTGTCCATATGCTGTCACATGCAAAGCCCGCGCATAGTGAAATATGCAGCTCAGAGGTAGCTAAAAGTAAAATACAGAATAGAATAGAACAGAACAGAATAAGAAGGGACCTTCAAAGATCTTCTAGTACAAGCAAAACCAGCAGTATTCCCAGAAGTAATTAAAAAACCACAAGGCACTACTCACTGACAAAGAAGCTGCATTCCCTGGTCCAGAGCTGCTTGGAACGGGTCGGAAACCCTTCTGAAGTGAAATCCCTGGAGGTGATGGTGCTCCCTTACAGCCTGGCTGGTTGATGGCAAATCCCATGGGAAATGGGTGGTAAGGATACATCCCAGAACAAGCAGGATACACTCCTGCAGGGTCTCTCTCCATGTATTCTGTGCTGACCTTGTATTCTGGAGGAAAAGCAGAGTGAGCTAGGAAACAATGAGAAAAGAATAAAGTCATCGCTATAATTCTACGCTGTTCAGCAGAAGTAATTGCAGGACTCAACTCTACCCTTAGCCTGGAGACTCTGGCCCTTGGATTTCATGCTTGGCTCCTCACAAATTTGTGATTTTTTTTATAAAAAAAGAGCAGCTATGTGAACACAAATAAGGTCCTTCTTGTCTACCTATCCTCCTTTTGGTAGAGAACCTGTATAATCTGCTTCTAGAGCATATCTGCTTCTGGAGCACTATGATTACACTGGAAAAGTCAGCAGGTTACAAATATAATTAAGTGAAGGACTGGTAGGCACATGTACAGCCAGCACCATCTACAGGCATCATTTCCTTAGGAAACCAAGGTAAGAAAAACAGCAAACAGCTACAAGCAGATTTGGTGGGATCCAGACATGCCCCAAACAATTCTTTCCTCTGGGTTTCTCAGACCACTGTGTTCTTTGCCTTGTAGACTGCCAGCTTTCCCGAGGCCCAGACTAATGACTACCGCAGTCAGTCAGGATTTCTGTAAAATTACTATAGTAAATAGTATGAGTTTACTGTAATAAATAGTAATAAACTAGACAAGTGACATGAAAGGCTCTACAGAAGAAAGCAACTGAAGAAGTGACAAACCATACAACTTTTCCACCTGCAAAACTTAGGTTCTGCTCATGAAGGCAAAATGCAGCTTTCCGCCCAGTGATCCGAGCCAAGCTCAGCCTCTGCTGTAAGGCCAAAAAGTCTCTTTCTTTTGCACTATCAAAAACTTTTGCTTTAGACAACTGCAGCGTAATTTCCTCATTTACTTGTCATCCCTGACATCCTATTTTTTAGCATTTTTCCTGTTCTTTCTGCAGGTTGTGCACGAGCACTGTATGTGCATGCATCCCAACGCTGTTGGGATTATCTCCCAAAGCGCACCCTATAGAGAAAAGCCACTCGCTGGAGCTTCAACCTCGCAACAAAAGAGCTTGATGAATCATGCTGCAAACCCTGCCTAAGGAGAAACAAAAGCAAGGCTGCGCACCCATCGTGTGCAAGCTGGGGGAAGAAAGGGAGAGGCGGGAACCTGTTTCAGGGAGCTGGAGCCTTACCGTAGTCCCAGAAGGGAGGGCCAGCAGGTGGTGGCGGCAGACCCCTGCGTGCCGTGCCTTTGTCACTGCCAACGGCGGAATGGCCGCCTTTCGCCCGCACGTGGCTGCTCTGCTCAGAGGCACCGGCCGCGACGTCCTCCCCTGAGGGAGCGGAGCCCACAGCCACCCTGACAGGGGCGTCGGGCACCTGCTGCCACAGCGCCTTCTGGGCTGCCATGATCTTCTGGCGCTCGGCGATGAGGGAGCACTTGTCGCAGAGGCACTGCTTCCAGCGGCACCGGCCGGCGTGGCCTTTCACCGGCACCACGAAGCCGTGGTTGCGGCAGCGGGAGCATTTTGGGGTCCGCGCTGCTGCCTTCTCGCTTGCTGCTGCTGCCGCGGCTGCTGCCGCTGCTGCTCCTGCAGCCCCGCTGGCCTGCATGTCCAGCAGCCCCCTAACCGCTCTGGCACACCCGGCCCCCCGCAGGGCTCTTATATGGGGCAGGGCCAGCTTCCCTCCAAATGTAGCAAACAGGGCAGGAGTGGCAGGAGAGCCCAAGGCAGGGGTGGGGAATGCCCCGTTCTGGGGAGAAGAGCCAGGGGCTCTCGGTTCCACAGGCTCCCCCTTCCTGGGTAAGGCGCTTCCCTACGTGCCCGCCTCCCCCTGCCCCCTCGGGTGAGCCTGGAGGCGGACCTGGGCTGTGGGGGCTGGAGAAGACACGGTGGGGCAGGGGGCTGCGGCCGCTGGAGCAGAGGAGCAGGCGGAGTGCACTATAGTACATACGGGAACTTCTGGACTGGTGAGGAGAGAAAGACGGCATCCCTCACACCTTAAGGGACAGTTTTCCCTTTTGGCGCTTCAGCGGTCACAGTCACTTCTCATGCCTTGAGAGATTTCAGTTCTGTTTTGTTCCAGTTTGGAATATACTTCTCATGATGAGGAGAGTGACTGCTTCAGAAGAAAAAAGCACACCAAACGTTTCATCATTGTTTTTCAAAACAAAGTACAAAGACGAGGGCAGAAAGCACGTGGCATTCGACAAATCTGTCTCCTTTTCTTGGAATTCGTTATTCTCTGGAAGCAAAACAAGCTTACAATTGAAAGTATAGCAGTGCTCCAGTTCAAGCACTGCTTAGAAAGTGCTTGTTATTTGTTTCTGCTGGTAGCTTCAAAACTGTGGTGTACACAGTAGCCTCTTTCCAGGAGAAAACTCTCCCTTTTGCTAACACATTGCAAGAGCTGTTTTAAAATCTGAGATGTAATATTTTTCCTACACTGAAAACAATGCCATAAAATTTTATCACCATGTAGTTGCAAAAAGGTTTATTTATTTTTTTTTTTTAACCTACTAGTTTCAAGAGAACCATGTAGCATCTATTTACTGCTATGAAACAGTTCTAACAGTAACTCAGTATGTTTCACAGCAGCCTGCAGACGTCCTTCTCACAGAGCAGGCCTTCTTGCAAGGCTTCAGTGCAGCCCTTCATGTCTAGAGGGTCGGTCTCAGGGTAGCAGCACTGTTCAGACATTTGGCAGCAGTCTGGTTTGCTCCAGCACTGAGCAGGCAACCACTGCGTGCTGCAAGCCCTCAGGGCTCCACCTACATTCTGGTTTCTCACTTTGCAAAAGATCCATTACGATTAGCAATGGAGTCCCCCAGTCTTCCAGTAGGGTTTGGGCTCCTGAGAATGTCTGCAGTCCACAATGCCAGCATGCAAAGTTAAACTTGCTCTTGAAGCAATTCAAACCCAAATCCTCAGGTGCACACATGATTTATTCCCTAGCTCACCGGGCACAGCAGCAGCCCCAGCCTGCAAATGTTGCAGACTGTGTTTCTGTGAAGGGCTTTCAGCCAACCTCGTGCGACCTGCATTCAGGGACACTGCAGGAGCAGGACCACGCACCGCATGGGGAGCACGGTGGCACTGCACACGGTGGGTGTTGGGTTGCATGCACACCAGCAGCTTCTTCTGCAAATTGGAGAATGCAAAGTATGCATGGAAATGTACACAGAGTCCTTTCCTCAGCTGCAGACCTGTTTCTCTAGAAGACTTCTACAGCACTGTCTGCAAAGCCAACTTCATGTGCGTAGGCCTGTGTGCAATTTGGATGCATATCTCTGAAAGTTTGACCTAAATGTGTTACTGTTTGCTCCCAGTTCAGAAAAGCACTTGGTTAACATGTCTACAATGTAAGCTACTTCTAAATCCAGTCTTGAAGAGCAGCTTGCTTGCACCAGGGGCCTTGATGCTACCCTTAATCATTGATATTCACTCTGTATTAATTATAGATAGCTAATATGTTCCTTGTCTTCTGACCTGTATTTTTTCAGTAAGTAAAGCTTACTTGTATACTATTGCACTGGAGGACCCAGGTAGGCTATACTCACTTTCCACAGTAATTTTCTATTCTGAGTAACTTAATATTTACTCAAATGTACTTCCATTCATCACTCTTCTGTCTAGAGAAAAGTGTGTCATCCATAGGCTAGTAAAAATTTCTCTGGTAATAAGCCATGTCTCTAAAAGTCATGTGGGTTTTTTTCAGCCATTTTCACCTAAGGATTCAGGATTTATTATGCTTTCCATATACTTTCTTTCAAAACAACTTGTCATACTTTTTATAGAGAAGTGAGCGTAGTTTTTTTTTTTTTTGCTTGTGAGTATAAATTTCTGTGGAGAGTTCAAAGAATTGTGCTATTTCAATATCATGATGTGATTCTATATAACTTTGGGTTAGCTTATCACACACCATTAGCAAGACTACCACACAGAAAAGACAGAACAACTTCGTGTAAGTCTTTGGAACAAGATATCGAATTGCAGCTTCAAGTCTGTCGTAATTTGCTCCCTTATTCATATTTGAAAGAAAATGAGGCATAATACTCTGCAGCTTACTCAGTTTACTGCAATATTTTATGTAACATATGGTGAGACTGCAACATAAAGCGCGTACAGAATTCTGTATTAAAATAGCATTTATAAGAACTATTATCCTGCCAAAATGAAAGGAAAACAGCCTCCTGGTTTCATGTCATTGATATCAATATCAATATCGTCTCTACTTTACAACTTCTGAATCACATAACGTATGTGGCTTTGGTAAGCAGGTTGTTTTGTGTGTGAGACAGTGAAGAAAAGCAGCGATTTAGCTAAAAGAGAGAACAAATGAAAAGACTGTCTTTAAACTCCATAGCAGAAACTCAGTTTTGGCTTTTTTTTCTGCTTCTCAGACTTCCTGCTAGCATTTTTTGCAGTCTATTTTTATTTATTTATTCATTTTGGCAAGGAAATTGTTCTCCTAGGATCTGACATTTCACAGAGCAATAGCAACACAATCAAGAAATTTCTTCAGTACAGATCTCCATTAACAAATATTTGCAATCTTTCTTCAAAATAAATGTTTTCTTATGCATGGAAATCAAGAATATCTTTTGAATTTTTAAGACATTTTAGATGAAGATAAAGCCCTCTCTTCAAAAATTATCTTAGTGGTTTGGAAGCATCCCTCCTGTACAGTCACAGCGTAAGAAGTGGTACAGCAGTAGTACCATCAGGTCTTCTAGCACTGGTAACTTTTTACTGCCATGCTTGTGGCTACCAGATGTGATATAGGACTCAATAGGACATTTGCCTGCACAGGCAGAACTGGTCACAGAGAATGAGACAGGCTTTAGATGCTCCCTTCTCCACCACACCCAGCTCCCTCCTGCTTTCCCTTCTTAACAAATACTCTTCTATCTCTCCGAGTGAGCAGAAAGCCAGACTTCCTTCTCCTTCTGTCCAGAGTAGGAAACTGCAGTGTTTTTTCCTCTAAACACCACATGTGAAATCTTTTCTCACTCTTGCACACTCAGAAGCCTTCAGGGATTGCTCTGGACTATGTTGTGCATCCTTGTGAATTCCCATTTCTTCTGCATCCGAGTTTTCTTTTCCATCAGTTGTATCCTACTTTCCTTTCATTAGAAAGAAAAATCCCTTTTACACTTCTTCCCCATCATACCTGTCAGCTTATGTTCACTGTAAAGCTATGGACTCACCTTCACCTTGCCCAGACTATCGTCTTCCTACATAGCATTGCTAACGCACATCCATGCTTTCTTTTGCAGTCGTCCTCTTATTTAGAAGCTCCTTATAACACCAGTCAAAGCCTTTAAAACGTCCTCTGACTGACCTACATCACAAAGTCACCCTTTCACTGTTGAGCTTACAGCAGAGCATATCCATCAGTGCTATCTGTCACAGAGCTGCAAGGTTCTGCTGACATGCCCGTGAGCTTGTCTAATGCTGCCCAAAGCAAGTGTGGATGACAATGAATAAAGTTCTTTGAGTTGCTTCTGTAGGCTAAAATTTCCACCTTTTAATCACTGTGAAATTGTACCATAATATACATGTTTTTGAAAAATATGAAGAAAAGAACACAAAGTTCAATACGATCAGGTCGCCTTAAGATTTGAAATGTTCAAAATATGTTTGGGTTGTTTTAAACTCGTTTCCAGTCAACTTCTCTAAATTCATACATACAGATTCAATTTCTAAATTCTTTCAGTGTCGCTTCCTTCACTTTAAAATGGTGTCTTCAGTAATTCAAACAGCAATTCCACTGGGGTGGACATTTCGGTTGTTTTTATACAGGTTTGATGCCCGCAGTAATAAAAAGGTGAAACTCTATGCTAGAACCAGAGAAAATTGTATGGCGTTCTTACATTTAAAATTGTAAAAAAAAAAAAATTAGGATGTAACAAGAAAGTTCTTAAATATTAACTATACAGACTTTATTAGCATGCCTGCAGTTTGTTTATTGTAAAAAGATCTTTACTAAGGAGAAAAGCAATAATGATTATACTGAGAAGTCTGTGATCTGGTTACTGTATGAGTACCAAAACGACAAGATGGATCAGAAGAGAAATCGACCCCTGCAAGGAAACAAAACACACCATAATTCTTATCCTTCATTAACGTAACTCCCATATAAACAGGCAGTAAAAAGTCTTAAAGGGAAAAGAATGAGACAGTCATAAACACACACACACAGATGCTTTCTGCACTTACATGATGGAGCATTTAAAAACTCCTGTCTACAAAAAAGAAGATCCATGCTAAAAACTAGTGGAAGATGGTCAGCCAGTCTGCAGTGTGTAAGGATCTCTGCACCGCTGAAGTCTGATGGCTTCCTTATATTACTCTGAGAATCTGATTATCCTTTCAGAAGAAATCTTTTGTTTCTTTAGAGGGTCACCTTTGTAGACCTTAATAAAACAGAGAAACTGAAAACCCAAAGAATTGTCCACTCTGTTAGAGCTGTGAGAGCCTCAGGGATGCCTTAGCTGCAACACCATTTTACTTCAGTATGCTCTCAGATTTAGCAAATTCTAGCCTGGGTAGCACTAGGCTTGTCAATCAGCCTTCTGCCCGGAGAAACAAACACATTTTTAATCCAGAGTCCTGTTCTCCTTCCCGTCAGCTACAGTTCTTGTCATGTTCTCTTAGACATGAATAACACAAAATCACATCTGAATTCCCCCAGACAGCAAAAAAATGATTTTATGCAGAAACAGCCACACTCACTACAGGAACTAGGTGGCCTGCTTAGAGCCATCTTTGCTTAGCACCTGTTTTGAACTGAAATTGTCATATTACCTGGTCAGCAAGCCTAAAGCAAAGCTAATAGATGGATAAATCAGGAGACAGCTGAAAGACTACTACAGACATTGAATGTGCTTGCTGTGGGCAGGGTTCCATTTGTAGTTGTCAGACTGGTATATATCCCACATTTTCTAAGGAAATGTTTCCACCAAACATCCGAATTAGATTTCAGCATATCTGAAGTAGCTTAAGCAATGCAAAAGAAATAAAAAGAGCTGTTTGCCACAATTTCTGCATATTGGCCTTCACTCTTCACAGGTACTTCAATAAAGCAGCTGAAAATCAAATGACCAAATAGTAGTTACTTATCAACATAACCCGAAGATTATCATCAAAATATTTACTTTATGGAGAGAGTAGACAAGAATATTGTCTAGTTTTTGGCATATATGCTGGACTAGTTCTCTGGTATTCATACCAACAGCACATCATCTGCACCTTTGTATAATTCTAAGGATAGAATGCCAGTGAGGTGATAAAGCCCCCTGTCTGCTCCTTAGCCCTGTTTGTCAGAAGCAAACTGTAGATTTTAGTGGGGGAGAAAAAACAAGCGCCAGCATTGATGCCTTGCATTAGCTGATTCCACCCAGGTACACTACAGGATGCTGTTCAGAAGCATTTCTTCTCTTCTGTGCTATTTCCATAAAATTATCCCATAGTGACAACAGAATCATTTCAGTTGAATCTTCTGGATTGCATTATGTGGTAATAATTGAATTATATTTTAACTGGAGGTGACTTCTGCAAACACAAACATAGAAACACAAGTTGAAATAGTGTCTCTGCTCATCTCCAAACTAAGTAAGGCTGTTCTCCCCTGACAGATTCATTTTCCTCTACGTTTGGAAAGCTTGCATTTTTCTCTCTTGCTAACATGAGACGCGCTGATGGGATGCCTCAGCTGGCTCCTAGAACTTCAAAGTCCACAAAGACAGCGTGGAAGGAAAAAGTGGAAATGAAAATAAAAGTGATGCGTTTGGAAGGGATGTCCTTGATGCAGCAAATTTAAAAGTGAGAGACATTCAGCAGCGGACAGCAAATCACCAACAGCAGCAGATTTTATGGACAAAGATGTAAAAATAGTGGACCAGCAACTGCCCACTGGCAGCTTTGGCAGATGAAATAATAGAAGGAAGCTGGTGTGAAGCCATAAAAAAAATATTTTTTCCCATGAAAGCAAAAGAGAAAATACAAAGGCATATTTCCTATCGTTTCATTTTTTGGAATTATAAAATAACTCTGTCTTCACAGTCAATTTGCAAGATAAGTTCTTACAAAGCATAAAAACAATGGAATCAGACCATAAGTTGTTAGCAGTATTTTCTTAGAATCTAAAACAAAGCTGATTTTAAGTCAGGAAAGTTTAGTTTTCTCAACTCCAGAAAACAAATAGAAAAAGACACCAAATGTGTCATCTCATAGCTTCCCTAAAGCTGTGGGACCCAACTGTCACAAAAGGTTGTCTTTTGCTACAGGGTTGTGTCGTTGGAGAGCTTGACCTACACAGCAGTGGCTCCTCCAGGCTGCCCCGTGTAGATTCTTCCAGGGCAGCAGGCTGCTTCTCTGGGCAATTGCTCTGTATTGAGCTGCAGATATTCCAAAGCAGCACGCCTGGGCAGCCATGGCAGCCACCAACACTGTCTGAATCTCAAAATCTGCAAGAAGCGCCGAAGAGAAAGCTGAATGCCCAGAAGCAGATCATACAGCCTTTAGTTTCTATTCTATTTAGTATCTGTTCAGTACAAGGATGTAATGGAACTGCTTGAAACCTTTCAGATGTATGCCTGTTTTCTCCTGTGACTTTACATACCTGTGAAATAGAAGGAAATCAGCAATGGTAGGAAATCTTTGCTACCTGCTGCATGGTAGCGGACAATAATTTCTGTCGGCGATCCCTAGTTTTATCTAACATCATCAGCTCTCAGTCTCTGTATACACATATCTTCTTTCATATAAGAGCAAACACATATTTCAGTTGAGATAAAATACTTGAGGGTTGAAGGTGTATCAAACTTTAAACTGACTCAGTCAAGGTCTTCCTCAGGCTCCTTCAGCCTCCCCCACCACTCACAAAGTGGATCGAGTCCACAGATTTGGCACTTTCCTCCGTTCACACAAACGTGAGCTTGCCCATGACAGTTCTCTTGAAGTTTATCAAAGCCTCCAGTCTCTTAACATCTGACTCTTATTTTCTGTGGACACTGAATCTGAAAATGTTGGAATAGAACGTGCTGTAGTCCACAAAACTTCCATGGATATTTAACAGATTTGCTCTTCAATATTTTGAATAAATTCACTCTGTATATACACCTGACCAAGCTGTGTGTCTGCACAGTTTACTGAAATTGCATATTTACAGTATTTATACTTTATTTTAACATTCTTTGTCTCAGAACTAATACACAACCAAAGAAATACAATATTTTTTGAGAACACTGTGTTCTTAAAGGTTAAGGTATTAACTACAGTTATTCTTATTTGCATTCAGCAGCTATGTTTACAGAATATTTACTGGAAGGCATCCAATGGTTTCCTTGCTCTTTAATAGGAAAACTGCATATAAAATAAACCTACAATTTGCAGACTGTATTTTAAATTATTAACCAGGAGAGAAGGGTAGGTATTACATGCACTAATTAGATGTTCTATCTATCTCTCTAAAAAAACACAGCTTTTCACAAGTACCAATTAAAACCAATGCCATTAGTTTTCTTCAGTAACGGAATAAGGGAACATCATAACTCACAAAATATTTGCATATATTCTTTACTCCGATTAATCCGAAGCACTACATCTCAAACCTCTTCTCCCAAGAGTTATTTATGGAGTGTTTCAGTTTTTAAAATAGACAAAAAGCAAACCAAAATGTAATTTTCTGTAGGAAATCTTACATATAAGATTTTCCATTACCACAAAAAAAAATAGAGGTTATGTTGAATATTTGTTTTGAGGCAGTAAATTATGATACAGATATTTATGGGCGATTATACAGGGACAATAATTAGATTAACATCCTCCCCAAACCATGTATTTTAGACTTGATGTGCTACACTTCCATGATAGTGAGCTATTCAACAGCCTTGTGATTCAAAATGGAGGAATGGAAAGCATCACAGACTGCCAGTAACTTGATAATAAGCTTGGGGAGAAGTGGCTATGTTTTAAGAAGCTGTACTTTCTTTGTTACATCAGTGAGACAATTCTTTCCTATTTTTCTAGCAGTCCTTCTTTCTACCTGTCCTAACACTCAAACATGGAGAGTAAGAAGGAGCATTTGACATGCATGAGATATCAGGAATTCTTTACACAATGATATTAATATCTTCATGTATCTGCGAGTAATACCAAAACCTACTGCATTTCAGGATTGTTTTTCACACTGCTGTCGTCACAGCAGCCGTTCAACTAATGTATCTCCTCCTCATTCTATGTGGTTTTCAAGTGCCGAACACCTGATATTGGCTTCTCATACATACATTGTTTGCTGTGCAATTTCATTCCATTCCTGTTATTCAGGTGTCACTGTATGCACTTCTTTCCTACATAAGTCTTTAGCCCTCCTTGCTGCTGGACATGCAATTTCGTGTGCCACTTTCAGAATCCAGGGATGGAGATTATCCTGTCCCTCCCATTTCAGAGCTTTAAGCTTTTTGAGTTTTTCTTCTCCTGCAGATATGATTATTTCCATTTCTAAATTCTCATTCCATATACATATTACATTTCTATATAATTTTTTTTGATAGTTTTATCTTTAATTATGAACTGCCTGGCAAAGCAAATCTTATTAGAAATTAATTTCATAATAAATGTCCTTGGATAAAACACAGTAAATCATTAGACTTTGGCACAATAAATAAATTTTAAAAGATGTATGTGGGGGGCTGGTAGGAATTTTTACAGCAAATTCTATATATGAACTTTATAGTGAAAGGAAAGAAATAGTTATGCAGCCATGCGTGTAATAGTGCTATAACAATGTTTCTACTATCAGACCATGCACTGTTTAAATTATAAATACATCCCCAAACAGCTGGATATGGGGAGCACAAGTGGCAGAACTGAACAGAATACACTGTGAATGAATTCAGGATTAAGGCTTCAAGTCTGCTATCAGATTATTTAACTCAGAAATCTCCACTGATCTCCACAGGACAGTTCTGTTTTGGAGTTACAAAACTTCACAGGTTGGAGTTTATGACTCTGTGCGTCTTCTCTTGGGCTGAAACTACATCCCTCCATGGTATTCTGAGTTCCTGTGGGCTGTTTCAGATGTGATTGGAATGAGATTCTGAGAGTTTGCTAGGCAAGTTTCTTAAGAATCATTGGGCTAGGATTATGATTTAGGACAGTATAATTTATAGCAGTTTGTCTTCACAAACTGACAGTGAAAACAGTTCTTCTAATGAAGGTGGGAAGTTTGGGTATGCATCTCTTTCAATAAAGTCTACCGGAAGCAAAAATAATTAAAGCCAAAATCTGGCCTTTGTTGTGATGTACTTACACTGACATAATGCAGAAGAATCGGCTCTTTTTACTAGAGTGGGGGAAAAAAAAGCTCTGCTTAATTTAGGGAAATTACACTAAATTGGTATTAGCGTAATCATCAGCAAAGAAAAACTCATGAAAGAAACCTACCAGTGTGTTTTTATCAGCAAGGCAGAATCTGGATCACAGATGTTCATGCTCAGGCAGATGGCATGCATGCGTAACAGAGATACAGAACAGATATTCAGGCATTTACAATGATCGTTCAAAATGTTGTTGAATATCCCAGAAGAGTTGAAAAAATGGTTTCAGAATACACCCAGATATTTTTCCCTGACTTTGGTGCTCCACAATATCTCTTCAGCACTTCAAATGGCTAGACTTGTAAAGACAAGAACCATCCTGAAATGTGACAGTTTCTAAGAGACCGGCCTCTTTTTATGTAAACATGGAACTGGGGCATACATTAGCTGGAAATTTTAGACTAAAATTTTGGAGAGGAAACCATAAGGGTTGATGACTTCTCCTCAAATTCAAGCCCAGTTTTTGTCATGGGGGCCATGAACAGCTCCTGCTTTTCACATTATTGCTTTTTGTGTCTGTATAGCAGAAGCCTAGATGAAACAAAAAATAGTTATTTCTATTTGAAGAAAACAGCACTGTGTCAGCAGAAAATCTGTCCCCACTTCCCTCCCGGGGCTCCTTTCCTGCACTCCTGCACGGCAGCCATTTTGCTGTGCAGGAGAGGTGATGAGGATGCACTCATCACCTGAGTGCCCTTATGGCCCTCAGCTGAGCCTCCCTGGTCTCCGTAGCTGCTGTGTGCCTTGAGACAGCATGATGAGAATTTTCATGGCCACTCCTGTGTTCGTGTGCAGGTTGAGGTTACTTAGGGGTCTCTGCATGCCTGCCTGGCCAGGTTCCTCCCTAGTGCTTCTCCCTGCCCCTGCACCACAGCAGAAGGGCTGTGGCGGGAAAAAGAAAATGGCCTCCTGAGAGGAGCATGGAGCCCAGTGCTGCTGTGCAGGTTACCAGACGTGCACAGCCAAAAAGAGAAGAAATAGGATGAAGCCCACCAAAATACAGTGTAGCTAAAGTGTGCATCTTATGGAAGGGAGCTGTGGGACACCCTACTGTCTTGAGGCCCTGATGTCTCTTCCCAGTACAGCTGGGACAAGAGAATTGCACCAAGGGCCAAGCCCACACATCAAAGAGCAGCTGCTATTGCCAGCACACACTCAGGAAGCATGAGACTGTTGTTTGGACGGGGGAAGCACGACATGGCCATCCCTGCAGTGGCAAGAGAAGTGCTTGCGTTGTCCCGGCAGGTGGTACAGGGCAGCAGCACACAGGAGGAGCAGCAGCCTTTGGAGGATCGCAGCATCAGGGGAAGAAGCAGCTGAGGAAAAGGTCAGATTTTTTTTAAATTATTTTCTAAGTAGGGGTTGTTTTGTGGCCCTTCTGGCACTGCGTGAGTCTCAGGTGCAGTGGAGTACTGTCATGGCACTTGCTTTTATTTTCCAACAGTGCTGTTTCTAGAAACTCAAATTAAGCTAGGCACTTCTGTCAAGAAAATACTAGAAGCTTCTGACAGATCTTATGCCTTCATGCCAGGCATTCATGTTTGGTTTCTACCACTGTGGCAGGTGGCAATTTCATATGGATACAGGTAGTCCTGACAAGGCCTAATTAGCATTTTTTTAAGGACTGGATGTTACCAGAGCAAGGGCAGAATCAAAGTAAAACTCAAATGGAAAAGAAAAAGGCTGAAGTGATGAATTTGTCGGTTTGGCTTTCAGTGTTCACACTGCATCTGATGTATTAATCAAGAAAAATGTAAATGTTTGATACATTTGGAGAGAATTGGGTTGAAAACACTGTCTTAGGAAATACAGTCAGGTCCAGAAGATAATTTTGCACTGTACACACAGGCTTTATGTACATAGCCCTAGGAGGCCCTTTCTTTACGGGTCTCCTGTGATGGCTGAAAGTCACCTAGTTAATGTCATTATTGATGGCAAAGGAAACAGATATTTAAATTGTTTTTCTGAGAGTATAAAGCACATAATTAAGAATTTTTCTGACTTATTTTAATTATATGTGGTCTACTTTTTATTTCTTATTGGAGTCCTTGGATATCTTTGTCTGTATAAACATGCAATATGATTTTAATTAGACTTCAGGATAGAAATTGTATCCTACAAAATGATTTCTGTGGTGCTTTACTGTATGAGCAAATCCAAGGAAACTTTCTATGTTCTGGTTTTTCTATTTGCATGTTATTATTCCTCTGAGGCAGAACCTCCTTTGGGCAGGAGCTTGTGCATGTGATGTCCGGCTGAGTTATCCTGCTGCCAGGTGTAACTGCGTTTGCCTGTGCAATTCTTTCCCTTTGTTGGTAAAATGGTGCATTTTTGAACCTGCACATCCCTTTTTGTCACTGTTGCCAGCAGGCTTTGTGCAGCACTAGCACAGCTGGAGCAATTCCAGACATTTTCCTGTGGTGAATTCCTCATGAATCTTGTGGTCCACAGTGCTACCCAGGCTGCAGAGCTGCGTGTTGTTTCCGTTTTTTAATTTTGTGTTGCAATGATACACATTCCTTTGTGGAAACCATTCTTATTCTGTGAGCTATTCAGGAAGGCAAAAGATTACAGCACAGACAACTGAGTTGCAAGCTGAAGCAGCTATCAGCACTTCTAGCATCCAGCACTGACTATGGGTCAGGGAAGTACAAACCACATTTCATCCATCCTTCCACAAGAATAGGGCCTCAGTAGGTTAAATTTCACCCCACATCTCAATGTGCAATTACTGCTGTGCTCGCTGCAAAACCTGGAATATAGTTTTGCAGGTGTGATTGTGTGGCACTGGGAGGTATGTGATGCAGAATGACGGGGCAGAAAGTGCTTGTGCTGGCACTGCTGCAGATGCTTGTCAAACAAGTTGCGTCAGCTGTGCATCAGTAGATGGCGCTCCAACACAAATCGTTTAGGCCCTGAAGCAGTGCCATCAGTTGAACGCAGCTCTTCGGAGGAGATGGTAATTACAAGATTAAATGGTATCCTTAAATAATCACAAGGGATTT
Organism: Centrocercus urophasianus; assembly: GCF_019232065.1. Taxonomy (NCBI): domain Eukaryota; kingdom Metazoa; phylum Chordata; class Aves; order Galliformes; family Phasianidae; genus Centrocercus; species Centrocercus urophasianus. Next base: position 24,220,884 of record NW_024884733.1, on the reverse strand, counting down.
ATACATTCTATTCTATAAATCGTATAATGCATGTTTAGAGGCTTTCTAGAGAAAAAACATCATTCTGTGTCTCTCTGCCGGATCCCTCTGGTGTCCTTCCAAGAGTTTGGAAGAGTCTGAATGACAGCCACAGTCATACATGTATTCTTGGCTTCCGTGCTATGTGGGCTGCAGCCTATTCCCATCCAGCTTATGCAAAGCTGCTTATGATACTGTGCTTTAATTTTTATCTTTGTCACATTACTTCTATAAATCGTGAGCAGTTGGCACTGACACTACCACATGTTTCTATACTTGACCATTTTGGCCCTTGGTCTCCCAGGTATGATGTACATTTGGTGCTATAATCATCATTCAAAAATCTGGCCCTCTCCTTTGTTCTTTGGCACTTTCCACTGTTCTTCAGATCATCTCTGATTTCTACTGTTCACACATTTGCTAATTGTTTCAGCTGTTTAAATGCCTCACAAAGGATGTTGGCATGTGGAGACAGCCGAGTGCCTAATAAAAAAAATGTTATGAGTAAAAGAGAAGAACAATCAACATCAACAATAACAATTACCTCAATTACCTCTTTAAATTGCGGTGTCCATGAAAGATGCTGTTTTCCATCAATGCTTTTACTGTGGCAGACAGCAGTAAAAGATAAGCTGTGAGAGCAGAAGTAAATGGATTTAAAATTGTTAATAAAATGGATGAGGTTAGGACAGAAATGAAAATTAGTTTTAGGAGAAGCTGAGCTTCAGAAATACTTGTTGGAGAGTTAGAAATTAGAACACAGTAAGGGCATTGTCATGCAGCTTCTTGCCAGATAAGTGAAACTGTGAATCTTTTGGGGAGGCTTTAGGAGGTTATGCGACTAGGTCCAGCGTTTTGGAGATGAAAGGTAAGATAAGGAGTGACTCGTTCAAGAAACTTGAATTAGGTCTGTATTAATGTTCTGTTGTTTGCAGCATGGGATGGAAATGCTGCTGATTTTGTTTTGTATCTGACTGTCTGAAAGCTTCATGCAGTACCAGTCTGTTCAAAACCACTGTATCAATTTACTGAGATTCTGGTGTCCTGATATTTAAATGAATATCTATTTGCTTCTTCTGATGTATAAGAAATCCATAGAGAAGCATTAGTTATGTATATATATATATATATATATATAACATATATATAACTATATACATATACATATAACTATATATAATATAGTTAATATTATGTATTAATGTAAAATTGAATGACTAATGAATAGAAGCTAGTAAGCTGGGCTCTGAACTTTGGCTCCAATGGGAAAGACTTCCCACTTCAGGTCAGGTAGAGGATTGTAATCTTCCAGCAAGAGATGGAAACTTGCTCAGACCTTCAAGTTATCAAATCCCAGCAACATTTGTTGGACATGATGACTTGCACTGCTAGGGGACCTGGCTACATCTTCATGCAGATTCTATGTGATGATTTTCCCAAGTCTGTACCTCACACTGCATCCCTGTTTACTTTCCTATCCCCTTGAAAGAATGAAATCCAGTTTTGTGAGAAGAGCAGGGAGAAAGTGAAAACGATCAGACACAGGTATATTGTGAACCCTCCTTGCAGAGGACGTGCATTGGAGCTGGGTGTACATCGGATGGTGAAAGCTGAGATAATGCTTCCTCCCATGGGAACACTGCTGAGATGGAGAGGCCAGAAGCCCTTGCTAGGAAAATGCAGATTTGTAGTAATGCTGCAAAATGGCTGTGGTTTGGTGGACCAGCTCCTTCCACTGACCTTGGAGGATGCTGAAGAGTTTGTGTGTATCAAGGGCTGCACATAAGTTATGTTTTACAGAGTATTGCAGTGGAATTTTTTTTCCGAGGGTCTGCAGAGCTGCCCTGCTGTGACCTGCTTGCAATAGTTATGAAAATGTTTGGCTCAGCTTGTGAAGCTCTGTCAACCCCCAGGAGAACTGCATGCAGGATTTCCATTGATGCCACCTGCAGTTAACTTTCGCCAAAATCCTTGAATATCCAAAATGGAGACCTCAAAGGGAAGTTCTTTGAAATAAAAGAAAAAAAAGAGAGAAAATTAATTAGGTGGAAAAAGCAAAACACCTTCTGTTGTTTAAAAATGCAGTTCCCTCTAAGTGCAACCCTTGGCACTTAGAACATCATATTTAATCAGAACTGTGGCTGATTTTTTGAGATATGTTTTGTACAGCTGTCCAGCTTTGCTATTAAAACTCACTCTTCCATTGTGCCTGGGAGCAGAGATGGCTCTTTTGGGAAAAATAGGAAACACGTCCATTGGATTTCTTTCTTTAAAAGAGCAGTTAAAATAGCAACAGAAGCCTTGTCACAAAGCAATGACTGGGGAGATGCCTGTGGAAGCAAATAGCCCCTGGTCTTGCCTTCAGAGAACAGACCTGCAGGTGGTTGTTGACTCCTTGCTAATATTCTCAGTCTTGATTGTTATTTTTAATTATTTAGGTAAACACTGTACTTAGGTGAGAGGTAAAAAGAATAACTTTTGAGTAAAACTCATTATCTGGGATATGTTAATGTTGGAATTTCAGTCTTTTCAAATCCTTTGGGATTTTTTGAAAGAAAGGAGAGGACAGACTCATATCACTGTTGGAGTTTCATCAAAGAAGCCATAGGCCTTTGGTAAGAAAATGCTACGAAATGAAACCTGAACTCTTTGGTTTGGTTGGCACAAATGGAAATGAATTTGATTGTGATCTTCATGATCACAGCTGGTCTAGTCTCCATGTATCTACTGAAAGACACCTGCAAGGAGAAAAGTAGGTAGCGAAATATACTTTCTATGTAAAGCATTTCATTCCTTCAAATTGCACCAGGTTGCATCAGTGGAGAAGTGGGTGAGAACGATATCAAGAAGTTTCACAGGAAAAGGAAAAACTGGATAAATCAGAAGTCTTAGACATTTCTCTTTACAGCTGGCATAAGCCAGCAGAGTAGCAAGCACTCATTATAAGCAGTGCTCTAGGAGAAATTCCCCTGAAAAGATAACGAATGTTCACTTTTGTCGTTGCAACACCAGCCGCAAGGCCAAACCTGTCTGGAATCTTAAACGAGTCCAAGGCAGAAGTTTTAAAACTAACTACAGCATATTTGGATATGGCTGTGGTTTCTCTTGAGTAGGTACGGTTTGCTCATGGAGTCTGATGTTATCTGCTTGCTTGTGTATGTTTTTTAATGTGAATAAAAATCTAGTATTGATCCAAATGAAAGCAACAACAGGAGGGAAAGGATAAGCAGGGGGGACCACTGACAGAAAAAATGGATACTACATACCATTTCCTTTCTTCTCCATCCTCTAAACAGGACCCACAGAGATCAAATGCTTCCTGGCCAGAGAGCAAGAAAGGTGAAGAGCTATAGTGAAAAGGACAGAACCATCGCTGCCTCTTAATGCTTTGTCTTCCTGCTGCCCCTGTCTAGGGAGCCCTGGAGCCCTCTGAACACTTCACCGTTTATCATCCTTCAGGGCTGCAATCTCTCCTTGGAAGGGATTCAAAGAAATTAGGGAAGAGCAAAGAAATAAGGAAACTAATCTAGCAGCACTCTTCCAGCTCCTCTGATAAATTGCTTGCTGGCCTAAGCTTGAGCTGTTAATGGTCTGATAAGACTTACAGTCGTGGGAGGTTTTTTTTAATAGAAATAGCATTGGTAATACAGTGAATGATTCAGGAAATGATCCACTTTACACCAAACCTTCAAAAATAGACTGGCTGGGTTCATTTTCTGGAGAAACCACTCATGTAAAATAATATGCCTGAAACATCTCTGGCCACAGAGATGGTTTATTTCAGAGAGAATGATCCAAGACCTCAACCAGTTCAAATCAGCATGGCTTGATTGATTGAATCCTGTGAAAACTTAATTGGGCAGTGCATTCTCTCCACTGCATTTCTAGGAAAAAAGTAAGGACTGGCCCAGTTCTCATGGCTAAGAGGAGAAAAGCTGTCACAAGAAGTCTGCAGTGGTGGAATAATCAAAGAGAAATGAATTTGTCTGTGAAAGGATTCAAAACGTTTTGCAACAATAAAAAATGCAATATAGCTGCTCATTTTCAAGAAAATGTCACACACACAAAAAAAGTGGATCAAAAACTCCATCTCTTTTTGCAGTAAAAAAGATGAAGTAAAATGATACCACTTTCAGCAGAAAATTGCAGGGAGAAAAAAGCAAAAGACCTCAGCTCTTGCTCTGCAGAGTAATTACTAACAGATACCTCGTCAATAGCTTTGTTCTGTCAGAGTTCATGATAACACATACAGAGATAAAGTCAGACAGACTGTTTGGCTAGACATCATTAATATAAACTGCATAATTTAGAAAATACTTCTCCAGATTCACTCTCCTGATAGAAGTCTGCTAATGAACCATGATTCAGTTACATTCCTTATGAGGAGAATTTACTTCAAGCTCTATTCTAACTTCATATGTCCCAAATAACCAATTAAATGTTTTGTATGCAGCTATACTACAGATAATGAATGTGCCACAAAAAAAAATGTTTAACTCAATCTTCAAGGGAAAAATAGCTCATGTTCTGCTTGTTACATTTTTAAAAAAGGAAAAAAGAAAAGAAAAGAAAAAATATGGCTGAACGATGGAACTTCTGTCATGGAACTACTCTCAAATGGATTTCTGCAAGGAAGAGAGCAGGGCGACTGTAAGTCTGGGTAACAGTGAGTGGGATCAGCCCTTGAAGAAATCATTGCCTACTCTGGATTTGCACCATGCCATCACAGTATGCTACTATTGCAGTCCTTCACCAGAGGGAGATTCGGCTCACTTGGCTAGAAGGTTTGCAAAGGGTAAAGTCCTATCAGTAAAACCTGGAAATGGCTGGGAAGCTGAAACTCATCCACTAATGTCAGGCAGGACTTTGTAATTACCATCTCTCATCACAGCTATGGGGATCTACTCTTGGCAGCTTCATTACTAAGTCTGTCCACTTTCAAATCTTCACTGCATGAGTTTAAATTAATTCCTATCCATTTTTGCAAAGGGAAAACGCAGAGGAAATACAAAAGCAAAAGTGTCCATGTGGATCAGAATCAGAATAGAGTCGTTGTCTTCAGCAGATCTCAAACAATGAACTCCTATTTTAATAAATAACATTTTTCAGGAGGATCAGTAAAAGCTTAACTGATATCAGACCACCTGTCAGTACGGGTTTCTCCCAAAAGACAACTATGTTTCTTCCTTTGGTCATAAAAGATTAAAGAGTGTGTATTGGAGGGGAAAAAAAACCTCTTTGTTGATGTCTGTGAAGACCTTTTGTTGCCAGATACTTCAGACAATCTTACTTTTCACACTGTTTCCTGATAGCTTGAATCCTGATTACTTGTCCTCGGGAAGTCAATATAATATTAGTTCCACTGATCTTGTTGACTTTGCTTTCATGTGCAGTGGGTAACGCTGGGGAAAAGAAGAAAAGATGGAGTCATTATGGATTCTGAAAGAAGTGAAAACAAACATCCACCACAGAGCACTTGGAAGAACATAGGAGACCCCGCAGCACAATTCTGCCATAACCCACTCATTCCCTCAAGTTCTGTCTTTCTGAGTGGAAAATTTGCATGGCAATGCAGGCAAGCTGCTGTGAGAGGTGCAGACCTAAGCCTCCAGGTACAAACAAATCCAGCAACAGAAGACAGATAGGAAGTGCACGGTGCTGGAAAGAAAATCTGGATCAATTCTGGTTTCCTGATCTACCCAGTCTTCAGGAAAGTTTCAGCTGTGGGTAAGCACTGGTTCCTGTCCCCATCTATTCATCCATTGTCCCCTGCTGGAGCTTTATGAATCAGCTGCAGAATAGCAGTGCTCATGGTGGTATTTAAATGCTGGAAGCTGTGACTAGGTAGACGGTCATGTCTATGCAGAAGAGATGCTTTGTTTTGATGCAATTCAGGCAGGTCTTTTCCTACTTGGAAAACTAAGCCACTGAATGCCAATCTACGTCGTGTTCTGAAATGATTTTTAATGTATAATCCTTTTTTTTCTAATTTATTATTGCTTATTTAGCTCAAGCTGCCAAGGCCCTTGTGCTAAGCACTGAGGTTTCAAGGCTCAACTAAGATCTGCAAATCAAAGTTGATCAGTAAAGTGGCTATTAAGAAATGCAAAGCAGGCACACTGCCTCCCATTCCCATACCCATCTTGCCAATTCCATGTGGAACATTACACTTGTTTTCCTGTACCTTGCCTCTAAATGTAGTAGGATTTTGCTTATTTATTATGCCCTATTCCTTGTAGCAAATTCGATCTTTTTCAGCTGTGAGCTCATCACTGCTACTGATTTCATCTTCCCTGTAGCATCCAGAGATTTCTTGTCCTGCTTTATATTGTAAAGGAAAATCTGGATGGTTTTTTTTGTTTGTTTCTGTTTGTTGCACACTACAATGCTGAGATAGAATTCAAGGGAGTGAATAGGATCTCTGGTGCTTAGAGAGGAGCAATGTGGATGACCTTAATTTTGCAGATCCCCAAGGTATCGATCACATGAAGTGCGAAGATTTTTCAGCAAAAACATGGCGTACAAGATTTACATAACAATGGAACCAAAGATAAACAGTGCAACAGTTATTAGTTTTCTCTATGCAGAGCTTAAAACCAAAGGCACTGGCACTGAAAAAAAGAGTATAAGTCAGAAAGGGAAAACACACATCTCTATGCATATTTCAGATGGTAGAACTGGAATATCTTATTCACAGCACATGCCAGTAATTGCTATTTTGTGATGCTCCAAACCACATCAGGACTTGTGCTGACGCATTTGCACATTAATAGCTTTGTGCTGCTGTCCTCTAAAAGCAGAATTTTCCCCAAAACCTAATACTGCAAAGAAGAGACTTGCCAAGCTATGCTGGTTACATATTTCTGAAGACTCACATGCTGACATTCATATCCCATTGATGCCATTGTTGGATGAGTGCCATGCGAAGAGATGGAGTGCCAAATTGGAACAACCAGAAGATGGAACCAAATGCCAAGGCTTTGATATTTGTATTGACACCTGACTTCATACCCCTGCACAGGATCTCTCTATTAGAAGACATTAACATCTCCCACTAAGGCAGTAAAATAAAACGAACAGACAAAAAAAACCCACATACAAACAACAGGAAGACAAAGGCAGAACTTCTTAGTGAGAGAAGGGTGGAACAAAGACAATTTTTGGCTGGCTAACATAATTGGATTTGAATTCAGAAAGGTAACTCTACATGCAGAACTGAACAATCAGGTATTTGAGGGAATTATTTTTTCCAGCCCAGCTTGGCAGAAAGGCTGTAGCAGACAGGCAGATGTAATGTCATCTTCCCACTGCACATACAGCAGCTATGAGGGGAAAACTGAATTTGCATCTATTTGTGTTTACTAACCCTCCCCTATCTGGCAAGATTCCTGTACTGAATGTAACAGGAATATCTTTATTTCCTCTGAGAAATGATTTGAGGCTCCTGCAGAATTCAGAACAGCTGTGCAATGTGAAAAAGAGAAGGGATTGCACATAATGGAAGGAAAAGTTGGAGTAAGTGAAAATAAAGCTGAGTAGGTTGGTAATGGGCAGCATAACAAAAAGCAGGCGAGATCTGCTAAGGCTGCAATCCAGAGTTAATTGATTTCTGCAGAACTTTTCCTTTGTATTCAGTGGGCTTTTAAACAGTCCACGTTTGCATTTAGAATTAGTAGAGCTTCTTTTTACCAGCTTCCCAGTGTATAAACACTACTGGTCCTGAGAACCGGGAACGTAGAACATAATAATGTTGTTCTCTCACAGAGAAGTGCTCTGTGCCACTGAGGAGAGCCCATCAGCCTGCTCAGGGGAGTGACGGAGGAGACCATGCATGATGTCAGCATAGCTGCATGTAAGGGAAGAGAAGGGCAGACTGAATTATTCAGATAGATGGGCAAAATTTTCTTGAAGAACTAACTTAATCACCCAGTCAGAATGCGTTACATAGCAGCTATACATGACAAAATCCATAGGAACAGTGATAAACTCGATGAACAGTATGAGTTCCCACTTTCCTCTACTGTTTCTCATTTACTGGACCATTGTAGCTTCCTGTGAAAGACCCATGGAGAACAAATCCAGAGATGTAGAAACATCATCGTGAAAGGACCCATAATGTATGTGGAGAGATTTCCATCAAAAACCACAAGCTTTCCTGACTTTGACCAGGACAGCTGCTGTAGAAGGAACTATCACAGACAAAAATGATGTACAGTGTTATTTTCAAATGGAGAAGCACTCTTATTAAAAGGGCCATATAGTTCATCGGTGATGCGATTACTCAGTTTTTGTAAGTCTCATAAAACTCATAAACAGAGTCATTTAGCAGCAAGTGCATACAGAAAGAGTGTATGATGGCAATCCACTGGGAAAAAAAGAAAAGCAAAACAAAACCAAAAATTTGCAGTGTTGTGGAAGATTGTGCCAGTGTGATTGCAGTCAGCCAAGAGGGACTGGTAGCACCCAGAGCTTGAGCTGCACGCTTCATGTTGCCCTGCTTTACCACAGCTGCAGGCTCGGGGTAAAGCTAGCTTGGGGCATCCTGGCTGTGGTGGTGGAAAGAGGCACTGAGTGACAGGGAGGCTGTATTGTAATGTTCATTTTTAAGTTCTTTGTGTAGAGGGATATTGTTATTATGGCAAGGGAGAGAAAATTCATTCCAGCTGTGATACAGTGTGATAAATCAGTCAGTGAGGAGCAGAGCCACAGACGTACAGGGCAAAGCTCTGTATGCTACAGTACATCTGAAATTACATTATTAGAGACTTTATTTGGCCATGTTCTGCACAGCAGAGCCTGAAACAGTCCAAAATTTGTTGCAATTATTCTTTAGTTGTGAAGTAGCCATCAAACATTCGGATATGAATTTTACCAAGCAGTATTCTGTGAAGGAAAGAGATCTCTCTGTAGCGTGGGATCTGGGGTAGAAAGACTTAACAGGCAGCTCATAAGTCATGTGGTAAAGGCAGAGGCTTACAATTGATCGTGTTTGGCTCAGTGCCTATCTCTGCTGGTTTTTGGTGTGAGATTCAAAAAGCCTTGACAGGTGTCCCTGAGAAACCTTTCTTTCACTCTCTGGAGCATTTCCCCTGGCGGTGCTCGCACTTACTCCTGTCTGAGAGAGGCTGGAGCACTCCCATACAGTGTGTACATGCCTCACTTCCCACTGCAGGCCCTCAACTCAGTGGGGCCTCACGTGTCCCCAGTAATGAAACTGAAATGACCTTGCTTCATCCCAAGGCAGGGGTTAGACGCAGTGCTTTTCTTCAACGTATGTGATACAAATCAGAGCCAAGAGATAACATGAATTCTAAGTCCTCTCTTCCCAGGAAAAGGAAAAGAAAAAGAGGCTACTTCCACTGAGGCAGACTTGCACGACCAAGAATTTCCAGGGACTCTGCCTCTGGTCCTTCAGTTTGCAGCCTCGTTTCTCTGCTTTGTCACAGATCTGAACTGATGGTACTGCTGGAGTGTTCCAGGGAGAGCTTTTCTGTGTGCAATTTCTTTTACCTGAGAGAGCATCGTGACAGCACTTCATTTGCAAATGCAAGTACAACGGGAATACTTTAAAAAGAGCTCATCATTATGCACACAGGCACTGATGTGCACAAATATGTATGAAATTTTGAAATGGTGATCCTGAGTATAAACTAGGAGGCTTCTGAATTTATCAAATTTCTGGTAAATGCAAACCGAGTAAGCACTGCATTTTAAAATCCTGGTGGTCTTCCATTTTGAAAAGATAAATCTGAAGTTAGTTGGTTCTTCATGTTAGCTAAAACCCTTTAGGGAATGTAAAAAAAATAACAGAGACATTGGAATTTGAGGAATAATTGCCTAGGTGTAAGCAAGCCTTTCATCCTTCATGGGAAGTTTTAAGCCTTCAGATGTGGTTGAGACATGGCAGTTAGGGCATACAACTGCCAACCTGTGCAATGCTTTTCTATTATCTGCTCAGGGAATAAACTCTCACATAAATAGATTATCCTAAACAAACAAACAAAGAGCTAGACAGAAAGTGAGTGTGCTGCTATCCAGTTCCAGCTGCTGCTTGTGAAAAATTGCCTTTACAGCTTGCTTGCTGTGGCAGCTCTCTGCAAAGCCTTTCCTGAACCTGCACATGGACCTCAGGCAGGACCTAGAATATCAACCTGACAGGGGATGGGCTCATCTTCGCCTTCTGTCATTAACACAGTGGACTTAATTTCTCACTGATGTAGATCCTGAGAAGCCTGCAGCAGTGCTATAGAGTCTACCAATTTTATCATCCAGTGGGCTGATCTCAAAGTTACATTTTGCAGTCAACTGTACCACAAAATGTTATTAAAACAACTCACTTAATAGTTAATAGATCTCAACAAAATAGGAATAATTATCATTTTTGTTGGCTAAAAAGGAAATCTTTTTCATATATTATAGAAATATTCAGTTAAATCATTGGGCATTAAAGAGAGACTTCCCATCAGCAGAAATATTGAAAAACCAGCATACAATGTGCCTCGATTCCCTTTGCAGAGAACCTGAAATGTGCCTTCTGTATTGCCAGCTGTAATCCTGTGAGAGGTGCAGCTCTTCATACAGCCAATACAGATCCCCAAACTGGGACGAGGGCAATACTATTTTCTTGTTTTATCAGACCTCACTATAGATAATTAACCTCTCAAATTTTGTCTCTCAATATTTTTAATTCAGCCAGTGAGAAACATTTGGATCAACATTACAATCTTTCAGGTTTGTAAACTATACTATGGAGTTTTAAGACAAAGATTTTCCGTTATGAAAATACCAAGAGTTATCTACTAAGATCCCAGCATTCCTCCCTCCTCAGGAGCTGTTATTGCCATCATTCCACATTGCACTTGAGCAGCTAATCTGCTACTTGCCATGACTGGCTGTGCGTTCAGTTGTGCTCTGTAGCTTCTGTGCATTTGCCTTGTACAAGAAACACACAGTATGTTTGTGCTGCACATGTTCAAACTATCATGGTGTAAATATTTGATTAGGTATCTGTTCATCTTATGCCAGCCTGTGTTTAACACGTGAAAAAGCCATGCTTTAATGGTGGGAAAAAATGCAGTGAGTGAGAAAGGAAAGAAGAGAAAAGCAAGAATTCAAATTTCAAAGTTGGGAATAGCAACTTAGAAGTCAGTACATTACTGGTAGGGTATTTTCTCAGTCTCCAAAATGAAATTGGTTTGAGATGCACCTGTGAGATAGATCCACTATCTCTGTGGTGAAACTGGAAGTGTAGCTACTTAAAATATTGATAGCATAGCATGATTTGAAGCGTATTAGGCATGTTGTGCAGCACTCTGTCATGCTGCTGTACGTTTTGATGTGTGCGCAAGTTGAGATTCTCAAAAACTGACCAGTACTTTCTCATGTTCCCAGTTCTAGAAGCATAGAGGATGCTGAACACCCATAGAAGCTCACACTGGGAACACAAACACTAATAAGTCACAGCTGTAGTTATCATGACAGCTCCAGATACAGCCCATGGATCTGCTGGAGCGCTCCTCTGTGTTTTCAGCTCTATTCCATATTCCATCCCAGGGGAAGAAGAGGTGAATACATTTTCCTACTCCCCCGGGTCCACACTTAAGCTGCATGTTATTGTCATCATCTGCTTGTATTTTCTCTGACTTCCTGCAAACTCAGTGGGCCCTGAACATATTGTTTGGTATTCCCGTATCATGCCATATGTGCTGCCACATGCCTGTACTGTGCACCATGCAACGCTTATTTTGTATTCTGATACCTCCAGCATGCCTGTTTTGGCATTTAACAGTGAAACTACAGCAAAAGGAAGCTCCTTATTGTTTGGTTGCCTCAGAAATCCAGTCATGTAAGTATAATCAGTAAGAACAATCAGTGAATGACTGACAACTGTCTACCAAAAAATTTGACATGACAAATAATTTTGAATCACATTGAAAAGAGTGAAATTAGTACCATCAAATGTATCTTCAACTGTCCTCCCAAATCTTCCTCAGATTTCTGAATAGCTGCCAGTACCAGCAACTGTCTTCTGAACTGACAACTGTCTTTTTAACCTGAGCTTATCCTCGCTGTATCCTCGTTACAAACCACAGCAGCAGCAAACTTTCTGCCCTGGCTACTTGTGCAAATGTGGTACCCAAGTCTCATTTCATGTAAGTGGAGATACTCCACTGAAATAAGAAAATTATGTGAGTGTAAAAGCTGTGTATTATTGAACTGACCTGCTAGCACTGCAAAGAGCAAAGAGCAAGTTCTCCTTAGCCTGATGTACCTGCTTAACTTGTGCTCCACTACATCCTAATGTGGAGCTGTACCTTTCAGTCAGGATTGTGATGCACAGTGTTATTCCCTAACAAGTCTCTTTTCATGGGAATAAATGTGTTCCTTAGTATATTTGCTTTCCTTCTGATGTATAATTCACTGGCTCGACTCACTGGCCGCAGTTATCTTTTGGTTATGTCTGGGCATCAGAACTGTTCCTTGCTCATACAATTTTCCCATTAACTGAACTTTGTTTGCAATAATTGTAAAAAATATTGCCTGTATTTTTGATGTGGGCATAAAGAGAAGCCTGACTTGCATGGAAAGTTGGGAAGAGACTAGATTCTGTCATTGATGAGTACCTTTCTGCAGCCACTCAGTGGATTTTTGTATTTCTATTTGTCCCCGCCACTCTAAATCAAAGCTGACAAAGGCAAATGTAGGCTCTTATTTTGGTTCCTCTTTAATTAATATATAGAATACTAATATAGTGTGCTTTAATACCATGTTCTATATCTCACATCTATTTTTGAGGACATTAGTAAAAGAACCAACTTGGTGATGCATAAAATAGTAAGTAGAAACAGTTTGACAGAATAAAGCAATGATCACTGCAATGTACAAACATGAAAGCTGCCCTGAGGAGGACCCTTAAACACATTGTTATAATAAATGCTTACAAACAGCTTTCCATGTCACTAAAGTCTACTGCTACAGAATATGCCATCACTGAGAACAAACGAGGAAAGATGCCTCTAGCAGAGTAGAATTGCTCAAAAGTGTGGAGATGGATCTCATGCAGACACTGAAAGACAATGAAAAATATTTATGTGTCTATTCTGGGTCACTGCTGTTTTCCTATCAGCCAGCAGCTCCAAAACTTTTTTTTTTTTTTTTAAATTTGATCTGCTTCCACAGTAAATTCTGTCTTTCTTCATATATGTAATTTTACTTTTGGATATGAGAAATTTCCACCGTGTAATTATTTTTACATGGTCTGAGCTGTCTTTGGCCTTGTAATTTCTTTGGTGCAGTGATTGAGCCTTTTGCAAAAAGCACCCAGGTGAACTGCAAAGTCAAGGCTCAACGTGATAACAGGACCTGAGGGGTACTTGGAAAAAAGTAAAAGTAGCTGTCCTTCCTCCTTGATTTCTATTTAAATCTATATGCTGTCATCTTTGGAAGTGCTAAGATTGTTTAGTTATAAATGTTGCTTTTCTGTGGTGTCGGTAACTTATCACAAAATGTAGTTTTAAAGCAGGTCAGTAAAGCTTTGATCTGAAATTTTCAGATATAGCTATCTTCTGCCTGACGTGCAGCAACTGAAAGAGGACATGATTTACAAATGGTACGTGCAGCGCTTTCTGAAGGCAGAGTCTCCCTCTTGTTTTCTCAAGTTGGATGTTCAAAAAGAAAAACATTCTATAGCATCCAGCATGTACAGGAAGTCAAAGTGAATCTTTGCTGTAGCATATTTGGTGTAACTGACTGATCTACTTCTTCCTCTACTTAGTTTCAGGCATTAGGGACAAACATTACAAAATCTCTCTTGTATCCTACATTTGTGGAGTGGAAGAAGTGATCCTACAAAAGAACTCTTATCTTTATGTTCACAATTTCCAAGATCACAAGCCACGTAGGTCACCGTAAATAACCATTCAGCAACATTATAAGTTCTCCATGTAGCAAATCTGCTCCGTTATCCTAAAGCACCCAGCCTGAAGGAAGATGCCTGATCAAACTCATCTGCATCATTCAGCCTTCACACCTGCTTGGAGGCAAGACAGTTTTCCATTCATAGACTCTCCCCCCTCATTACCCTGTCCAAAGCAATTCTTAATACTAGCACTGAGCTGCAAGACTCATACTTGTTAATAAAGGACCAGCTTTTACTGATGCAGATGCATGCAAAACAGTGCAGTTCTTACACTGAAATCTTTTCATTTCTGATACAGGCTCAAAGACTGAGTCTTGCTTCCTGCTGTCATACGCATTTACTCAGCCCTTTATCACCACAGAGCAAAAGTGGTTTTCACCTGTCACAGAACTACTGGAACTCATCTTCTTGTGCCACTGGCATAAGAGTTTCTTTGAAAATTCCACGGGAGAGCCATTTGCATGCAGTATGTTGTAGACATGCTCCAAATGCTGCTGCACCAGAGGCATGCAAATGTAGAAGCCTTATAAAATAGTTTCTCACGTCTAGTCCTTGAGAGACTGCACATTGGAAAGAGAAAAATAGATGTGTTGATTGAGACCAAAACCTTTCTTTCCTTGTGAGAAGGGTGCCCTCTGTTGGTAGTGTTCGTGTCTTCCACACGAAGGTTTGCTGAGGAGACAAACGAGGGGTGTGCAAGGACTGAAGGACCAAGTGGAGCAACCGAATCTTGTGCAAATACAATTTGTAAGACGCGTTATTCAAGATGCAGATGAGCAGATTAGAGCATTGGAATAATGTCTTGCTAGTAACTAAATGCCAACAATGAGCAAAAAAAGGAAGGGTCTTTGAGACACTGGAACTTACATAGCCAGGTTACAGGACCCATCTGAACGCAGAGATAAATGGACAGGCAGGCAGACAACTGAAGGGCACACTGTATGTTCTCAGCATCTTGCTTTCTGCTGCCACAGATCCCACGGCTAGAGAAATAACCAGCAGTGGGATTCATCACTTATCATCATATATATCCTTTGCTTTTATCTTCTTTAGTTGATGTGATATAAAAAGCTTGATGCATTCTAGATAGTTTATTTTCTATTCAATAAATATGTTTACTGTAGTCTCAAGGTATGTGCAAATAATAAACAACAATTAAAACAGAAGGAACTGACATATCAGTTCAAAATATGACTTCCCAGACAGCAGGAAAGACAAATGTTTGTGTTTTCTATCACTTATCTAGCTGACATAAAAATATTTTTGAGTCTTTCATTGTCTGTTCTCTGAATATGTGAGCACAAATTCACTATGGAAGAGCACTGGTGCTTCTGCTAAAGATGAGTCAGTAGGAGCTCTGCAACGAAAAGTAGAAAGGTTGTTCTCATGGGCTGAAAACAGGGTTCTGGGACAGGAATCCTGCCCTGTTCCCTGTGGAATATGCTTCGCTTGGGGATATCAGCATCTTATCAGACAGCTTATATTTGCCAGATGGGGAGCTATATCCTGTCAAACAGGGATGCTCAAGGTGGAAATGTTGTTTAATAACATGGTCAATGATTTCAATGAGGAATTAGAGAACAGGATGATTAAATTTGCAGATTATTGCTAGGATCGAAAAGTTGTGAGAATTTTGGAGGACAAAATTAGTATTCAAATGGATGTTTACATATTGGAGAAATAAACTGAAAAAATGTGAAGACATTTTGGCAGAAACGAGTGCAATACAGGTAGGAATGTTCAGGTACAGCAGCAGAGAAGTTGGATAAGTGACTAGGGAGAATTCTATAGAAAGGAGACTTCAGTGGATCATAAATCAGGCTTCTGTCAACAGTGCTGTGCTGTTATGCAAGTAACAAACACCATTTGGGCTGCCTAAACTGAAGCACTGAAGGTAAATATTCCATACTTCTCTCATCTCTCCTGGGGCAATTTGACCCATCTGCAGTTCAACACAGAGACCAGCTGGTCCTGAAGGCAGCCAGCAAGACCATGGGTCTGAAAACACATGGCTTTAAGGAAAGGCTGAAGAAATGGGTAGGATGGGCTAATGGAGGAGGAAAGGGAGGACGTTGTAAAAAGAATCATCTTTCTTCCATCTGTGTTTTGGTGGCATTGTTCCATTATCACTGGACTTGGAACTATCTCTGGACAGCAGCACTTAGCTTTTTTTCCTCAACTGCAGTATGGAAATATTTGTCATATTTCTTGGCTAAAAATATAGGAGGGTGTCAAACGGCTCCCATTTATGTAGGGCAGTTTGAAAGAAATAATTCAAATGTTGCTGTTTATTGTTACCTACCTGACTTTAAAGTTGAAATCCTGTGAAAATGACTGATTTAACGGTGGAAATGTCGAAGTTGGAATTAGAGATTGTATTTAGCTGTCTTTAATAAAAGAGCTTTCTCATTCGTACTCCCAAGCATCTACCTCAGCGGGAACAGGAAAATTATTAATGCTGTTCATAGCTTCATAACATTTCACATTTCTTTTCACTGTTTATTTTATGACATTGCATAGATCATGCTGGAATCCAGCTCGGGGTTTTTCTTTTCCTTCTCTTTTGCAGAAAAGGATGGAAGTGGGAGTCTTGTACAGAAATAGCAGGCAAGCAGCATGTGCTTGGACACTAGCATTTAATTCTCACCTTTAGCAAACAGAATTCATTTTCCTTGGCTTATATCTCAAAACTTTATATGAAGACTACATAAAAAAAAATAGGAACACTGCTCTCTGGCTGTCTTCAAATTAAACCAAATAATGGGAAGAAATATTCCCAGATAGTAAGAAATTTTTTGTAAATGTGGCAGGCTATCATATGGGGAATGACAGGAAGTAAGAGGACAAAACCAGTCTCTTGATGTTTATCTGGTATTTCAAGTCTCAGCCCAAGCAGTGTAAAAAGAGCTGTAGCTTATGCCTGTGTCTGTTGATGATCCTCATCCTTGTCTGTATTCACTCATGTTGCAGTTATGTTTACAGCAATTAATTGCTTCCTTTTTATCTGATGAACACTGAATTTTTGTACAGGATATATAGTGACACAGGAAGAGACGGCGTCTTCATTGATAAATGAGTCATTTAGTTTCAAGGTTAGTTGTAAGGGGCACAGCTAACACTTCTAGTTAGGATGTTTTATTAAGAGCTTGACTGAGTCAAAGATTTAAGATTCAGACAGCTAAGCATAAATAATACTTTGCAGGGCACCTCCAGTAATTACAGCAATTTTCTTAGAATAACATCCTCTTCTATGAAGTGCATCTGCAATTATTTATCTAATTAATTGGATAATCTGCTTTTATCAGCACAACCATATGAAAATGCATTTCAACATACAGACACAATGCTAATGCCTTGTGCATGTTTGTATTAATTCTTCAGGCTTTGAAGTATGCAAATCTTAAGAATGTATCTCTGTGTTGAAGATACTAAAATAATTTTCTGCCACTGTCCCAGGCCTAGAATTCGTATCATCATTACAGATGTGTCTAAGTTTGTTTTCCTATATGGACATGGTCTCTTTCCTGCTACATTTACATGATGGATCTTTATTTTCCCAATCCTCCTTTTAGGGAAATTATTTTCTTATATTACATTCTGGTTTGATCTTTTCCTCCCTTCTTAGGCTATACTTATGCTCATTAACTAATTTAATACTCTTCAAGAACAAAATCTTGACACTAGATCTCGCCTTCCTGTAGCTGATTTGGGTTTGGAAATTTACATTAACAACTGCTAGTTCTTCAGTCTTCCTTGAGAACATGTTCTATGCTATTTTCAGGGACTTAAATGAAGCTGACTGGCCCATATTTTCCCAAATCCTCCTTTTTTGGGTCTTTTTTATTGGTGAGTTTTGCCTTTTTCAGATCACTGGCACCATAGGACTTGTCTTCTCCCAGCATTTCTGACACAAGAACTCCTGGGAATTGGGCTGGCAATGAATGGCCATTGCTCCCTCACACCAACGAAGGACCCTGCTGGGATGACCTGGAATTACCCTAATTTTATACAGTGGGGCAGTGGAAGACTGCAAAAGAACCTGGATGTTTATTTTAAATTATAAATACATTGCACCCCTCTGAATATAAAACTCTCTTTTGCTGTGCTTTAATTGAGGATGCAGTGAAGGTTTACATCCCGCTGTAAACCAACATAGTGAAAAAGAGGTCAGTGTGTATTTGTGGCTGCTGGGAGGGCTGGCAGGGCATGGGAGGAGGTAGCAATGGAAGGGGTACAGATGCTTCAAAAAATGACAGTAATAGGCAGCTGTATGAGAACTAATTTCTATTCAGACAAGTGTGAAGTGGGGACACTGAATGGAACAGTAATGTAGGGAAATGGCTTGCTTGGCCAATTACAGAAGTTAAATTGGAAGGAATATGCCTAACTATGGAGACTGATTTCAAGCAGCTGTGTTTCTCCTGTAAAACGCGTTAATATATTCCAAGGATTTTACAGTTTTCTGTGTACATGATGTAATTTGCTGTGAATAGCAGTACAAGGGGAAGCCATAGCTACATAATACCAATCTGAGAAGCTTCTACTAAAATCACTGGAATTGCCCAGCACCAAGCTACAGACAAAATGAGACTTCAGCATCAGTGTGTGTTATCCTGCTCCTTTAGGAGATTACTGTGTCCTCTATTGAAGGTTTTGTCTTTCAGAGGACACAGACAATACCATGAAAGAGAGACTTCGGGAACTCTGAAAATAAATTAGAAGAAACTAAGAGTGGGGCAGAGCTCTGTAAGCATGTGGTTATCTCTGATTACCATATGGATTTGTGAATATGCTTCTTACAGCCTGAGGAATCTGAGTGGAAGTGGCCAGAAGCACACTTAGTTGTACTAACTTCAGCAGAGCAAGAATATTCAACTATTGCAATCAATGACTGGTTCTCAGTCAGTAATAATGAAGCCATAGGAACAGGAATCTTTACTCAGCTTGGTAAATTATTTGGGCAGTTGTGAACCAACAGACTTGTAAGACCTTCTGCTTCATGCAGTATCACACTCCAATCTGTTATACACGTGGCTAACTCTAAGGCCTCCTTAAGTGCATAATCCTGTCTGAGGCTCTGTGTGCCACTCTGTTGTACAAAGCTGTGCAGGCACAACTATGACAACGTAGTGGTGTTACAAACTTAATAATTTTAATAATAACTGGGTCTGCCAGGGATGTTCCTTCTAGCGTTACTTCTGCTATCATGCTGTATAGATCTGGTATTTATCTAAAGAGGGACGTACAGTGTTGTTGCTAATGATTGAGGCAATGCACACAATGTTCTTCCGAAGCATTCTAAAGTAGGGAACTGCTGCTTTCTAGTACAGCTATGTTTGAATAAATAAAATGTCCTCCAACAGGCTGGACTGTCTAACAGCAGAGGAATAGTATTTGCAAAAAGCATGAGAGCTGCTGCTTGTCTCCAAAAGCTGCTCCTTTGGAAAGCTCTGACTTTGTATGCTGGATGTTTGTCCTCTTTGACACCTTTTCATCCTTCCCTCCTTCCTCCTATCTTTATCTCACAAAACTAATCCTACTGCAAATGAGTTCCTGTAAGGTGTATGCAAACCTGTCCCCAGCAACTCAGAAAGAGAGATCGGAACAGGAGACAAAGGAGCTGTGAGGGTGAACTGAATGGATGTGACATCTCTATTCTCTGCTTCTGCATTATGGCTCTTATTTTCCTCGAGGAATGAGACAAATGGGGCTTGTTTCCAAGCTAGTGAGTATAAAGTCAGAGTAATTGCATCTGCAAATATGTGGTCATGGTTTATGTGGTTGAAATAAATGGCATTGTGTCTCAGAGTTCAGTGATGTAGAAAACACAGTTAGAGACAGAAACATCTTTTTATTTCTTCTTTTTTTCCCCTCTTTTTTCTTCTTTCCCTGATTAACCAAGATGTCGCATCTTTCTCTTATCTGAACCTTACCTTGTGTGGTGAAAGGCAGCTGTGTGTTCATTGGGGTGGAATCTGCAGCAAAACACCTGAGACACGGAGATTTGCAAGGGATTTCAGTGGGGCTGCTGCAGCATTAAACATGGTCTGATTTGTTTTCACTTTGTGAAATCCTGAGTACATAGCATAAGGAGAGCATTTAAATTTGTTATGCTTTAGCAAACAAACAGCACTTGTGAAAGATCTGCTGCAAGCCATGTTTTACAAGTAGGTTAGGGTCCCAAAAAACATGAAGCTTTCTTCCATCAGTTTGAGTTCATGGTGTAGTAGTAAAGTTGTATCAACTTAGTTTCTCATTCATATTTTGGCACAGCTCAATTCCAAGAAACTTTACTCCAGTTTATCCTGTTATTTCACACCAGAATAATTCTAATTTTCGAGAGTCTTGTTACTGTGCTTGCTACCTGATTTGTGGCTGTGCCCTCTGAATAAAACCAACACTTCTCTCAAACTCTGTTTGTGTCAACCATCACATTTAATCTTGCTGTTGTACTCATGGGAAGGAACCCTTGGACTCTAATGCAGTAGGACCAACATGCTGCCTGCCTGCTGCAGCAGTTTTCAGATCCACTTGCCTGTCCTGATGCCTTGGCCTCCTCTGCTTCAGTTTGCTGAGAGCTGTAGAACACAGTGAAAGGCCCAAAGAGGAGCACACAGGGATGGGAGAGACATACAAGTCTCCAGTGCAGAGAGAAGACTCGGATACACGTGGAGACAAAAATCTACCATTCATTCTTGAATCTGTCTGTGCTCATTTTAGTGAGTATTCCCACCAAAGCCCAGATTGCTCCATGTATTTACCATAAGAGATTTCTGAGTATTAGAAACTCAGAATACTCAGAGTTAGTACTCAGAGTTAGTTAGGCTGAGAGGCAGTTCTATGTTTATCTGCTAAAAAAAAGCAGATTTTGTCATCCATAGCTTTGAGAAGATCCTAATTGCTAGCTAATCAGTAACTCTGCCCTGAGGGTTATCAACAGAAAATTTTCTGGAGAATAATAGGAAAGAGCATCTCAACATGAGCACATATTCTAATTGTATGCCGGAAAAGAATACATTGCAGTGTCCTTCCATATTTTGTACATAGTAAAGGGTCATGATGTGTTCTGGATAAAAGCAGTTACAGGCAGCATAGTTGCAGCAAGAATGCATTCCTCCTTTTCCCCAGACTGTTTGCTAAAGTCAGCTGGAGAGATTGCAGCCTGGGAATCCTAAGCACTCCTGAATAGTTTTGCACTTAGTAATGATTAAAAATGTGCTCATTTACTGATTTCTATGGAGTCAATTCCTGTTCAGCTGCAGCTGACTTATGCTTCCAGCTGCATCAAAATGATTGTTTTCACACTTAGCACCATGATTAATAATTTCAGAAAGAACAAGACAAAAGTATAGTTTTCATAGGCCTATTTATCAACTTTGTGAAACTGGAAATTTCCTGTAAACGATCCAGTCCAGCCTTTATTTGCATTCCTTTCTTTTTCCTCTTTGCTGTTTCACCAGAGCATTATAAAAAGGTTTCTAGGTGAGCGCTGTGTTTAACTAGCCAGTGCCCTAGTTTATTCTGCTCATATGATGTACTTCAAAGCAGACATGCCTCCAATGCAGAAGTGAACTCATCCTACTACGGATAATGAAAGTACTCCAGAATGATACCAGTTTTCTTTCTGAAGGCTTGTTATTAATAAATTTCCTTAGCAGATAGTGAATCTTTTTATTGCCAATTACCAGTCTGTAAAAATCACTCATACTTCACCACGGTAATAGTCATCATTACTCTGTAAAGACCTTTTGTTTGCTCCTGTCATGTGCTCTTTGTCATCACACCCATTAATCTGAATAAACTGCATGTTGTTTGTCTGCATCATTTCTGCGAGCTGGTGATGAGCGCTGTCAGTCCCACGAACCTCAAGATGAATGGGTCTCCTCGGAAAACCAATGCCAGGGCAAGGAACAATAATGAAGATGAAAAAAATAAAGGAATAAGGAGAAGAAAGGTAGGATTTGAAAACTGGGTGTAAAGTTGAATCTCCTGGATTTAAAAGTACAATTGAAATCTAACTGTATAAACTGCTGGTAAGATCGATTTGAAATCCCTGGGGTCAGTTGAAGCTTGCCTGTCTCCCATGAAAAAGGGTACAGAGTTCTCACCAGGGAGCTTCTGAGCAGATACCAGCAGAGTCCTTTGTGGTGGCTAAGCCCACTGCTGAAGCTCAACACAATCAGAGCCTGCAGGCTGCTCTGCTGATCAGACACACTTGATAGCCAGCTCGGTGGGTTACAGCCTAAGGGTCTGATGCACAGACGTGTGCACATGTGAGCAAAACCAATGCGAGGGATTTTCTGGTGAAGCCTCTGCATTTTCACAGAGTTGTAACAAGGCAGTTTCATTGAAACCTGCAGCCATGAGAGGATATAAATATCAGCCACGGTGGGAAGAGTGCTGTATAGATGAACACGGTTACGTTCAGCATGCATTTGGAGAGAAATTACAAATGAAAAATGGGGATGTTGGACTGCATAAATTATTATGACTTTATTTTTATTGTTGTGCTGACAGTTCAGAGTGTTTAACGCTGGTGTGGAGTGGCTCTGAAGAGATGCTGGTGCCCACATGCTCTCCTGGGGCTCGTTGCAATGAGGTACTTCTATACACACTGAAGCATCTAGTTGCTACAGGAGAGACACCCTGATGTGCTTCTTACAGTGTGAAGTACAGTGAAGGACAGTGGAAGAGCAGTACAGAAATCCTCCATTGAGGTTCTTGTAAATATGCAGAGAGAGGGGAAGAGCTTCTTTCAGGTTTATTTTTAAGCACTGAATCGTGTGCAAAACTTGCTAAAGCCAGAAATCTTAGGATTCAGATAAGCTTTTCCAATATGTTTCTTATCTCCCAGGGCTACTGATAATGGCTGGCCTTTTCACCTGCCGATCTGCTCAAGAACACATTAGAAAGTCAAGTGCCAAATGAAAGCGGGCAGCACATATTCATGAATGCTAGTTGTAGCTTATGTCCCAGTTTCCAATGAGCATTTTCATTTGATGTGACAGAAAGCATGAAAATTGGGATATTGGCATGAACAAAAAAGTTTTCTTGTGTGTGAATTGGATACAATGTAATAAAAGAAAGCATCAGTGTCTACATGTATTAAAACTAATCTGCTACCTTCAATGCACCGCAGTACTGTGAGGCACCACTCTTCTCGCTTTCAATGTGTTAAAAACAGAATTGGGATTATACAACAATTTAGAGAGAGCATTTTCATAGCAAAGAGAATGTAATTCCTGGGCCACTGCCCACAGGTGCTTATGGCCATAGGTCCCAAAGCAAAGTTGGGTACTGCTGTGTCAGGTCAGCCTCGTGTGATCTAACACTGAGCAGTCACTACTTCCCGGCCTGCTTTCAGCTGCTTCTAAAATGTCACTGCAAAACATAAGAAAACAAAAACAAGAGGTCAGGTATATCCTGACATTTTTTGTCTTCCTAAAAATTTGTGTAAATTTAAATGGGAAACACCGCTGTCAACCTATTTGTAGTTTTCTGATTTCAGAAAGTCTTCAAGGCTTGTTCTCTGCATTGGGAAGGCTCTGACTTTGCTATACATCTGACAGAGCAGAGGGGTGAAAGCTCTGCAAAGCAGTTTTGCAATAAGTCAGCAAGGAAATGGTGAGGAACTGAAACGCAGGCAGACCTGGTGGTGCCCCCTCCTTCTCACCTCCTTTCCTGCTCTATTTGCGTGGCCTCCTCTCTTCTTCCTCCAGGCTTATTTTCATCTCATATGTAGTTGCTCATGTTACAAGGCACAGTGCTAGATGTCACACATTACTCTTACACAACGACAAGTTACTGTTTACCTCCAGTTGCTGATAGCCCACAGGGACCTAAACAACAGTCCTACTTGGGGAGGAAGAGGAAAAAAAAAAAAATAATAATAATAAGAAAAAAAATATGTTCTTCAATTGGCAAGTATAGTTTCAAGATGATGCAATGAAAAGTGTGTTGATGTGACAGCGGTCTGTGTCTAAAAGTGGAGAGGGCTGGAGCCAGAACTGAACTTCGCTTCCTGAAGGCTTATGTTCTGCAGATGGCTATCCTGGAAAAGGCTAATCTTACCTTGTAGTGCTGGATGATGTTCCAGACAGAGAGAATAAATAAAGCTGGCACAACAAGAGCTACACCTCATTTTATCTGTGCTCAGATATAATACAAATAAAATAAGGTGTACCTCATGTTGTGCCAGCTTTAGGGTGCCAGTTAAGGGTGAAAGCACAGATGCAGCCCCCAGGCATGTGCAGGCACCTCCTGCCCCCAGGGACTGCCAAAGCCACAGGTGTCATGCAGGCAGGGCATCTGAATTCCACCTTTGTTAGATGTCTGCAGCAGATGAAGTGATTTCTGCCTCAGAAACACAGGCTGTAGTCATGGCACCTGAACAGTTCAGAAAGAAAACGTGTTGGAAAGATTTTCTCCTCTCCTTCTCCATTCACTTATGTTGTTGTTCATGTGTGCCCACTGTTTCCCCCTCATTCCTGGCAGTAGAAGTACTTCACTTTCCTGAAACGTTCTGCCATCTTTTTGCATCTCAGACTTTTTCCCCCCTTTTCTTACATCTTGAATGGCTTGTTCACAGTTTTGATAACTTCAGAATTCTATAGCTAGTGTCATTTCTTTGCTTATCTTCTCAGCAACAAAAACGAAAGCACAAGTAAAAACATTGCAAGCAGTTTAGTGTAGTCTGGCGACCTGCACTGTGGTACTTGCATTGTCTTTTGTGTTTTTCTCCCCTGAGCTCATTTACACTTTCAGCTGTTTTCTTGCTGTCAGCTTCCTTATTCATCCCCTCTCTTTCTCCTGGTTGCTTCTGCCAGCATTCTTGCCTGCCACCTATCGTAAGATTGGAGATGTCATCACTTTTCCCTAAGCCATATTTGTACTGAGCACACACATTTAAATATGGATGA
The DNA here is from genome assembly GCF_019232065.1 of Centrocercus urophasianus. Lineage (NCBI taxonomy): Eukaryota > Metazoa > Chordata > Aves > Galliformes > Phasianidae > Centrocercus > Centrocercus urophasianus. The sequence goes on along the minus strand of NW_024884733.1, from coordinate 24,196,029 downwards.
GCCTGGATAGATTCCACTTTGTCTTTTGCCTGGCGCTGCTATAAGCTTGTCATAAACACTTCCTAAAGGATTGCTACATTGAAATATTTAAGAAGCTGTTTAATCCAGTCACATTGATTAAAAATATTTAGTTGTATAATGCGTCTCTCTCGCTTGCTCACATTTATTGTATATACTGCAATAGTTGTGAATTTGCTGAGAAAAAAAGATCAACAAATAATGATACTAATCTCAACAAGTTGCATGCTTTTGTCATGAAGGACTCATCTTTTGCCACTTTCTGTAAAGGAGGAGTTGGAAGAAAAGAAACAGAAATGTAAAATATTTATAAAATGCAAAAGAAATGTAGTGGTGGAGGTGTTCAATAATTGCTTAGGCAGGAGAGTAAAGCTGTAACTGAAAAGCCTTTCAAATCACTCGATGAGGGAACTTCAAGCCTGAGCTGTAGTACCAACAGCAGACACACCGCTTCTGTCCTTGGGGAAAACTGTTTTCTGAATGTGGTAAGCCCTGTAGGATGTGCCATTGGCTCAAAGCCAGTAAGGACAATTGTGTTCTGGTGTGCTGTGTCTTTTATTTCTCCAGATAGTTTACCATATCTAATTAATATTTTGTCACCCATCTCTATACAATTCCCCAAAGCTGTCTTCTATATGAAATGTTTTAATCTATTTTGCTCTTTGTACCATGTGTTGTGTAAGTGAATCTAGGCAGTAGGCATTAGAAGCAGCTGCCTCTGGTGCTAAAATGTGTGGCAGCATGTCCCGTTCCTTGCTGTGCTGCTTTGAATCTCAAACCTCACGGTAAGGCTCAAAACTCAAAAGAATGAAATTAAAAATTAGTCTATGGAAACAAAAGTCTCTTATTCTCACCAGCAAGTAGCAAGAGTCCATGTCACCTTGTTCTGTGAGTCAAATGAATTATGTATGTTTTGTTGGTGCTGAAGAAATAAATAATAGAAAACAATAATAAGTTTGAAGTCCTGTCACGATACATATTTTTAAAAGCCATAGCTCTACTTTGGTGGAAGCCTTCGTGAATTTGGAGATAGCACTTAGAGCTCTTTGGGCCTGGAAGAATTCGTCCAGGAATATTTCAAGGAAGAAACTGTTCAGGAAAGTTTTAATATTGTTTTTCTTTTTTCTTTCTTTCTTCCCCCTTTCCCCCCTCCCCTGCCCCCTAGAAGTTTATCTGTTACTGCCAATTGGTGCCTCTTTTTGGGGGGACAATATAACTTGGAGAGATTATAAATCATAATCTTGAATTTTAGGAAGAATGAAAAAGCCAACATTGATCAAGGTTATTGAAATACACCTCTACAGTTCTCTTCCCATTTGGGGTAAGATCTGCAGCGACCTGATTATTCAGAATGATTCTGAAAATCTCACCAAATGTCTTCCAAATGGCTTATGAGATTAAGCCGGTTGCTGCTTCTGTAAAACGTTGCTGGCATTGCTTTTACCTAATTAATTTCTGATTCTTTAAACCAGTTACAGTTTTTACATGAATATTCCTCACCTACTTCACAGGTTTAAACTCTAATGAGCTTGTTACCCTGGTATTTATCTCAGCATTTCCATGTAACTGACATTTTTTGGAGCCAAATCTCCTGTTTCAGCTGAGAAGGGAAGGGAAAGAATGAATAGAAACAGCTTAGAATTTCTGCATAATTGGGAATCTTCAGCATGCTGCAAGGTGTCTCAAAAGGATCTGTGTGCCAGCAGTCTGCCCCGTCACTGCACTGCTGATGGTGCACAGACAGGCTGTGCTGACCTCTTAGAAGAAGATCATCCATCTTTGCATTTCTCTTATGTACTCCATGCCCCTTCTTGTAGCACTTCACACGTGGAGATGCAGAAACTCCACTGACAGTGAATTGTCCCTTTGCCATTGTGTATGTGGTTTTCCACAAAATGTTTGTGGCTTTGGATATTCCACAGCAAGCTCAGAACTCATTCCTTTACTCTTTATTGGGAATACAACAGCACAGGAGGATAAGACAGGTGAGCATTTATACTGATGCTGCCTCCAGGGACTGCTTTGGAGAGTGCAATGCAGGTGAGCACTGATGCACTCCTCTTAATTTGAACTGAAGGAATCATAGAATCATAGAATCACCAAGGTTGGAAAAGACCCACAAGATCACCCAGTCCAACCATCCACCCATCACCAATAGTTCTCACTAAACCATGTCCCTCAGTACAAAATCCAAATGTTCCTTCAACTCCTCCAGGGTCGGTGACTCCACCACCTCCCTGGGCAGCCCATTCCATGCCTGACCAGTCTTTCAGAGAAGTAGTATTTCCTAATGTCCAGCCTGAGGAGATTGTGTATCTTAGTTTTCCTTGCGAAAAAAATCTCCTTTCGAACTGAAATCTTTGAATTTACTGTTTCACAACCAGTATAAATGTGCTTATCTGTAGCCTTGGGCTTCAGAAGCCCACAGACTGCTCCACTAACTATCTACTGACTCTCTTGTATTAGCTGACTAAGTACTTTCCAAGAAAACAGCAGCAGCAGTTTGACATCCGAGTAATGCTGTTACGATGCGTTTGTCAACTGGGAGTCTTCGTTCCAGGTGCTCAAAGATGAGGATGCTATTGCATGTGAAATCAGGGATATGAGCCTTTCACCCTGCTGATTCAGCTACCAACATTCCTCCTCGTCTCTCCAACCCCATCTTAGCCTGATGAGGGCCTTCTCTGTAAGCAATGAGCAGACTTGGAAATTGGTGAAAATGACTGGGTTGTTATGGTCGAAAAGCCTTTTGGAAAAACAATCTTAGCTGAGGTGTAAGAAATGAAGCCTTGCTTGCCTGAATAGCTTTTTGTGGGGGAAAACCACACAGTCTATAAATTCCAGTCGGAGATTTGGTCGAGAGGGGGTTAGAATGCCAAATCTCCTGTGAAAGGTGGCCATGGGGCAGCTGCTTCTGACTGATGGGCAGAAGCTGAAAACCATCAGGGATTCTTTTCTGTTTGCACTTTAAGGTTCGGATAATGGCTTTGTAAAGTTCTTTGGGCCTTAACTCCATTTGAAGCTGCTCCATTTTTAGGAATCTATGTAGTATCTAGTGATCTATATTATTATTTTATTACAAAAGCTATCAATTTGACACAAGATCTATAATGTGGGTCCTGCCTTGTGTACAGAGAGTGGTGGTAGGTTAAGCATTGGTGACATGGTCTTTAGCTTTCAAAGGGCTTGGATGTCTGTGGGACTGAAGAGGGATTTAAACTTTCAATGAATATCGACAAAGTGGCAGAACCATTTTAGCTGACTGGATAATAGCAAATAAAGGTGACGAGCAGGATAAGGATGTCAGGCAGTTGTCTGAATGCATGTGGCATTAAACTCTTTTGGTTCTTATACTAAAAGATATAATTGGTCTCTTGGTTCCGTATGTTAGAAGCTGGGGTCCTAATAGTACTGCTATATTCATTTTCTGGAAGAATATATGTATATGTATATATGAGTAAAAAGAAGCTTTCTTTTAAAGCCACTCATTGCTTGGGGAAGAAGGGCATTTGTTAATGCTTATGAAGCCAGATCTTACCCTCTGTACCACAAGATTTCAATCCCACTGAAATCAATTAAAGAATACATGTCACAAGTGACCATTGGGTATGACTAAAGGTGGCAAATTTCTGGCATAGGGAAATCATAGGGAGGCATAAAGTTTGTCTTACTTATTTTTATAAAACCTGAAGAAAACACAGGACAGACTGCTACAAAGGTGTTGCAGAAATTGAGAAGTTCTGCACAGCCACATAAGTGGGCTGCACCCTGCAAGACTGATCTGACAGAGAATACAGAAATAAATTAGCTGGCTGCATTTTCAGTGAGAGACCAATATTCTCTGTATTACCACAAAGCGCCAGGAACCAAAGAAGAAGAGACAGATGAAAGGATGGAAAATAAAGGCCCCTAAAATAAAAGACTAAAGGAAAAAAGGCATTTTTGCCTCTAAACAGATTCCAAATGGGTGATTGACATAAAGGATCCTGGTATTGCCTCCCACCTTCTGTTAAGGCTGTCTTATGGCTTGAACTGAGGAAGTCTTAATTTTCTAGACTTGTATAAAAGAAAAAAGCATCTTGAATTTCCTGGCCTGATGCCCTAATTGAAACATCAATTCATTTGCCAATGCAGAACAGCCCCTAACAAGCACCTCTGTTTGAATCCCAGAGAGCTTTCACGATACGCAGTGGCTGTTGCTTGGCAAACAGAAGAGCTGCCTGCTGAAACCTGTGGTTGGTGTGCATCTGAGAACCGCCTGAAAATCAGCGCTGTTCGTCTCTTCTTGCGTAGGAAGAGATGAGCAGGGCGATGTGCAAAGATGTGATACTGAGCCAAGGTTTGAGTAGGGTGCATAATTATGGGTGGTAACAGCAAGAGGTTGAATTAACAAAATGATATAGTTGCTCTTCAGGTAACCACTAAAGCCACAACAATCAAACTAATTCGTTTCTGATTTAAGTTTCTTAAAACTGGCTGCTGTGATTATTGTACATCTGGGTGAATTTTAAACAAAAAGACCTAGCTGTAATTTAAATTATCTTTATAACAATCATTTCTGTAAGTACATGCAAATAAACTAGAGAATGCATGTGCCCCACTAAGAAGAGAAACAAAGGAGAAAGTAAGAGGTAAAAAAGCAGGTATATAGTCATGGTGCTGGGGACATGAAGGAAATAAACTGATAGCAGTGTCTGTGCGGCCCTCATCTGGAGGTGGTGAGAAGAAATTGCATCTGTGATAGATGGTGAGCACTGACCAATGCTGATGTGGGACAAACCCCTGAAGCCACAAAAATGGCAGGCAATCTCAGCCCTTGTGTCTTTTGAAGTAGGACAGGACAGGATAGGGGAGAACAACGTCCCAGTGGGCACCACCATGAGTTTGCCAGTTAGAGCTGTGTGAGGGATGCAGTTTGGAAACGGCGAATGTGAAGGCATTTAAGTGGGATGTTTTAGCCTGAGAATGAAATGCTTTGTTCTGCTGGACTCCTGTACCCTGGCTGAGGTAACCAGCACATGGGCCATATTTTGTACACCCAATAAGAAGTACTGAGATGCAATGCTACCATTTTATTAAAAATACAGGTAGCTAAAAGTAATGAACAGCTAGTAGTGAGCTTTCTAATAGCAATTTCACATTCAAAGTGTTGTTCTTCCAAGAATTGTGAAGTACTTCAAATTAATCAAAGGTAACCTTAAATCTATTCATTTTTGTTTGCGATGCTACTCATGCAGGCTTCCATGCTTCCCATGTTGGAGCCATTTTTGGTTTCTCACTGATGATTCTCTCAGATTTGATTGATCAGACCATAGAGAGAACAGTTCTCAAACTGCTTTGCTGTACAGATGGCTTGAAAGCTTCCTTGGCTCCTGCAGCCCTGAGAGACAATGGAAACATGGAAGCTAATGGTTCTGAATGGGAAAATGGGTTCTCCTCTTTACTTGGGGAAGTGGTGGGTAGGAGAGTGAGGAAGGAGGGATAAAATCTCTCACAGGTGCAGCCATTTCTTTGTAGTTTGTCAGCTTTTCTGACGTGTAATTTTTTAAATTCATAGGAAATTGATCACAGTGGCTTTACATGATTTATAACAGTGCAGACTTCATCCACAACCAGTTTTAAACTCTACAAGTGCATGTCCTGAGCAGTTCTTCCATACCACTTCTCACAGGACAGATAATTTTTAGAAGTAATAGGTGCTGCATTCTATTGTACGTTACCTCTCCTTAATGAGTTACACTGCAATTTCATCTTCTTCTCTCCTCCTTTGCATACAGCATCACTGTAAATGTAAGCTTTTCAGCCTCCTGTTTCATACAAGTCTGAGGAAAACACGGGCAGTAAGAGCCAGATTCTCTCCTCTGTAGGACATGCAGCAAACTGTAGTGAGTTTTCAGATACAGGCCAAAAAGAGGTTTTAAATCTAAGGCGATGGGTGAGGAGAATGGATACTTTATTATTCCATTAGGTAGTTGGTGTGATACTCATATTGGTTTATCATCTCACTCCTTTATCACTTTTATTAATAATCCCATTTATTTTCTATTATATTGTTCCTGGAACTTACATCCCTGGAGCCATAAATTGTGCTGAAATATGTTGAGATTGTGTACTTGTTTATGCAACTTGACTAAAGCCAAATTGGATAACAATGGCTGAACGTGATGCTCAGGATTTAATTTTGCTGAATACTTTATAAAAAACATGAAATAATAGGTAGTAATTAAATGGTGCAAGCAACTGATTAGCACTTTGTGAAGCAGCATATGTAGTCTGCCCTACTGCTGCTGTTTGCAAACAAAGGGCTGTGACAGACACACAGCATTCACTGACTTGTGAAGGAAAATAAAACTTGCTATACAGAGATGCCACCTCCGAGGCCATTTCACTGCTGACATCTTGACACAAACCCCTCCAGGGTCTAACAGAGATTAGTTTATCAGTGGAGTAATAACCTCATTAAGTGCTGAGGAAATCATAAAGCATTAATGATATAACGTATTTGGATTTTTTGTCATTATCATGTTGGAAAAACATTATTAATATTACTTTATGCCTGTTCAAATGAATTCTGATGAGCAATCTGAGACGCTAAATGGCACATAGTTCGTGATAGCCTTTTTAATCAAGGGATGAAAACACAGGGACAATTCCATTCCCACAGACCTGCCGTGCAGCACAGGCCCGGTCACCCAAGGCAACAGCAGCACTGGCACTGCCTGACCTTGCCAGTCTGTGCACACACCAAGCATTCCTGTCTGTCCAAACCAGTATAAAGAACTTTGGTTATATTCCTTCTTATGAAACTGTCAAAGCACATCCACAGCTGAATGCTATTGTCTGATGAAACAAGTGTAGCTAATTTGCACTGCAGGAAGGGTGACACATCCAGGTTTTCATATATAAGGTCTTTCTCCTTTTCCATAATTGTTTTAATCCCCGCTGAAGCAGTGTGACAAGTGAGCTGAGCCTAATGCCTGGTATCTGTGCTGCAAGTGCAAAGGGCAGGTGTGCTCTTGCTTCCACTCAGGAGTTGTTACCACTGGAATTGCTGCCTATGGCTTTAGTTAACACCTGATGCCAGCTGGCACCATGAAAATATGATCACTATCAGGTGAATGGGAACTGCTGGGTCACGGCCTGAACCTCTGATGGATCACCTGAGGCCAGCAATGAGTCAGGCACAGTAGCACAGTGAAGGCAATTCACCTGTGCTGCTGGAAGGGGCAGAACCTGGCTGCATCTCTCCTAGACCCATTTAAGAGCTGGCCACCAGGGGGGGAAGGATCTTATCTGGAGATCTACTGTGTTGGAGTTTTGTAAGTGAGCCTAGGATATGGGTAAGCTTTCTATCTATTCTCTTTTAGTTATTATAATCTGCTTTGCCAAGCTCTTTGTTTATTTTGTAGTTATAACATCTTAATATTCATTGATTATACATTCTGTTTTTGACTCTACAAGAAAATAGCATTTTATCAGCAGTGGCTCTTCTCACAGTGTTCCTGAGTGATGGTGATTCCCTCTTAAAATGGACTGGAATACATCGCTAATTTAGTGGAAGGTACTTTTTGGAGATTAACAGTGTCACATCATTTTGTGTAACGTGTAAAACTATAAAGCACCACAAAGGCATTTCCAACTCTCCTTCCCAGCATAACATCAGGAAGTGTCTGACCTCTGTTTACTGACATACTAAACTTTGGATACCTGACCCCAACCAGATTTTGCATTTGAAGGCATACAAGTGCACTCAGAAGTTTAAAACTAGGGATCCAGGTACCTACAAGCCAGTCACATCATCAGGGCTGTAATCTTTCCTTCCTTTGGTTTCATTAATATTGCTATTATTGCTTAAATAGGGTGGTTTGATATATAAAGAGGACAGAAGCAGACCATTCTAAGTGGTCTCCAGTGACAGGGCAAGAGACAATGAGCGCAAATGGAAATGCAGGAAATTCCATATGAACATGAGAACCTTTTTGTCAGGAGCTGCTCGAATTCTGGAATGGGTTACCCAGGGAGGGTACAGTGTCTCCATCCTTTGAGGCATTCAAAACCTGACTGCACAGATCCCAGGGCAGCCTGCTCCTGCTGACTCTGTTCCAACCAGGGGCTGCAGTGGGTGATCTCCAGGCGTCACTTCTCACCTCAACTGTTCCATGATTCCTAAGAGGACAAAAATGTGATGCAGATGATGTAATCTTGTGGAAACAAGGAAATATCAAATACAGCCACAGACAGAAGATTGATTATTCAAAAGGTACTGCAGAAGAGTTTACACAATTATTATGATGTAATGTCACTCTCAGAGAGAACGTAGAGCTCATTACCACCTCTGAGAGGAAGGCCAGGATGTGAGCTAATATCCATCCTTATGCTTAATTAACCAAGGAAAAATATCAATAGGTGCATTTTAATGTCACATATTGTATGGAAATACAGTTTCTAATTTAATGCAGTAAGGTCTGTGGATATGCCTATCCCATACAGATTGCATCTCGGCCATTAAATAGGAAGGATGATAAAGCAGGGAAAGAAAGGCTAATCTAAAGCAGTTTTCTGCAACTTTATCAGAGGTGTGCTGATAGAGATCATCTGTATTTCTGGACAGCTGTGCGTCCAGTTTCATAAATAATAGTTTTGAAGGGGTTAATCTGCCATTCAGACTTTTGATTACAAGTCAGTGCTCCTCCATGATTCAGAGATAAATAAATCTCACGCTGTTTTTTTTTTTATCCTGAAGCCATCAGATTGGTAGTACAGTTATAGAGTGGATGCAGCAAGGCATGTCTGCCCACCCCAGCTGGACAGAGTGCCCAGAGCAGCACAAGGCCTGCAGCAGAACAGCCCCTCTCCTTTTCACTGCCTTGAACTGCACTCCAGCAAACTGTGTGCTGCTGTTCCCTGGCAGGTCTGCAGTGGCAGGTTATTTCAAAGTCAGATATGCTTCAGTGGCATGGATTTACACAGAATTTCTGGGATGTCAACATTGCTGTTTGAAAGGAAATGATTTTTAAGTAATATCCGAGATGTTGTTCTTTTTTTCCTGCTGACTAAATAATCTATCCTACTTTAGTTATGTCTTTATTTTCCTACACTTGAGCTATCAAATTTGCATAGCAGACGCAATGCTTTTCACACAGTACACCAAACGTGTTGTCCATAGCAACATCAGCAATTTTGCTTCTTGCTGCAAGCCTCCTGCATTTACCTGGCTTCATCCTTCACTGTGACTTTTGGGAACTTTTATGCCAATGAAGCAGACATCCCTTTTTGATTTGATAAATCTCTCTGTAAGCGTGTGTTCTATTTGTGAACAACACTGGGTACTCCTGGAAGCTTACGTCCTTTATCTGAAAAAAACACAGACAGGGATGATGGTTACTCTTTTCAATCTCTAGCACAGTGATCCAGAGTCTTCAAAAAATGAAGTGAATACCAACAGGAGGGAAAGGAGTTCATGAGTTTGTGTTCTTTTCTAGTATCATTGGGAACATCAAATCCTCCTATACGTGGCCTTGTTCTTATCTGACATCGCATAAATTAACAGCTCTACTGACAAGTAAATCCACTGGTGATATTAATTGTAAGGGTCCAGAGGAAACCTGCTGACAAGGAATTCTCTGAAGTGCTGTTTGTCAGAAGTGTAAGTCCAGGAAAGGATCACACCAATTGCACTCTTTCTACAAGCATCGGCTGCTGGAAGCAAGACGCTGTGCCAAGAGGTTCCTTGCCTGGCGCAGTGCAGAGGTGATGTCCTCAAAGCAGTTGCCAAGGAGAGCTTCTTGTTTCAAGTTATCTAAATAAATTTGAGCCAGCGTTTTAATTTTTAAATGCTTCTCCTTCCAAGGCTAAAACACACAGTTCTCTGATCGTGTTACTGATGGCTGTATTCAGTCAGGGCAAAACACAGAAAATAGCAGCAAAAGGAAATATCATTGGACAGTGAAGGAAAAGTGGGGAAAAAAAATAAATCAATATTTGCCAGCAGAGCAACACAGTTTTAGAAAAAAAAGTCATTTTCAGACCCATTAATATGAAATACTATAATGCAGAGGCATTTTTGTTCTCTTCTATGAAAAGGTGGAAGATAAGTAGATGGCTGAATACTTACAAGTAAGAGAATAAGCATCAGTCTGTCTTTTACAACATGCAATTGACTTCAAATCCAAACCCAGATAAACTAATCTTTGTGTGAAAAATTCATTGGATTTAAATGGCTTCCAATTTCAACAAGCAAGTCAACACCTGTGCAAGCAAATATTGTCCCAGGGGAGCATACACCGTAACGTCATTCTGGACAGGTATGCTGACCTCCACTAAGCCCTTATGGCTTTGTTGGGAGCTTGGTCAGGGCAAAAGTCAGGCTTGTTGCCCATGGCACAGAAGCAGAGCACTCTAAGCAGGCTTTCTGGCTCCTGAATTGATCTCTAGACATCCAACTCTCTGATCTCCATCAACACCAGCTTGCCTACTACAGTGCCCTGCTGTGCATATCCTTCTTGTGCTTCATGCAAGGTAGAGCCAGAAATACTGCATCACTGGGCAATAATGTTTCCATTAATATAAGGGGGGATTCCTGGTGCTCCATATCCCTTTGTCTCGTGCTCATATGCACAGCAGCCTGTATCTGTGTGGTGCAGGATACATCTAGTGTTTGTTTTCCTTCTTGTGTAATAGGAAAGGTACCTCTAACAGATTAACTAGTGATCTGATGAGAATCCTCCACGCTTTCAGGCTTAAGCTCGTGTGATTAGTTAAATGACCAGTTAACAATACAGGGAAGTGGTATTGATGGATTTGTTTTTTTTGTTTGTTTGTTTTTTTTTCAGCAATCCTCTTTTATTTTGAAATTTGATATTTTCCAACAAGTGCTATTTGGAGCAAGCTCAAAGCTGCTGTTGTGTTTCCCTACAGGAGCCCTACAGTAATGTGCAGAGAGGAAATTATCTGGCATTTCTGAGCTGTTCTTTCAGTTGCCCATGTGCTCTTTTACAATGCAGGTGTTTGAGAAGATGGCAGCAAGAGGATAATGGAAGCTTAGCTGGAACCCTTCCCTTCCAGGATCCTAGGGCACTTCTCAAGGCACATGTTTCTAATTCATAAACTTAGACAATTACAAATGTGTAAGAGAGCAGATGCAAGTTGTCTGTGCACCCAGCTGGACTTTTTCTGTAGGAGCTATTCAACTCCTCAGGCAGTCTCCCACAGTTTGAGTTTGTTGCCTCAGTCTCATCTTCTTTTTTTAACTGGGAAGGAAACAAAAAACAACATAGACTCATGATGTTCTCATTCCCAGCTCCATGTTCATTTGCATGCTGGTTTGTATCAACATGAGCTCTCAGCCAACATAACCAAGACAGATCTGCCATTTATGTGCTCCAAACTTCTCTCAGATCGGATGTAAGGATGGACTTTGGGTACTTCATGTCAGGTCAGACACTGTATGTTCTACTTGAACCTTTACTTCACTAAAATATGAACAGAATGAAGCGTGCTCTGGAGGTAAATCAGTAGTGTATAGTGAATGAGCGCCAAGAACTTTTGTGTTGCAGAAAGTAAAGAGCCTATAGCCACAGATGAAAGATCTACAGAAAGAAAAATGATGTTCTTGTGACAGTTTTTAGCGTGACAAATGAAAAGCAGAGAAATAGATGTTATCTCCACTTGTGCTGGAGAACTCTCATTTGATTCTGAGCATCCTAATTTGTCAAACAAAACTGGTCAAGGCTACTTTCTGAGTTTGTCTTTTTTTGTGGTACCCAGCTAAGATTCTAGGGCTGTAAAATGGATAACTGTTGAGCAGCCGCTGTTGCAGTCAAAGCCATTGGGGTCTTCATCCTGAATATATGAAGCACTACATAACAGTCTGACAACATAGCTTTTAAACACTTTGTGCTGGGTTTCGTGGTTCAGCTAGGATTTCTTACTCAGTACATGTTCTCCAAAACTGGCAATACTGTGCCCTTACCATCTCAGAAAGTTTATAGAGATGAATTCATTAGTGTCCAAAGCATTCATACTATTCTAATAAGCACCACAGAAAAGCCTAGGAAGAGATGAATAATTCTGTTTTCAAAGCAGAATCTGAATAGAGTGCAATAAATAATGCCTGGTGAGAGCGAATAATGAAGGGAAAATAAACTATTGAAAGCTACACGTTAGTTAAACATTGTTCATTTTGTGCACTGAATGAGGTAAGGATTTTATGGAAAAGAGCATGTGTGACACTGTCATTTATAGGGATATTGTGGTGCCTGTGCACAGAGCACATGAATTACTGTCTCACAGGCAACCACACTGTTTTATGTGCTTGATTAGCAGGCTTTATAATGTAAGCATAGCATAGTTTTATGTGTAATAAATAAGTTACGTGATCTCTGCTTCCAGATCAAGGCTCTGAAGCCTTTTCAGTTAAATGGTTTTAGAGTTACTCTATTTTTTCATGTGGGGAAACAATACATTCTTTGAAATATGTGAACTATTTTCTCTGAAACTAAGAAAGAAAATGAAGAGTCAGCCCAGTGCAGGTATCTCACACGATGAATTTTATGAACGCTATATGTGCAAACAGAATTCTATCATGGAAAGCACTGGGTGGGAACCAAGGCATCCACTGGTGACTCTGACATTTCCTGTCACACCACTGTTATTTAGGAATGTGGCGGTGGTTCACAAACTCCACAGCAGCAGTGTCTGGAGATGCCAGACGAGTCATTTCCTTGGTGGAGTGATCAGCCTTGGTTCCTTTTGCAGCCTGTGCTACTGCTTCTCCCAGAAAGAAAAAGACGCCTGGTGATCTAACTGTCTCTGATAGAGCAGCAGTCCCATCGGCCTCAGGTGGAGAGGATGAATTGTCTGATCTCATAAATGTTTTTTTTCTAAGCACATAGTGGTTAACTGATAGGATTTCAAGGAGATTGTACATGCAGGACAGCACTGTGTATATGGGTACCTGAGCTAGGTGTAAGTGAATCACGTGAGGTGTTGCTCATGAGGTTGTTGTGAGGATGGACTTTGTATGAAGTTAGCTGCTGCCTGCATAAATATTATTGCTGGTAATACAGGAAGGTGTCACAAGGTGGTGGTTGCGGTGACTTCTCTTATAGCGGAAGACAGACTATTTGGGACTTGCTGAAAGTCATGGAAGAGTAAGCCAAGCACAACTATTTCTTTCTTCTGATCTTGTACTTTGGAGACAAATATATGGCCCCAAGGTCATTGAGTAACACTTTCTTCTGTCTATAGCAATAACTACAGAAGGGTATTTAAATTAATTTTTACTTTACAGCCTTTTTAGAGGGTTCTCTTCAGTTTTTGTCCACCAGCAAATTTCCTTTCTGCTGTTCTGGACTCAAGCTGGCTTCTTTCAAGATAAATTCTCTTAAGCGCTGCTATCTCTTCCATCTAAATCCTTGTGCACTTGGGGGAAAAAAAAAACACAACCCACCACCAACAAAACCACAGCATGTTGCACTGGGTTCAGCTTTTAATCACAGGAATGCCACCTTGCCCTTTGAGCTCCCTTTCAAGATGAATGAATACTCAGAGATGACTAAAGCAAACGATGGGGCCTTATTTTAACTTGAGAACAATGACAATTTAAAATTTTCATAAGGATTCCAGTCTTGCTGGTTTAATTTTTCATAAGGGATTCTACATTTTTCATCCAGAGACTGGCAGAAGAATCGTTTAACCTACCTGGAGAGACAAACTTTTGCAGCAGGTCTGTATCTAATTCATGTGTGAAAAGAGAAGGTGCCCAGACAGGTCTCTCTTAAGGGATTGTCATGAAATACTATTTTTGCTGCATGAAAGTCAAAAGACTAGTTTTGATTTGCAGGCATACTGTACAGTGCTTTCAGATTCTTAAAATTGATTTGCAAATAGTTAAAAATGAATAGTAAATAATAGATATATGGGAAACAGATATAAGAAAATCCATGAAAATAAAACCCCACACTGCAGATGAATGCAGAGAGAACTTAATGCTGCTGGATTTTTGTTAAGGGAAGACTTTGCTTTTACACTACTAGTTTGAGAAGAAGAGTTGGGTTGATGCAGCTCATGGTAAGGCTTCAGTGCTTGCAGAGCCCTATGGCTGGTGCGCTCCCTGGTTGCAAGGCACTGCTATGGCCTACATACCAGCCCTGCCTTCCCTGCAGCAGATCACAGAGTGCTCTGACCATCTGCGTCCTGCATATGTGACCACAGATGTGGAGAGAGGTCACAGTGCAGAGCTGCACACAGATTTATTGGAGCCTCCTCCCAGGGAGCATGCAACAGGAGATCATCACTGCATCGCTCTCAGCTCTGGAGTGAGACGTACAGGGCTGTTGGTTGCATTCTGTTCAGCCTGTTCAGCCCTGTCTCATTTTTCTTCCCTCTCTCAAATGGGTCCTGCATAAATATTCCTGGCCTGGCAAAATTTTTGAGAGGCTAATAATGCTGTTAGACCCTTGATGAACATGAATAATAGCCTGTTTGCACAGCTGATAACTGAGCTGTAAAAACGAATCTGCTCCCAGATGAAACTTGACGTGCAAAATTTAAGCTTGGGGAGCAATTCTTTATATGTATTCTGAAAAAATAAATAAATGATTCGGATTGCTTAATTTTTATTCATCCTTTAAATACAAAATCCTACAGGAAGGTCAACAGAAAGATCTTTAAGCATAAAATACAACAAATGTTTAGTCTATAATAAAGTTGAATCTGCTCATTTTGGAGAAGAACAATGGCCGAGGGTCGAAGCTCTGGGTTCTGTAGTTGCCAGATGGGATAATTTCCAAAAGGGAATTTGGATGGTAATCAGTGTCCGCTGGGATCCATGCCCACCGCCCCGAGTCCTCGTGCCACAAAGGAGAGATTAGAGGCAGAATGAGAATGTGCAAGGCTGGCACGAATCAAAGGGACTCCCTGTAAAACCTATTACATCTGCTCTCTGAAAAATGCATAGAGAAACTGACAGTCAGGAAAATGCAGTTTTGATTGTGCTTTGATGGCTGGGAAGCTAAAATTTTGTGGGTGGGTGGCTGAGTGTAAGTCCATGTCCATGCCAGCTTTATTTGTCTGAGACAGGCAGAGTCAGGCTGGTTTTCTTTGTCCTTTTGAGACTTTCAGAGCAGCAGGATAAATAAAGGAATGAAATAGGGGAAATGAATTTATAGACTTTAATTGTCAAATTTTTCTCAAAAGGCCCAAATCTTGATGTTTTGTTCCATTGAATTTGTTTTGGCACAGCAAAGATAATATTGCAAACCTGTACAAAGAGAGGTGGCCTTTATGTCCCTCTGTGTCTTTGTGATGGTTGGGGGATTTACTGAATCGAATTTCCCTTCTGGACTAAAAGCAGGTGTTACTCTCTGCTGAATTATGAGATACAGACACTATGCCATGTGTTTGGGACGGACAGAGTTGGCTAGGATAGACCAAAACTAATGCCAAAGGTTTGGGTGGGAATATCTGAATTTCTCCAGTGTTCACTTTCTGATGGTAAGACAAACAAGCCTCTTGGCAAATTAAGTTTCAGGTGATCTCCTAGGACTTGACGTGATCTGTCAGCCCCTGGGGCCTGTGCTCCAGCAGGTGAGTGTGCCCGTGCTGTGGGGATTAAGTCTAAACCAGCTGAATACGTGCTGCTTTAACCTGATCCCAGCATGGGCTGTGCCGTGTTCCAGAGGAATGGGAACCGCCGTGCTGTCCTCAGGCCTTCAGATCTGCTCCAGACATGCATGGCTGCAGAGTGTTGCCCTGCTTCCTCATGGGGAGCACAGACCTCTGTCACAAGTAGCACGACCAGCCTTTGCTGAGCAGGGGACAAACCATCTGTGCTAATCCGACTGGCCAGCACAGGTCATATTGAAATAGAAAAATGATTTTAAGCTTAGACGTGTTTGGAGAAGAACAATGCTAAAGCTTTCTGAAGAGAGGATGAGATGAAGTCATGGCAGTGGGAGTGCTGTGACTAAGAACTGCTGTGCTTTGGCCAAGGACTGTGGGAAGCACTGGTGGAAGCTCAGACTGTTCAAGTCTGACAGGATGTGTGCAGACATGCAGATACACAAATACTGATCTTTGCCAGAGCCGCAGCAGAACCAGTGCCGAGGTGCAAGAAGGGTGGCAAATCAAGGAGCTGAATTAGCAGGAGGGAGATTTGGGGTTGATTTAAACTACTGGTAAAAATCTGTATTCCTTCAGGCTTGAACCACCTTGGGTAGAACTTAACACCTGTGGAACTGGGAGATGTTTGTGTTTTAGGAATGAATTGCAACTTACGGAGTATTTTGAGGGTAGGAAGGAAGGAAGGCTGTTTTGTGCTTCTAGAAACGATGCCTATAGGACATGTTCTTCTGAAGCACATCTATCACTTGATGCTTTACACGATATGACAAAATGCCACAGGGGTTCATCTGTCAGCTGCTGTTGTAGCAGAATGATATAAGGGGCAGGAAATCTGAACGGGCATCTTGGAAACTTTGTTTAAAAGGACTGTAGCTCTGGGAGTGCACATATATTTCTATCACATACAAATGTTTTCAACTTCAAAGAACCAAGTTTTTCACAAGTTAGAAGTGTAAACAAGGCTGCACTTGTAATATGTATTACAATTTTAACGTGACTGTAATGAAACTGTTCATAGAGACACTCGGAAGAGTGAATGTTATCGCTGATCTAGCACAGCACCTTGCAAAGCCAGGGGATACTCAAACGTCAGGCCTACACATGCAAGATGATAACTGGATTCTTCTCACCTGGAAAAAAGATCTCCCAGGTTTTTCCCTTTTGTTCCCCATCCTCCATTAATCTTGTGGGGGAATTTTAAAAACTAGTTTAATTTTACTCATTTCGAAAGACAAATAATTTCACTCTGACCAAGCTCAAATCTTTTATTTATGCTCAAGACTACATTCACATTCATTGTTATTTAGGATTTAAAATTGATGAGATGGCAATATTTAATGGGATGTTTTTGAAAACCATTATTAAATACAAGCTGGTAAATCAAAAGAGAAAGCAAGGAAAACAACATTCACAATCAGTTGATTCTTGAAAAATTGTTCTTAGTGATTTCTCACTTTAAAAAGGAAAATAAATGTTGAGTTCCTGTTCCCTCATTAAGAGAGCAGCTATAGGAATTCATAGATTAGACAACTCAGACTCTGTCCACCACTTGGTGTGAAGTCAGAGGATCAGTACTGTCTCGAAAGCGAAATGGATTTTAAACTGTTCTGCTGCCATACAAAATCCATACAAATACATAGGTTGCTCTGAAAGTAATGCCTCCTATTTATTTCCAAGGAAACAACAGGTATGAAGAGCACGATAATACTGTTTGATAGCTCAAACTCTCAGCTACAAAACACCATTTTTTTCAACAGTCACCATCATAGCTTTTTCACCAGTGATGAATAAGAGCCTGCATGCCATGCTTGTAAAAATCCATACGGCTGTCTGAAACATGGCTCTTCTTCCACATTGCTGTCACCACTGCTGAAACGCACCACCCACCGCCTCACTGTGCTCACATCCACTGTTTGGACCTGATAAACATGCAGCAAGCATCAGTGAATGTCAGTGGGTGCCACTTTTTCCACATTGCAGGAACTCAATTCCATGGCTTTGCTTCATATGCACTTCCATGCCAGGCTGCCCCTCTGCTGCCATCTGTCACATGGCAACAACAAGGAAAGGGATATTGGTGGGAAGGTTCAACCTCTACTGCCATCCCACCAATATTCACCTCTGATGTCATGGGCCAACACCATAAAATGGGAGGCTCTACTTTTGGGGCAGCCCTTGTATAATGAGAAACAGTCAATGCAGACATGATCCTCAATTCCCATTTGGGCATTATTTTCTCCTTGATGTTATAATTAATGCTAAAAGAATTTGCGTGAGCCATCGGGATGCTCAAAGCTTTCCGGAGGGCTGCTGGGAGCTTGGGGACTTTGCACCCCACAGAACCAGGCCTTGTCCTGCTCCTGCCATCCCCACACAACACACCACTGCCTTGCAGCACCTGGGCATGAACAAGCAAGGTGTGAGAGAAAAGTGGAGTGAGTGCCCAGCTTACTGAATTGTTAAAGAGGCAAGCAAAAAATCCAGGCTTCATGCTGCTGCTGGCTTTCTCTGTTGTGTCTCAGCCCTTTGGGAGCTGTAGAGCAAACAGCAGTCTGTGGTATTAATCTGCTGCCTTACAGCGCTGATGTACGGTCACTGCAGAGTTACACGAGACACTGTCAACTTCAGTTTTGCTCCAGTTCATGATTCCTTTGTTAGTATTAGCAGGATAAATAGTTTGAAGTGAAACATCTTGAAAAAATCCCACTGTACTTGTTACTAACTATGGCCTGAAGTCTGCATTTCTGTTCGCTTTCACGGTGATTAGTCACTGTACGACAGCAAAGAGCAGCTCAGTCTACAGCAATGCTCCTCCAGCATGCAAAAGATCTTGCCAGACACCTAATCCTCACTTTTTTTCCTCTCAGTCCCTTCGTTCTTACACTCATTAAAATTAATGGGAAAGATCCCTATTGTGACTGTGGGTTCGGTTGCACTCAAAGATCCATTGTCCGGGGATACTGCTATGGCACAGTGGTCAGCCCCGGGAGGGGAATGAGGGGCAGAAGCCTTCTGTGTTAACTCCTCTCTGGCTGAATAACAACTTTACCAATGGCCTGCAAACCATCCCATGGGATGCAGGAACAAGAACGTAGTGTGGAAGATGGAAAAGGGCAATACCCTTCAGGAAGCTTTCCAGGGAGCTTTCACAGCATCTTCTGGGTATGCTATATGTCCTGGTTCGTACTTGAGCTGAAATGCTATAGAAAACCAGGAGCAGACAGTCACAGTGGACAGTGTGGGCCTGAAGTTAGACAGACATACTTAATCTAAGTTTAAGAAAGTGGCTTTAAGTCAGGATTGCTCCGAACGTCCCAAGTATGCACGAGTCATATCCATGGCTGAGATGCAGCCAGCCACCTCGAGGTGTTAGTGACTGAGGGCTGTGGTGCATTTTGGACTGAAATGAGAGGATGGGTAAGGAAGTGGTGCAGTCTCATACCTGGATAGTAAGCAGCACTGAGCAGCATGGCAATGTGGTATCACACTGCTTCTTAAGCTTCACTAAAGGGAAACCATCCCTAACTGAGGGATGGTTTGGGACAAAGATCAATAATGGCTATGGAAGCCAGAGAATCTGGTTTGCAGCATGGTTCTTGGATGATAAACCGATGAGTTCTGTAACGTGATTTAAGTCTGTGGGATGTCCTGCTTTCTTTAATAGGCCATGAGCTAGCTAAGAATAAGGATGTCATCAGAAGACTGTGTGTGTGCCAAGGCCTTTGGCCTTTTAGGAAGCTAAGGTAAAGTCTCTAGGGCTGTCAGAAAGCCCTAGAAAGTGAAAGGGGAAGATGGATCTAATAGACAAAGTAGTTTAGGGCATAGGTTTTAAATAGGAAATGTGAAAAGAGCAAGCAGCTGACTTGGGGGACTGGAATCCTGTGGAAGGAAGCTGAAGTTGAAAGAGAATAAAAAGAAGTCAACAAACAAAAGATGTAATACAAAAGATTGAACAAAGTATTTTGAAACAGAATAAAAATTGGGGGGAAAAAATGTGTAGAACAGGGGCTAACATTTAGTCAGATGCAAATAAAAAGATGACTTGGAAGAAAAACAGTACAGAATTAGAGCAGTAACTTGTTTTCACACCTGCAAAAGAGGCTTTATGCAAATGAAAGGCAGAATATTCTCCAATTTTTTAGTGATTTATCTCTAGCTTTCAAAATATCAGTAAGAGTTACAGGAAAAATAACTACAGCGTCCTTATGTGGTACATAATTTGTTGGTGTGCTGTAGTAATTCTAAGAGAGGGAACAAACTTTAAGAGCTGGGGACAAGCCCTGATCAGTAGTGAACCTGCTTATACTCTACAGGGTTTTGAGCTTGTTTTGTTTTTCACTCAGTAGAAGCAGAAGGAAATGAGTTTTAGTTTCAGATGTAACGTACAACACTATGTGCAGTTTGAAATTCACAGCAGTGTAAGTTCAGGGAACAGAATTTTATTAAGAAGGTAAATAATATTGCAGGTACTGACATACCAGCTGGCAGGGACATGGCCGCTGGTACACTGGTTCAACTAACTTAATTAAAAGGTTTAATTTAAATATCTGTTTGGAAAACATATTACATTAGCATATCTAAAAGGCATGAGGGGATGGAGGGAATTAGATTTGCCAAGTTGAAAGACAGGATGGAAAAAGTCAGCCAAACGGACAGGGGATATCTTGGAAAGCAATTACAGGAATAGCAAAGGACTTTATTTTTTTAAATGTCAATTTGAAAGAAAAAAAAAAAGACTGTAGAAGGACATTACACTGTTGGGAGAAGAACAGTGGCCTGAAGGGTGTGTGTCAGTACAAACAGCTGAAGACACTTGGTTTCCACAGCTTGGAGAGTTTCAGAAGACAGACTGGAGACTTCCCAGGGGATGTATCCTACGTACACCTGTTCTTTCTCTTCCCTAAGAATATCTATTTTTCCTTATATGCTTTTTAACTTAGCAAAGTTTTAATGATAAAACAACAAAGCAGTTTTCCCACATTTGAGAGAGCTCTTTGTCGGGCAGGCTGTCACTCTGATGCAAGTAATGGGGCAGAGGAGGTCCATGGTTACTGACATTCTTGACTGTGAACAGCAGTAAGTCAGGATGGTCTGATGCTGTCCTAAGCTGCCACTAGCACACTCAGGT
The DNA here is from genome assembly GCF_019232065.1 of Centrocercus urophasianus. Classification (NCBI taxonomy): domain Eukaryota; kingdom Metazoa; phylum Chordata; class Aves; order Galliformes; family Phasianidae; genus Centrocercus; species Centrocercus urophasianus. Next base: position 24,175,259 of record NW_024884733.1, on the reverse strand, counting down.
TATTACTAGATGAAATCTGTTGCCCACCTCTCAGCATAGACAACGCTGGTCACAATGATGTGTGTTCTCAGTTCTGAGTAGTGCAAGTATTCCAGGCTTCAGATGAGGGACTCCTTTAGTATCTGCCCACCTCATCCTGCACAGCTGATCCTCAGCCCCTCCAGCTGCAGTGTGATGAACAACAAAATGCTCCTGGGTCTCGCACACCAGGCACAATTGCTTGCAGCATGTTGCTCAAGACAAGCTCTTGGTCTGAATCTGCACCTCAACCCTCTGCAAAACAAGGGAAAGTATCTGGGAGATGCACAGAAGGTTCAAGCACCAGGTGAAGTTCAGCGCAGTGCTTTTTACATGCTTCTGAATGACTTCTTTTGCCCTCCCACTGATTGGGAAGGTGTGTATGTGCACACCTGTGTGACTAAAGAACAAAAGAACCCACTGCAGCCAGTCTTGTAAATAGGACAGATTGACTTCTGTGCATTAGATCTATGAATGACCTCAGCCACCAACCAGGAAATGCAGACTATCAGCATGTATTTTGTGTACAGCAGTTACTGAGTGTTGTGTATGAGGACACTGTTTGGCCACAAATCAAATACAACTGTGCTGTTGCTTTACAGGCTTCCAGACTGGGAACAAGAAGCCTGAGTTCCTGTTCCAGCTGGTGATGAAGAGGAGAGCTCTTGGCAGAGATGGACCATAGGAGGTAAATTATCAATCTTAATTAACTGTTAGAACACAATGGATAAAATGTGATGTCTCTTTCATGCAACATGGTTTCTCCACCTTAACTTCCTTTAATTTCTCCAGTTTCCTCTTTGCCTCTGGGACACAAACATGACACACATCCCCCAGGCTGGGCTCCTAGCAGCTGCCTCAATGAATGGCCAGTAAGGGCTGCTGAAATCACAGCACATCAGGTGTCATCTGAGCTATTTAATTAGAAAAGGTTTCTTTACGTTGCTTTCTGTGAGAGGCATGCAGTCAATTAGCTTCTAGAAATTCAAAGTTCCGATATGGATCACACCAGATCGCTGCTGCCACCAATGCCAGTGCTTTGCACCTGTTTCATCCTGAATAGCTCCACTGCTCTCTTTGGAGCCACTTCCAGCTCTAATTTGGGAAAAACAGAAGAGGCCAGGAATTAGGATAGCTCTATCAGACTGCGTTTGACCCTCCTCAGCTTTGGGCAATTACTGCAGTCTATCCCACTGATCCAGCCAACACAAACGCGCTGCATTTTGCGCACTAAAAATCTGCTGCCCAGCAGGGCTCCGATCTCTCCCAGCTGCCGGGGCCACGGCGCAGCCAGCAGCCGGCCCTGCGCGCATTGCTCGGGCTCTCGGACGCTGCTCACCAGTGACTTATAAAAGCTCGTTAAAGGCACAGGTGCGCTTTCACACGGGGAGCGGTGTGAGGCAGATGGCAGTGCAGGGTTTGCAATCGAGCAATTGTAGCGCATCGGCTCATGTAAAATTAGTGCTCGATTCTTTTCTTAAACAAAGGCCTGCCTGTAACCACGTTAACGCTGTTGCACTGTTAGATTCAGGTTACACCTGAAAATAGCTTGTCATAATTAAGCTACCGACACTCCTCACCCTCGCGTTTCCCACCGGCACTCTGCAGCCGGAGGACAGACGCATCCCGGACCGCAGCTCAGACATCTCAGCAGCTGCCGACCAACGCGAGGCTATGGCCCTCAGCGCACGTCGCGCTCGTTTCACCCATTTGAGCACAGTTACGCGCAAAGAAGCACAACAGCGCGGCCCGGGCGCCAGCCGAAGTTACGCCTCCGGGCCATTTAAAAGAGCAGAGTGGAGCTGGGTACCGGAGGACCGCGGACAGGAGATGTGGAGCCACCCGCCGCCGCCACCCCGTGCCGGAACCGCGCGCCCGAGGCCGTTTGCGCGTGGTGGCGGCGCGCACGCGTACGGGCCCGCCCAGCGGGGGCGCGTCACGGCGGCGCGCGGCTGTGGGCGGGGCCGCGTGCGGGCGGCGCGCGGTGGCTAGCGGGGCGCATCCCGCACACGGTGCGCTGCCACGGAGGGAGCGAGCAGCATGTGCCGGCCTGCGCTCGCCCGGCTGCTGCTCCTCCAGCTGCTGCTGCTGAAGCTGTACCTCGGCAAAGGTGGGTCCGGCGCCGCTCGGCTGTGTGATGTGGGGAGAAGGCGAGGGTCCCGCCGGCCCTGAGCATCGCCTCGCATTGCTGCTCCGTGCGGCGGTTGCGAGCGGTGGAGGAGGGAGCGGGGACCGCGTGCGCTCTTCGGTCGGTCGGCGCGACCCGAGCGCTGCTGACGGGAGCTGCCACCTTTAATCCCCCGCTGAGGAGATTTGTGCCTCGGCGAAGCGGTGCGGCGTCTGCAAAGCAGATTTGCTTCGTCCCCCCGTTCTCAACTCCGACCGGGTCGTTCCCCCGTTCTGGGAGCGCCGCCCGCACCGCTCATCTCTTCTCGCGATCTGCCCCACTGGCGGACGCACGGAGCGGTCCTGGCCTTGGTGCGCTTTTCCATTTTTCTTTGTCTTTTTCGTTTGGCGTTTAACCGTTTTTCATCCCTGGGTTCCTTTATCCCCCCTTCCAATCCGGTGCACGGAGCACGGCAGCGGCCCTTCCACGCGCACACAAAGCAGCTCCGTGCACCGCCGTGCTCCCGCGGGGCGCATCCCCCCAGCCGGGCCCAGCCCCAGCTCCTGCCCTCCGCTGGTGGTTCTCGGTGCCGGTTGCAGGACCGACCCTGACCCCGGGACTCCCCCGGTGGCGAAGCGCGCCCCGCTGACCCAGGCGCGGCCCCGTGTCTCGTAGGAGCCGTGAAGGAGTGCGATAAGGACCAGTTCCAGTGCCGGAACGAGCGGTGCATCCCCGCCGTCTGGGCGTGCGACGAGGACAACGACTGCTCGGATAACAGCGACGAGGCGGACTGCCGTGAGTACCGGTGGGGCTGGGGGTCGCGGTGGGGCCCGTAGAGCCCCGTACCGAGCCCGGAAGGGCGCGTTTCCTATATGTGCTTCGCCTCTTTTTTTATGAATGAATGAATGAAGTCGCGCCGTGCCCGGCTCCGGTGCCCATTGGCTGCCGCGAGCAGCAGATCCGTGACGTGGCGCGGCTCCCCGGCGTGGCCCCGTTCCGTTCTGCCGCCCGCCTCGGGTACCCTGGGCCGCCCGCTTCGGCCAACGGCAGCGGAGCGCTCCGAGCAGCGTAGGCAGTGCCTTGAGGCAGCCGGTGGGCGTCCGGAGCGGGAGGGGCCGCGCGCAGGGCCAGGTGTGCACGTGGAAGCCGTGCTTCAAAGCTTCCCGCAAGGTGTGGGGCTGGTGTGAGTTCTGTGCTTAGATCTGTGCGTGCGTCTCTGATGGGCAAGTAGTGCTGCTCGGCAGCCTTACCCACGTCGTACTGATTGAGTCCCTGTTAACGTGCGAGAACAGAGCACATGGAGATCTCTGCTTCCCGTCCTGGGCAGGTGGCAGTCTTGCCTTTTGCTTTGGTGTGGTCCTGTGTGTGAGTGGCATCCAGAAACCTTGGGGGAGTTTGTGGGGCTGTGCTGTTACCATCTCACCAGGTACCAAATACTCTTGAGTTATTGTTGTAGAGTAATAGACATTAAAAAAGCATCAGGTTTTAATTCACTCAACTCTTGGAAGCGTGTAGACTGTAAGAATATACCAAAAACAAACAAACAAAAAAAAAGGAGTCAGTGGTTGCATGTTCCCATGCGTGTAACTGTTAGCAGCGTCGCTGACTCATCTGCCTCACTGTGTTCTGAGTGCATCAGTTGGTGGAGAACTGGGATTCTGAACCTCTTGTTCCCACAGAACTTTTTGATGCTGTAAGATAAAGCATAACATGTATTTCTGGTGCTTTTGTACTCAGGGCTTGACAGACTACGCGTGCATAAGTTTGTGATACAAAGAGTTCAGCAGCTTTCAGATAGAACCGTGCTTTATGTGGTAACTTTGCTACCACAGCTTAGATTTGGAAATTCTGAAGTTACAAAAAGCTCATTGAGGCCGTGGCTGACTGAGAACAAAGCTGGGACTCACGGACAGTTTTAACTGGGAGCGTTTTCACAGAAGCCTGTGAGTTTGCAGAGGCACTGACCTGTGGCAGTGCGGGCGGTTGCACAGCACGCTGCTGTTGGGCTTCTGGAAGTTTCCTGGCTAAGGGCCCCTCTGTGGGCTGCTGTGCAAAGGCCTGGGGAGCTGCAGGTGGTCTGCAGGCTGTGCTTTGGGAGCTGCTGTGCAGATGTTAGGCTGATGGCTGAAGCAGCATCTTCAAACTGTGCACCCTATGTTCCACACTGAGCAGTTAGGTTTGTGGCCTGAGCTTCTTGTCTAGTGCAGGTGATTCAGTGGCAAGCAGTATGTGGGCTGGTTTTATTCCATTTTTCCTTTTGGTTTTCTCTTTAAGCATTGTGATGGAAGAGAGTTTGTAGAACACAGTCCTGAACATGTGCTCGGCAGGAATTGGGCTGTGTTCAGATGATTAGACCAACAGCTGCATCTGATCTGTTTCAGAAAGTCTATACTGTTGGGGTGGTAAAAATAGATTGGGGTAGGTTGTGGTAGAATGGTGACTTTCTGATGTTAGAACAGAGAATTTTTGGATGTGAAGACATCAGAAAAGTTCTTCACTTTTAATATGAACTCGACATTTTTGTAAGTTTTGATTTAGCAATTGGCAACTCAGCCTGTGGAAGAGGGTTGGAACTACATGATCCTTGAGGTCCCTTCCAACCCAAGCCATTCTATGATTCTGTAAGTTATTGAGGAGTATACTACAGAAATTACTCATGGATGGCTAGTATAGTTATGTATGTGTATATTTATATATGTATGTATATACATATATGTACATACACACATTTCACAGTTGCTTCTTTAACCCATCTGAAAGACAGCTTTTTCACATGCATTTTTCTTGCTTACACTGTTCCTGAACACTGCTTTAAAAAAAAGTAAAATAGTGCCACTTTTCCACATATGTAACGTTTAGAGTTACAGTCACTGGATGAAAGAATATATTCCATGTGTTCTGTTGCTACATGCCACCTCTGTTGTCATCAGTGTAATGAACATATTTATTTAGTAACTATTTTAAGAACATACACTGTGGAAGAAATAGTCCTGCAGCACGCTGTAGTGGTGAAGGAGAGTGGTATGAAAATGCAGGTAGGCTGCTGGAAGTGAGTACTGTTGGTAGTGAGTGTGGGGCATGGCAACCCCTGTAATTACCTATTGAGGCTTCTCCCAGAGTTGATAACATCTGTTATCAATATGACAACATTTTTGTGCTCGTTGCTGTTTATATATATCCTTGCTTGTTGAAGAGATGGAATGGTCTTTGTGAGTGTTAACAACCAGTTTGTGAAACGTGTTTGTCTTTGGGGTAAATGATCTATACACACTGGAAGATTTTGTGATTAAAAATATCTTATTTTTAATTTCTTAGAGAAAAACAGGGAGTTGACAACCTGACAGAACAGTACAGTGTTCTTCCTTCTACCATCCATCCTTGCGCAGACTGCTGTTGTTGGGATTGGGTAGTGTTTTTTGTCTCCTAGAGCTCTGCTGGTATAATATTGGCTTTTTGAAAGGAATTCTAGACTAAAAGTAGGGTTGGTAATCATTCTGTATCATCTCCTGGGAATTTGCTTTCCATTCAGTAACCCAGTTGTGTTGTGACTGGTAGTCTCAGTTATGTACTCTTGTTTTGATGTGAACGTGGCCAGCTCAGGAAATGAAACATGCCAAAATATTGACTCTGTAGCACTTAGAGCGAACTACTGAGCACTGGCTTGTGAACTGTGTTAAGTTTATTCTGGGTTGCTCAGTAGCCTTATTCTACATGTTACAGAACCAAGTTCTTCCTTGGTATGTAGTGGTTGACATTAGAGGTTTTATTTGTGGGAAATGAATGAAATTGAAGGAATTCCATTCTTTTCTTCTTTTTTTTAAAGGGGAAAAAGCCTGTTTAGCACAATTCTTGAATGCTAGCTGATGTTATTACTGATGAAGGAAGAAGTCAGAAGCTCTCTGGCCCCATGGGTCACCTGTGAGAGCAGGCAGTGCCTTCCCCAGGACTGGGATTTGCAGTATTCTGCGTTGGTCGGTTCTGTAAGATACACATCACACACAGGCTAAACTGTGTGTTTCACTTCAGTTTGATTTAAATGATCTTTATTTAAATTATCTTTGCAGTTGAGAGTCTTTGACTCTTTCAGTGTTCATCATTTGAGCAAATCTCAGGTGTGCGTATTTCATATTGCATCATTTGAGAAGGATAGCACTGAAATAAGCCCTTTAAGTATGGATAACAGTCTGAGGAGCACCATAACAAAGTGATGACTTTTGCAGTATGAAAACAAAGTACTGGGGCTTAAAGGGAAGCAAGAAAGTAGAAGAGCCTCGCATGCTGGGGAAAGGTAGAAGGAAGAGCCGAATGGATACAGGTAATGTGTAAGTGTGAGCATAGTTACTGCCTTGCAAGAAGTAAAGGGAAACAATTCCTGGTAGCAAAGAAAGCTGCGAGGAAGAAAAAAGGCAGCGCTCATTTGTCTGTGACACAGTAGCAAGAAAGGAGGAGATGTATATTTCTGCAATTAATTGAAATCAATAAAGCTTTTTGTCTGCTTAAGTATTTCGTTGCTGGTAAGTTCTGAAATGTGGCATAGTTGCAAAAAGCACTGTCTAACTGTTTCCTAAAATGAAACAAACTGCAAGGCCACTTTAGCTTTGTGGTGTCTGCCTGCAGGGGGACACATCCCAATGCAGAACTACCGGTGTCTTTTGAAGCTCCATTTTTCTTCTTTGCATTGAGGCACTTTATGCTTGCCACTGTTCACAGGTATGTTTTTATGGGACAGGACTGAGGCTGCCTAAGGTATGAGACACAGTATGAAGGGAGTTACTGTTCTGAATGCTGTTCATACATGTCTGGAATGCAGGATGAGCACATGGAGCATCAGCAAACTTCTGTTCCCTCAGCTCCTGCCCTGCCTCGGGGCCACAGTCTGTGGCTTACAGCTGAGCCTGCTTGCTGCTGGCTGGACTGCTGCTCTGCTGCTGGCTTTGTGTGCAGAGAATATGGAGTTTGGCTCCTGCTGCCTGTATGATAGCCCAGGAGGCAGCCTGATATTCTCCTCGCTTTTCTGTTCAAAAGCTTATTTGAGAACTGAAATCCGGATCCTGTGAAGAGTTAGATGTGGCCTAAATGTGATGGTGCACCATGCTTGCAGGTTTTAGGATATGACACGGTGAGACAGCAAGGCAGTCACAATTGTCAAGTATGTTCTCTGTGACTTTTTTTTTTGTCCTCTGTTGTCTGTTCCAGTTTTACTTCAAGTTCAGTGTTGAGACAGTATTCTCTGTTCTGACTAATTGCTGTGTTTTGCTCCAGTGATGCAGGTGTCTCTGTGTACATCACCAAGGGGAGGATTTTAGGTGTCCTTGGCATATGCATGATGATATGCTTTTGATTTTGGAGGCATCTGGATTGCATCACTGTGCTCGAACTGGGAGCACTGGGCAGAGTGGTACAGAGGCATGTCTGCCTGTGGCCTCAGTGTCATTATCTGTGCTGTGTGGGCATGCAAGCTGGTGTCTGAACTAGTTTATGGATTTCTTGTGTAACGTAGTAAATGTTGTTACTCATTTTTCTTCCTTTTTTTTTTTTTTTTTTTTTTGTTACATTCTCACTGCCTGTTCTGACAAACCTAACTTGCTTGAGTTTTTTTTGGCTGTTTTGTTTTTTTGTTTTTTTTGTTTCCTGGTTGTCTTTTGCCTGCTGCATTCTTTATGTAGAAATCAAGCACCAAGTACACGTGTGAAACCTGCTTTTCTGCTTTTCCTCACCTCCAGGCATACAAACTTGAGGACCTCTATTCACCACAGGTGCAGCTGATCTCCTGGAAGCAGTGTCTTTCTTTCACTGCTGCTCCTCATCTGGGAAAGAAGTTGAGGTGGGACTGGGGCAGAATTGCAGGAAGTACAGAAGAGGGAACTGGGTTACTAGCTGCTGGGGGCATTCCGACTGCAGAGGGAACCTTGGGTTTTGTGGGCTGCTGCTGTGCTATGTGAAGAAATAGACTCTAGATACAGTTCCAGAAAAAAGCTGAGATCTGAAAAGCTTGCCTGAGGTCAGAGAGAATGGGAAGATTAAAAGTTTGCCACAGTAGGCAAGCCTCACCAAGAGCATCCTAATGTAGAGAAAGGGAAATCAGAAGTCAGCGTAGACCAGCTCTCTTTTGTCTGCTGTGTTACAGAGCCAGGGTTAGCATGGGGCAGAGATGTGGTTTCTTACTGATTGATGTTGGGGTGGGAGATACTTAGGGTAATTTAGTATTCACCAGAAAATGTTCAGAGATGAATTAAAACAAACAAATTACATTATGAAGCCTGAGTAGCTGAGAGGAATGTGTTGGTGAACACATTAATCTGATGCACCTGATCTGAGAAATTTGTCAGGGCTGGAAATAATGAGTTTTCTTGACTCTGTGGTCTGCCTAAAGGGACGTTAAACACTTGAGGCTTGAAAATGTAAGGCTTGACAACATCTGACAATTATTGATCCTCCTATCTGTTACTAATATCGCAGACTCGGTTTTTGTTGCTGCCTGCTTTTTTAGCAGCAGCAGCTTTTTTAATTGACTGCCAAACGTACCACGCTGTTGGTGTGCCTCAGACTGCCGTGTGGTGCTGGAGGTGTTTTGGTGGCAGACTTGATTTGGCACAGAATTCTCCTGGTCCTTGCACTGTTCCTTCATAGCCAGCCTCTCTCATTGCCTTCTTCCTTTCCACAAGTTTCCCTTTACCTGCATCTTTTCTCTGGCAATTCCCAACATGTTGCCAAAGCATGTTATTGCTCGCTCAGCTTTTCTGTGCTATTAAACGCCTTATAAGACGCTGAAAGATGTCAGTTTCTCTTTCTTTGCTTTGCTCGGGAAAATAAATGAGTGAGCTGAGTTTGAGTGATGGGGATGGAGATGTGTGTTGCTGCTCGTTTCCTTCTGCGTGGCATGGCCTTGGTAGGGAAGCATTCTGCCTGTCCCAGTGCATTGTGCTGAGTGCAGACAGCTGGTTGTAGCCACAGGGAAACCTCTGCTGTTTTACAGTGCTTGTGCAGGAAATGTTAAAAATGTCGAGTGTAATTTTTCTAACTCTGTTTCCTGTTAAAATTATTACTACTTAGATAGCTGCAAGGGAAGTAAAGAGAGGAAAAGGCCCTGTGATATAATTAATGCAGATTTTCTGCTCTGTGAAGAATTCTGTCTGAAATTTAGGAGATAACAAACTGATTAGATTTTAGTGATTGTAATAATGCTGTGAACTGGTAGGAAAAAAAAATAAAATCCATCCAGATTGAAATGTTGTCAAGAGCCAGATTTGAAACTGGGTGGAACTGAAAGGTGTGAGGATGTGAACTCCATCTCTGCTTGTCTCTCAGCGTGAGCTGCACTGTGTATCTTGCCCTAAGAACGCTCTGACAGTGCACAGCTCTGTTTGTGGCAAAAACTGTGGCTTCTTCCCTGGGATTGACCAGAGCTGGCAGCCCAGTGTCTCCTTTTGGAGAGGTGAGTGGTGGTGGTACAGCTTTTGTGTGGGTGGCAGCTGGCCTTGGGTGCATGGAGTCAGCAGCAGAGCCAAGGATGGCCATGAGGTCCCCTATTCCGCTCTGGTGCCTTGTACAGCCAACCATGCTGCTTATCACAGCCGTACCTGTCAGGCTAGTCAAAGTGTTTCAGTTTTCCCTCCAGGTCTCCTGCTTTCTTTCAGTCTAAAATAAGGACAGACAGTCAGATCAACCTTCCATTTAATGCCAAGAGTGGACGTTAGAAACTAGAAGAGAATGGGATTTGCAGTTGCCTTGGTTAAGGCAAGATAGCCTTTGGGCTGAAGCTGCATGGAGCCAGCTTTGCTGCCAGATCTTTCATTTTTTTTCATAGTGAAGATGTTCAGTTTCTGATCTATCAGTATTATTTTTCCATTACTAATATTTATTAAGTGCTTGAGAGCATGTGTGGCACTGTACCAGGACCAGAGCAGGCAGGGCTCAGTTTCCATGGCAGCCTGAGCACAGCCCTGTACTTGAGAATCAGAAGGGCTCTTTTTGGTAACTGCTGTCTGTGCTCTGATTACTTTATAAAGATAGAAATATAATTGAAAATTTATTAGTGCTGCAGAATCTTGTCTGTCTTGAGTGAGGATTTTGCCTATTGTAAGTTTCTTTGTCTTATCTGGAGTTCTGGCTTAGTTTCTGTAGCTTTTGTGGATGGGATTTCTTGGACTTGCAAAGCACTGAAAGGCAGGGCGGATGGGGGGAAAAAAGCTGTGTTAACAATCCATTGAAATAGATGGAAATTTTCTGTTGATTTTGTTTACATTTTTGATATGTTATTGTTTTGTACTCGCATCCCTTTCCAAATAGCCTGTAGCACAGTTTTGCAAATTAAGAGAATGACTGTTGAAAAAGCTGTTGTGTACAATGGACAGCAAACTAACTGTACTGTTTTCCTCTTTTAGATAACTGCTCCAGTTCCAGGTTTTAACTTCTTGTGCTTTAGCTGGCCTCGTTTCACACTTTTTCCATGCTTCTTTCCTAGAGGTGTGCATGTATTACAGTGTACACTGAGATGGCAGTTTACCTGGTTGCAGAGGGTGAGTGAAAATTTTCTTTTGATCCCAAGTCTGTGTTCAGTGGTGCATTACCCAATAGAGGTCCTCTGTCCATCTTTGCTGTAAAGTTAGTGCAGTTAATTCACTTGGTGGCTTTTCAGGCTTTTTCTATTTTTGTTGATGAATGAAGTTCCAGTTATCTTCCCAGTCATGCTGCAGAGTTGTACTGTATCAGCTGCTTGGTTTGCTGATTTAGCAGTGATTGTGTATCAGTAAAGCTTGTTGGATTTTCTGGACCTATTCTGTCCAGATCTGATGTTACGTGGCATGATTCAGTGAGTAATTAGGAGCATAAAAATCAGAATTAGCAGGAGCAGTGAATGTTTGCCCTGAGAATGCAAATAGGTGGCATGGCTTTTTCAGATATCATCTTGTAAATGTCTCTTTAGACGTCTCTTGAATCACAGCAGCATCCATGCAACCACTTACACAGAGAGAGGGATGCCCCAGTCTGTGTTGACTGATACAGGCCAAGGAATATTTCCCTCCTAACAGCGTGTTCTGTTCATGTTAGTGTAGTTGTGTTACAGTCGTTACACCTTTATCATCCACTGGATGGTTAGCAGTTCAGCTGCTTATGAATCTTCACCACTTCATACATACTAATTATTATCTTATGGATGGAAAAAGTGATGCTTAGAGAAGTTATCCTTTGCCCAAGGCTGAAGAGTGATTCAGCAACACATTGTGAACACCAATGACTCATGAAGAATGTTCCTAATTTCTTGTTTTCTGGTCCATTATCACATTGTTTTACGCAGATAATCATGTTCTGTGGATTAAATAACTGCTCAAGGGCTTAGCCTTTGCTTTTGTTGTGTATAGTTCATCATAGTTCACCTTAGAGATCATCAAGTCCATCTGCAACCTAACAGTACTACCCTAACTCTCCTGGCCTTCATGACCTCCATGCCCACACCTTGCTGTTACCTGAGCACTGGCTATTGAAGAAACTTATCACTGGTGCACCTGAGCTCCAATCCATTGTTTGTAACATGTTCTTGTCTGGCAAGAAGAGCCAAGATAAATCAGGAAATGTAATTCACTGGTATCCATTTTATTGATGTCTCTCTCTTCCTTTTTCCTTTCTTGGGTAAAATGGTGAGATACAATTTGCCTTGTGCAACTCCTGTGTTTGCACAGCGATACTCATTTCCGCCAGCTCTGTAAGTAGGGCTTATCTTGCTGGCAATAAAGGCAGCACTTAAGTTAGCTGGGTGCTACTATCTGCTCCCTTTGGGCTTGTTACATCATTTAGAAGAGGTGACTTGTATGGAAACAGTTTTCCAGTGTGTGATAAATAATCAAGTTCAGAGGGAAGCTGTGGAACAGTTCCTGCTGGGATCACATTGGCATCATATATTGATGTTGCAAGCTTTGTTTTAAGGAATTGCTCTTTGATAGGTAATTTCCATTCACCTTTATACAAGAGCTCTTTATCACAGAATTTTGTACTGCTTTTAGAAAACCAGTGTGTTCTATATATTTGCCCCAGGTTCCATTGCGTGCTGATCCTTGACATTAAATGGGTATTGAGAACTGTGTTGTAAAGAACTGCATCTGTCCAGTCCTCCCCTGGAGGACTCTGGTCATGGTGTGGCACTTCAAAGAGTGTAAATGTGGAGCAGGGGAGAACTTCTGGGGCCTGCTGCATAAATCTAGGCATCCTCTTCTAGAGGGTGACGATAAAAAATGTAGTTGACTATTCTTCACGGTTGTAGATGAGCACAGGCCTGAGCAACGCAGAGCCTTTGCCTGGCTTGTGCTCAGCATCTCATTGCTTTGCTAGAATCCTTTTCCATCTTCTCATGCAGAAGGACTTTAGCTGTTAATCCTCATGGCCTTGTTTCTCAGAGTGCCTGTTCTCAGCAGCACTGCACAAAGCCTGTTTGAACACCTTCTCTCTTGCTCAAGTATTTAAGGAGACAGAGCTTGGCTGAGAGCAGCACGCATTTCTTCACATTTGGTTATGCACAAATGCGTGTGAATGCTGCCAGCCTTATTTAGTGCAAACTCTTTTAGAAAAGATTAATAGCTCCTGCACAAATGCTAAACTTCAGCCTACATTGAGTCTTCCCTGTTCACTGCATGCATTTGGTTCTTCTATGTTATTTTTAAATGTGGAGAATGAAACTGAGGTTGAGGCAATGCTGTGTAGGGTGGCAGTGTTGGAGAGAATGGGGTTGATGTGGGGCTTTGCACCTGCTTACTGTTCAGGGCAGCTGAACATGAAATTGTTGGGCATACTGTGAAGTGTATTGGTAAAAGATAACACAGAATGTGCGTGTACACAGAACAACAGTCATTACCTGTCACTGAGCAGTTCCAGTGCTCCAGCTTTCAAGGTCAGGACTGAGATACTCAGCACTGTGGGAAGTGTTGCATTCCTGCAGCAAGAGTCAGGTTTGTGCTGCGGTTCACAGGGCTGCTGTCCTGGCAGCTTCACTTGTGCATGTTCAGCACACTAACAGAGCATCTCAAGAAAACCTGAAAGTGAAAAACCTCTTCAGAGGCCATTTGTTTTCCTTCCTTCTCTGTGCAAGTTGGATAGCTGTCAAAGGGATGTCTGTAATCATAGCAGTTGAACACGATCTGTTATTAACCATTCCTTCTCTGTGTTCTGCCAGCTTCATTTTCATATCACAGAGTTAATTTTGGAGTGCAAAAAAGGCACTTTTCTCAGGGAGCAGGGGAGAAGGCAGCTGAGTACAGGACCTAATTTGCTCCCTTTACTTCTTATCAGAAGTTTCTTTTTCTCTGCAGAGGAGCATGTTTGAATGTGGCATTAGGAGCATATTCAGTAACTGGTTTAGGTCAGAGCCTGCTACATCAGTTTTGAATAGTGTTGTTTTTGCTGAAGTCTTTCGGGATTGGATATCTTGAGGGAGAGAACAAGCCTGATGAAACCCAGAAGAAGAACTTGAAATTCCCAAAAGCTTTTCTTTAAAATATGGCTGCTTTATTTTATTATTATTATTATTATTATTATTGTTTTAACTGTGGTACACCTGAAGGCTTGCATCATCTCTGCTTGAGCTGAGGGGTGAATTTCCTGCAGAAGAGGCTTTTTGGTGCATCAGCTTGACCTTTAGTGTAGACAAAAGGCATCTGTAAATGTCATTTTTCTGTAGTAATCAGCTGAGAACTGCTGGTGTAGGTTGGTTTTTGTTTTGTTATTTTTATTATTTTCCTCTGCCTTTACAGTAGCAGACACTTTTACAGCAGTTTTAAGTATATAAGAGTGTTGTTAGTTTCTTTATCTGACATTGGATATATTCCCCTCAGTAGATGAGAGGGAGGAAACATTCATACCTGCTAGTTTTCAAGGAGAGAGAAAGCGAGTTTAGTTCTCTTTGAATAGGAACTGGAAGATCCAGGATCCCATTTCATCCTAACTTATTAGAAATCAAAATATTAAAGCATGAGCATCTTGACTGAGAAAGATATTTTCTGTGTACTCTGCTCTAATTAATTATGGTATTTGATGGGGTTTCCTTATTACCTTGGTCTATTGGGCAGTACCATTCCCTATAGATAAAATTTGAAGAATTTTGTCTGTGGGGTGGCTCAGCCTGATTTTTGCCCCTGCAGAAGTCTTGAGGAGCTGCTGTGCTGTTACCTCGTGGTGCCAACAGACAGCACTGCTCTGACCTCCCTGCCAGCACGGCTCAGTGGGAGCTGACATCTCTGCTGGAAAAACCACAGCAGTGGGCCCAGAGGGGCTGCATGGAGACGACTCTGCTGAGAGAGGAGCCGCATTCTGCCTACGAAAAGTCAAGGTGTAACCCTGGTGTGTGGAGCAGTTTCTGTAATGGAATGTGGTAAGGTGATTTTTGCAGTAGTACAGAAGGGAATAATGTGCAGGCAAAGAAGCAGGCTTGCTGGGCATTCATACCATGTTGAATGAATACTGCTTAACTGCAGTCAAGTTGTTCCCATCTGGTTACACCCAGAGTACACTCAACAAGGGAAACAGCAATTTCTGGGCTGACCACTGCTTTGTTCCAAGTGAGGATTCTTGTCCATAATTCTGTCTTGGAAACAAAAGCACAGTTTAGTTCCATTCTACATCTCGTGCACTCCCAGCTATGTTGGTCTGAGAGGACTTGCCATAGGCAAACCACAATAGCAAGAGCTGTTGTGTAGTCACATAAAAATAGAAACCTTCCACATTTTATTAGCGGGGCACTCCTCTATCCAGTACTTTTGTCCGTATTCTCCAGTATCCTGCTGAAGCAGGCATGCTTTAGTTTATGATATCCATAGCTAAAGAATGATCTTGCTTTGGGTTTTGAGGCTGCAGTTGCTCCTTGTTAGTCTCTATTCACAGCTTTGTGATCCTTTCAAGAAGAGCCCGAGCTCACTCTAGCAGATGGTGCGTTATTTCTACAACTAACACAGGTTCTGAGCATAGGTGACCTTCAGGTCTGTTTGCCTTTTGGACCAGAAAGACCTGAGAAGTTCTCTGTGTGATATAGGGGCAGTGTGTAGACCTGAACTCTACACAGGAATTTGAAAAGAGCAAGGAATATCCAATTTATATTGAGAGCCTGTGGTGGCAGTAATATACCTACAGTGCATCTGGTTTCCCTGCTCTAGGCAGCAGGGCTGGATCTATGTGCAGTGAGCTGCATTTCAGTCCCATGCAGTGGAGTACAGGCAGTGCTCCTACCGTCCATGGGCTGTTACCCTTTTCTTCCAAACAGCCTTGAATCCTGGCCTGATTATGGATTGGGAAACCTCAATATTACTGCTTTAATCCACTCTTAAGAAAACACCTGATGTTCATGTTGTGTTGTAGATACAGTGCAATATATTCCACTGACACATATATACAAAAACCCTACCCCAAAATAACCTGAGCCATTTGGAAGGGTTGTTTCTCCTGCTAAGCTGCAGCCCATCAAATTGCACAGTGAAACCACGCTGAGTTCAGGATGAGTTTATTGTTGCTGTGTGATTATTTAGTGAGTCATTGTAAGCCTCTTTAACTTGGTTACGTCAATATTATGACTTCCATCCTGCTTTTTCAGTTCCCATTTCTTAGCTAATATTGTTTTCCTGTAATATGTAGATATTAAAACACTTCAGAGAGTTACGTTTTTAGTTTGACTGTGGTAAGTGGCCAGGCAGGATTACCAAATGTGAGCAGGTACTGTTCATTTCTATCCCCGATGTGCGCTTGTCTGTAAGTATGTGAACTTGATGGAGATTTGTTTTGATGAGCTTTTGCCAGGTCTGACTTTTGTTCAAAGAGCATTATGTCTGAATAAGTGACCCAAATAAACTGCCTTTTATTTTTTCCAGCATTCAGTCTCTTCTCCCTGAAAAGAAGAGGTAACAGCAATTCTATCCTGCCAAATATTACACAATTTCTCTATGAAAACAACTAAGATAAAGTTGTACTAGTCTCGGAAGGATCCTTCATCAGGGGATGGTGCTCAGGAAGGCTTCATCCAGCTCTTCTGGGGACAGCCTTCATGGGTCTTTTTCTGGGAGTGTGCAGGGAGATCTAGGCCTGCTGAAGGGTTGAGAGGCAGCCTCTAGCTGTGCAATTTGGGTGCTTTAGAGAATTAGGTCAGCAGATCTCCACTGGAAGATGGCGATCTCCACTCTGCCTTCCTGTGCACAGTGCTCACACTGTAAGCTTGTCTGGCACTGGAAGACAAGGAATAGAAATAAAATGTCAGCAGGGCTAAGAATGGGACCCACATGCAAGGTCTCCAGCCAGCTGGAACCTCAGCCACATCTGAACTTCTTGGTTTTCATAAATAGAACTTACGATGTTGGTTGAATAAATATGGCTCATAAAGAGCAAAAGGAGGACGTGGTGGAAAAAGGAGGCTGAGAGCTTGTTAAAATGTGACCTCGTTTCAACAGGCTTTCCTCTCCTCGGCCAAAGTGGCTCTGTAAACTTATTCTCAAATGTCATTAGGGAAGCCTTCATCTGGAAATGAGCAGTGTGCATGCAGGCCTGTTTGTTCCTCTGTCTCAGACTGCTAACAGCTATTATGATGGTGTGTTTCTCACACTCCTCACTGGTTCTTTGAGACTGGATAATTCCCTTTCAGCATCAGGTGATGCTGGTTTGATCCCTGTTGTCAGGCTGTAAAGGTGAGTGGCTTTCCCCATCTCATGGCTGAGTCTGATGGGGTGGCAACAGTTACTGAAACTTGCCTAGTGACAGATGATCAGCAGGAGACCTCTGCACTGATTTATTGCTGCTATTTCCTGTGGAACAGGCTTTGCTTGTAGAAAACTACAGCTGTTGTTGCAGAGAACTTGAAGGATGTGGCGAGATGTCAGAAAGGTGCATTCCTGCTGTGATAAGTAGCCCTAGGAGAACACAAATGCCTACCTTACCTGCGTGACTATTAGTGTGTGGCAGCTACGCCCTAAAAGTACTGCTTCAAAGTAGGCCATTTACTGAATAATCTAGAAATGAAAACTGGAAGTCTCATTATCGCCATCAAGAGATGCTGTGTGCTTAGCTCTTTCAAAAATGTGGTCACTTATTCAGATAAGGACGGGGGTTAGCATCGACAAGACCCTTTGCTCTTATTTCTCCAGTTTGCTTACTTGTGGGGAAATGCTTTGTCTTTATTTTTGTAGAGTAGTGCAGTCGTGTGTGGTCAGAAGAGCGGACCAGGAGCTTGGTATTGCTATTTAGTTTCACGTGTGTGCTTGCAAACAGAATCAGCAAATTGGCATTTGGTCAAGAGAAGCAGCTTTCAAGTTTAGTGGGACGGGCTTTTGAATCCAGTAAGAATATTGAATGCTACCCAGATGGCATCCTGGAGGGAAGTTTTGTGGTATCAATTAGCTTGTAGGTGACCATGCTTCTAGCCAACTGTGAATAATTTGGCAGCTTGCCACTTGACTGTTAGTGGAAATTCAGAGCATTGAGATGAAAGAGAGATCCTGAGAGACAAAGAAACGATGTCTTCGCTCCAGGAAAGAGATTTGTGGGTACTGTTTCTTAAATGATTTAAACTGTCTTCTCTTGTACAGCCGCAGAGCTCGGCCTCATTTATATACATTTGTCTGCCACGTTTGTGCAAATAAACCCATTAAAAATTTTTGTTCTGTCAAATTTCACTGACTGAAATTTATTCAGAAGAAGGAACCAGAAAATAGAAGGGCCTGTAGCCCCCCAGTGCCCCAGTTTCCTCTAGAAATGATGTTCTTACCTAGGTTTTAGGATTTGGGTATTTCTACTGCAGACTACAGCTAAATGAAGCTGTTAGATTCTAGTCTCTAAAGATCTGCCAAATCTCTGACACAACGACTGTAGTGTAGCAGGCTGTAGTTTTGTATCAGTCCACTGAGATCTGAATCTAAAGAACCATAAGACTAAACTGCCCTTATGAAATAACTGTGAGAATGTGACTCACCTGCTACAGCCCTGAATTGGAAACAGTTCTCGCTGTCTTACAGAATGTACGTCTGCTTACAGGAATGTTTCTGCAGGGCTTTTTTTTGTTTTGTTTTGTTTTTTTTTTTTTAATCTATTTTGAAGAGGTTTAAAATCATCTCCATGTCTCAGGAGCTAACATTTCCAATGGCTTCTGCACCTGTACAGTGAGGGATAATTAGGTTTGTAGAGCAGATGTTCTGGAAGCCTGCACTGCAGCATGCCTGGCTGTTTGTGGCTGCAAAGGTTTACTCCTGGGTGCACTTGTTTTCCCTTTTATGTAGGAGAACTGCAAATTCCAGACACTTTCTACATCCAGTAAGGACTTTAAGATCTCTTACCGGATTTAATCAGTAAGTGCTTCACTAAGACCTTTAGAAAGCAACAGTTTTGCTTCCAAACTTATTTCAGCTGCGCAGTCCTGAGTTTTTACTTTGCACTGAAATGTGTTGTGGCTTTTCAAAATGAGCAGAAGTGTTTGCAAGGAAATAATTAAGGTTTTTATTCCATTCTCCTGATGATAAGTAATAGTAGTAATAATAATAATTTTTAAAAAACTACCCAAGGAAAGTGAAATTACATCCTTATCAGAATTGCATTCTGTAGTGTGTGAACTTGTGCCATTCTGGCTGGTAGAGAAAGGAATGGGATCTTCTAGGCAGATAGCAACAAGGCTATCAACTGTGAATATGGAAGTAAACTAAGAGCTAGGACTAGCTTTGTGAACAACTCAATGTTCTCTGTGGAACTCTTTGGTCTGGAGACGTGATTTTTTTCTCAGCTCTATCATATCACACAAGGTTATATGCTGCTCCCAGTTTAGCTGTTCTTAAACATGCAGCATTTTGCTTCTGAATAGCATTAAATGGAAAAAGCTATTAAACAGAAGCATAGCCTGTCTTAGTCAAACAGTTGCGCCTGACTTCTTGCTGAACAGATACCTTAATGTGCAGATGTGCTTTCCCTCCTCACTTTGTCACAGGTGAGGGCTTAGGCAAGTGATCTGCCTTTTCAAGGCCACCAGTTTGCTTCTGTTCAGAGGTGACAAGTCTCTTTCAGGAGTGACTTTGCTATGTCATTCCTTTTGGCAGTGTTCCAATGCAAATGCATCCATTTATTTTTACAGCTTCAAAAAGATTTGCTATGAGAAATAACAATAGCTTCAAGGAAGGAACCAGAAGTGCAGCTCTGGAAAAAAACAGAAGCTTTCAAAACTTCACAGGAATGTGTGGGAAGGAAAATACAGCTCATTCAGGATGATACAGCAGGAGCTTTTTGGAGGTGTGTGCTTTGAAGTGGGAATAAGGAAAGGGCAACAACTTCTTGTTCCTGTCTTCTGGCTGCTGAGCTGTGTGTTCTTCCCAGCACTGAGCAAACCCATTTCTAGTCAATGGAAACCACGGGGATTTCCTCAGTCTGGTTTTTGCATTTCATGGTGACTACAGAAGAAGGAAGCATGGGCATCCAGTCTCAGGTGTTTTACAAGTAAAGCTGAAGCATAATGTTATTTTTAGATCTGATTTTTACATGCCTGCTGAAAGAGCTTTGTCTCTACTTTGCATAAGAATGAAGCTGGCAATCAGATCTTTATGTAAATAAAACCTGCAGTGCACTCAATCATTATTTTTTTTGCTTGGCAGGTATAGCACAAAATCACAGAAAAGCTAGTCGATTTTTGCAATGAATGCTGATCTTGCAGCACCAGTCACAATTTTAAGAGTCACTGAAATTCAAGTCTGCAAAATCCTTCTCAGAAAATTGTCTTTCTCCAGAGGTCGTGCTGTTGTGGCACTCTTCTGTTTTAATTTTCATAGTGCTTTTGGCAGTCACGTTTGAGAGCTGCGTATTTCTGCTCTCTGAATGCCGCAGCAGTCAGGAATGCATCCTAACAACGTGCTGCCAACCTCCTCTGAGTGACTCTCCATCAGTGCAGAATGAATCCTTCTCAATGCTAACCCACAGGAAGGGTCAATTCCTTCCTCTCAATTACTTGCAGCAGTTTATGCTGTGATCTATCAGCTGCTGTATGAGAGTGAAAGCAGTAAATACAGCAGAGGGTTGCTATGCATATACAATTTCTGTTGTTGGCGAAGTTAAAAAAAATCTGTTTCAATTTTCCCTTGACTCCTTCCATGGAATCCCTCCCAGTGTTTCTAATATTTACTGGGGCTGTGTGCCAAGGATGCTGGATGAAGTGCTGAAACCGTGCAGCCGTGCTTCCCCTGTGCAATGGCAGCTGCTGCAGGGAGCAGGGGAGGAATGTGCTGATCCCTTCTACTCCCAACAGCAGGAAGATTGTGTAAGGGCACCATCATCTTTTAGTACTTGCTGGGACCAACTATTTTCCTTTTATCTTTGTGGCAGAAAAGTCACAAAGCTTTAAGGCACTTAGAGCTTGGAGATTTAGCTGCTGGCCAGCAGCGTGGGGAGCTGAACTTTAAATCTGCTTACTGCCAAAGGAGTCTGAAGCTAACACAGTAGTTTTGAAGGTATTGGGCTGTTTTGAGATACAACAGTGTTAATCTTTAGGGGAGACAAGACCTTGACTTAACCTCTGAGTCCTCTTCAGTGTCTGTTGTGCTGATATATTTGGTCAGTATAAAAAGTCCAATTTAAACCTCAGACATCATTTGAACTTGTTTGGCTTCCGGGCATTGAAGTCAGTGCTGCTACTCCTTTGGGATCATCTGCTGTGGGGTTATTCCAGGAGCTGGACTCTGTGATCTTCATGGTTCCTTCCTATTTGGTATATTCTATGATTCTACTCAGGGTCTGTGGGAACATTAGTTTTTCCATTTACATATCACAAATATGTATGTTCTTCCTTCTGTCCCCAAGGTTTTTGGCATGGCTGTGCTGCTGTATGGTGACTCAGCAACCTGGCAGCCTTACGTACTTGCCAAGAATTCAAGTGGCCCGGTGTAATTTGTGCTGGTAGTTCTGGGTGCAGATAGACCGTGGCCTCTGTGTAGCTTGTCTTCTTGGTAACTGGAGCTCTTGTTTCTTTCTGCCAGTACCCAGGGTAAGTTACAGATCTGTAACACAGACATCTAGCCGTGGAATATCATACAGCAAATAGAGACATCGAGGTGGCAAATCCAAGCAATCCTGGCTGTGTGTGTCCATTTTTCTACAGGAAAAATGCTTCCAAAATGAAGGACTTGCCAATATTTTGCTTTGCTTGGGCCTGTGGCTCTTGCTTTACCTAGAGAATTTTTTTTATCTCAGCCCATGAGTTCTCACTCTTAACGTTCCTATTTTCTTCCCAGTCCCACCTGGGAAGTGAGCAAGCAGCTGGGTGGTGTTGAGTTGCCCATGAGGTTAAACCATAACAGACTCCAATCTGCTCAGAAAAACAGAATTGAACAGAAAATTGAACAGTCGTGTTTGTATCAGTCATTGAGGCCCTGGCAATTAAACTTCTAGTTTCTAATTTGTATTTTTTTTTTAAAAAAGCACCAGGTTTGTAGTCATGTTTTGTAGCTTAGGTCCTGGGCTGTGCCTGCACACTGATAGGCTCTGTCTAAGGGGGCTCTTAACTCTGCTGGGCTTTTCTGGTGTCTGCCATGCTGAAATGTGCTCACTAATGGGGATGGTGCTGGTGTCAGACTTCCACATGCAAGGTTGTCACAGTCTGGTTATTCTGCAAAGATTGGTTCTTTTACTAACTTTGCTGAAGATTGACGTGCATTTCCTAAAGAAAATCTGGACACCCAGCCCTAAAAATAGCCAGAGACAACTGGCTTCTGAGTAGCTTGCAGCCAGTCTGTGGCCTCAGAGGAAACAAATCTGTTATGAGCTTCTGCTGAGCCATTTCAATATGTGACTCTGTCCGGTCTTTTGCATGCTTCCCTAGCTCTGAGCTTTGACAACTTCACTAAATCACCAAAAGTGCAAACTGTCTTGTATTTCTTTCTACACATTCAGATAGGACTTTGAAGTCCGTTTTGGCACCATACCTTTCTTCTGAATATAGCTGCTCCGGGTAAATCCCAGGCCACGATTTAGGATATGTGTCCTATTGCAGCCACTGGCTCTGCCTAAGATGCAAAGCAGTTCACGTCTTGCTGGACTGGGCTCTGTTCACAAAACTGTGATGTGTCCATGTAATCAATGAGAAAAATCAACAGAGTGTGCATACAAGGGGACAGGATTGATGGTTGTTTAACTCACTGTCCTGCTACAGGTCTGCTTACCAGAGAAAGGTACTGAGAAGCAGTGTGTACAGTGGGAGGTAGAAGTGCAGATCACTCACGGTGTGTCTGTAATGGCTGTTGGAAGAAGTGAGACACAGGCTGAGTAGAATGGCTGTGATGCCATGGCAGGATCCTCAGTGAATTGAGGAGAGGTATCTGTGCTGCTCTGCTGCTTTTCAGAAATTGGTCTGTCCTTGCCTTGATCTGAATTTTGATGTGACAGTGGACAAATCGCTTAACCTCTCCGGGCACTGTTGCTTAAAATGGAAATGTCAATATTCTTGCCAGCCTTTGTGAACCATCACTGGATTAATGGACACAATTTTTTTGTATCAAAAGCATTACATATAACGTATTTTATCTTGTTTACTTGCAAAGCAGCCGGGCTACCTTGAAGCGTCACAACTGCCACAAGTGTGAGAAAGGGCCCTACTATGTTTGCCTGAGTTCAGATCCTCAGAACTAAAATTGATTTTAAATTCCTCTGTGCTGGTTCAGAGAACATATTTTAAATAACGCATAACATGACTTTCTCAAATGATATTCTCAGCATTCCTCAGCTGAAAGAACCAGTGGAAATTTGGGGTGACTGGGGGAGAGCAGTGAGTGTAAATTGGAGCAGTGCATCTGCATGGTAGTTCTGCACAGGACCAGGGCACCATAATGCTGGGCACTCAGCAGAAGACCAGGCTCTGAGGTTTTTAATTCTCTGCTAGATCAAAGTGAGAAGAAGCAGGATATGCAGTAAGGGAACAACAAATATCTTTGAGTCCATCTCCTTGCTGGTTGGACTGTCTGCTGTTTGTAAAGCCTCTGTTTTTGCTGTGGTTTTTCACTGCTGGAAAGTTTGTGTGTGGCAAATGTGGCGTAGTTCAAGCACGCAGTCATCAACTGTGTGAGCTTGGCCCTCAAGAGCTAGTTGAGTTTGGCCTGTGACTCATAGGAGAGCAACAGGGAAAGTTGGAGCGGAAAAAGATCAGCTGGCAGTGTCTTCTCAGGCCAAGTGCTGTCATCATAAAGCCCTTGCACTGAGCGTGGACAGAGATGTGGGGTGTTCGTTTTCATTCCTTAAGCCACAGTGGCTGTCTGCTTTTGTTAGCAGGCTTCTCTATTACCCCATAATCCCTTCAGACACTTGAATTTGTCCTGCTTTTCTGCTGAAATGGTGGAGAGTGTTGGGAGGTTTCTTGTTGCACAGACAGTTGTGGTCTTTGAATGCAACTTTTTACCCTTTTGTGACAAAAACAAAAAAAAAAAAAAAAAAAAGTGGCACGAAGCCAGAAATTGCATGCTGTGTCATTTATTGCTTGATTTATTTGTGGCCATGTCTGTCACACAGATGCCAGCATGTTTTATCTTCATTTACAGTCGCCTAAAATGTTTCACCTGGGTTTATATACAGTCTTGGATCAGACAGGGTTTCCATGGGGAGAATTTTGTGTGTGTGTAGCCTGGTGCTATGATTTTTTTAAATTTAACTCCTCTTTTTCTCTCCGACCTTAAGTTCGCTTGTAAAGCTGTGCATGTTTGCAGTGCAGTTTGGATAATTAAAAATAGCTGCTTGTGGTGCTTGGCTTCTTGCAGTCTTTTATCAGTAGTTCCTCTGAGAACACCTTGTGTGTGAATGGATGATTTTAAATGGAATAGTAAAAACTGCACGGAAGATGAATCATACAGACCCCATTCCAAGCAAATTTCTTTTACTTTTAAAGACTTAAACATTATTTTTCAAGTGAAAACAAACCATACCAATAAGGAGTGCTGAGCTTGTTTTGTCGGTCTTGTTTTTTCCTTACTGATGGAAGAGTTGTGCTCACAGAAGGATGTCATGGTGGGTCATGCTGGGACTGGAGGGGGGCACGCAGGATGTCTCACAGGGAATCCTGGAGAGCCACATCTTGGTTATTCTGGTTTGTTCAGAGCCCAGGACTGGGTGGGCTTAAAAGGATGTGCCAGAAGGCACAGAAAACCTGCAGTGAAAGTTGCATCTTAATCTCCTTCAATGATTATCTCAGGCCCTGAAACTGAAGACAATGTATCTCATTAAAACTAGGTAAAAGCCATCAAAACGACTGTGAATGTACTTACGGTCAATATTATTATCTAATTTATTTTCTGCCTTTTCCAGAAACCTCATCCTTCCTCCTATCCCAAATCTCAGCTATATGCAGTTACGATTTCTATTAGAAATCACACGATGTTTAAAATCATTCACCTCCCCGTTCTGCCATGATACAGACAGCTTACAGAACTCTGAGCTTTTTCTTTTTTTTTTTTTTTTTTTTTCTGTGCCATTTGCTTTGGTTAAATACTTTTCCAAGCTGTTTCTTTTTCATCCCTTCCAACCCCTACAATTCTGTGATTCTGTGATCTGTTCTCCACATTAGGCAGTTCAGGCTTGTTGGAGGAAAAAGGAAGACGTGAATTGCTGCTGTCTGTGGAATACTTATCCTATGAGCTTAATCATCAGGTTTTATTCTTGTACATCTTATGAGCAATGTATTCCCTAAAATATAGGTATGTAGGTGTAAAAGAAAAAAAAAAATCAGCTCTTAGCATACAGTTTTAGGAACGTGTTGTTTCTTGTATGCTATTGCTCAGAAAATTCCCATGTGGGTCTCATTATCATATTTCTTAAATAATAAAGAAAAGCCAGGTGATGCTCTTGGTCATGTCATGAGGAACACTGCACACTAGGAATAGCCTCACAATAGAAGGAGAATAAACATTCACCAGTAGAGCTGCACTGTAATCATGACTTGCAAATCTGCTTGGGTAATCTTATCTGGTGCAACGCGTTTAGTGAGGAGGTTCAGGGTGTGTACTAGGAAAGACTTCTGAAGGAGTATTCAGGCATTGGAACCGGCTGCCCAGGGAGGTGGTGGGGTCACTGTACCTGGGGGTGTTCAAGAACTGTGGGGATGTGGCACTGGGATGTGGGCATGGGGGGGGTGGGTTGGGCTCAGGTATCTTAGAGGCTCCAACCCTAATAATTCTATGAACTCTTACTGACTTTCAGGGAAGCTTCTGTGTACCAGAGCTTGAAATCAAAGGGTACTGAGTTGTGTTATAGCAGCATTGAATTCTCACCATTGACAGATTAAGTAATGTCTGAGCTATAAATGCTGATTCCTGGTGAATGATGGGTCACGTAGTAAGTTTGATACTATCACAAGTCATCTTGATAACGTTTTAATTTTACTTTAAATGAATTTCTGATACAGACTCACTTGATGTTTATTTTGGGGAGAAAACTAATTGATGTGGACTGATAATTATTTGTATGGAGGACTCCTAGGAAAGCATGAAAAGAAACTAAATTACAAAGCCATAGTGTCAGGATGGCATTTTTCTCCATTTTTTCCAGTCATCAATTTTGCAGTCATAATGCAGAGAAGTGAAATGAGAATTTGGTGAATGAACAGCTGTGTGTAAGCACTGAGGCTGAAGAGCAGGCTGTCTGCAGAAGCTTATTTCATACAGAAAATTTCACTGAACTGCATATATACTCGCTGATAGCACAGCTTCCTTCGGGAAGTATCAACTTTCTATTACTGCTTACGTTATGGAGCAGTTGGTAAAGTTTCAGGATGCTTCCGTGTTGACTCATATTGTTGTGTAAATTAGCAGAGAGCCATCAATATGGCATCTGTGCAGTTTTCAGTGTTGTTCTGTCTGGCTTCGTTTGTTGATCTTGAATTTAACTGGGAATTCCACATGCAATCAAGTCCTAAAACCTGCTGAACGCTGACACAGCAGCAGTGCCCAGCTCCTCTCCTGATCTGACCAGCAGTATATAAAAAGCTAAATGAATATTAATGCATTCCTGTCGTCTAGCAGCTTGGTTTACTTGCCTCTTTCATCTTCTGCAATGAAGTATGATCTTTCTGGCTAGATCATTAATAAAGCAGCTATCGGGTGATTTATTTCCCCCAAAGTACTAGTTGGCCATTGTGTCTCCAGTGTCAGCAGTGAATGGCTTTTCCGCTGTTGTCATGGTCTCCTCCTTAGTAATCACAAGGATCCAGGAGAAAGCAAAGGACTCGTATCATTGGGAACTTGCTTACCACACGTCTTGCTCCTCTTTGTTCTCACTGTGCAGTTCTCAACTGAATGCAAATCGTCTTTTCCTGGGAGACACCCAGACCGCCAAGGCCTCTTGGTAAGAATGCAGAGACCTTGTCACATCTCTCATAGACCAGGACAGATTAGATTGCTGTAGCCAGTGGAAAAGAATATATATGGGGTTTTTTCCAGACTCTTGAAGATAGTCAGTGTCTTGTCCTTCGTGGTCTGCCTTCCTGTCCATTTGTGTGAGGCTGATGGTACCACGGCTCCGTGGCCTTGCTTTTGGTGGGTTGCCATGGAAGGAGCTGCTGATTGCCTGCTCTTTGGTAAATAAATTATTTTGAATAACAGAGTTGCTATACAGGCTCATTTAAATGTAAAACAATCACTTGCAGTGAGCAGATCTTCCCCTATGAATGTAAGATCTATTAAGTAGAGAGATCTTCTCTAGAGAGTGTCAGAAAGGAGCCAAAGTAAATTGTCTGGATTTGGAGTACAGGTTAGTTCTGTTAGCAGACCTCGTGTTGAAAGTTCTGTACTTACCAGGAGCTAAACTGAACTTGGTTTTGTGTCCTGGCATGTCTAGACACACAAACTTCTGCAACTGATCTGGGCTGTAATGTAAGTGGCTTAGACAAACAGATTTAATTGGAAAAATCAACAGAGTCCTGTCCCCTCTTAATTTTGGTGTATAATGATTTCTGTCATTTGTTTGCAGTCATTTAAAAAAAATCTGTAACAAGCCCTGATTTTAGGGCATTAATTTCTCCTCACGTGGTTTAGTGGAAACTGCACATGGGTTTGCTGGTTGTGCTGAAGTAGCCAAAGCAGGTGAACAAGTTGCTGATGGATATGTCCTTGCAGGCAGATGAGTGGGGGTCTAAAGGAGCAAGTGTATGCTCTCAAAGGCTTTTCTAAAATGTGTGTCTGTGTGTATATAGGTGATTTGGTTTCTATTTTCCCCCCTCATTCTTTCTCCTCCCTTGATTTTTTTTTTTTTTAATTTATTTTGAATAGGCCCATTTTTGGCCTGTTTTGGGCATCAGCTGTCAAAAAATTTGCCCCTTCATTACGACGCCAAATATAAAATACACAAAAAATCTGCAATAACCATTACGGCTGCTGTAACCAATTACAGATACTTCCAGACAGCAGAATGACAATCTCAGTGGAGCTTGGACAATTGCTGTATAGATGTTAATCAAGAGGGACACAGGCAGATTCCTGAATTATTAAAAATGCACTCATGCTTCTGAAGCCGTGATGTGCCCCGCTAAGCCATGCTGAGGGAACAGATTTTGCCCATCCAAAGTTCTCTTATTAGGTACAATGGAGTAAGAACCAAGCAGCCTCGTCTTCTTGCCTTTCATCAGCTGGAACATCTTTTCAGCTTTGAATTTCCGAGGCTGTTTTATTGCTGGTGCTGCCATTCCCCCTCCCACCCTCCTGCTTTGTTTGCTTGACAAGAAGAAAAGGCAGAAAGCGAAGCACACAGCCACATTTCCATAAGCTTAGACAAACTCTTCCTTTCTTTTTCTTTCTACCCTGGACAGGGTGCTTATAATTAGTTATTCCTGCTGTGGTTGAAGCGGAGGTTTCAGAAGAAAGCTTTGGTGGTTTCTTACCAGCAAAAGCAAAAAATAAAATGAATGCAGTTCATCATTAATTTGGGGAGCACTTGTTAGCCTCGTAATCTGGGCATATAGTTTTCTTCAGCTGTTTGTCAGAAATACTGTAGCAGAGCAAAGACCTTGTGGTACTTTCTCTTGTCCTGCTGAGATCAGACAGTGCTGGCAGCATTTGGGGCTGAAAGCTGAATGCAGAATTAAAAGCATCTTAAAGAAGCAGGCTATTAATATAGCACTGAGTAAGCTCATTGCACTGCTTAATGGTTGGGTGAGATAATCTCAGTTTCTGTCCTTCTTAATTAAAAATGGACCCAGGTTACAGAATGTGGGCCTGGGCTCAGAGGGGGTTTTGTGAGGATATTTTGAGAACTCCTGAAACTGGCAGTATTGTGCTCTGAGGTTACGGCCAATGAGCATTTTGAGCATTGAGGCAGAAGAAAGAGAAGTGCTGAAATAGAACTTAAAGCAAGTTACTGTCACTATTAGAGAAGTTTAGAGTGTAAACAGTATTGCAGACTCTTCCTATAAGGTCTGTAAAGCAACTGTGTGGTTAAGATGTGAAATACAATTTGAAGTGATTAAGACAAGCTACTTCTGCCTGAGTATTAATGCTTGTTAGGTCACTATCCTGTCTTGATAAGAATTAAAGTGTGATCTAGTCTTCTTTAACTCTGAGAAGTTCATTCTTTGTAGTTTTAGTAGAAAAGGAAAGGAAAAATTCCCAGCCAGGACATGCATAGGTGCTCTGCTGGTGCAGCTGCAGGGCTGAGGCCTTGGGCAGCTGAGCGTGCAGAGCTTCTTGGGTTCAGTTCCAAATGCAACTCAGATGTGGTGTGAATTCAGGGCTTGTTTGCACATCGCAGAAAGGACCAGCATAGTATTACTTAATTGGGCCTTCATGCATATCGTTGCCATACAGGAGATTTTTAGAACTGTTGTTTCCTATTTAATAGGCATGATGTGAATACCAGTACATTACATCTGCCTTATTTCATTTTTTTCCATAACCAAAGATAGGTTTTGATATTTCCTATAGCAGCAGACATGAAATTGCATTTTTGAAGTTCTGTTTAATTATTCTGAAAAATGTAATACTCAGGAAACTTGCAAAATTTAGAAGGGTTACTATTGCTGTGCTCAATATTTGTTTTTAATGAGTTAACTGGAATTCTCTTTTCAGTCAGTCCACAACATATTTACCACTTAACTGAGTTTTAATTGACCCTTTTATTATTATAATGATGGGAATAATGCTCTGGTAAATCTATTTTCCAGTTGCTGATTTTGGTAATAAAAACAGCCTTAGATTGCAGAAGACAGAAACTGGGTTTCATGGAAATCAGCTGCCCTTCCATTTTAAAGATAACAGGGTCCTCTTTTAACCTTGGATGGCACTCACTGACTTGTTTCCTGCCCTTTCTTCATTACTTTGGCTCCTTGCCTTGATGAGGAGATGGCTTTTTAATGCAGCCTGTAAAATCCCCCAACTCAGAATCTTTCAATCCAATTAGTATGGTAGATTAGTTCTTGACTCTCTCCCTCTCCAGCTATAGCACTTGTGAATCAAGTGTTTGTTTTCCATTGCAAGTTTTTGCTAGAATCAAAAGATTTCCTTTTTCTCTTATGACTTGGCTTGCATTGTTTGTGCAGTGCTCGAATGGTAATGATAACAGTTCTGCATAAAGCATCAGCAAGGCACTGGCGGCTGCACTTTGTGAGATAAAGCTTGTTGGAAAGTTCTTGGGGACAAAGCAAGGTTCATACCTGGAGCTGCGAACACGGCTGGAAGAGGAGTGATCCTGCCTGCTGCTTTAGCACTGCATGAGAGAGCAGCCCCTCTGCACCCCCAGGAGTGGTGTTGGAGGTGCAGCATGAGGGCTTGCATTGTAGTTACCAGTTTGAAGACAAAGCATGGAATGATAAACATAGAGCTATTGACCTTGGTTTGAATCTAAAGGATATGCTGGCATTTCTGAGGAAACTAATCAGGTCTGGAAAGGATAAAAATTCTTCAATTCTAGAACTGCCAATTTTAAAATAGTTGTGCTTGGGCTGATGTAGGTGGCTGATGAGTGCAAGATGCTGATTAAAAGTGATCATGAGATTTGATTTAGAATTCCTCTCCTCCCCACCAGCACAAGATGGGGAGATTGGATTTGGTTAGACAGGTATTCCAGGTTCCAGGAAAGTTTAGCCTTTGTGCTGACCCTCAGTGGCACTGGAGCCAAGCTGGCTCCTGGCATTCCTTTTTCATGAGAGCTGCTTTGCTTGGTACCATCTGGAAAAGTCAGCCTGCTGGCCTGAAATCTCTGTAGTGATGTCAACCTTTGCACAACTGTGTTGTATTTCGCCTTTTCCATTCCTTCCCTTGCTGCTCTTCTTGCCATTGCCATAGCACATATCACCCTAAAATTAC
The DNA here is from genome assembly GCF_019232065.1 of Centrocercus urophasianus. NCBI lineage: Eukaryota > Metazoa > Chordata > Aves > Galliformes > Phasianidae > Centrocercus > Centrocercus urophasianus. The sequence continues at coordinate 24,144,875 of NW_024884733.1, read as the reverse complement.
CAAGCTCTGCTTGGATGTGTCTGGATCTGAGATGCAATACTCATTTTCTGTCGCTCGTTCTAGTTTAATCTTCAAAGTTTGGTGAAGAAAAACATCACTGAAAAATGCCTTACCTACCTAGATGTAATTTTAGTGGGATGTGCCTCTGCAGTACCTTGCTTTTTATCAAGTCCAAGTGGGAACTTGATTTCCAAGCCAGTTTCTGTTGCAATTTGTGCTGAAAAGTCTTGGAAGTGGTAGGGGCTGGATGGCATCTAAGTATCTTAACGCAAATCCTGTATTTGTGCTCCGTTCCCTGCTACAAGAATTGAGCATCTGCTTTGATTGGAAAGTATCCCTCGTCTGTATTCACACTTCCAGTATACATGAGGATTTGTGGACAACAGAGATGTGTACAGACCAAGTATCTTGTACATTCAGAGATGTGCAAATGTCTTTACTGCCTGGAATAGGAAAAGATGGAAAAGATGTGCCAAAATACATAGAATAAATTATAGATATGATGGCATTTTTATTACAAGCAATGTATCAAATTTATAGCCTGCTGAGGGTAAAGTTTTGAAAGCCTCTTCAGTTGTACAAGTTTAATGAGGATTAAGTACTAAATGAAAGATAAATAATTAGCATGCAGGCAGAACAGAGCAGAGGTGCTTTTCAGCTCTATTTTCACCAAGGATTTTGAGACACTTTATAGATACCAGTTTTAAACTTCCCCTTTACCCCCCTGTGAGGTGGAGAAGCTCTGTGACAAGTCATTTACAGGCAGAATGTTCCCATCAGCATCCACAGGCAGCTATTGCTGTGCTTCTGCAGACACTTTAAAATTAAGCCCATTGGTGAGGACTTTGGGCTGGATGGTTATTCCAAGACCATGTGCATAATTTAATTTCCAGTCTTCATGCATGTTTTTTGGCAATAGCATAGCCATAGTTTTATACATCTTAAGCATACAGATTTCAGCAGCGTGCTTTTGCTTTGTTTGAACTGCAGCATGCTTGCTTAGTGCACACTTGAAAGCAGTCTGCCAAAGCAAGAAGCCTCCTCAGTTTCTTTTGAGGCAGATTACAACTCTGTACCGTTTTTTAGTTCATTGCTGAATTGCAGCTGCACAAAAGTGTGATTTTTGTAGTCCTTTTCTATAATGCAGCAAGGCACAATTCATTTCCGTATGCCCTTGATTCATCTAGCTCCTGGGAGAGCCAAGCCTTTTCAGGTTTTACAATGAAACATGTCATCTAATAACCGTCTTGCATTATAAGAGGAAAATATTCCAACCAGCTCAGATTGACTTAATTTTTTAATTGTATTGATGGTATAGAATAAATTCCCATTTAAGCTTAATATGCTGTTTCTTTCTGTGTTCTGTTGCTTCATTAAAATTAAAAGGTTGCTTCACGTATTTCAAAAATATTGATATAAAAAAAATCATAGACTGCTGTGGTAATTAATGTATGTATATTTTCAGAGTGCTATTCCTCATTTTGTTCTCATTTAGGAGGTTTGTGTTTTGCTCCGGGTAGTTCATCTCTACTATGATCTTATCACTGTTTTGATGTTCCTGATGGTGTTTGTAAAGAGAATGGCAACAGCAAATTGATCACTGCATTCTTTCTTGAAGGAACTGTGAGAAGAAAGACAAACAAATGAGTATTTGCACGGATCAATGTGTTTATATGTTTTTCAGAGACTCCTGGCTGCTTAAGGCCAGTTCAGCTCCATCAGTTTCTCCAGCAGAGCAGGGAACTGTGATGCACACCACTGTTTGTATTATGCTACTTACTTCATCTTGTTCAGCTGCTTGAAATGTTCAGAGAGAGCTGAGCTGAGCTCTCAGTATCACCTGTGTGGAATTTTGAGCAGCTCCTGACAGCAAAGAAGGCACTGCACAACTTGCTCCATTTTGGGGTTAGATCATGAATAGAAGTTAGCCTGCTTTAAAGTAACAGGAAGCAAATAGATGGTGGAGAGAGATGTGTCTCATTGTAGATGTTGGTACACGCTGTAGTGACGATGGGTGTGTCTGCAGAACCTCCAAACAGGTGTCTGTGTTCTGTGTCTGCTCAGATTTCTTTACCTTAGGGCATGAGCTGTCGGTGCATCATGCATTTTCTCATTTGAAAACATCTAGGAAGGAATAATTTCCGTGGATGCATCTCTGTGCAGTTGCCTTCATAATTTATGCCTTGTTCTTGCCTCATTCCAATCTGCCTTCAGCTCCTCCTTTTGCTCCTCCTGTCTCATCTGAGGCTCTGCTTTCAGCACACAGTGACAGGGTGACCCATATTCCCAGAGGTGTCTGGTGAATGCAGTGCTGATGCACTGCTTTCAAAATCTTTTGCTGGCAAGTCCTGTCCCTGCTAGATGATCTCATTTTCTTTCCTGCTCATTAGTTTCTGACAGGTGCATCTACCAGTAGTGGTTTAATATAGTTAGCATTAACTAGCAGCATGTGTGCCTGGATATTTGTGTGAATACAAATAGGTATAATGATTGGATAGAGGGACAGACAGGTGTGTTTAATAAAATACATCAGTAGAGAGGTGGGGAGAGAGAAGGAAAAGCTTGCAGGTGGTGAAGAAGGTTTGTGGTAGGGCCTGAGGAGCTGTGAAGTCAGGTAAGGCAGGGCTGGAAAACCCAGTGGAAATGGGAGGAGGGGGTTCCTTCTCCCTGGCTATGAGCAAAAGGAATAGGGAGAGGGAACAGATGGCTCTAAATTGTAGTCTCTGATGCTCTGTGCTTTTCTGTGATCAAACTGTGACTGACTTCTTATTTGAAGGTGGAACTGAGGATTTTAGTGTCAATACATTGCAAATCAGATCCTTAAAAGGCAAACATTCAGATCTTGTAATTGCTGAAGAGAAGGAGGAGTTGGTGGGTGTGCACCTCTGTTGCAGAAGATGTAGCTGGTAGGATCAGCCATCAGCCTTTTCTAACGGGCTGCAGCGTTCATCTTAGGCAGTCTGCATCCTAAAGCTTTTGTGGAACCCAGTGCTTCCTGTAGGCTGTCTGTACTTTGAGCTGCTTATTTTGGTTAACCAAAAGAATGACTGTGTTATGCCTAAGGGCTTTTTAGCTACTGTATTTGTTTCAGCCTGTCCATTAGGGAGGAAACTTGCTTAAATTCCAGGAACATAAATATGCAGTGCATTGCTTTCTGTGATGTTTCTGTGAAACATCATCTTCTACTAAAAAGCATATAGTATAGGAAACTACTGCGGAGGGGGGGAAGCATAGCTTTTAGAGCCCAGAATCTCACTAAACTTCATACTGCTTTTTGAGTGTTTTTGCTCCCTGAGCTCCAGCAGTTCAGGGCCATGCCCACTGCCCTCTGGGGCACAGCCTTTTCCTCACTGACACACGGGGTTTTCTGTCCTTGTGTTATGGAACCCAAACTGTGTACGCAATTAAGGTGAGGCTGCAACCAACTTGGGCATGGAGCAAGCCAGTCGTTTGTAAATGAGTGACTCCAAGCATGCCAGTAATTACTGCACTTGGCTTCAAATGAGAATTTGTTTCCCTGCTGCTTGGCCCTGCTCCTGTTTCTCAGTGTTTTTCAGGCACTGAAAAACTGACTTGCTTGACTTCTTGCCTTGTACGCTGTCAGTGAAGCTGGCAGTGAAGTACATGTGTTGGTGATAACCTCATTACTGGAGTACTGGTTTTGACTGGGGTAGGGTTAATTTTCTTCATAGTAGCTGGTACAGTGCATTGTTGTGGATTTGTGACAGAACCCAGCACTGATCACAGTGTGCAACTGAAGGGATGTTTCAGCCATATGACACTGGGCAATAAAGGATGGAGGAAAAGAAGGGGGGGGAGTTTGGTTTGGTTTTAATATAAAGTCGTGGGTGGATGCAGGCAAACTCCATCTTAAAGTCCAACACTTTAAGATGTTGGCTCAGAGTAAGCTGTCTTAAACTGACCCTATAGAAAGGCATACATCTGAGTCTTAATAAATACTGAAGGAATTTCAGAAGGAGAGGCAAAAGGTCTTTCATGGGATGAGGGGACAGGTAAAGCACTGTGGTGTTTGCACCTCTGATATGCATCTCAGGTTTGAACATAAAACAATGCATCTTGTGAAGCTGTTTGAGAATATATAACTTGCTTTTATGATGTTGTGCTCTTGGTACAACTTCTGGCACTTGGAATCCAAACTATTGTATGTAAGGGGGAAGAGTACCAGCATGATCTTTAGTGGCAGCATGGACTGTAACAGGTATTTATTCAAAAATTGTCTCTCTGAGATCTGTGGGAGTAAATTCTTGAGTTTGAAAAAACCCTTGGGGATATCAAATAAAGAGCTGAAGTGACTCTGCTTGCTTTTTTGTTTTTCAAACTGAATCATTGTTCACTGTCAGAATGTGCAGCCTTACTGGAAGAAAATCCAGGGGAGGTAGTGACAGTGTGGAGGACATGATTTTGGACTGTCTGGTATAGCACATCTGTAGCTACGGCCTGCTGAGAGGTCTCTGGTACTCAGCTGTAAGAGTAGAAAAGGAAAAACTTGTGGCTGGACAGAAAAGCTGCAGAGCATTGCAAGTTCCCAGTGGGGGAAGCCCAGCACTACTTCCTGTGTTCCAGGTACCCACTGCTTCTCAGCTCAATTTAAAGGCTTCCCGTGGTTTGTGGGAAGGATGCAAAAGACCTTTTCTTCTTCCTCTGTTTGTAGAAGGGATTTGAAATCAGGAAGAAAACCTGCAAACTAAGAAAACCCAGCTATAAAATTCTTTTCAGGTTTTGTTGAGATAAAGCTCATATTTTCCTTTTGTCGTGTTGTTTTGTAAGACTTGCAGGATGTTTTTAAGATGCTGACCTGTGTTACTGCCAAAAGAAGAATATGTGCAATCTTTTCTGCATGTTTGTAATTACTGCTTGCAGTTGCATGTTTTCATATTCTGGGGTTATGCTCTTTAGTTCTGTGGTGCATCTTGATCTGCCCTGTAACATTCGTGTGCGTGTTGGTGAAAAGTCTTGAACACATAATAGTGCAGAGCTTCACTGTACAGCTCGTGTACTTGACAGTGCAAGATGATCTTGTGTTTTTTAAAAAATGTTTAGATAATGCAGAGTGTAGTATTTATGGCTTCAAATATTTCAAGACTATTTCAAGACAGTGCCTGGAGCAATGAGAGTAGGAAGAGCGACAAGAATTTGCAGATTGTACAATTTATGCAAAGGTGTAGGATATAGTTGTATTTGATGCACTTAAAGGGAGTTTCAGTGCTGGCAGAGAGCTGAAAAGAAGGCAAAATGGGAATGGACCTTGGCATCCCTTGAAACTGGCATTTGAAAGTAGTCATGCAAAAGTGAAGGGTGACTGCATCTTTGGCAGGAGCAACAAAATGAGCAAACTCTTTACAGCCACTCGCAGATCTGGAGGATGCTGATGGATTGTGAAGAGTTGTGTTGTTAGAGGTGAGTAATAGGAGAGGTTGCTTTATCTTCTAGTTCAGTTTTACATTAATAATAAACTTCAAGCAACAGCTTATTTGAGAGATGAGGTTCTGCTTATAACTTCACTGGTCTGAGCAAAGGTTTGTAGCTGGTTTCTGGAGCATAGCTCATCTTTTACTGGTATTCTCTGCTTAGACAAGACAAGTTCTGGTCTCTGCTGGCATGCAAGCTGCCTGAGGAAAGCAAAATGATGCAAAGATGTGAATGAGTAGTGTTTTCTTTTTGCTCCTGCAAAAGCTTGAGGCAGGGTAGAAGTTACAGCTGGATAGAAGAGAACGCTTTTTCCATAGTGCTGAGGCTTTGGAATATAGTGCTGAACAGTATAAAAATAAACTTGAATATATGCTCTTCTGTCAAAAATTGCAAAGACATGCTCTGGGTTTGATGAACAGTTGTCTAGGCACTGTAAATATATTCCTAAGAAATTGGTTTGACAGACAGGGGAGGACGTGCAAGCTGCAGAATTCCAGCATTTTTGAAACCTCATTTTCATTTCTGGACTCTGTCATCTTTTGTGTGCATGTGCACAAATACCCAGGAAGGCAGTGTTCCCATTACAAACTAGTTACCAACTTCAGTGTTTCAGAATTCTAAAATTGTGCTGTTTGCATTTCAAATTATGTCAGACTTGCTGTAGCATAGGAGCACCCTAAGCAAACAGCATTGCTTGAGATTCTGGTGTGGGTGATATATAAATTCTGGTTCTAAAAGAGATGAGTTTTTGGGAGTAGCCCAGAGCTTGCTCAGTAAACAGTGAACTGTGTAGTTTTTTTTGTTGTTGTTGTTGTTCCATTTAATTAAGAAATAATCCATTGCAGTAGTTCTTCTGGAATAAGTGTTTTGAAAGAACTGTTTTGGTAGTCTTCCAAATGCAGATTACTTTGGAGTGTCTTATTTTCTTGCTCAATTACTTGTCTGAGGCTCCTGCCAGCAAATGCCCATCCCCTCCATATGGAGGAGCACTTTGGGGTGTGCAGATCTGGTCAGAGCTGCAGCCAACCCCCCTGCTGTGGTGCCTGCAGCATCCCTGCAGCAAGCTTTGCAGAAGGACAGGGAGGGGACCCCAGTGGGAAGCTCCGGGGGGCACAGGCAGTGCTTTGGTAACCAATTCAGAGGATTAATACCACTTTCTGTTCCTTGGTCTCTGCAGCCAGTTGGCCTAGCATTCATATTGAGTTTGCCCACTTCTCGAGTGCACTTACTTGTGTAAATCTGCTCAAGCGTTTAAGTCTGAAAGAGCAAACAAACAGGGGAATGAACAGACGGCTCTGCTGGCTCTGGAGGGGTCGCTTGCTTCTCTTCCCTTGTTTCCATGAATGTGGCCCCTTGCAGTACATACAATGCCGTCTGTCAGCTCTCCTTTCTCAAACGAGGGTTTTGCTGTGATGTGTAAAGTGCCGTCTGCACACGCAGCATCTCTGCTCCTTTAGAAACACTCACTGGGAGCTGGACACATGCTCGCTCCTTTTCCTTAGCGCTTGGCTTGTCTGTGTGTGCCTGCATGTGCCTACATGCATGCATTCTTTATTGAAGAAACCTGGCAGTGTTCAAAATTCTTAAGACGTTTTTCAGTTCCTTATGACTGATGTCACATTGCAGCTGTTCTCTTCATTTGTTGCTGGTCACCCGGTGAATCTCAATGGTTCAGGATGCTTTGGTCTCCCAGGTTATTGCAGCCATTCTTAGAAACACTCCTCCTCCTGCAGAGATCCTGTGGGGGTTCTGCCAAATGCAGTATTGTGCTTTCCGCCTTTAGCACGGTATGTTCTGTATATTACCCTACGTGCATTGATCTTTGTATCCTCTTAACCTTCATCCTTGTTAGCCTTGTGCTGAATGCCTAGCTCCTAATTTGAGGAAACAGAGAAAGCAAACTTTCTGACCAAATTCAGGTCAGAGTTTCAGGTTGGATTTCTCATGGGAAATTTAATTTTGCCTATTTTAAATTCCCACACAACTGCCCTAAGACATGGTACACGTTTCAGTTTCTAACTCTTCTGTTGCATTGCTTGTACTGTCTTAAAGGCTGCTGCAGTCCATCCTTGAGCTGTAAGTCATCCTTGAGTCCATCTGGTGCTATAAAGTTTAAAAGACTTTTGGTGCAGAATTGGTCCTAGCAGTGTATCCTCAGTTGGACGGGTCTTACAGAGCGGGACTGTCACGTAAGTTCTGTTTGTGTTGTCAAACAAAGGAATGTCATGAGAAAAAATAAGAACACGTAAACTTGCTATGTAGTAACTCGTGAGTCTGTTTTACTCAGATAAGTGCTATATAAAACATTTGGGAGATTTTGTGACAGATGCTCCCAAGAAAGAAGATCCTTATTCTTTGATGATGCCAGCAAGATGTATTGGGAAACCCCCCCAGGCAGCAGGTATAAGAGAGGGAATCAGGCAGCTTTTAGGCACTGTGTCTCAGGTTGGTTTCCCCTCTCCATGCTGGTCCTCTAAGTACATGCTTACGTACTTTGGTGTGCCAAGCTGCGTCCACTTCAAAATGAAGCTCCCCAAAGAGTTAAAACTCAGTGCCCTGCTGGGAAGCCAGTTCTCCAGGCTTTTTGCAGTGATTCATCTTCTGTAAGTCAATGGATATGGCTGCCTTTTTTAAAACCGAGCTACAGTATTAGTTTTTGCAGTGGAAGGTTGATGCAGAAGGAGCTCTCAAACATGTAGTGTCCCCATTTTTGTTTCAAAGACTTCTACTGCAGTTCTTTCTGACTTGTTTTCCCACCTGGGATTCTTGTCCTGTTCTGGGAGCAACTTGCCTAGAGTCATAACAGTGTATTGCTATTTGCATTCTCCAGGAGTTCCCACTGCTCAAATCCTGAATGGCATCCTCCTGGTGATACTCATTCTTGGTTTAGATTCAGGACACTACATCAAAATCATTCCTGCCTTATCTGCATCAAAAGCAGGTACTTTTCTACGCTGCTGCTGATCTTAGCATTATTCCACAGTGCTTGGCTTTAGTTTAAAATGTCAACCATAATCAGACAGACAGATGTTCCTTGTTTATACATGAGGGTTGCTACAAGATGAGTTTATAAATGCTATCTGCATTTCCTGTTGAAGTCCTTTGTGAACTCCAGTGAGAATATTGCACCGCTGATTCTTTCTGCCTTCCCTTATGCCAAGATGTGATGTTTTCTCATGTGTTAAAGTGCTGCCCTGCTCACCTCTCCATCCAGTCATTGTGTCCTGGTGCACTGCCTTCATCCAGGTTTCTCTTGTGCTGTTTAAAATGTCAGAGAACTCACCGGCCTGCCTATTGCACAGTTCATTTATGATTGATTAGTTATTCGCCTCCTAGTGATGATTTGCTGCCAGACTGGAGAGGGTGGTAAGCGAGTGAGTTGCTTGAGACCTGATGTCACCTTCGAGATGGAATGTCACTAGCATGAGTTTGCTGGTGGAGGTTGCTGGAGAACCCCACCAGAACTCAGGCTTGTCTGCAGTTCTGTTGGTGAAGGGGAGGACTGTCCTTTGACAGAGAGTTTGACCCTGAGGACAGGCCCTGTGAAGATCTCAGCAGGGATAAAACATCCAGATAGAGGCATGTAGGGTGGGGTGCTAAGATGCCCTTCTCACATAAGCTTTGCATGCCAGAGAAGATGCAGAAAGAAGGAGGAAGGCTTCAGGAATAACCAATCGGCAAGGTGATGGCTTGGAAATGTAAAAAGCATTCTTAAGTCTTTGTAGCTTTCCAGAGGTATCAGCCTGCAGGATCCTGGGATGACCAACTGCTGGTTCATCCCAGTCTGACTCTTTGCTTAGCTGGTCCTGAGCTGATCTGTTGATGCACTTTGTTTCCCTTGTTCAGGATTTGAACACATTTCACGATCGTGTTACTTGCATCTTGGGTCTTACTGTGTTAAAAATTGCATCCTTCTGCGTTGGGATGCTTTGGACAAAAGGCAATCATTACAGCAGCTCAATTTGTTTGCAGTTCACCATGCCTCGCATTCAGGCTTCTTTCTATCAGAAGAAGACTTTTTCAGTACCTTAATGTGACCCTCTGCACCTCTGCCTTCCTTTTACATTCTTCTCTACGCTGCTGTGAAATAGTAATCAAATATGATTTGATGTGATCCTTCAGTAGCAGGCCAGAACTTCAGATCTTTTTTTAGTTTTTCAGGGTGAAAAGCAAGCTGCAGGGCTGATTCCTGAAAGTTCTTCGGAAGAAAAGAGATCGCGCCTTGTAAAAACAAGTGATTTTACTTATTGCAATTGAGGAGTCAATTAAGTGGCTAATTAAAGCAATTTCTCATTACATAATTGAATTCTGGTTCATCACCATTTCCACTCTGCAAGACTGCCCCAGAGAGCAGAGCTGTTTCTGAGCGCTCTGTGCAGCAAACAGAAGAAACAATTGCTTGTTTAGCTGCTCAGAGCTGCTTCTGGGTGTGGGAAAGGGAGAGATGGTTGGGTGGGACTTCCCTCGATTGGCTGTGGAAATAAACAGTGTGCTGACATCCAGCTGTGGTGAAGGGGAAAAAAAAACCCAGCATTTTGACTTATCTTTAGTGCCAGAGAAGAACAGAAAGGAGATGGAGAATGCTGGAGACCTGGTGTTTGCACAGAAGACATGAGCTCCACTGGGAGCCTGGGCTTCCCAAACCTCAAGGATGCACTTTATGTTGTTTGCACATTCCAAAGACCAGGTGTTATACTAGGTTTGGGCATGCAGTGCTTGTCAAATGCTCTTTCATACTTCCTGAAAGGACAGAGAGTCTCTTCTTCAGAAATATGGACTGAAGTTGAAGGTGGTTTTTGTTTATGGATGAATTGGGAAAGTAGTAATATACTGAAATGTTTTACAGTATTTGAGGGTACACAGAAAAATGAATGAGGAGAACCTGACGTACTTTGAAATCTACAGCAGGGAGTTGTAGGAGGGTACTGCTAAAGCCAAGCTTGGTGTCAAGCCCAGCCACCTGAAGGAGCAGAGAGGGCTGGGTTAATGCCTTTTGTTGCTGATGGCTTGACAGTTAAGGAGTATGGCATGGAGATTTTTGAAGTTAGGATGAGAGTACTTCAAAGCCTGAAAGAAATTACATTTGGCAGCTGATGTGGACTTTGAAGGCTAAATCAGACACGATTAAAAGGGCTGCACTGAAGATGTTCAGCATCCCTCACTAGTGCGGTGTCCAGTGACTCGGAATGCACCAACTGTGCTGTGCCTTGGAAGTAAGACTGAGAGCAGAAACACTCCTGGGTTTTGGAACCTCTGCGGGGATGTGGGAAAGAAGGAAAGGAAGAGAGAATCCAAACTGCTGTTTTTGTTTTTAATCACCTAATATTTCACTTGAGACTGCCACTGCTTGGTATTGCAGCTCTGGAGCTGCATTTGTGCCCCAGGGCAGTGGCATCAGCCTGTGTGTGTTCTGATGTCACAGGTGAATCAGGCATTCCTACTTCTGCATGCTCTGACAGGTGCTGGCTTTCAGTGGCACAATTATTTCCCCTCTTGATCAAGTGACTGGTGTCATTGCTGCAGCACCCTCAGTGTCTTTCAGCCCTTAGGGAAGAGGAGACCAATTTGGAACTGAAATCTGTGTGTGCTGACAGCACAAGTTAAACACCACCAGGTTAAAATGTGCTCATGTTTGTCGTCCTTTAGGAAGCTGCCTAATTCCCAGGCTGGCACTTCTGACATAACTCAATTATAGAATCATAAATAAACAATTGGCATAGGCCAAGGAACTTCAAAGCGCTCAGTACAATCATAATAGGTTTTAGCTTGATAAATAATCCATGTTGACATAGTCTCAAGGACTCTTAAGCCTTTTTTTTTTTTTCTTTCCTTCTATCTTAGATCAAAGCTTCTTCCTTGAACTGCAGCCTGTCAGTTCCCCCTATCTCCTTCCTTCCCTGCTCATCTCTCACTGTGAGCATCATTACCCATGGGGTTGGCTTTTAAGCAAGGTACGAAGTGGATCCTGATACGCGTTTACATGGGAGATAGGTCTTAGATTATTGGTCAAGCATTTGGCATGCATGGTCTAGCTTATAGATAACAAGGGTCACTTTTTACTTCAGCTGCAGCACTTATGGTTGTGCTGCAGCTTTGAACCCACACTGTGTTCTTTGTTCCAGGCGAGACAAGGATGCAGTAAGGTGGGGATGGGATGAAGTTTCTCGTACTGCTTTGAGCAATTTGGGGCTTCTTCAGAGAGCACCTTGTGTTGGAATGTCTGGTCTGAAATATAGTTAGACATGTCAGAATTCCTAATTCTGGCTTAATTTGTGGAGTGCAAGCCCAGACATTAAGGACATGGCTTACAGCTTTTCCCATTCGTAGCCCGCAGCAGCACTGTGCAGCTCCACAGAATGTGCCTCCTGCTGAGCTCTGTGTAAGGGGTGAGCAGAGGGGGAAACAGGGAGACTGGCTTTGAGCATTTACAGCACATACCCTGTGCTGCCTCCTGTCCATAAAACAAAACACCCTCCTGATTCCAAATAAATGGTCACTGCTGTTGTTAGCTTCTTAACAGCTGCATTTACCATGAATCCTGTCCGTGAGGGAAAATAAAATCTCTGGTGTTGGGCTCTTTTTGGTAATCCAAACTAGAAGGAGCTCATCTTTATGGAGGTACTGAGAGCTCCCTGGGTCTACTGCATGAGACCAGTATTGAAGTAGTGCAGAGCCTCTGCCTGCATATTTGGCCCAAAAGTTTGATAAATATTTTAGTGTTTTGCACATCTTGTTGCCAGAAACTTGGAGTCTAAAGCTGTCTTCCAGGAAAGAGGATCTTTATGCATGCTCATGTTTGATTCAAGCTCTTGTTCTTATGCATGTGGCATAAAAAGGCAAGCCTTCAATTCAGTTCAATACTCCATTAGCATCCTCAAAGGATGTGCCTGGTCGCATCAGAAGCAATCTGCTCTCTCCATCTTTTTTATTATGATTATTTGTTTTGTTTAAAACTTCATCGCCTATGAAATCATCTGTCACCTTCTGCAGAGAGCTGTCAGTGTCTGTGAGTAACAAAGAACCTCCTTCCATTGCTCTCTGCATACCTGCCTCCCTCTCAGCAGTTTGCTGAATCTCTGTAGCCTGTTCAGTCCTTGGCATCTTTGCCTGTGCTGCCATTAAGGATGCCAGTGAATGTTAATCTCATGGTGGAGGCTTCTCTATTAGATGCTGGACTGATGCCATCAGCTGGTCTCACTTGGGTCACCAAGCAGCTGCCAAGCAATAATGTTTATTGCATTTTTACTTCATGTTGTCTACTTCATGATTGGTTATTGTTTTGGCTTTTTTCTTTTTTTAATAATACTCTAGGAGCAGAGTAGTTCCACCCAGCAGCTTTTGTACAATGGAGGAGAATAGAGGAGGGTGAGACAGGGAAATTCAGTGCAAATGAAGGTGTGTTTCATTGAGGTTTCAAATACGGGCTCTGAAGACTTTTCCTTGTCACGTGAGAACATGGTAATAGCAAGCTCTTAATTCATGTATTTCTGTCTTGTCCTCGATGATGCTGTGTAAATGCATCAGTCTGGGTAGGAGCTCTGGGTGATATTGCACAGCTTAGCAAGCAGTAGGACAGTGCCACGTTTATACTGATCCTCTTGGGGTTAATGTGATTAACCAGTGGGTGGATTTGCACCCAGTGCTGGTTCACTGGTCTTTTCCAACCTTGGCCATTCTGTGATTCCACAGGTGTCTCCAGACTCTCTCTTACTGCAGAACAGTCACTAGTCAGGATGTGCCACAAAGTAATACGTTGGCCATCAGAATAAAGCGGTTGGAACAGCAGAGCCCTTGGGCTCATTATCTTTTGTGGACAATGCAGTGTGACAGTGAAATGACTAATGAAATCAAACGCTGTCTTTTCAGCTGAAAGGCAGCATGATGATTACAGCCCTTCATTTCCTAGCAGCTGAAAAGTGGCAGGAATTAATGTGAGCAAGACTGCTGTATGGCTGTACCGCATCTCGGGAGCGAGGGCCGTGCTGCCGTGTGGAGCTGCCTTCCTGCTACAGCCACACCAGCCCTGGCCAAGCCTGTGAGCCTTGTGCTGGAGCTGGGATGTGACCAGCTGAGGTCTGGGAGTCATTGAAAGGAAAAATAGTGGAAGTATGTAGCAAGCAGTCAGGCTAACCACAAAGGATTGTGTGCTAGTGTGTGTGTATGGCCAGTAGAACTGTTTATTCTGACCAGGTCCCTCATGTACTCCATCCTGCAGGAGTGGGGAAGTTGGCATGGGCCCTGGATGTGTATGATGTTCCACAGTCCAGAGTATGTAGCTCTTGTATGCTTTGTGGCTAGAGTTTCACATTTGGAAATGTCTTTATTGTGGAACTAGAAGGGTTGATTGTCATCATTAGAAGTCTGAAGCCCAGCTGAAGTCTTGGGCCCTGTGCTGGGGTGTTGCAGTGGGTGGGTCTCAATCAGATGCACCTGGAGGCAGGGTGATTTGTTTTATAATCTGATTGCAGACACCTGCCTGTGCAGTTGGCAGACGTTGTTGAAGGAGATGTATAAATGGCATCGATTTCATTGGGCTCTTTCCTCAGTGTGAATGTTCCTGTGCCTTGGTTAATCTGCTTGGAGCGTGTTGCCACACCACTATACAAATCGCCAGAACTGGATGCTGCCCTGGAAGCAGGTTTGTGAAACCCTGGTTAGCAGAAATCCTGAGTTCCAGCTTCTCGCTTAGTACTGAGAATCCTCTGCTGAGACCCAGCTGATGTTCCCAGGTTTGGCTTTGTCAGTGGTTCTTTGTGAAGCAGTTCAGGCTGTGTCTCTTATGCTTAGAGCGATTTGGTCTTTAGTGATTTTAAGGATTCTTTTGCAGTGGGGATGCAGGTAAACTCCCCATGTAGCCCAACCAGGCAGTCCTGATGAGCCAGTGCCAGCAGCTCTAACTGCTGCAGTCACCTTGTGCTGCCATGCTGTCAGTCAGGGAGTTGCTGACTCCTGAAATAAATGCTGTCTGTGTAATTAGTATGTGTAGTGGCAGAAGGTTTTAATTATATGGTTAAATACACAGACATACAGTACTGTCATATGGGATCAGTCTATAGGCCCTTTGTGGCCGACATCCCGCCTCCAGCAGTAGCCAGTGCTGGATGTATTAGCGCATAACACAGAATTTCTTTTTGCTGTCGGAGTATATGCACTGCAGGCTGTTACAGAAAAATCTCCCTTCTTGCTTTCCTGAAGCCACTTTGTATTTAGAAGAATGGTTCCTCCTCTGTGAACTTTCACTTGCCGTGGTTCAGGTTAACACACTGACTGTGTATTTCATAATGTTCTGTAGGCATAGGACATAAGATGAATGAGCTTTGTTAATTTTTCCCCAGCTTTACCAGAAGACTTGGTCTCTGCAGAGTTTCCTGAAATTTGTTTGTGGTTTCTCTATGCTTTTCAGTGCTTTCTTGTACCTGATGGAAGTTCATTTCATAGGTGACTGAGTAGAGAGGTGCCAGAGTGTTTATGTTCCTATTTGCTCTTTCCTTTTCACCTTTTCTTGTGAATAATTCTCACAAAAATCAGTCTTGAAGGTTTGGGTAATCATTTTAGGCCAGTTTAGATTGGTAGGTTTCTCCTTATTTTTCACTTCCATTTAATTAGCTATTTGTTGCTGGCAGCTACTTGTGTAATCCTGATCTGGAGGTGCCTGAACCAGTAACCTAAAACTTCTCTGGTTCACAGTGGATGTGGGATGCACTGTACCGTCTATTACCAGTTTAACAGCCAAATATGAAAAGGATGAAGAGAACGAAGCGTTGTGTCGTGCATGGGTTTTGCAACCAGGCACATGCAGCTCTTTATACCCCGCATGTGAAGGGAGAATAGCCATTCCT
Organism: Centrocercus urophasianus; assembly: GCF_019232065.1. Lineage (NCBI taxonomy): Eukaryota > Metazoa > Chordata > Aves > Galliformes > Phasianidae > Centrocercus > Centrocercus urophasianus. The sequence goes on along the minus strand of NW_024884733.1, from coordinate 24,129,606 downwards.
TTCCCTCTGTGACTACCCTGCATTCCTGCAAAAGGAAAGGTGTGAGGGCAGCTATTGCCACTTGATACTAGAGGATAGGGAATACTCAACCCACTGAACTTGGATTTTTCTCCAGGTCTGCCTCCTGCATGCAGAAGGCTCGCTCATTTAGCTGAGCTGGTTTTAGCAGTAATGGCAAATGCTTGCTGAGAGGTGAGAGGTTGCAAGTGTTCACTCACAGAGGTCGTTAAGCATATGGATACCAGTCTGTGTGACAAATTTATGTGACCATCTGTGAGCCTCAGACCAAGGCTCGGCAGATTCAGGCTGACTCATCAGCTGAGCTCGAGGAACCTTAGCTACCATGCAGCTGCAGTTGGCAGACACGTATCAGTTCTGCAATGCTTTCTGGTAGCTCTGCAGGAGAAATCGGTGACATCTGCAGTCTTAACCCCAATTCACTGATGCAAGAGCTTCTCCTGAATACAAGTGTTTGTTTCTCAAGTTATGCCTATAATCTGTTTATCCCAAATTGGTGTGCTGGGGAGGGGGTGTTGTATGCAGGTTGTAAAAAGAGCTGGTGAAGGTCTTTGGAAACTCTGAGCCACTGGTGCTCTTTCAGATGCTTGCACACACAGCTCAGCCCAGTATGGGTGCAGAACAGTCCCTGTAGGCTGCATTCCTGCAAGGTGCAAATTCCAGCTGGTTGCTGAATGCACATCAGAGCATGTTGTGATCCACCTGGGTGCATGTGGGGCATTATTTTTCTTATTGGGAATGCTGACAAAGTTTAGAGATCCCACTGGACCAAGGATAAGCCTGAGAGGAATTTTCCCTGTAACTCTTCTGATGCTGTCTAGATTGGAAGAAGGAGGGTGGGAAGATGTGTGGTATTAATGGTTATAGATGTGCTTAGTTTGTGTGGTTGTGGGGTTCTGTTTGCCCTAATTTGAGAGCTGTTATTTAGGACTTCAGGTGGTAGATACACCCTGTGGGAAATGTACTGGGACTAATTAATTTGTAGTCAGATAAAACATTAGGCTTTCACGGGTGGAGAAAATGACCTTCAGAAGTTCCTGGCATCTCAGGTTCCAGCCCTGTGCTGACCCCACACTTTGGTTCATAGCACCATAGCACTGCTGTGGCAGTGATTCATCACCACAATGCCTGTGTGCGTTTTTGGGAGGGAAGGCAGTGATTTTTATGTTTATTTTTAAAGAAACAGCACTGGAGAAAACAACACCTGGTGAGCTGTGTGAATGAAGTGATCATCCAGTGCTGCAAAGAGCATCCCAATGGAATGGGTTAAGATGAGTAGAGAGGTAGAATTTAGGACTTTTGCAGTCTGGGAACTAAGGAGACGAGTGTTGGCTATGTTGATGCATTGCTTTCACCCCAGGAATAGCGACTTGTTTGAGATAGTGCCTATTATGCAGGGAGGTACTGCTGTTTAGCTGTCTTGCTGGATATTTACAGAAACCCTTGAAATGCACAGCTGTGTGTGCAGGTTTGAGGTTTGATATGCAGTCTGCATGCAGCCTTCCTGCATGCCCTCACAGGAAGGGAAGATGAGAGTGGAAGTGTAATGAATGCAGCTGGATGCTTGATTCTTATTCACAGCATTTTGCAGCTGTAATTCACAAAAGATACAGGAACTGCTTTCCATTTCTTCTTTCGTTTCTTATAGATTGGTTAACAAAGATGCATGTTCCCTTTTGTTTAATTTGGAAACTCAGTCTCAGCCCCTGTTCTTGTATTGGAGTAAAATGAATCTGGTAGAGGCGCTGGTTGTGATTAACCTGGTGTAAAACTTCTCCTTTTAAGACCCTGCTTTCAGTTGTCCCAGTTAAACTCCCTAGAACCAAGTATAGCCTGCATCTGCTTCAGAAAGAGCTATATTGATAAAGCAAAAGGTAAGGTATTTATCAGGGACGGGAGGAAAACACTTTCTCACCTGTGCATGTGTTTGAACTTCACCTAGAATTTGAGTCACCGAGGGCTTCAATTCCATGATGGTTTTGCTTTGTGTTGAGGATGTGCTTTTAATAGCCCCATTAAAAGTTGTCTGGACACAAACCTTTGTGCAGATCCCTATATTTCCATGCTTTGCTTCTCCCTCAAAATTGTACATTCTCTGATGTGTTTTTCCGCCCCTCTTCTAAACCTTAGAATAATCTTCAAGGATTTCTTTTAAAAGGGTACTGAAGGCATAGTGAAGCATGTAAAAATGAGATATTGTCATGATTGACAATAGGAGCTGCGTTTTGGAGCATTCAATACTATTTTAATCTGGCTCTTTATCTGCACTTGATCTCTTACGTATGATCTGAATCTGAAGATAAAGTTCCACAAGTTCTGGTTCCTTAAAAGGAATTGTACTTTGCTAGAATAAAGAAAGTGTGACAGATGACTTAGAGGAAAATAAAAATAAAAACTAAGAATATTTTTGACATTTACATAAAAACTGCACTGTGAAAGGAAGCATATCTAGTTTGTGTTCCAGCAGCCCATGGTCGGAACAAGCAAGCAGCTCGTGCTTCTGGCTGGTAATGAGACGTCCAGAATTCTTTGAGTGGGTCCAACTTGTGAAGAGATGTTAGCAATTCAGTGGGAGACTACTTTTCTTTAAATTTATGTTTTTATTTAATAAAGGATAATGTGATTTTAAAAAAACTAAGTAGAGAGCGTATTGTACATCACCTGTATATAAACTGAGTATGCATCCAAACCAGGCTACTTGTTACCTGTCACATTGCTTCTCAGAAGTATTTGTGCAGCATCTGCTAGAGGGTATCACTTACTGCTAACAATTGACTGTTTGCTATACCTCCCATTGCAAAGATAGGGGCTGCCATGTGTCTTGAAGCAGTGCAAAAGCAGCACAGCAGATATTGCCCATCTCTTCACCTGATTCTGTTATCAGTTCTTTTTTTCTTGCAGTGTGATTACTCTGATTCCACAGTATCATTTTATATTACTGTAGTTGAGCACAAAACATGGCCCCCTGTGTTCACTGATGAAATAATGACTCCAGAATACAGCTTTTTAGCTCTGCTGGTACTCCCACAGTTACTCATATTTCAGTTCTTCAGGAACTTCCATGGTGTAAACGTGTATTTCTGTGCACCCCCTGTTGTAGCCATACCTGGGACAGAATCCTCTCTGTGGTTACATCTGCCCCAGGAGCTGCTGATGGCTGTCACGTAATGAGGATTTCTCATCTGCACTCCTATCCAGAGAGCTATGCTGGCTGCGTGTGCCGCATGCTTAAATGTTGAATCTCACTGCCAGCAGTAATTCACTTTCTTTTATTTATTTATTTGTCAATATCAAGTTAATTCATGTATTTTTATCTATTTTTATTACTATTTTATTTCACAGCGTATTGTATGGGACATTAGAAGTAATAAATGTTGCTAACTGAAGTACTTCAGCAGGAGAGCTGTAATAGTAGGATGGACTCTGACTATGGAGGCATTCGTGTTATCTACAGATTCTGTGTTTTCTGAAGTAGCAAGAAATATACTCCAGCAAAAAGCATCTGGTCACAGAATGTAATTTTTTAAGGTGGATCATATTTGTACTTCGTGGTGTGCTTGGTCAGATGATTTGGATTTGGGAAAGCAGCTTAAATGCTGGCTTGAATCATGAGTCAGGGCTCACATGTCTGTGGCTGGTGTTAAAGCCACTGGAAGAGCAGGGAGGATTCCAGTGAGCTCAGAAAGTAGAATACAGTTCATGCAAGGAGAAGTGGGCAGCTCTGTCCATGCAGGAACCACCAAGGAAATGTTGCCAGGAACATGGGGAGTGAATATGGAGACTAATTCCTTAGGATTGTAGAGGAATGGAAAGCAAGAACAACGATGGGGATGTGGGCTGGATCAATGTGAGCTGTTGAGGGGCATTGGGAAAACGCGTGATAATCTGCTGAACATTGAATTTAATTTGAAGCCAATCCTCCAGACTTAAAGGCTCACTTCTTATGATCCTTGGGCTGAATATAATCAATCCTTGCTTCCTCAGTGAAAGTGCTGGATTTGGAAGGTGGATCGCTGCTGCTGCACTGAGCGCTTCACAGCTCATTGCACTGGAGGAATGGCTTCGTTCATGGGTCACAGGAGTCAAGAAAAACAATTTAGTTCATCTGAGAGTAAGCAAGTGATAAACATGGTGATGTCCCTGAAGTCTAATCATGTTTATTGTGTAAAGTCACAAAGGAGTGTGATCGCTATCCAGAGAGATGGTGCTTCCTCGGCTGCCAACCCTTAAATGAGAGTGAGGAGGGGTGAACTCAGGCTCCACCCCAACGGTCACTCAGGTGCACTGCGTGCATCCGAGCTCCCTGGGTTGGCCATGCCTTCTCATCTGGTGCTCAGCCATTGGTTCAGGCCATGACCTGGCAATTCCACTGCACTGGGCCACACCATGTAGCACTGGTTGTCTGCACAGCACCCTCTCTTTGGGAGCTGTCCTTCAGCGATGCCCATGGGATGTAGGTAACTAGATGTTACCAGTGCTGCATGCAGAAAGCAGGGCAGTGGTTTGAACAGGACAGTGAATGCAGTTATTCTCCTACAGAATTAGCTGCAAGTATGTTCCACTTCAACACGTGAATTTCTGCCCCACAGAGGCAACTATTTCACTGTTGCTGCAACTCTTTGCACTGTCTGCAAGATTTCACTAGAAGTGCAAAGATCCCACAGAGAATCGTGTGGATCAAGTTTTAATGTTTTTCTTTTTCCTTTCTTTCTGTAAATTTTGACCTGATAATACTTGAGGAAAGGGGAAGGCCGCCCTCATGGATGAGTTTTCATAGTTCATAGTAGTGTCTAAGGGGGCATTAATGAATGCTGAGTAGTTCCTTCAGTGACTGAGCTGGATTTCTCTTGCACTGAGGTATCGCCGTTATCTTCGCTGGAGCTTGTTCTTAATTTACCCTGCAGCCAGAACAGCCTCCAGCCTGAGAAAGCAAGCTGAGCGAAAACTACAACAAGAGAAAGAAGCCCTGAGAGAAAGCTGCTAATTATATATTTTGACCCTGTTGCATTAGAGATGGCTTCAGCCACATTAGCCACTATTTATGAGCATTCCCCAGGGCCTGAATTGCTTCTAGACATGAAGAAGAGTCTGAGGCTCTTCTTCTGGGGCTCTTTATTATGGCTGCCTAGTTAAGTTACAGAATGAAATGAATCCCATGTAATGCTTTTGGACAAATTCAGTGGTTCTTAGCTGCTTTTGCCTGCCATTTGTCTTCTATAGCTGCAAGTAACTTATGTAGCAGACAATGATTAGAAGACCACAATAAAATCCAGGACAGAGAATGAGAGTGAGCTGTCCGAAGAGGACAGGGATGCAGCATTAGCATCTCCTTTGTGGAAGAGGAGAGATGTTGGTCAGTAAATTCCTGGAGAAATTTATTCTAGTCTTTTGCTTTAAATGTTGGCAGGTGGCTCAGTTGTCTGTGTGTGAAACAGGAAGCCAGAATTAGTGCTGTGAAGTTGTGCTGCTCAGTGATCCTTTTAAAACATTCATGAGGCCCCAGCTCTTACTCTTTGGTACCTTATGAAAGGCAAGATTGATCCCAGATGAGAGCTGGTAGCAGATCGAGTTAAGTCTGCTCGTGCTCTCGCGGTAGGAAGGGAGTGGGCAGAAGCAAGTGGGGAAAGAGGCACTCTGAAGAAAAGCGAGCACAACTTATGTTCTGTAACTCTTCGTACAGTAAATCAGCACTGTAGTAGAGAACAGCACCAGAGCTTGGTGCATCCTTGAACGGTCTCCATGTGTGCTGCAGCTTACTTTGCTGCATGGGGTGGTCCCTCTTCTATGAATCTGGTTGAGTTTAGGTCTGGTTTGTCCTGAGGTGTGTTCACCTGCCTGGCTTTGTTTTCTTGGAACAGCCAAGTCTTGCTTGCATTCACTCTTGGCACGTAGGTGTCTAGGTTCTTTATTGAATGATTTGAGTCTAGTGTAACTGTATGGGACATCAGAATCTGCTCAGAGTGGTCCTGTTCAGATCTCAGAAGAACTTTTCATTCATCTTTTGGAGTTCAGTTTCCAATCCGTTTGGTGTAGATGTTCCAAGAAGTGCGGGAAGTATGAAATTCTTTCCACAACAAACCAGAGATCTTGTTTCTTAGTCAGCTTTATATCTGCCAGATACCAGCTCAGCCTGCAGTAAGGAGTGACAGCATTTGCCCTGGTTGCCAGTCCCTCAGCTCTGCTTTGCTTACCCCCAGGAAGCCTGTAGAATTCTCACATGTTAAACACATGCTGTCCCCTCAGCATAATGATAGTGTCACAGTCTGGTCTTTTTTAAGGCTACTAATGACTGCTGTTCCTGTGTGGAAAATGAGATCTTGCAGTGTGTCCTCATCAAATTTGTCATCAGTTCATCTGATTTTCAAAGACTATTTTATATGGTGTTGTTTTCAAACCTGGACAAAGCATAGACACAGTCTAAGCTAATGCCTCATTTTTATTTATTTAAGTCCCATGCTGCCAACTTGACCCATTTTTTCCATTCTACCGACTCTTCAGATCTCACAGATTAATTAGTCAAGGAAAGCACAGCTGATCCTGGAGCGAAATCCATACCCACACATTCTGTCTCTATGCTCCAGTCCTTTTTTTTTTTTCTTTTCTCCTTTTCTCTCCCATTCTGGGATGTAGGCCGTTGGTATTACACTGTGCTGTAATAGACCTGACTAGCCATTACCATTAGCAGTGGGTACCAGCTTAAAAACCAAGTCATCAAGGAACATAAAATGCTGGCAGCTAAGTGGAGAAATCCAGCCAGGAGGAAAACAACCCAAAGCATCAGCCAGACGGCTGCTACTCCCTGCGCAGGAGAGGAGGGCCACACAAGACAAGTCAACTGAATGTTGTTTGACATTTAAAAACAACTGCTCTGTAATATTTGAGAATGTTGTTAAGAAACCTAGCCTAATGCAAATTGCTGTCAGTGCACCTTAAAACAACAACAATCAGGCAGAGTTCACTTATCCCTATGTATGTGCATGTAAACATATACACATCAGTGGCTGACTGGGGGTTTCATGGGGGGCCATGTCTCTTGTTAGAGCCCTAGGATGTCATTAAGCTTGCTTGCTTAAACCTTGGCAAATCCTGTTACACCTGAGTCACTGAATGTGCAGTTTGTGTTCATATTCCACTGAATTTAGGTTTTACTTTCCCCCCTTTTTTTTTGTTCTTTGAAAATGTTATTAACTAGAGCATTAAATGCTGGCCTCCAGCGGGGCCTCTCCATATGTTTACAACAAATGTTTTCTCTGAAGAAGGAGGATGTATGTGTGTGAGAGAGCGTGCAGATATAATGGGGCAGTTCCCAGATCCAGTCTCCCTGGGAGGCAAAACTCAGGCACTTGAGAATGCTTATCAGTTCAAGGAATTCAAATGGAAACAGATTGTAACATCTCCGGATGCACCTTTCACCCGTGGTGAGAAGAGGACTGCAAGCACAACAGCCAGATTCATTTCCCTTGTGATGCGTGAAGATTGGCCTATCTCCTGGAGGAAACTGGAGCACTGCTCTGTATGGCAGACACTGGTCTGTCAGACAGGTTGGACTTCAAAGCCGGTCAGATCAACTTGCCCTGCTCCACTCTTCTTCCAGTCACCAAGTTCTGTGCACAAAACATGCTTCTTATCAAAGCATGATTTGCCCCCCTGGTGGGGGTTGGGAGATGAAGGCTGTCTGCCTTGAGCATTCCTGAGCATCTTTCCTTTTTGCTGCTGTCGAGAGCAGTACAGAGGGCTGTGAGGTTATAATGCTGCTGTGAGCTCTGAGCTGCAGAACTCCCAGAAAATGTCCCTCTTGTGTAGGAGGTAGGGTTGAGCCATTGTTGAAGGCAACTCTTCTAATGCAGTTCTCGTGGTTAAGTATAGAAACTGGGCCTCACCGTGTCAGTACTTTGCAGATAAACCATCCAGGTAATAGTGGAGTTAATTGGAGCTGTCTTGAGAGGCATATAGCAAATAGTCATATCCCCATTTGGCTTATAAATAATTCATAAGCTGACCCTCATTTTACACAAGCACAAGGTGTTCACAGCGATGTACTTTGAAGGACTTATTTTTATTTAGCATGTGTGCTCATCAGCTACCTTTGTAATTTGTTCTGTGGTGGCTGTCACCCATGGTCATGGTATTGTTTCTGCTTCCCACCCAGCAATTGAAATTTAAATGGAGAGAAGCAAATAGAGTAACAAATAATATGCTTTGGTACGCATTTTCATGAGGAATAATTGTTTGAACTAAAAGCTTTCAGGATTCATTAACCACCGGGCGTTTGTGGAAATGCTATCAGAGCACTTATGAATAATGGAACTGAGTGACTATTGTACGCTGATCTCTGCCCTTTTAGATTATGCAAATGCTTGTGACCCTAATCGTGTATATGGTAACATCTCCCAGTTCAGCTCCTCACTATTGTGAGAGCATTGCTGGAAGGAAGATGATCTGATTTTTTTCCTCCTTTGGTGGCTTGTAAGCAGATGTGAAACAAACTATTCTTAAAAGTATGAGTTGTATGTGATTCTTTTGTTTTTGTTCTTTTTTTTCAAATGGGAGATCTGACTTTGTAGACTGGTGTAGCATACATTTGTTTTGTCTGGTTCTGAGGTAGGGGTGGGTACTGAAGTTCAGCCTATACCGTAGGCCACATGTGGGGAAGTCTGTAATTCAAAGGATTTGCTTGGCAAAGCTGCAGTTACTGGGAAGTGCAGTCCACAGTACGTATGCTGCTTGAGACAAAAACACTCAGGTTTTATCAACATGCCTTTGGGAAAACTACATGAGTTCATATGCTGACCATAAATTATGAAGGCTGTTTCAGACAAGTTCAAGTAAAAATAACACTATACTGTACAATACCTGCTTGTGTTCACGAGTTTTTACGTGTTGCAGAGAAACCACCTTAATGTTCCAAACACTGAAAGATGGGGCAAAATGTAACCCAAAGCTAGCAAAGCTGTAGTCATGGCTGTCTGTTTTTGTGTGTATCTGGGTATTATTGACACCCATCTGTAGTTTCATTTCATCTTTCCTCAGGAATTCCTTCATGTTACCTAGCAGAACTTGCAAAGGCTGTCTGGCCTTGGATCTGGAGCAGTGTGTCCTGGTTCAGCCAAAAACAAAGTTGAATTCTGCTGCAGTTGGCATCTGAGGAGGCTTTGCAGCTATCGGATGCATAAACAAGTATTCAGAAGGTTTTTAGGTGGGATACGGCTGGGAGAGAGGTTGGATGGGGATGGCTCCTGCTTGTTCCATGCCAAGGACAGTCTTGCTGTCAGCTTTGTAAGTGGACAGGAGCTGCATAAGAGCTGATAATGGTTGTAAGGCTTTCCCCACTGAAATCAGGGGTAACTTCAGAGAAAGCAAAACTGAGATTACCTTAGGAAAATTGTGCTCTTCAAGGATAATCCAGAAACTATAACTAATCTAATTGCATCATTTCCTGAGTTACTGCCTGACGTTGTATTAATGGCATCCTCTATTTGTTGTCTCAAAACAGATTCAGCCCCCTCTTTCCCTGACGTCACTTCTGCTCTAGTCCCTTTGTGTTAGTTCACAAGTATTCAGAGATCTTACTTCTCTCAGGATATTGTGCTTCTCAAGCCAGATCCCCTCAGCTGGGTTTATGGTTTGTTATGGGGCTTTCTATCCTTGGCCCAACCTAGCATAACCCAGTTCTGTAGCTTTTGCCTTTCAAAGTGTCATACAGTGTATTAGTGCTGCTCAGACTCTCATGGCTGATTATGACTGTGTTCCACAATATCTGTGGAGAGGCATTTTTACCCATTTGTCTTCCAGCTTGTATTTCTTGGGTGTTCTGATGTGGTAGGCAGTGAATTTGCCTTGATGAGTCAAGCTGAGTCACCACTGTGTGTAGCAGGGCCTGTGCTGGCCAGGAGGTGAGAGTGGTTCCCAATGAGCATCTCTTGACCCCTTTGACAGTGACCTCATTACACCACGGTATTTCACGGCTTAGGAAGTGCGCAAATCTTGTAATAACTTCAGGGCTTTTTTTCATAATATCAATTAGCAGAACCTAAATAACTCTTAATTTTCACTTTATTGATTTAATAATTGTTCCAGAAGGTTAAGAACAGCAGTCTGGTGGCACTGATGGTGCATTAGCATCTGTTCCTCGTTGACGTGCGCGTCTCTGCGTCTGCCTGGAGCTGTCCCTGCCGTGGGTCAGCGCTTGAGCAGCCAACGGAGGCAGCACTGGAGAAGTCTCCATGCGTGATTAGTCACGTATTTTGTAATGGGTTTGGGCATGGGTGAGAGCAGGCCTGTCATCTGTGTGATTGCTTGAGATTCACTGTGTCATGGGCAGCCGGTTCCCTTTCTTTACTGCTTCCACCCCTTTAAAAATCTGAATTTCATTTATGAGCTTGGTGTTGCAGAGTCCTCTTGCCTCCCCTCTAGTGACAATTATAGATTTATTTTCTCTTAGAAATGACATTATACTTCTGGTCTGAGCTTACCTCCAGGTTGGAGCCTATGGAACATGGTAGACTTGCTCTTCCTATTTGCTTTGATAAGCTGAAGAAACTGATTTCTGTGTTATTTCTGTGAGGCTTTTGTTGCCTGTTGAAGAAAAGCAGGTTTGTACAAACAAGATCCTGTCAAAAGAAGTGATGTTGATTGTCTTAAAATTAAATCTGAATGTAATTCACTCTCAGGTTAGTTAGAACTGCTATCAGGTTGACAGATCAATAAGCACTCATTCTTTGTGTTTAAATTCAGATATAGCATTGGCTTTCTCTGAGCCTCCTAAATGATACAGGTTTTCCAAGATGTAATGAAAACAAACAGTAATTTTTCATTGTCTTTCCTCAGCCTGAGTCTCTTGAACTCTTGAGTGCAGGTTGCTTGCCCTAAAAAGATTAAATTGAATAACTGCTATTAAAATGTCCTTGTGCTACTTGTTAAAATTGAAGTATTGTTATCTTCTGCTTTGGAATGGAAATTGTTTTGTAGCACATCCTATATTGCTGCTGCTTTTCTTTTTAAAGACTTTCAATTGTCTTTAGTCATTAATTTTGCTGCCTGGAGGATTTCTTATTTTATTATCGGGTTTTGAATGTTGCTTCCAAGAGTTTCTGCCCTGTTTGTATTGCTATCAACTTTCCTTTCTGCTTTTTCTCTCAAAAAACAAAGGGCAATTTTATTGACTGGGACATGAACAGATAAAATGCTCTAGCCCTCGAGTATCGGGCAAAGATTGGAGCTTGCCATTAGTTTCAGAGTAGTCTTTAAAGCAAAGTGTTCCCTGTGTTCTGAGGGAAGTTAACATGTGTTTATTGATAGCTGGCATAGCAGGAAGTGCAGCTTTATTGTCAAAAACCTGGATGAGCAAGGAGCTACTGGTTCCCCTTCTCTGTTGGGTGAGTCATGATGTGGATTTAGAGCTTTCAGGGCAGAGTATGGGGAGTAGCATTGCCAAATACTTAGCACTAAGGAGAGCAGTAGTTTCTTGGTACCACCTGATAGACTTAAATACTATTCAGAAATCCCTTCCATTTCAGTTAATCAGATTTTGTTTGCTGCCTGTGATAACATAAACATGCCAGTTCTGACATGTTCTGATGAGGATGAGACCTGTCAGGTTTTAAAAAGAAAGGCAGTTTTTTATGTGAGAATTCCTTTGTAGTAAAAATAAGAATTCCTTTGCTCATAAAAATAAGAGGGAGAAAAAAAGATGCAGTAATAAATTTGCTTCCCTTTACTGCTTGTCTTAAAGCAAAACACATATAAAAATACTTAAGAAATTTAAATACAGCAATGTAATTATATTTTCACACTAGTTTTGCTGCAAAATTTATTAGAGAAATCTGTTTCTGATCCTATTTGTAAGACCTACTGCAAGAGCACTGATGACAAACTGGGTTTCTTTTTAACCACCTCCCTGAGGAGCAGCCTGGTAACTCTCAAAGGATTTCCCATACTGCTGACTGTAGAAATAAATCATTTGCAACCCAGGCAGTTAGAGGAGAACAAACCCCAAGTGACTGTGGGAGCTGCTGACCCTGGATAAACTGGAACCAGCACATTGGTTTGGGATTCAGCTGGTGGGATGTGGACATGTGAGCTGTGTGGGTTTGGGAGCTGAGAGTCCTGCAGTATCTCTGGTGCTTCTGCAGCAAAAGTTGAAACTGTGCCTTGAGTGGTTTAATAGCTCAAGTCTTAGCTAAGAGTGATTTTAAAAGATGTCTGGTTCATAGCTTTGCAGTGTAGACCGTCGCTTCTGATGCTGAGTCAAGCTTTCCGCTCTGCTAACATTTGCCAAGGTGTGACTTTTTTGTCTGATCTTCTCTGTGCAATAGATGTTTCAACTAAAAATGTGTACGTAATAAACACGAATTAGAGACCTCAGGAGACCGCTATAACATGTCACAAGGGAATTGCCAGCTTTGGATTCAGTGGAGAGAGTGGATAGCACTTGCTAAGGCTCAGATAACTTGGCGTGGAGTTGCAGTTAAGAGATACAGCAGCTCTCCACTCTGTAAATGAGATACAGCTGCTTGAGAAAGGAGGTGATCAGGAATATGTAAGTCTACATAGTACTGCAAAAGCACAAGGAAACTCAATTAAAGTTGTTCAGGAAATCTTACCTGACATTTTGCTTTGACCGTGTGATTTTTAGAAACTCAACAGTCTTTCAGAAGAGTGGTTGTGTGCTTTCCAAAGCAAGGTACGGTGGATATCCTAGCTTCAGGGGGAATCTGCAAGCAAGAACTCTGCGATATGTCCAGCTCACATCAGGACTGCTTTTGCAGGATGCTGACCTGGCTAATGGAGACGTCAGAATTGTGCTGCAGGCCAGCATGTCCTAAGCCAGCACTGCTGCAGGTATGTTGCTGGCTGCTGGGAGAGGAACCATCATTTGCTCCTGGATCCCACTTGGTTCTTGTCAGAAGCCTCAGTGTGGAATTTGCACTGTTTGTGTCTCAAGCCTTGTTCTCTTGTGTCTGTCGGACACAGGGTTAGTGAATTGTCCAGATCTCACTCTTGGATGCACTCTGTAAGGTGACATGGTTCTGTGGCATAAAGGGGAATCCAGTACCTGTGCAGGGTAAAGCATGTTTGTAGTTGTGTTCTGAAACAGGAGGTGGTTGCTTCCCCTCACTGTGGTAGAGCTTTCTCCTTAGGTATCCTTGCAGAAGAAGGTAACTTGCCTGTGATCCAGTTATGCACAATGTAGTCTTTCAAATGGTTGATTTCTTTATTTTTAGTTTGGTTTGTTTTGAACCGGGTGCCAGTTGGCATTCTCCACAGGGGAGCAGAATCATCAGCTTTGTCAATATTTTGCCCCGACGTATTTGTTCAGTTTAAGTTGAAATTAATTGCTGTTTTCTTTACCCCATAAAACCAATTACAATTCTGTCATCTGTTTAGAATTAATACTCCTACATTCATCGTTCTTTCCAGATAAATATTCCAGTTGGTACTGGAATACACACAGGTATTCCAATTCAGGCTTATGTGCATGCCAAAGCTGTAACAATTTCTATTAAATCACTCTAGCCGATTGCTATAAAATTTTGTGTATGTCTCCTTAATTTGAGTTAAATGTGGCTTTATTGATTTGAGCTGCAATAATTTCCTCACTGAACAGAATTAAAATTCTGCAAAATCAAGATAACAAACGTCTGGTCAGCTGCTTCTTTTCCTGAGTTTTATGCTGAGATATTAATTGTGGCTTTGTATGAACTTGTAAAACCCTTTAAAATAGAAAAAAGGTGAGAAGATTTTTCTTGGGGTAATTGGGATGGGGGAGATCAGGAATCTCCTTGCACATGAGGAATAGCTTTAAGTAACAGGTGCTGCTGGAATACTGGGGGTTTTGGGGATGGAGTGACTGTACTGATGCTGGGAGGGACAGGCTGGCTGTTGTGTTTGTTTGTTTGTTTCAAACTCAGTGTTTGGCTATAAAAAGTGGTAACAGTAAAGCAAAACTAAGCAGTGGCTTTTGAAACCAGACAAGGATTTCAAATGTCAGCAAAGCCTAAGGATGCCTGGCTTTTCTTAGTAGCACAGTGCGTGTGCGCTCCCAGGATTTGTCGCTTCCAAAGGTAAGCAGTTTGTCAGAGCTGCCGCTGCACTGACAGAGTTGTCCCCATGTACCACTGCCTGCTGCAGCCCTTGCGCTCCCAAGGGACACGTGGAGCACTAAGCTTGTCTCAGTGGTGCAGTATTGTTTTGTATAAGCAGGTAACAGAAAACACTAAAACATCTGAAGGCTTTTGGAAGGCCTCGTATCTGTTGGATCCTGGGGGATTCTGAGGTTTGTTTTGTTTTCTTTCTGACTGAGTTTGACTCATCAGTAGTTATCTTTTTGAGTTCCTCAAATACAAGATGTGGCCCTCAGGCCTGAGTGCTCTCCATTCTAGCGTGGGGTGGCTCTTACAAGGCTGTGATGTGAAGTTTCCAGTCATCTGTCTCAGTCACCAGTATTGAAGGGCTTTTTTTTTTTTTTCCCTTTTTTTCGCTTCTACCATGGTATGTCAACCATGGAGATTTTCTTTGGTTTCATTGTGATGAAACAAGATGCAAGTAAAGTTTGCAAGAAAATGTCTGTATATAGATTAGCCACCAGCTTCTAGAGTGATTAAAAGGTGATCTAAATAGTGCTGTGAAAAGACCAGTTTAATCTGTATGCACACTGGGGAGTATTTCTGCTTGGTTCAGGAAAGCACTCGCCATGAACTTGTGCCTATCCAAGTTCTCCAGGAGCTGGTGTTACACTGAACCGTTCATGTGGCAAATTAAAAAGTCTGGTGGACGGATGATATGGTTCTGAGAACTCAATGAAACTTACCTACGAGGCTGATCTTTCTATTCCAGCGGCGTATATGCTAGTAGTTTTGCAACAGCAGGAGGAATTAAGGGGGCAAAAAAAAAAAAGGGATTTAAGTATTTTGAGGCCCTATTTTAGTGGAGTAAAGGAGCTAATTTCTGCTTCAATCTGTGCAGGATTAAGTGGAAATCTCCCCTCCATAGCCTTTGCAAAAAAAAAAAAAAATGTTGTTTTCCTACTTGTGATTATACTTGTTGTGCTGGAATGGTGATGGAGATGTGAATAAATTAGTGTAAAACCGTGAGAGGGTTGAGCCAAATGGGAGTGATTTGACTTGCATCATAGGAGCATGAATTTATCAGCACTATCTGGAAAAGAGCCTCACTTCACTCCAATGTAATGACAGCTGAGAACCGTACAACGGGTCTTCCCTGCGAGGTGGCTGGTTGATCTCCTATACAAATTCTCATGAGATGGTTTAAAACCAGAGCAAGTGCACTCATGCATCCTTTTAGCTGTGATTTTTAGAACTGATTGCTGTTCACTAGTGATTGTCTAGGATGGGAAACAATGAAACTTGCAAATCCCAGCATCCAAAGGGAGGCTGACAGTGGCTTTTAGAGACTTGAATAAGAGTTGTTTTGAACAACAAAGTAAAGGTAATGAGAAGAAATGCAGCAAATAGCAGTGACTCTTCAAGAACAGTTTGGGGTGCTGGCATCTGTAAGGTTGGTAATGTGAAGCACCAGCTCCTTCACTGCAGCATTCTCACAGCTGTCTGTTTACTCCTTGAAGTCAAGCTTGCAGGGGTCGGCTGGCAACTTTCTGAGAATTTCAGGCACCCTCCTGTTCCTGGTGGGTGCTGTCAGAGCTGTCTTAGTTCTGTCTTCATAAAACGTGGCAGGAGAGGGGTAGATTGTTTTGGACTTGATGAACTTGAAGGTCTTTTTGAACTAAAGTGATTGTATGATCACCGGTGCTTTGCATCAGAAATCTTTTGGGATACTTGCTACTGCATATGGCAATTATAGTATACCTGCACATCTTAGGAAAAGATGTTGTCTTACTAATATAGGTGTAGGCCCATACTGAAGCATATAGTTTGCACAAGTCAATTCAAAGTGATTTTCATTGCCTGGTATAGGCCTTCACATCTACAGGAACTTCAAACTTGAGATGGCATTTTTAATTTCCATTACCAGATGTGACAGCGTTGTGTGTACCACGAGAAGTTCATTGTGCACTGGTGCTGTTCTGTTTGTTCAAAGCCAGCAGTGCAAATGTGCCCCTTTGCACTTCCTTTTTTTTTTTTTTTTTTTTCTTTTTTCTCCTCAAGCCAAGTAACTTTTAGATGCATTTTGGGCTAATGATGACCATTCAGAGATAATGACTGTAAAGCCCTGGTAGAGTGCAGTTATACAAGTATATTCATTAAGTGGAATGCAGTGCATATTTTTGGATGCCCCTTTTGTTCCATTTCCTTTGCTTTTTCCCCTCGTTTGCTTACATTGTCTTTGGAAGGATTTATTTCCTTCATTTGGCACATAGGAGGGCCCCCATTGCTACATGCGATTCTTTTTGTAGGGAGATTTGCTCTTCAGCAGAGTTTGCAGATAGAGTAATTGCCTTGCACATGGCAGCAGCTTCTTTGTTGCTGCCCTGACTGTGACAGGTTTCATTTTTGGCTTGGCTTTGAAGTTCTGAGTTTTCGTTTCTTAGAGATTTGTGGGGTTTTTCCTTTTTTCTTTATTATTTCTTGCAAGTTCCCATCCATATTCACTTCTTGTCACTGCCTTTGCAATGGCTGGTTGCAAGAGAGATTTGGGGTATTATAAATAATAAAACAGAACGCGACAGATCTCTTCCTTGTTTGGTTCCATAGGGCTCTTGGGAAGCAGCATTCCATTAATTCTCTTTGTTTTGCCAGAGACACGAGGAGGAGGGGGACAGCCGTGCATCGTTAAGAGGATGGTGTTGTGGTGTTTTCATCAGTGCTGTCTCGGTGTGTTTGTGTTGGGCAGAGTGGCGTGAGTTTTCCAGCCCTTAACAGGATGGTTGTGGAAGCAGTTCATGTCTGTTAGCTGTGAACAGATGGTAATGTGTTATTTTTGGCATGGGGAAGGGAAAGGAGACCTCACGTTGCATATGAATAGACATCTCCGGGGACTGTCCTACCGAAATGAGGATGCAAAAGTAAATGCAGGGTGAAACTCACCTGGGGTTTTGTGCCCTCCTTTGTGTAGGACTTCAGCCAGTCCCGGCTTGCTCTGCTGCTTCTGGAACCTTTTCAAACTTGAGCTCGGTATAAGTATAGTAGGACTGAAAAACTTACTTGTTTAAGGCAACCAAAAATATGTTACTTGTAATTAGTAGAATTAGAGATTTGTTTGGTAGTTGGACCAGCAAATTGAGTGGAAGACATGAGTTGTGTTTCAAGAGTCAGGTTTGTTATGTCATTTGGTTGTTGGGATTAGTGCAGTTGGGACTGAGTTGTATTTGCTGCAGTATAGAGCTGCACTTAAAAAAAAAAAAAAAAAAAAAAAAACAAGCTGCAGAAAGCCCTTCAGGCAAACCCAGGGAGTGAAGAACCAATCTCAGTTCAAATTGGGGTTCTTGGACATTTAGAACAGTGCTTGAGGAGATCCCATCTTAGGACTGAGTGAGTGCTGTGAGCAGGTGGAGAAAATCTGAAGAGTTGGGGAACTAAGAGAAAATACATCCTGTGTGGGATGTGTGTAGGTTCATGTGCTCCTTTGCTGGACTCTGAGCACAAGGTGACAATCCTCTTCTGTATCTTTCATATGGAGGCAAAGCATAAACTGTGAGAGAAACCAACATCGGAGAGCTTTTTATTTCTTGCTGTTTAACAACTTGTGTTTGGTTCCAAATGCCAATCACTTAAGCTCCCCACAGCTTTCTCCCACGTCAAGGAATTAAGGATTTGTGGGCACATGGGAAACTCTTTGTATTATGGTGGCAGCAAGTCCAGCCCAGAGCTGAGTGCCTGTTCTCCTGGACAAAGCCTGGGAGGTTCTGAGATGCTTGCGCTGCCTGGTTCCCTGTCGCGCCGTAGCTCTCTGGTGTTTAGTTTGTTTAAATAAGACTTGACTTGCAGCATGAGAAAATTGTTTCTTGGATGCATTTTTAATGAGCTCTTCTGCAGCTGGTGGGACCCAGAGGTAGCTCAGTGCTTTCTGCTCAGTGCTGCTGATCCTTGTCACAGACATTTGACAACACTTGAAAAATCATCAGGAATGCCAATTCTAACTTCTGTTTTTAATTCTGAATGTTTTACAGTGGTAGATTGGGTTAATTCTGAGTCACTGCCACTTTAGCGTTGCACTGTGTGTTCCTTCACAGAGCTGATGCAGTAGCAACTGTTTTCAGGCCAGATCAGACTGACTAATTGCTAAGATGCTGTTTGTATGCAAGTGTCTGAGGAGGCTTGCTCTGAGGCTTGCCTTCAGCCTTTTCCTAAGAGAGCAATTACACTGGATTTCGCTCTTTGGACGAGTGCTGCTCTCTTACCATGCCCTGTCAGGCTCTGAGCAGGCACATAAACAGGGTCATGCCGTGCATAAAGCAGCTCTTTGTCACGAAGACCACTTAAATGCAACAGCACTTGGTACGTGCAGTGTCTATATTAGATTTAGACATGGGTCTGCTGTTTTTGTGGCTCACAGGCTTAGGAGCAGAAGCCTTCTGCTTTTGGCTTTCCATTTTCCAGATTTAGGTGAAGAATCAGTTTGTCCCTTGAGGTGTGTTGACACAGGATCTGAAGTCATGCACCTTCCCAGTGATCTCTGGATCACACAGTGTAATTCTGTGAAAACTGCAGGCAAGCACAGGTAGCAGTCATTACTTCCAGGGGCCACAACATCTAACCTCAAAGCAGAATGATAAAGCACTCCCTGACTTCTGGATCTTGAAGATTGACAGCAGTAAGACTGCACCTCCCTGACCCCAGTGTCAGTGGAGAGCTGCAATCCAAAGGAAATCCTTTGGAAAGTTCTTCTCTAATCCAGAGGAAGAAGCTAGGATGCCTCACCTGCCTGGCAGCAGCCATGCTGTGCTGCAGCCTGCAAGGCAGCGAGTTTACCCTGTAGAGATGATTCAGTAGGAGCTGTTAATAGAATAAGACTTGAAGAAAGAGTTGTGCTTGGGGTTTGCAGGAAACTTGAAGTCTTTGTTGGTCAGGAGTGGCAGAGGTGCCTTTCTGAAGTTAGATGGAGAAAGCAGGATCAGAGGTGGCTGCTTTGGGGTAGGTGAAGCTCCTGCTTTGCTTGCTGGTCTCAGCTGCAGCTGAGAGGAGACAGGGCAGTGCTTGACAAAAACCTCCCCAGTACATCACTGGGCAAGTTCATGTGCTTCCTCTGAGTTGTTCTGTTCTCACTGAGCCCAGACTGACAGTTCCAGCTATTGTTTTAATGCTGTGCAAATAGTTTTTGTGTCTCAGAGTGGGCTTGAGATTTTAACAACATTTACTTCTGCAAGATCTCTTGGTGTTCACGCAGCATCTAAAATGTCAAGGCCCTTGGGAAATAGTAAGCTTAATGTATGGCAGTCAGTGCTAATTAGACTTCTAAATATTTACTCTTTTGTCAGGATGTGGAAAATTCTTTGCTTTTGTTTAACTTGATTGTGCTTTCCATGCTCTGATTATTCTTATTTTTCCTGGTTATTTGATACATGCCATAACTTGTTTCTCTGTGTAGAAAATGTAGTATTTCTGGGGGGAAATGCAGAATTTGTATCCAGGGCTGCTCTCTTCTTAATTGGGTTTTATTTTGACCACTGTTGTCTCTACTGATACTCGTCAGATGGGCTAAATGCTTGCTCTGTAAGTAGTGAGCTTTTTTCAGCGTTGTTGCTTAACGCAAACAGAAAAGCAGTTCTTTGTAAGGTAGTGTTAGCTTTGTCAGTTTGTGCTAGTGGAACTGGCAGACTTATTTACAGCTTTCTATTGCTTCTTTTTGGTACTTTGGCAAAGACTGCATCTCTGGGCACCCTGTCCTTCCTGTGCAGGAGGTTCATCTCCCTGAGAAATAGACTTCTTGCCATTCTCCCTACAGCTGCTCTCAGCCTTACTTGCTCTCAAACTTGCAGAGACCCTTTCAGAAGCCTGATCACGTTATTCAGATCTGGCTGTGTGGGAGGCAGGTCATCCTGGGCACCTCCACGTCCCACTGCTTGGGAGTGCAGCTGCCTTTCCATGCCTGGGATTTGCTCTGTAAGGATGCAAGTGCTGGAGCTTGGCCGTGTTAATCACTCACTTTAGAGACTTCAAGGACACAAGTGTGTCACCGTGGTGCTGCACATCTATGTGTCAGTGCTGTGGGATGACTCCTAGTGTGTGCACGCCTACTCAGCAGCAAATGTGAACTGAAGTATTGACTTAAATGTCAGGAAGGGAGCCCTAGGCACCCAGGGTGAATCTTAGTACATCAGGACTGCTGCTGCTTCTGTTACTTTTTGTTCTGCAGAGGCCTAGTAGAGGCTCAGGAAGATCCAGGGTAGGAGCTTCCCACTAGCCCTGGCAGCCATCACTAAAGGCATCTTCCTGTCCCTTGTTCTGAAACTGGGGAGTTCCATCTCGTGGTGGATGGCTGGGAATCCGCAGTGACTGCTGTTGTGACCCAGCACAAACAGCAGAAGCATTCTGCTTCAGAATGTTCTGAACTGGTCCTCAAAACTGTTCAGTAATTGCTAAATGAAAATTTCTGGGCCTTTTAAGCATGTCACTTAATCTCCATCTGCTTCAGTCTGGAAGTGTAGAAATCCAAATGCCTAAGTAGTAGTGGGGGGGAGGGGGGGAGAAGGAGAAAGGGGTCAAAAGATCTTTTCAGCAAAAAGGTTGTATTTTAATATGGAAACGTAACTCTGCTTTTTTATTTCTCTGTGTAGCTGCTAGAAAATTGATTGCTTCCAAGTCTTTGAATTGGAAGAGAACAATCTGCAGTTCCCAAGATTAAGAGAATCAGCAGCACTTTACCTTCTCTTTTCCAAGGGAAGGATACGTTATTCCTAACCGGATGGACACTGCAGGCAAACCATAGACTGGGTAAAAGCCAGTCATTAAAATCATTTTGCATCTCAGTATTCACTTGCTCATTACCCATACATTTGTACAGCGCTTCTCTCTCTGTGCTGAAAGACAGCGAAGAAGAAAACACTTCTGGTCTAGGAGTCTGCATGCAGCACCACCCTGGTTAGGAAATGTTTCTGTCCTCATTACTTTCCATCTCGCTGTTTTGTTATATGACCCTTCGACATTTACATATGATGAGAGTCAGAGAAAAGATGGTGAAGGATTTAGCCTGAAGGAAAATAAATTCTGATAAGAAAATGAGATTTGCAGCCTGGAATTCATGCAACCAGTCTGATGGAGGGAGCCTGCTGGCTCTTACTGTTATTCACTGTGGATATGTATGGCATGGAGGAGGTGGGTCCTGTCCAGTGGCAGCCACGATGTGAATGGTCCTTGAAAGGCACATTAGAGATGGTAAAGCAGCATAATTTGCAATGCAATTTCCAGCTCTCATTTCCTAGAATATAGGACTTTTTTCTCCTGCTTCCTTCATGGGATGAGATGATGTTGTTCTGTCTGAACAACATCTCCATGCTCATCGTCTCCATATTTCTGGCTTCCAAGTGTTTTCCTTCAGATAACTGGGAAAGCATCCTTGTTCATGTGATAATTGCACTCACTGAAGTATCACACACCATTTTCTGGGCTCAGAGTCAGTAGTGCAGTTTTCTAGTTTTTGAACTTTAGTACTTCCAAATTCTGGGAGTTAGAATATTTTGACATTTTCTGCAAGATAGACTTCATGACATTGCTAGGGTTCACTTAGGTGCAAAATGACACTATGTGTCAGAAAAAGGAGTTGGGAAAAAGATTAAAACTAAAAAGAGGTGGCATGTTTGCATTACTTCATCTTTGTCTTGGTGCTGCTCAGACAAAGTGAAATGTCTCCAGTGGCTTTGCAAGCAAAAAGATCAGGAAGAGTTCTTTTGTCTTTCCTTCTAACATACACACACAGGTGTGTGCACATACACATGGGATCTAGGAACTGAATAGATTCGTTGGTGGTTAATAACTGTTGATTTCCGTGGATGTAACTCCCGAGGGAACAGTCACAAAGAATCAGGACTCCGGCGTTCAGGACTTTGCTCAGACATATGTGGTAAAGGAAATCTTTGCCCCAGAGTTATGGCCAAGCTGATGTGTGATGGGATATGGGGGATGGCTGAGCCGAGCAATTGGGGGTGCTCAGGGGAGTAGCAGAGGTGGAGAGCTTTGCATTCAGGCTGGGTTCTGTCCTAATCCCTGCATAGTCAGTGTGATTTGAAGGTGTTTCTGTATTCATATTATGAAGGGCTTAAAAGATGATGTGAATATTGGAGATTTTGAGCCTTTCCAGGTACAAGATGCAGCCTGGTAAAAGAACCCCATAGTCATTATACTTAGTTTGAATCCTCAGTTAAATTGTTTCTTTTTAGAGCATGTAGTAGCTTTTTCTTCTCACCCAGATCAGCTCTTCCTCTTTGCTTCCAGATAGAGCAATGCAGCTGGTTTTGAAGTCTTTATGCACTGCTGTATTGTGTCAATGTGAGGCTTTTCCTCCTCTGTAATATCTCTGTTGCTCAATATCAGCATCCATCAAAGCTGCTGTAAAAGGAAGCAGAATTGCATTATGTTTCCATGTTTGGTGCAGAAACCTAGTCTAAGATAGATTTAGATAATAGTTTTTCTGTCTGTTATTAGTCAACTTAATACCTGTTACAAATAATCATTAAAGCAAAGCCACGGGGTAAACTCTTTGTTTAGGCAAGAAATGGAAAGTTTTCCAACCATTTAATGAATTAAATAGTTCAACAGAATGATTTTTGAGTCTTACAGCATATTAGGAAAGGCTTTGAAGTGAATAATAGATAGTGCTGCATTTTTAAGAAAATATATTTTTCTGGCATCAGGACTGCACGCCTGATGGGATTGCTTTACGTGGGTATGAACACAGGCTGCCATAAGGGAGCAAAGCTCAACTGAGAATTGTAGAACTGCACCTGCCACAGTGGATTTGATCCATTACATCTCCATGAATGTGATTTTTCATTTCATTTATTACCCAAACCTTTCTCTTGAGTAGCATTCAGAGCTCCGCTGGGTACTTTGTTAGTATCCTAAAATACCTCTAGCTCTCAAAAGCATTTTTTCTTAGTGTAGGAAGAGTCCTTGGTGTCTTGACTGGAATTCCCTTATTTTCTTAGCTTTTGCAATAATGCTTTGGGAGAAGAAGAAAGTGTTGGGCTAAGATGGAGGAGAATTAATGCTCTGGAGATGTAGGAACTGCTGACAGTACTGGATAAGAAACAAGCTTCTGTAGTAGTCTTGCCCTGTATGGTAGCTGAACTGTTGATGATTTTACCCATAAACTGAGTAACAACATGTAGTTGATGTTTCATTGCTGATAAGCTGGCAAAGTTAACATACTGCTTTTGCGTGAACCATGGTTGTTGGTGATTGTGCTGGGAGGTTTTATGATGACTACTTGAAAGCTTGTACAGAAATAAACACAAAGAAATAGCACTTTGTCTTAAAACTCCTGTTCTTAAATTGACACAATGTTAAAGGACTGGATTCTCAGCAAAGAATGTGAAAAGCTCTGATTTCTGTGAAGCTATGATGGGCTTACATCGACGAGGGTTGTGGCCTAAAATATTTAGATATGCTTAGCACGGTGCATTTGTCCAAAAATGATGACAAGTCTCTCTGCAGTGCCAAGAAAATTGTCCCACAAGCAGCGGAGCACACTCAGTACATCATGCCAGTTTGGTCAGGGCTGAATAGCAAATGACAAGCCCCAGAATTGGGTAAATGCCTCTGTAATTTGTCTTCTGACACTGTACTGCTTGCAGCTCAGCCAAGGAAATGGAAAAATGTGGAGAGGGCCCTGAGTGCCCCGTCACAGCACAATGAGTCCTGCTCCTGAAGCTGTTGTAGCTGGGATGCTGCTCTCCTCATGTATGCCAGCAGCCACTATAAATTAATACAAAAGAAACCCCCTTCTGAAAAAGAAAGGGGGAAAATCACTTGACATCATATTTTGTGCAAATTACATAAAGTTGGCAGTTCATGCAGCATGGGTGGGTCAGTAAACAGGCAAGTCTGCATCTGTGCCTCCTTCCTCCAGGCCCCAGCAGTCGTGCTCCATCAGCTCTGACCAGCAAGAAGGCAGGGAAGCATGCAGGCTCTCCCTTTTGGTCATTGTTGCACAGTGTGCACTTTCTGTATGACAGCGGTATGTAGTAACGCAGCTTTGCTCGAGGAGGAAGGAACTGTTTGTCTAGACAAAGCCTTCACTGGCACCAGTTGGTAAGATTCTGACTGTATGGGCGAGGTCTGCTGTGTTGTTGCCTTAAGTCAAGTTCTTCTTGATGCTTAGGGCCCTCAGATTGGTACAATTGCCGGCGCTGATCCACTCCATGGACATGTAGGATTGCTCCAGGGATCCCAGAAACCTCCAGGGTGCTTTGGACAGACAATGCAACTTTCTAGTCCTGCCGGCACTGGATGTCCAGGATCTGTTCCTGTTGTGCCATTGTTTCCTTTTACTATTTTTATTTTTCGTGGTTGTTATTAAATACAATACTTTTATACATATAAAGTAGATTTTTTCTCCAGATAAATACGTTCTTCAAATGGAACTAAATGGCAGAAATTTCCTGAGCAAAAATAAACCACATCTCTCTGAAGCTGTGTTAGTGACAAAACATAGCCCTTTTCATCTTCAAAGCAGTGTGCAAACTTTAAATAATAACTTTTTTTTTTTTTAACAGAGCTGTGAAGTATGTATTAATGTTCCACATGAAAGATGGGAAACCAAGAAGAGAGGCCCAGTGATTCACGTCAAGTGGGTGGGAGCAGCACCAGATAAAAGCTGAGACTCTGGGCTGCCTGAACCTAGAACCAAGCTTGATACAGGTTCTCCCTTCTGCTATTCTGAGCTGTGGATGTAATAAAATACCTTGAAGTCAATGGAGATTCACTGGCAACAAATTTGTTCAGCCTCACTCATGTGTTGAGGTGCAGCACCACTGAACAAAGTATTTTTAATTATTCAGAAGTAGGGGATAGGCTACAGGCTTCTTCTCTCTTAGAAAGAAGCAAAAAAGCCATTTCGCTCTGCAACCTGAGATGATCTGCATGCTCACCCCAACAGACCCTGCAATTCATTTATGTTTTATTTATTATAGGTATTTGGGTCACATTTTAAGCTCAGATGCTC
Source organism: Centrocercus urophasianus (assembly GCF_019232065.1). NCBI lineage: Eukaryota > Metazoa > Chordata > Aves > Galliformes > Phasianidae > Centrocercus > Centrocercus urophasianus. The sequence goes on along the minus strand of NW_024884733.1, from coordinate 24,104,511 downwards.
ATTGTCGTGGACAATATCATAATGCTCCAAGTATCTAACCACAAATGTAATGGATGCTGTCTGCCAGGAGGTTGGAGGGAGGTGACTGCCTCCAAGTTGAGCTGATAGGCAGTAATAAGGCAGGATCCTGATGGTCTGCCTTTTCTGTGAAACATGTTTATTTGGTTAACTTTGTTAGGGATTGATTTTATTACTTTGCTATCAGATTCTGTGCTGTCCTTCTCTACAGTTATGAATGTGGCCTTGAAGCTGTGTTACTGATCAAATTACTGATACACAACTACAGATGAGTGAACATGATACACTGTGAATGTACAAGAATTCATAATTGATACTAGTTCTTTGAACATGAAAGTGTAAACATCATTACCAGCAATAGCTGCAGCTAGAAGAGTATCCATCAAAGCAGTTCTCAGCATGTCCTGTGAGCCAGAGGCAGCAATTCTGTTTTCAGTGGATGTCATAAAAGAGGAGAATGTTCTTAGGAGTGGAATTATTCTATTCTAGTGTGCTTGGTTTTGCCATAGGCTTGGACTGTAGGAAGTGTTTCCAGGAAAATGACGTTTCAAGTGACATGAAGAAATAAGTTGTCTTTGGAGTTTTAAGGCTTTGGAAAAATCTCAGCAGTACCCTTAGAGTAGATGTGATATGGCAACACAGGGTTTGTGGTGGTTATTAGGGTGGCTCCATGTGCTATAATGATAATGTCTGTTTAATCCAGGCCCAGAAAAAAAGCAGCATTATAACATACTGGTTTTGTTTATTTCATGATTAATTTTTGATGATATATAAGGCAAATGGGAAGGAAGCATAACATAAGGTGAGACCTGGGATATATGAAATGAAAGATTTTAGTCCAAAATACCATGGAGATGCTAGGTAAGTGCAAAAGAATTGGAACCAAATGAGAGATTGCTGCTGGTTTGATTTTTCTAAGCAGGCTGTTTATACACAGGTCAGTGAAGAAGCACACTATTGAAATAAGCTATAAATTAAGATGAACGGAAAGCAAGAGATGAGTTGAAAGGGTGAAAGTGCTAGAGTAATTCAAGCAAAACCCAGTCAAAAGGTCAGGTTACCAGGTGACAGCCACTGCACCCTTGAGATTAGGATAGGGGAAGGGATACCAGATGCTTCCCAATTCTTTATTGCTGTCAGAAAGGTTTTCTTACCAAGGAGCAGGATTCCTGTCTGCAATTTCAAATGGAAGAGACAGTCAAATATGGCATGTGGTCTGAAAACATCTTCACATCTTGTTTTCGTGGAGTGCTACCCATAGGTGCAACATTACTTGGCTGTCCTTGTCCTTGAGTGCTACACCAGTGTACATCCATTGATAAGAGGAGGAAGCACTGACATCAGGCCTCTCTGGATTGCTCCAGGTTTCCAATGAAACTAATTTCTCTGCTCAATTACGTGCTGCTATTAGCAGCAGGTGTTGGGTCTCCAATATATGCAGCTGGAGGACAGGCTGCTTGGGATTGATATTACTCTCAGAGTTTCAGATAAAGGCAGGGTTAATCCATCTCCGTAGGTTTTTCGGTGCTTTGGCCACTCACAGATTAGAAGCAAATGAATTTACGTGCATGTAGGCTGATTTCTTGCCTGCTCTTTACAATCTTAAAACTTTCAGATATAGATCTGTATGTGTTCAAACGATGGGGATTCCTGTGTTAGTTGCGTAATGCATGTGAACTCAAATAAAAATGGTTGATTTAGATCTAAATTAGAAATACTTGGATATCGCCTTATTTAGCATCTCTTTCTCTTCTGTGCTTGACTTTGAACCATTGTCCTTGACATGAAACACATAATAATTCCCTAGCTAGCATGCCCATGCTGGCCAGCCCTGTGGGACAGCCTGGAACAAACAGATGATTCCTGAAAGGTTTTAATAATATATGAATAGCATTAAAGTAAACGCAGCTAAAGTTTTGACCTCTTGAATCTGTAAAATTACAGATGCATTCTGAAAGGTGGCTTGTGATATATAGGTGCTCAGGGGGGAGGGTGGAGAACATTGTCACTGTTTGAATGTGATGATACGCCACTCTCAATTGATTATCTTGTCATAATATAGATTGCAGGGCACGACATTGCAGGCTTGTCACCTTGCCCTGCTTCTGTCCAGCATCATAGAGCCATCAGCTGGGACACGTGAGAGCGCTGCGTGTGTCTGGCTGTCAGCAGAGTGCTGAGTTCACACGTCTGGGAGGTCGCTGTGTCCAAGGAGGTTTGTCTCTGCACAGAGCTACATTTAGCACCAGGAGGTTTCATATCAATCCTGTTAAGGAGAATATGGGGAAACATAAAGGTCAGGTCATATATTATATATTATAACCTAAATATTTTGGAGGTGGTAGCACGTTGCTACAGAGCAGGAGTGGGTTGGTATGTGTGCTCACATAGTTGCTCCAGCTTTTGTAAAGATTTTTTCCTTGGGATCCCTGGATCCTGAGTGGGAAGAAGAGCACACAGGCAGCGCAGTGGCATAGCAGGGGTTGGGCCAAGCGTGCGATGTAGGGCTCTGCTGCACTCTTGCGTGGTTAGAGGGCAGCTTGTATATTTTCTTTCTTTCTCAGTTTCCTTATTACAAAAATATTTTGTTGATTAGTAAAAGATGACCATTAGAAGATAGGCTAATAATAAAAGGGATAAGCTTCAAATTAAAGCTTTACCTTAACAGCATCTTTGCTGCATAAATAAAGTAGATTTTGCAGTGGAGCAAGTAAGTAGTACAGTAAAATTACACTGAGAAACAGCAATGAAAGCAAGTAATTAAAAGTGACATAAGTATCCTGTTTAAAGAATGAATTCATACAGTGCAGAAAACAATACTTTTCAAGGTCTTGGTTGAGAAGGGGATGGAAATACCACCGTAGGCTGCATGTTTTCCCCAATTTTATGTTTACATAAATCAAATTTAAGTGGTCTCTTATTGCTGACTATGGAAAAAATATTTCAAATTGTAATTTTGCATGCATGCATGTGTTTGTTCACAATGTTTTATTAGTTTTTAGGGAATACTGAATCTCTAAGGATGGGCCTGAAGCTGAAATAATTGCAGAGCAGATTTCTCTTGCTCTGCTAGTTAAAAACTTGCTAACGATTCTGGTTTCCCAGCAGGAAAGCAGGTCCAGAAGAAACTGGACTGTGACTGCTGTGGCAACAACAACTGTCTTTTCACTGCTCTTGTTTTAACACAGAACACACAGGTTTTACTTGCAATTGGAGCAAGTAGTTTAGGTCAATGTGCTAGAAAAGCTCTTCAAGGCTGTGTTTGGAAGCACGGCGTGACTTGGGGAAAAAGGAATTAGAGCAGTTAGGGTTTCTTGAAGGGATATAATTTTGACCAGTTGCTTCTAAGCAGACAGTAGCTGTCATTTATGTTTTAAATTTCTATTTGGCCTTGAATGATTTGGGGAGGGGATGGTAAGGGTTTGGTCTAAATCTCGAGCCAGCATTTTGACTAAGCTGAGTAAAGATTGTAGTGTTTCCACAGAAAGAACTATGAGCTTGAAGACTTCTTAGCTTGAAAATTCATCTCCAAAATAACTTCAAAGTACCTTCCAAAAACTTCCAAAGTACCTTCATGCACCCTGCATCTGGCAGTAGAGTCCAAGTGCTTAGGTGATGCCAGTGAACCAGAAAGTCTTTGACCCACAGCACAGGTCACTTTTGGCAGTCCTTAATTTGGATCTGGGCACACCTGGGCGTTGTAGCCTTAGCCTTGTGGCTTGTCCCTGTTAGCTGTGCACCAGTCTTACAGGGACCACGAGAAGCCCTGTCCTGTGTATGTAGAGCATAGCTCCTGCCAAGGCTCTGACTTAGGCAGAGGACCCAGAGGTTATTTTTCACAGCCCAAGATTCCTAAAAGGTTCCCCACCGCACTGAATGCATTTTACTGTTTTTACCCTTTGGTAAACAGCTGTTAGCAGATCTTGACTTACTTGCTTCCACTGGGGAGAAGGAGGTGGAATAAGGCAGCTCCATTGCATAACTGAGGTTATCTGGAGGCACAAATACTGTGAAAGGCCCCTCTGTGCTTTTCTATTCCCAGGCACAATCAGCTTATTCTCATTTTAACAGCTTAATATCAGTTCTGACCCATTTAAAATTAACCTGCCGATTGAATTGTGTGACACGACCCAACTGACCCAGGAGTGAAGCAAAATGTTTTTATCTTCATAATGAACTGCCACAGACCTGGGGCCAAGGAAAAAAGGGAACGAATGGGGCCAGGGCTCTGAGAAGCAGGAAGTCTTTCGCAAGGCAGAGAAAGTTCTGCCTTCTGAATTTTCTTGCTCCATTTTTTTATGTCAGTTGGTTGCTTTTGTTTGTTTCTGGAGTCGTCTGGCTGTCCTTAATAATTCATTCCATGGTAAATTGTCACATGCTCACCCAGGGATACCATTAGGTGATTATCTGATCTGAGGCTGAACTGGCAATAGGTTTAACTTCTTATTCATTATTTTGCTTGGCTTATCCCCATAGCAGCCAAAGAAATTTGTGAAAAGTGAGGAACATCAAAGACAGTGTGTGGTGATTTTCCCCATGCACATTTGCACCCCTTCCCTCTGCATTCCTTTCCCAGAGGCAGTTAATGGAGAAATGATAGTTGAGAAGCCACCCACAGACTGGGACGAATACTGATGATGATAGCAGGACTGAACTTCCAGCACTGAATACTGCAAGACTGAGTCATTAAAACACAGTTATTTCTAACCGTAAGAAATTGCAGTCCTTGACTTCTGTAGACTTTTTTTGAAGGATTTGGTTTTCCTTATTCCCATCTTTGCATTTGGAAAAACAGGCACTTCAGAAGGGAGCGATGAGATGAGCCGTACCACGTGGCTTCTCTTTAACAGCTGCTGCTTGTAGCTGGAGCATAGCAGGGGAAGGTGAAGATCTTTTAATGCCCTTTCTATTTTACTTTTCAGAATGAGGATTTTAATTGATTCTGTCAAGTCTTGCCTGTATTTGTCAGTTTGTAAGAAACTCGTGGTGCTTTTGTTCATTAGTTCAAGTTGGTACAAAAGTTAGTCACATCTCTTTCCAGAGACATGATCAGACTGTACTGCTTGACATAAACTTAAAACCTGATTTGAAATGGGATGTGAAGGAGAAGTAACAGTCAAGTGGAGAGACTGAAAGAAAGGCTGAGATAAGTTGTGGTATTTATAACCTCACCCAGCCACCAGGTTGCTACAAAGAGGAAAAGAAGGGGAGAGCTATTGGCAGGTTTTGAATATTCTGCTGATTTATGTATTTAGCCCCTTGAAAGCCCTGCGTGGTAATTGCATCTGGCTCTCGCTGGGTTATCCACCCAGTGGGCAGCTTCTGACATTAATGAATGGTTGGAAGTGATCTTTTGGGAGGCTGCAGTTATGTACATTCAGATTTTGTATTACTTTTAATGATAACATCTCCGTGAAGGAATGATTTAATTGCTGAGCAGATTTGTTCCAAAACCTCTGCTCAGCTCTCCTCGCTCTGGTAATCACAAGTCAGGCCATAGACTGGAGTGGCTGCAGGACTCACAGGAAGGCTGCATGCCTGCCGCAGCTGGGCCAGCTCTCCATCATTAAACTGCTGGCTGTCTGGGAATGCCTCTTGCATGGTCTCACATTACTATACCTCCAAGCGTTACTGCCCAGGTAGCATCCAGTGAGTTTGATACTTGACTTACGCATTTCATTGAAATGCAGACTATCCAACGGTCATCTAAGCTGTTAGAATGAGAATTTTTACTTAAAAGCTGCGCTTTATTCATCTGGTAGAAAGAACTTCACCTTACCAAGGGGAAAGGTGGAGCAGAGCTGTCAGTCTGCATTGCCTTGCTTTGGGTTCTCTGCAGTTGAGCTGCTTGCACTTGATGCTTTTATCAGTAAATCCTCTTGTAGCCAAGCACTTGATGAAGTGTCAGCATAAGTAGGAAAAAAAAAGTGTGTGAAAACTTGAGCAACACCCAAGCAGCGATGCGAGCTGTAGACAGCAGGACTTCTAAGCTGAGTTATGTTTGCTGAAGCTATTTACTGAATTTTTCAGCCTGGTAGCATAAGTACCATTGTGGTTTGTATATCAGTGTTTTTGCAGAACAATTTGTGCATCCGGAGTGTTTCCTTAATACTCTTGAGTTTGAAGGCTGCCTTTTGCCAAAGGTAGAAGGAAAATAAAAATATGTATGTATATAATTCTTTTTCTTCCTCTCGCAGGAATAAAGCCATGGCAATGCACAGTCCCAGTACTGTTTGTTACTGTGCATCTTTCAGCACCCAGAGCTGCCTGGATTTCCTTCTCAAAAAGTTTTGCCCCAACGTTGGGACTTGTTTGCAGCTGATATCCAGAACAAGAAAAAGTCAGTGCAGAAGTGATGTTTCCTAGGGAATGAGAGCCCTGAGCCTGGCACTCATGCATTACGAGGCTGAACTTTTGTGTGTCTGTGTCTCCTCCTCCTTTTGCTCCGTTTTGTTGCTGCCTCCAGTAACATTTTTCCTGACTATAGTACATTGACTCCTGTGATAGTTTAATAGTTTCTGCTGTTTACACAGTTGTCATTTAAATTGCTGTGATTTAAATTTGCCTGCAGGGTTGGTCAGCGCTGAAGTTTACCGTGGTACCCTAAAGGTAATTTGTATTCTGGCTGCTGGAGTTGTCCTGGTAACAGTTGGGTGACTGGAAACCATTCGTGGAGGGGAAGTTTAATTCTGATATTCCTCACCAGTCTCAGTTCTGGTGGTGACAAACTGGAAGGTGTGTGGTTGTTAGGAATCCTCCTTACCTTGCAGCCACAGAGTCTCATCCGTGCTGTTATTTACAGAAGATTGGAGGAGCATATGAAAATGATTCCTCTTTGTTCCTTAATTTTGGACTGGTTGAGCTTGGGGATGGTATCTGTCCTGCTAGATGTGGAGTCCTCACTTGTGAATCTCCTTTCTTGCTTCTGATGCTGCTTTTTAGTTTACAGATGTGCTGATGAGCTCAGGGCTTCAGCTCAGTCGCTGTACCGTTGTGGGAGCCATGCAGTATTGCCAGTATAAGTCATGTGGCAGACTTGAAGATAATTAAAAAATAAAAATTTATGCAAACTTCTCGGCTTATGGTAAAAAATACCTCTTTTGTTGTACGTTTAAAGCTGGACTTAAATAATGTCAATGCACTTAAATAATGTCAGTGCACTGTTGCAATATATTATGTCGAAAGAAGCTTGTAGAGCTAATCCGAATCAGTAACTGCAGTGCCTTCAGAGCAGATAAGCCTTTTTGCACCAGCTGAGGGCATGGTGCAGGAGTTTGGGTGTTGGGAATTACAGACTGAAATCTGCAGAGCTGCTTCTTCATCATGCAAGAAATGTGTTCTGCTCTTTCCTTTCTTTCCAATGAAAGGAATGTTAGTGAACCACAGGAGAATATGCTCCAAATCCACTGTTGTATTGCTGGAGGAAAGCTGTCAGGCTTTGATAGTGGCTTACTTTCACAGAGGTGTCTCCTTTTTATGTCTCATTGAAGACATAAAGACATAGGTAACCAGTGGCCTCATAAAACAAATAAATTATGAGAAATAAATAGGGAGGGGAAAAAGCATAGTAATCATTGACAGGGTTATGTATATGGCTTGGCTTTATGGTACTTGATTTTTCAGCAGTGTTCATGTGAGACTCCTTAAGCAGTAAAAAGTTCATAATTCCATAGAACTTTATTTTCCCTTTATTCTCATAAACCACCTTTGGAAATCAGTTCAAAGACCCAGCAGACTTTTGTTATACTTGTCAGTCAGACCTTCAAATTTATGTTCTAAAATGCTTTCTTCCTACAAAGTCGAGGGAATTGCTGATGAACATGACTACTTAATAATGGTGTAAAAAAACAAAACAAAAAAAAACTCCTCCTGAATGTGGAGCAGCTCTGTCTGCAGCTGGTGCTGCCATATGAGTGGCATGGGGATTGCTTATTAAATGAGTTAAACTACGTTTCCTCACCTCAGGGTTTGCTTTTGGCTGAAGCCCAACTCATTACTGCTGTCTCACCACAAATCCCTAATGATGCCCTGCCCTGAACTGAAAGGCAAGGTGCTCCAGCCACCCCGCCTGCTTGCACTTGGCTGGAAGGAGCTTTGGTTTCTACATCCATAAAAAACCCTCTTTATCAACTTGTAGCTGCACAAAGAAGGATTGTGTTTGGAAGCAGCAGTTGGATTCTTCTTTGTCTGTGCCTTCCTGCAACATCACCTTGCGCTCCCCTTCCAGCGTATTTTGCTGCTCCTTTGTCGCCTCCTGCACATTTCCATGGCAGTGATTGCAAGGCAGATGAGAGCAGGACTGACTGCACAGAGCTGTGTGAATTCCAGTGAGTGCATCCCATGGCTTCCAACCCCTGGAAGCTGTAAATAATTTATTTTAATTAATGGGTTACCAGGAGCTTTGGAGAAAATGAGGTTGGACCAAGAAAACTCTGTAGTGACCAGAGCATGCATGCACTTTGTCAGGCAGCTAGTTGTTCATATTGTGTTAATCAAATGCTTTAGCTAAAGGCTTTAGCTCATGCCATCCTCATGTGGGTACTGCTGCTATCTGTGAGGTATGGAGCAATGCTGGATGACAGTTACAGCAGGGGGGACTTTGAGGGTTGTGTCCAGGGCTGCTACTTCAAAGTCACACAAATCACAAGGTTTCCTGTATTGTAGTTCTTTGTGTGATTCTTGTGGTTTGGCTTTTAGGTTTTCTGCATGTTCAGGGCAATCAGCAGTGAACAAGAAGCCTTTCATTCCTGTCCCATGCTGGATGAGCTGTAGGGTAAGAAGCAGAGGGAGAAGCTTCTTGTCCTTTCCTCATCAGCATCTCCCAGCACAAGCAGGGCTGAGATGCTTTGTCTCTTTGCCTCAGTTTCCCGCCATGTGCAGTGTGGTTCATGGAGCTACCCTGAGGCACCCCGGGGTTGTGATGAGGAGATATGGAGGAGACAGGAGCTGCTCAGTGAGGTGGGCACCCAGCACCTCACCCAGGTGCCATGCTGTGCAGCTCAGTGCCTCATCAGTGGTCTGCTCACCACTCCCCCATCACCTCCGCTCACAGCAGCTCGAGGGTAGGGGGAAACATGCCCACTGAAAGCACTGCCACTGGTTCCACCATCTGCTTCTGCTGAATTAACTTTCCTGACTAATTGCATGTGTGATGCTGTACCACATGGTAGCTTTGTTCTTCCCATCAAAAGACAAAGCCTTTTTGTGTTTGCTGTGGACCTCTGAACCAAGCTTGCCGTGGAGGGCCCTGTCGGCATGACACAGTAGCTGTTGATGTCTTCTTGCCTTATGATTAGAGAGCTCCGAATAAGTAAGCGTGGTCGTACTCGTTAACAGGTTAAAGTGTATTGTTGCATGCATCATAATTCCCATGTTGTGCCCATTCATCTCCTATCCCCAGGGTACTGGTGCTTCGTGTGGCAGTGCACAAAGGCGTTTGACAGCAGATGATGACGGGTGAAGAGGTTGGTGCTCAAATGGAGGGATGGCATGACCGCTGCCCAGCTCCTAACCTGAGCACCTCACTTCACGTAGTGTCAGAGCCCGCCCGCTCCTGCTTCCTGGCGGAATATTAACAGACGTTTGTTTGGCACCGTTCCGCTGTAACAGACTTGGATCAGAGGATGAACCTGCTGTTCAGTCTGAAATGATGCTGGCTTTGGAGACGTTTTTGAAAATGCTTTTGTGTTCAGTTCCTTACAGTTCCCAGAGCCCTAATTCAGTGGCCTTAAGAAGTAGGATTCCTGGAAAATTAGTCATCTGGAGTCTCAGATGCACTTCATGTCTTCTTCAGCACAGAGCTAAAGAAAAGGTGTCTGCACATGTCTGTGGGTGGCTCTGGGCTAGCTAAATATTAAGAATCAGGGCCTTATTTTTTAATTTTTTTCATCATCTTGGACACTCCCTGTGAGTTGCTGTGCAATCAATTCAGTTCAAGCTCTTATACCTACTTGGACTCGATCCTTGTGTATCTCTTCCAACATGATTCTATGATTCCCATTGCAACAGCATAAAAATGCTTTCCAGTAAGGTATAGTATAACATGCATTTTTTCAATAGCAGACAAAATCTTCAAAAAGATGCCCACTCCTTTCATTGTTGTTGACTCCTTATTCTTCCAAGATTGTGCCTTATGTATTTAAATTGTAGTACTGTAGCCTTCCTGAAGGGTAAAACGTGGTCTGTGGGTTTTCTTAACTGCACAGAGTATTTGTTGTATTCTTTGCCATGCAGCTTGATTAAAGTAGAGAGAGAAGAAAAGGAGCAGTGATCCAATGTTAAGTAGCTAGAGAATGTCTAGTAAGTAAACACAGCTGAAGCAAGCAGATTAACTACTTTATTTCTCCTGCTGTTGGATACAAAGCAACCTGATCAGATGTGTTGCCATAGGTGTCACTCCCTCATCAGAGCATCCCGTGTTGCATCTCCCTGCCAGCTACCCACACCCTGCACAGAGGCAGCAATGCTCTGTTATTCCAAATGATGTCTCCTCACTTTCTTTGCTACAAACAGAAGAGATGACTTCACAACTGAGAGGGTTGAGTCTGAGTATTGGATTTAGATCATTTATTTGACTTCTGAAGAGTCTATACTTTTTCTTTCTTTTAGATTGTTATGGTTTGCACTGAATTCTGCTAGATTTTCAGTGTGTCATTAGCTCCAGATAATTTATATTACAGATATGTGGGCTGTTAGCAATTAACACATTTTGGGAATGTATAATACTTATGCATAGGCATGTTGTATGGATGTTTTACTGCGCTTGCAAACACAGAGCTTGCAGGTGTAAATATCAGGTTACTGTTTTTCCACACATTAACAGTATGCATCCTGGACTCAGGCCAACTTTTGAAAATCAAGGCTTAAATAGAACGTATATTGTATTTTCAGGCTGAGCTGCAGGGGAAGGGACTTTCCCTGAAATTGTTGCCACATCATGTAGGTGCAAACTCCAAAAATGAAGTGGCAAACGTGCAGCAAGGACTTGAAGAACCCCAGGAATATCTCACACAGGTTTCAACCCCAAAGGCAGCATACTGTGCAGCTGCAGTGAGAGCATGGCAGGGCATTTGTCATAGCTCTGAGTCTGGGACTTGTGGATGTACCTCCCTCAAGCAAACAAGAGCACAAAATTCTGCTGAAACTGCTGTGTTTTGTTTTGCTGTACTTCATCCTTACAGCTATTTAATTCAAGCACTGAGAAGTTTAAGGTTGTGTCCAAGCTGTGAAAGGCAACTTCTGCAACTCAGCATCTTCCATATGAACTGCAGTGCTGTAATGCAACAGCATAGCCCAGGTAAGAAACAGCCCTTCAGGCTTTGGGATATGTTTTTCACCATCTTCTCAACTGGTCTTGGAGATTTTTTCACCAGCCTGTTGAAAAAGGAATAATTCTTAATCATATCAAATGGAGCAGAGAGCTAAATAATGACCTTACAGAGAGGCCCTCCTTTTTCTTTCCAGTCCTCCGTATTCCTTAGTGAAGGGATCTGCATTCACACATCCTTAGTCTTCTTTTCTGAGGACAAATGCAACCTCAGAGCACAGCTCTTCTGTTTCCCTGGTACCTGTCTGATTGATGAGGTATAGGCGTGTTTCTAAGTGGGAATGAAAATGCCTCTGTGGACATAATGCATTTTTCTTCTTAGTACTTCTTAGCAGAAGTAGCCTCAGTATGTTTTGCCTGTGGGAAGCCCAGCCCTTTTTTCATCAGTGGATTGATAGTTTAACCTCTTCATGAAAACCGATAGCCATTAATAATTAGGGGATATCAGGGGCTTGAATGCAGCATGAGGTCAGGTTGGTGGAAACGTCCCACACTGGTGATTGCTCCCAAGCTTGAGTCTGGGGAGTTTTGCACTGTTTCTGCCTTTCTGTTTTCCTATCTCTGTGACCACTCTGTCAAACAGAAATATTTATTGGTGTCTCCTTGAGGCCCATAACTTAGGCTGAGGGCTGTAAAACCTGCATTAAAAACACACATCATAGGGTGTCATAAAAACATCTGCGTCCAATTTTGCACAGAGATCACTGAGGCCAATAATTATTCATGGACTTTGGTGGTTTTTCATCGGGGTGTAGAACATGGCCCCTAGTGTTTAATTCCCAGAAACAGAAAGACAAAATAACGTGCAATGGCTCTTGGGGAGATTGCAGACACCCTTCATTGTGAAATAACATACACGTAGGTGCCACCCAAGATCTCGTGTCTTGCAGCAGCGTCTTGCTGCTCGTTAAAAGAAAGCAAAACGAAACCCAAAGCAGACAGACAGAGCTGGCAATTCTGTCAGCAAAAGGCAGTGTGGATGAGCTTTACTTGAAAAATATTTAAAAAACAAAGTGTTAGGTTGGAGTGTACCAAATTGAGGATGCTGGAGAAGGAAAATCTGTCCCCCCTAAGCCCCCAGCAAAAGCACGGTTTTCCAATTTGCAAGTAGAGTGAGGGGGGAGTGGGGAGAGGCTGGTAGCTGATTCTTGTTTGCCTTCTTTCCTTTTAAACCCCTGAGACTTGAAGACTAAGGTGATGTGGGCTCCTGAAGAATAGCAATGAGAAAACTGTCAGAAAACTTCTTTTTATGCAGCTTAAAAGATCACTGGTGCTTTGCACGTGAATCTGAAGGAAAAAAAACAAAACATAGCTGAAGGAAAATCTGAGGGAGCAGATGTTCCTGTGGAGTGTGGCAGTGCCAGGGGTCTCTGCTGGGGTTCTTCCCAGCTGCAAAGCTCCCCCAGATGAAGCCAGAGCCCTCCTGAAGCCTTCAAGCTCCCAAGGAGAGCTTGCATACCCCACACGTGTGGTGCAGACCTCTGGGGAGCACACCCATTTGTGTGCTGTTTTGTCCTTGAAATCTTTTCTGGAATTACAATCAAAAGGGATCGTTGCTGTTTTTATCACTGGTGAAACAGTTTGTATGGACAAATGCTGCATTCATTAGGCCAACTTGTGTATCTGGAAAGAAACAGAGCAACTTCTGAGCATACAGCCCCTTCTTAATGTCTGAAATAGCAGAGCAACCTGAGGAAAGGGAAAAGATTTCCCTTGGGTTTTGCCTTGATGACAGCAATGAAATCATATGTTTGTTTGTTGATATCCCTTTAATTTCATGCATGAGGACAAAATGCAGTTGTAGGATTCTGTGTTTTCCATAGCTTTTCACAGATTCCTGTTACATGCATTAAACTCAGTGCTGAATGTGGAAATGTATTTAAATAATTTGAAATCGAGGATGTACGTATTACCATTTAAAACGCACAGAGTTGGATACCTTTGATACCAATGCAAACCCCAGGTGATGTCTGTCTTAATTTATTCGATCTGATTTAATTGATCAGAGAGGCCGGTTTAGTCTCGACAGCTGCACATCTGTTGCAGTGGCTGGAACCTGGCATCAAGGAGCTCCTGTCAGTGGGTCACTGCTTGCTGAGGTGGGTTCAGGGGTTGTGGGGAGAAGACATTTAAATGTGTTTCATGTGAGATATCAAAGGGAATGTAGTCTGTGTCTGAGCACCACCCGTTTGAGGTGATCTCATTCATCTTACTTTATAAATGTAACTGCCTGCTGAGATGGCAGCATCAAAAAAAGTGGCCGGATTCAGAGCCTGGTTAAATATTCCCTTTCATTACTTCAAGGTGTCTTTAGTTGTCTGAAAACTAAAAGGATCCAACAGCCCACATCTATGAGGATATCCTGACATTTCAACTCTCAATCTTATCTCATGCCATTTTGCAGCTGCAAAAGTACATGTTCCTGGGATTTCCCATGCTGAGGAGCTGGCAGAAAGACCCGCTGAGTGATCCTGGGCTGCTTGCAGCCAACCCCATAGCTGGTGCCAGTGGTGTTGGGCAGGACGAGGCAGTTGTTTGCCCACCTGCTGCCATGGGAGATCACACCTTGGTGGATTGCCATACTCATTTTGTGCTTCCTTTTTTTTGAAACCAGTGCCATGTTAGTCTACAGAGCTTGAGAGTATTCAGGTCACAACACTAAGATGCAGGTTAGGATCTTCAAATCTCTTCGAAAAGTAAGACATCACTTGGGTATTTAACATGGTCAAACGGCTTGGAGATCAACCTTCTTTTCTTTTTTTGTGCTTGGGGTACAGAAAAGGTTTGCAGTGAGCTCAATTTCACGTGTAGATTTAAAAAAAACTCAGATTCCTATTTGAGAGCATCATCTGTGTTGTCATGTGGCTGTGTTTGCAGCCAGGAGTGGACCGAGTTATAAACTGAAGATGTCTGCTTGCTGTTAAGTGTTGGACAATCTCTCTCAAGCTTGATACCTTTCTCTTGGTAAGCAGAAAACAACGTAGGGGCAAGTAGATGGTTCAGCTGGGCTGAATTTCTCTGTTTGAGACCATTCAGAATAGCTGAGTGAGCCCTAACAAGGAGGTCTGTCCTGGGCAGAGCTGTGTGGCTGTCACAGTGCAGGCTGGTGCCTTGGGACCAAGCTGAGCCCCTGAACTCATGTGATGCTGCTTTTCTTCTCACGTGGAGTCTTGTCAGTGTCTCTGGTATAGCAGAGATCAAAGTTGCCATTGAAGTTTCGCAGCGTGAAATGAAACCTGTTTCATGAATTTCAATTTCTCTTTCTGGCCTACCACCCCCTTCCCCTTCTCACATCCTGCAGGGTTAGGTATTTTAGTCTCTCAAAATTTTCATTTTATGCCCTTTTATTCTATTTTTACAGCTGCTTGGGTGAAACGGTTTTATCCTAGGAGGCTGAATGTAGTTGCAGGTGAGATCAGATAGCAGTCAATGGGCAGCCTGCTGCTGATTCAGAAGTAAAATAGGATTCATAAGAGGGCAGCAGAACAAGTGAAACTAAGATTGTAGTGTCTGGGTGTTCTGGTTGTTTTAATCTTGTTGAAGACCCCTGCAACAGCCTGTACTGCAGGATGACAGCACCACTGCAGCCTCGCCTGGCCAGTGGGCAGAGGCCATGCTCTGTCCTCCTTCTGTGGGGCTGTAGTTTTGACTGTTCTCTGTTCAGCTGCTGATTGTATGGAATGTGTAGGATTAGACTCTTCACATCTTGCTCCCCTGTCTTTTCAGATCTGGTGGAAACTGGCTGGCTGCTTGTGAGGGGGTAAAGGTGCATCTCAGTCCGCAGGTCTCCTTGGCTTAGCACGCTCCTTAGGCTGGCTGTGGATTAGAATTGAATCACAGAGGGCTTGCTGTCTAAGATGAAGCATAAAAGATGTTCCTGTCCCAGAAAGCTTTTGGAACTGAAGCACAAAGTGAAGTGACTGAGGGCTTCAGGTATAGGAGAGATTTGGATCTTAACAGTAAGATGATGGAAGTACAAATCTTGGACCTCTGTTTCAGTTCAGTTCAGGTTTCAGTTACCTGATTGGTTTTAATGTCTGGGATTTGACACATCAGGTAATTTTGAAATTGGAAGTTGATTGTAGAGCATCCAGTCCCTTCTCGTTGCCAGTACTTGTTCCTTTTCCTTTCAGTATGCATTTCTTTCTTGCTATCTAATTATACATATCCCCGGTGACTGCTTCTTTTTTGATACCCTCAGTAAATGTTCATATTCTAAACCAGTCGCCTCAAGTTCTGCTGCTTATTTGCTCTGGGGATGAACCCTGACTCCTCACCTTCAATTTAGGATAAGGGATGCGAGTAATGGAAAACAGAAGGACACTTTTTACAAAATGAGGGACGGTGCTGGTCTGGTGCAATTTAGTTTAAAATTCAGAGCATTAGTTTGTGTTTCTGTCATGGCTTTATTCCCTCTCTTGTCTGTTTTACTGGGAGAAGAGAAGCAGGAATGAATTCCTTTCTAACCAAGCTTTGGAAATTCACCCAAACCAGTGCTGAGCCCCTTGGGAATCAGCCCTGTGGCTGCACAGGAGTTAACTTCTACGCTGGAACTCCTTTTGTATCTGCCCAGCTGCAGATGTGAAAAAGGAAAAGCAGGTACCAAAGGCAAATGGAGCAAGAGCCAAAAGAAATGCAGTCTCTTTGGTGTCACTCCTGTATCCAAGCAGGGAAGAAGATGAAAGGCTGTGTGTATGCTTCAGTAGCCTTCTCTCTTCTTGTTCCAGGTATCATTTTGCCCCCTGAGGAGCAGAGGCACAGGGAAGCTGTGACTAGTTACTCTTGTTTGCTTATGTTCATTTGGAAGAGATGTGAGCAGAGCTGCCTGTGCTGCTTACGGCAAAGAAAATAGGTCTCAGGGGAACAATTAATTCTGCTTGGCTATTTCTGAGCCAGGTGAAACCGCAGAAGGAACCTGTGTCCTCCCCACTGTCTGAAAGGGAGGTATTTATTTATTTTACTTTTTAATGCACTGCTGACAATTTATGGTGTGGGCCTGAATGAATTTTTAATGGAGAATTGATGGAAGAAAGGTGTATAACATGGGAGATTAATAGAAGAGGTTATTGGACTTGAAAAAGAAAAGGAGGAAAGTGACAGAGAGCTGATATATTAATTAACTTCTCCCTGCCTGTGCCGTGATTGCACAGACACAAGGATTGAGTGCCAGAAGGGGAATCTGGTTGAAAACAAAGCGATTCCAGTCTTGCGTTAGTGGTGAAATGGCAGGACTTCTGTATTCTTGCAGCTTGAATAATCCGGGCTGCTGTTTGCAACACAAAGCAGAGCATATTTTCATTAAGGCATTCTGCAGAGCCATGACCCAATGTGTTGGATAATAAGAATAATAACAATACATTATTTAAAATATAAATAATAAGAAGCAGCAAAATAAGAAATGGTAGATGTAAATATAATAGTCATAGAATGGTTTAAGGCTTCTGCCCCTTAGCCTGCTGCTTTAAGTGATCAGGCAGTTCAGATGCAAACAAAGGACCAAATGTGCTTTTATCTTGCTGATGTATCAGGCAGGGGATTGTGGGACCCTTGGGTGGGCGTGTGGGCAGGGTCCCCTTTCTCTGCTGCTGGGTGGTTGGGCACAGCTTTGCCTTGCAAAGAAGGGCTCTGCTCCTGGAGCCCATTAACACCCTCAAAGGATGCCTGTGAATGTCAGCTATGCGTTTCTCTCCCTTTTGTGAATCCTGGCAATCTATTAATTGTGCTGCCTAAGAGCAGTGTCGGGGGAACAAAGCAATCAGTGCTACCATCTGCTGTGAGCAGGCTGGCCGTGCTGCAGGGTGGGAGGGCTGCCTGTTACCCTCCTGTCCGTTGCTGACCCCTCGCTTGTGTCTGCACGTCCTGGAAATAAGTGGTCGGAGTGTCAGACTGATGGAGAAAGAGTAGGTTGGGTGAAGGCGGAAAGGTAGCTGGGTCACAGTCTCTTGGGAATGAGCCGAGGACCAGAGATTTCTGATGGAAGCAAGACATGATGATTCTGAGAGAGCTTGTATTATACTAAACCAGTTTTAAAAATGAAACATCTCATATCTCCAGTGTTACTCTTGTCACTGTTTCAGGAAAAATACACAGTTGTTTCATTTGGGGGTGCTGCAGTTTTCCTCTAACAGCAACTGCTGAGCTTCAGGTTGGCAGCAGGCAGGGAAATGCTGTGACTTTGCTTATGCACTCGTATCCCATCAGCATCTGGTATGAGCTTCTGACCATTACATGCAAGCTTAGTTTAGTTAATCTGATGTAATAAATACATCAGAAGTGACCCGTGATAGCCAGCTGCACAAGTGTTGAGGAGCAGGTCTGTTCCCTCTGATAATGGACGTGCAATATCCTTGGAAGATCAGACTGGGTTCCTTTTGTCACTCGTCTCTTGTAAAGCAGTTGGCCTCTGTGGTTTTTCTTTATATTTGTTCATAATATTTGGTTCTAAATGACCGAAGGGCAAATTGTCCATTTGATTCAGAACATGGCTCATTTAGCAGTGGAAAGGGGGGAATAAATGCATATTCTCTTTATGAAGTGCATCCTGAGAGGTTGTACAGCTGCTTACTGGTGTGTTGTGGTGTTTTCCTGCTCCATGCTTGTTCAGGGAAGCTGTGTGTCTCACGTTAGGACATGAATGCTTGGTTTCTGCCATGACAACCTCCCCAGTACCTCATGCAGCAATGACCCTTTTCCTGCATAGGTCATGGGCTTGTAAGCTTGTGCTTACGTAAGAAAAAATAAGAAAAAAGTCAGATCAAGTTGTTGTGTTTAATGCTTTGAAGATGTCTGCTGGAAGAAATGCTGATGAAGCCATAATGTGTACATATGACTTACATCGAGTAGTAGGTACCAAGCACGAGCCTCCCTGTGCAATCAGTTAAGCAGTGGAGCAGATTGCACAGGGAGGTCATGCTGTCTCCATCCTGAGATTGAGATGTTTAAAGCAGACTGAGTGAAACCATGAGTTACCTGGTCTGGCCTGGTCTTGAGGAGGAGGCTGGACATGGCCTCCAGGTGTCCTTCAATGCCTGAATGTTCTTGTGATCCTATTAGATTGTGAGCAGCTTTGCAGAAGGGAAGAAACAAATCTCCTTGCCACCACCTCCTGTATGAATTGGTTGGTCAGCTGATCTGCTCTTCAATTGGATTCCTTGTAGAAAAGCCACACCATTGGAAAAGGCAGTGACTTGTGATCACGTACACACTGATGCCAAGGACTGAACAGGCCAGATTGTAGGCTGCTTTCTTTCTGCTGCAGTGCAGTAATGCTGATGTATATTAAAGGCACTGAGTGTGCTGCACCACCAGCACAGTGGAATAAACCCGTTAATTGCTTGAGCCTCCTGCCTTGCATCTTTTTCAAGCCCTAGATTAATGCAAGCAAAGCAAAGAGTGTTGAGTGGTTGACATTTAATGAAATGATGTTTATTGTCTGGAGGAGTGCTTTATGATCATCTAATAGGGTGACAGATGTACTAAAAAAAGCCATGATAGACTGTGTGGATAAAAACATTGTTAGATCGTAGTACTCCAAAGGCAAGACTTGTCTTACCTGTCTGTAAATCATGCAGCACACTTTCAGTTCCATGTAAGCAGCAGTGTTTTGTAGTAAACCCCAGATCCTTATTTTGATAAAGAGCATCCCTATTTTTAAATATTGATTTATTTATTTTTTTACTGTCTGAAATCAAATATACAAGAGTAGATCCATTTTGAATAATTGAGGAATGAAAGTTTTAGAGAAGAGGAACACCCGATAACTGAGTGTTACTGTCATGGAGAAGGAGTGCTGAATGTGAGATGAATTCTCTTGATGTGGGGAAATCAGTGTTGGCCTTCCTGGGATTGGATGCCGTGAAGGTGTGCTTATATTCACATCCAGTTCTGTTTGTTTTTTTCTTTTCCTGCAGCAAAGAAAACTTGTGCTGAGTCGGATTTCGCTTGTGACAACGGCCACTGCATCCCATATAGGTGGAAGTGTGATGGTGAAGAAGAATGTTCTGATGGGTCGGATGAATCAGAAGCAGCATGCAGTGAGTAGCACAGACAAGTGGTGTTTCTCAGACATGTTGTCTTGTCAAAGCATGGAGTGCTAAGAAACGGAAGGTGTTATTCTGAACACTCACAGGATGATGTTTAAACTTCAGCTTTTGTTGTAACAGAAATTAAACACACAAAAGATTCAGGTCATTTGAATCGGATGGCGTCCAAATGTTCCCGTATACCAATTTTCCAGACAATGATACAGATAGAACTATACAAGGTGTATTTCTGTCTGAAACAGGAAACATTTCTAGCACTATTGCAGTTTGCATAGTTTCAGGGCTCGTGATCAGCAGTGGTGCATTAACATTCCTGATCAGTCTTCTCACAAAAGAGAAAGCTTTTAAGAAGCAGGAGTCCAAGGGGAATCAGAAGCTATTATTTAGCACTACACCCACAAGGTGTACTGTTGCTCCCCGGCTTCCTAGTGTGTGAGGCTGCACCAGCAATCATATAAGGTCTGAATCAAGTCCTATGAAATCTGTGTGCCTGGGGTCAGGCCTTTGCAAACTGCGATGTGCAGCATTTTGCATGGGGTAGTATCTTAGGATTCTTCACTGCAGACAGCACTTCTGTCACTACAGCTGAACTTTCCAATTCCTAGGGCATTGCTCAGTGTTATTATTTCTTATTTTAGTTTTTGCCTTGGAGAACAAGTGAAGAAAAACATAACAGACAAAAGATGAGCAGTGTAAAATAACTAAAGCTGAGAGTAAATATAACAGTTGATCAGTACAGACAACACCTTTTAAAAATATATTGATAGAGTAAGTAAAAGGACATGCTTGATTTCCATAGTGCACATAATGTTTTCACTGTTTGAGGACCTCTGTCCATGCTCTGTTAGCACAGAACTGTGAAGGTCTGATGCTGAGTTGAAGGGAATCCCAAGAACACCGTAATGAAAACACTAGCTTGCTTACATCTGCAGATTTGTTCTTGGGCAGACCAAGAAACTTATACAAGCCATTCTATTGAATTTCCAGTCATGTACTTCACAAATATATTCCCATGAGTCAGAAACACTGCTGGAGGAAGTGTTTTATTGGCACATAGAGGGCTTCACAAATAACCATGCTTTTATTTTTAATCCTAGTACCTGTTCTACCTTCTCCCTCCCTAATTAAGAAAGATAAATAAGCTTATCTTTTGCATAAAACGAATGGAATATTTTTTGCAGCCATATACTGGCTTCAGAAAAACTTACTTCAGTGACTGCATTTGCATATTTATGTACTATAAGTGTTGGTCTTTCACCCTGCATCCACCTTAGCCAAAAGCTATCTTATTAATGCTCCTTCTGCTACCTGATTGTGCGGAGGGGGGCTGCAGAACTAAGCAGCTCCATTCTCTGGTGTTGCTGTCTGTAAATCTCTTGGCAGAGGGCATAGCATGGAGAGGGTACGGACCATGCAGCTCTTAGTTTCCTGGTGATTTTTCTTGATCATCTTCCATTCCTCCCATTTTTCCCCACTTACATTATCTCTCTGGGGAAATCATCTTTAAAACTTAAGTATTGTAAAGGACGCTTGACCTGAGCCTTTGATTGGTACAACATGGGGCTGCCGTCCTGAGAGGAAAGTCATTTGTTCAGTTTAGTGTGATTTTCTGCTTGAAACCTACTAAGAAACTGAAGTCTACGTTTCTGCAGTGGTTCTTCTCTTCAGGTAGTATCAGGGAAATAATGGCCCTTGAAATGTCTCCCTGCTGCTAATGGGAGCGGGACAGTGTCACCTTGACACAGGCAGAAATCTGTTCCAGTTCTGCAGTGTGCTGTGAAAGGTCAATCAGGAATTCATTGTGGAAGTGACAGTGCCCGTGTGGACTAATTCTTGACTTGGCCTTTTTTTATTTTTAGTACAAGAGTTTTGAAAACAGGTCAGAGACTGTGGCATGTAATTATGGCCTGTAACTGCAGCATTTCTATTCACAGAAGATAACATCCATATCTGTCCGTCAGGAAGGGTCTCTTGGCTTCCAGAGGCAATTTGCATGAGTGAGTGCTTTTCTCTGTTGAAACCAGAAACTTCTGATGCTCTAGCCCTCTCTGTTATGGGTAAAGTGTCCTCTTAGGACTTTGTTCTTGCGTATTTTTCACATCTGGATCAAGGTGGTCCTGAGCCACAATCCCAGTTTCCAACAACAGAAAATAAAGGTGACTTTTCATAGCAGGGCTTCCAGCACACATTGAACTGCTCTGATTCCTGCCTTCGTACCGTGTAGCTGGCTGCATTGTTGGAGTGCCTGGTTAAGGCTAGTTTTAATTTTAATTCCGTGCTTTCTAATGTGTAGCTGTCTCAGCACAATATGTTCAACTTTTGTTACAAGTTTATGTGGTAGATGCAAGATCTTCATGTCTCGAAGTTTATAGGATGCTCAATACAAGCTTATGCCTGACTTGCGGCTGGCTCTCTGGACAAGTTGATATTTCTTTCTATACCAGTTCAAAGCTTGCCTTCTAATCTTAAAAAAAAATCTGCAAGTAGAATTTTGGAACTTTACTTCTTTTATGGGATTATTCAGATTTGAGGTTCACACTTAATCAGATGAAGATCAAGTAGTTTTAATCCTATGGCTGTTGATAGCTATAGGCTTTAATTTGCATGGTAAGGCCATTCTTCCCAGATGTTTTGTATCCTTGTCAAACTATGTGTCGTCTCAGAGGCTGATCCGATCTGCTCTTAAGGAACCAGAATCAGCCCGATGATGCATAAGCACTGTCCTGGTTGTGGGATTAATTCATATATCTTTGCAGCTCTTCCTGTTGCCACTCTTCAAGGCAGCAGTGAACGATAAACCTGGCAGATTGTTAAACAAAAAACTGGAGCATGTTGCTTTATTTTTAGTGTATACCCCCAAAGTAAAAGCCCAAACTGTTTGTATGTGTAAATGCCATACCAGACAAGGAAAAAGCTGTAATTACAGACAGAAAATCTAGTGAGAGTCAGAGTGTATAGTGGGATGTTTTGTAAGACTTTTCCTAGAAGTTCTCTCCCAGCAGTCCTTGATGTTTTTTGAAATTTATTTATTTTTTCCTCCATCTGGTGAGAAGTAACTGCAGGCCACTGTGACTGTCTCACTTTCCTGTGTGGAAATGCAGCACAGCCTTTGGAGGAGAATGCACTGTGGAGTCTCCCTAAGGAAGAGTTGGGATGGGAAATGGAGATTTCTCACCTCTGGCAAGATCAAACTACTTTATAAAATCAATTGCTTGCGGACAGGTCACATAATTACCAGCATCTCTGCCAGGTTCCAGAGCTTTTCCTCAATTAATGTAACACTGGGACATTGACTATAGTCCATTTGAGATATGGAGGTTCAGAGCATTGATAATGCTGAATGTTGCACTTGAGGAGTATTTCCAGCTTGGAAAGAGATCCACAGCACCTAGCCATATGCTAAATGGCTTTTTATTTTCTGAATGCTTTTGTAGCTATTTTGTAAATACCTTGTGGGCTCTGATTGGTTGTTAGGGATTCTACGTCCCTGTCTCTAGTGCTGAGTTAAAGATAAAAGGTTGTTGTAAAGAAACAAAAAAATCCCTACTTAGTTTGCTGCTGCTTCCCAGATCCCTGAAGCTGCTCAGCTTTGTACCTGGAGATATCCTCTCTCAAGATGTTACCCTTCCACAGGTTTTCAGGACAGTGTGACCTGTTTTGTGTCCATAGATAAGATGGCATTACAGCTTGCCTGATTTTGTTCAACCTGTGGTGTCCAGGTTTTTTTCCTGCTATCCATGAAGTGCATTTTCTTCAAGCCACTGAATTTGGCAGGGAGCAGTGGCAGTAAGTGGCTATGGAGTTCCCAACTGATGGAACCTGTAGGGCTTCTCACTATTCTATCTGACATGAGCTGAATTTAGAGAAGATGGTTGTTCAGGCTTCTGGTTTGAAAATGAGTTATTATGAAGAAGAAGCTGCTTATACTTCTTTTCTTTGAGCTAGATCCTTGATCTAAAGATACTCTTACATCCACAGGTTTGTCCAAGAAAATTATTCATGTAGCAGGCAAATAGCACTGCTAAAGCTCAGCGTTCTGCCATCTGTCAGTTCTTCAGTGCTATTATTTGGCAGCTGAGTTTATTTGGTCTCATTTATTTTATATTAAAGTTTCCAAAATAAGCGTATCCCTCTTCTGTAAGCAGATCTATTCAGGCAGATATTGTGGGCTGGAGCTGTTCTCTCTGAAGTAATCATCCAATATAATGATGGAGGAAGGGGATTGTTTTATTTTGGCTTAGTTTGTTTTTTGCATGGAAGTGGAATGAGCCCCTAAATCAGGGGAAGCAAAGCCACACAAAAATTAATGCTATCCACAGAGGGCAGGAAGGACAGAATGCACAATTTAAGAAGTTGGGTTGAATGAGGCTGGGGGAGGGAGGAGGAGGAGGAATGTAATGTTGAAGAGAAGAAAGTTATTTTGAGATACATACTTAATAAATGAGAAGAAATGGGATGGTGAGTGAGGTGGAACAAAGAAACGCTGTTTAGCTGTGCTGCATTGCAGTGCTGATGGAGAAGGGGAAGAGTTAATGCTCCAGCATGTCACACTCCAGCCTCATCTTCCTTGACAAAGCCTTTTTAGGTTCAGGAGGTCTCTGTTCAGGAAAGGTTGGCTGCATGTATGTAAAGCAAATGAACCACTTAGGCCTTGCAGGATGCCTGCTGGGAGGGCAGCCAGGGGCAATGCAGGCTTATCCTCTGTCTGACATGAGCCAGTGCTGCTGCTCTCTGCCTATGGGTGAGGCAAAACCTGCAGTGGGTGCAAAACTGCCATCATTGGAAAATGTTCTGAAACAATAATGGGTTTCATCTCTGTTGTGCCAGCTTGTATGCAATGAGCTTCCCACAAATCGTGAAAAAGGAGAACAGAATGTCGAGAAACAGTGGGAGCAGAGTTAATACTTCTGTCAGCCGGACACCCCTGATTCCCATGTACCTCACCAGAATCAGTTTTGAGATACAGAAAATGTTTTTGACCTCAGAGTCAGCTCGTTCAGCTGAGGATCTTACAATTGTTTGCTACTAGGTTATATAGCAACATGCCTGTGCAGGATCTCTGGTAAGGCCCCACAAACCATCCAGCTGAGGAGCCCCAGACCTCTTTTTCATTGTTCTCACTAAAAGCAGCTCACTGCTACTCTGTGCCCATCCTGCGGTGGTGGCATGTGCTACACAGGCTTTGCTTAAACATGAGAGATTCCTTGCTATGTCACCATCCAGCTTCTGGAAGCTGAAGAAGGGGGAATGGTAGTTATTCTTCTTACTGAACTAGGAGACCTCTATCAAAATGGATGTTAGCCACCCAGTGCTGTTCCAACATAGGTACAGAATCGTGTGGCTTTTTTACAGGAAAGAAATTTTAAATTTTTCTCTGAATTTGATTATTTAATGAAAAGTAAAAATCTCTGGAGAAAAATAAAAACAAATGCTAGCAAACAGTAGCAGCACTGATGGGAACATAAATTAAAGGGATAGAGCAAGTAAAGATCTGAGCTGGCAAACTCTTGCCTAAGGACATCGTATATGTAATGAGATCAAGGAATGCAGGCAGCAGAAACTCACCATTTCTTATTTCTTTATCAGATATGTGACATTCTCCTAGTTAAGAGCAGAAGTTATTATACGGAATGGTGCAGGAGGATGTTACGAGAGAGAAAAAGGGAGGTCTGAATTCATGTTGCATGTAATAAGGAATGGTTTAATAGGCAGGTTTAATAAGCAGCAGTCCTAGAAATAGATATATATATTCTTAATGGAAGTGGAATATAAAATGAAATCCATGAATGTTGGTTTGAAATGCAGTATCACTTCATGCAGTCCTTCTTATTTTGAAGTGCATGTCGATCAGGGAGATGTATCCACACTTGACAGTTATATTTTTAATGGGCATTTTCCACAATCCTGGGCACTTTATGTGCTGCTCCTGTGTATGCTGATCTGTAATACTGGTCAGCATGTAATGGTCCTCGTTTGCTATTAAGTTGCACAAAAGCATAATTCTGCAATTGTTGGTATTGCTGACAGTATTGCTCACCCCCAAATGCACAACCCTCTCCTAGCTTCCCATTCACCCCAAAGGAAATTATTTCCACATTATTCATCTTTGATCTATGTCTCGTGCATGTCTGACTGAGTTTGGTTACATTACTGTGCTTTTCTGGAAAGCGACTTAATAGACTGTTCCTGCCCTTGGAGAATTCATTTATCTTGAAGAAGAGTGGACTGTCTCACTCAGGCTATCATGTACCCTGGGCCACTGAACTTCAAATGGGGGGAGGGGGGAAAGAAAGCGAAAAAAGCCACCACAAACAAACTAGGTCAAATCATCCAGGCACAGCCAGATACCATGTTTTAGAACCTGGGGCAGAAACAGAAAGGATTTTCACCCCCCCCACCCCCCCCCCCCCCAAACATCAAGAGCATATCTTCTTGTTTATATTGTGCTATGATGGTGGGGAATTGTATGTGCAATAGAATAAATAAAGACTGTTCTGTTGGAGGAATTTGTTACAGGCTCAATCAAGGCATTGAGTGAGATAAGGTTAGTGTCAGATGTACAAGTGTTCATTTCTACAGCACTCCCGTTGCACTAACTGGCTATTGCCAGCCAAAATCCAGCTTCCGTGCTCTGGTTACTGGGCCCCCACAAGTGTGGTGGGCCCTTGGGAGCATTACAGCAGCTGAGGTTTCCATGCATCTGTAAACAAATATAGCATAAGGTGCAGAAGGTGGGAATGCTTCTGGAGCTGCAGGACCCTCCTGGTGGCAGGACATAGAAAAGACAGTCTGGTTTTCCAGAGGCTCAGACTGAGTTTGTGGAACTAATGGCAAAAACTTTGATTTGTCAAAGTGAAGAAATCAATGGGGACAGAATAAAATAAAATCGCCCCATATCATCTTTCCATGAAGTCACAGGATAATTTAAGACAGAAGGAATCTCTGAGGCTCATCTAGTCCAGGCCCCTGCTGCAAACTGGTCACTGTTCTTGCATTTGGCCACCTATGTTAATGAAAAAAAATCCTTGGATGTCACCTGCATTTTCTCTGTTGCAGCATGCATCACCATGCACATCTGAGAAAAATCTGTCTTTGTTTCTGTAGTCCATTCCTATTTCAGCATTGAAGGCAGCAATAGAATCTTCCTTTCGCCTCCTCTTCTGATGGCTGAACAGAGTTCTCTCAGCCTCTTCTTGTGTGCAGTCTATTGTTGTTTTGCCAGGAAATTGGAAATAGCACAATTCTGTAAATGGAATCGATTTTTTTCATCATTCACTAACCTCTGTCAAAGCCTCATCACACCCAAAATGTAATATAAAAAATATCTTACGTCTTTTGTATGCTGGTTACCTTCCAGGTCTACTTATGAAGGGTTTCAGACTCTTCATTCTGTTCAATGAATATATTAGCAATACTCTGGAGATGGATGAGACTTGTCAAGGCCGGTTAGAAGACCAGTAGTTCCCTACAGATTGTATCTTCTGGTATAGTAATGATTTTTAGAAGTCTTTTTTTATCCTAAGTATGTGTAACTCTTCAAATGCTCATAAACAATTTCTACTTCACTCATCTCAGCCAATGTATACTTTCTTCACGAGTGTCCCTGGTTCCTTTATCACTGTAGCTCATCTGAATGAGTTCAAGTGGGTTCTTGTTGAGCAACTCCAAACTGACCTCAATATCCCAAAGGACACAAAATGGTAGGTACTAACACAAGAAATCTTCGACAAGATGAGAAACCTAATCTAGCTTTTCTTGCATCCTGTCCCTTTTATTGAAGCATGAAATTATCCTTTTACATCAAAGCAAATTCAGCAAACTCAAAGCCTAGCTGTTTATCCTTAGCAGCAGGAAAACTTTATCTGTGGCTGTTGGGCAGTGAATTACATCTCCTTTTTGATGATTTCCATGGCTTTGGTGATCTCAGCTTTTTACGTACCTAGAGATGTAAATTAATTTAGTGTATGCAGTGATTGTGCTTCAATTCTACCAGTGCTAAGAACTTTGAAGTAATACCCTTTAAGGAAAACCTATTTTTCCTTCAATGGAAGGTAGTTAGAGCTTGAGTTTCAAAAGTGACCTTTTCAGAGGTTCTAGGCCAGTAGGAAAACCAATAGAAGTTATCTGTTGGATCTTTTCAGATGTTTTTGCTGCTCTTTTATTAAGCAATGTAATCTTGCAAGAAAGTCATTTTGCAGGATTTGGCATTTGCAGTGTCCATATGCCTCAGGTCATAGAATCATAGAATGGCTTGGGTTGGAAGGGACCCCAAGGATCATCAAGCTCCAATCCCCCTGCCACGTGCAGGGTGACCAACCTCCATATCTAGTACTAGACCAGGCTGCCCAGGACCCCATCCAACCTGTCCTTGAACACCTGCAGGAATGCTCCAGGTCAGCTCTGAGCTTTCATTAGTTGACTGTTGCAAATATTTAAATGTTGGCATTCAGATATTTTTCCTATTGGTCTAATGTGTTCATGCAGTTTGTAAACAGGAACAGTCATAAAAGGGCTTGCTGCTGCCTTTTATGGCTGCTATTAATCTTGCAGTTACTTCAGTGAGAGAGAAGCAGCAGGAAAGCGAAGGTTGAGCATATGAAGGCCTTGTGTGTGTAGTTATTTGGAAGCCCATCAATACTGAACTAGTAAAAACTGAAGAGGCTTTCAAAAATACTCAAGCAGCTTCTCACAGCCTAATGATTTTCCTTTTTTTCATTCTCTTCCTGCTTGTGTTCTGAAATTCAGATTAGAACCACAATTACTGTGGCTGATGTGAAAAGAAAATAATTTCTGGGAATCAAACGCAAGTCATAATTTGAAAACTGAAATATGTTGCCAACTAAATGAGGCAGCATTGCACTGTATCTGTGCAGAAAGCAAATCTCTTGCCCTTTCTTGAATGGATGAATTACAGTGTGAGGAAAATATTTTAAGAAGTGAAAATGAAATGGCACTGTTCAACATTTTCCACATTTAAATATTTTGTATTTTAATGGGTTTCTTGTAGGTTGAAGCCGTGATTCCTAATTGCACCTTTTACTTAATAGATCCTTTTCCTGTGTTTGTCCCCTTGCACAGTTGTGGGATCATGTTTCCATTCAGGACAAGCTCCCACTGAACTCGTTTGCAGTTTTAACGAGGGTCTCGTGATACTCGGTCCTGCTTCCTTGAGGATTAGGATCATGATTAAGACTGGTTTAATATGCAACCTCTGCATGCTTTGGTAGATAATTTATGTCACTTAAGCCTTGCCCTGGAGATTTTCAGTTCTCTGAAATGCTTTCAGTCGTGCTGTGCCCAGAGCGAGGCACCTCGCTGGCAGCACTGTCTGCACTGTGAGGCTCACGTACATCTTCGCCCTGCACATCTGTGGGGTGCAGCAGGCCTCCACAGCTGCCATGGGTCTCAGCCAGCTCTTTGCTTTAGTAATAGCTTCTGGCCTCTAGTAAGCTAGGGCCTCTAGTGAGGACACTGTGCAGTAGCTGGATTCTGAGTGACATTTCAACTCACCCCATCTTGTATTTTAACATAGTAAGCCATGTTAAGAACCTTTTGTATTAGAATGCAAGAGGCCTTAGCTCAGTAGTTTTGTTAGGCCACACATGCGTATACGTTCCTATGTCAGTGCACTAATGCCAGTTAATGAACCCTATTTCCAGCTTATACTGCCAGACTAAGCATCTTACTGTGTCACTGGAGTTCTCTAAGTGTACTATGCTATAGGACTTGAGTTACTGTGTGAAGGCTGTGAATTGTTTTGTGACAGAGGTAGTAAATAGTCATTTTTGACGTGAACGTAACCATGCTTCTCCTTGTGAGGCAAGAAGCATGTCTGCATGTTGGTCAGCCAGCGTTCTTTCCTAGTTGTACTAAAATCAAGTGAAATTATACGTATCTGTAGGAGTGCACATACACAAAATGATGATATGTAATTCGAGCATTTCAGCAGGTATGTTGGCTGTGTATAGAATGTGAACAAGAAATAGCAATTATCATACTAAATTCTGCTAGAATTTATGTTTTTGTTTCAATTCCTGCCTCTAGGCATGTTGTCAGAGTCAGACTTGGAGCTGAGCTGTGTGAACTAGCAGGGCTATGTGTAATGAAGGGAAGGTACGGATGGCAGGGGAGCACCTTTTGTTCTCAGCCACAGGTCTACACACCACTGTTTTTGTGCAACAGTCGGAGCAAATTCAATTGAAATACCATCTAAGCTGTCTGTTCTGTCGTCTGAAAAGGGAAACAGGTGAGGGTTTCTTTGTATATATATAAAAGATGAAATGTTCCTTTCTGAGAGATACGATTTTAATAGCAGCAGAGCCTTTTCAGAATTGCTTTTTATTTGCGCATGTAAATGTATTTTAGAGGATATCTTAAAAATTGGTAAGTATATGGTTGTCTGCTGAATGCTTTTTTTACTCTGAGCTCTTCATGCTTTTTTGGCCCCTTTGAGCAGGAATTCGTATGTTGATACCTTCACCAGCTCATAGGAGTTTTCACCTTAATATGGGAAAGCAGCATTTTCCAAGCACAAGCTTGGATCCCAGTCTTAGTGAAGGAGCTGCCTCTTTGTGGCAGTGCAGATGTTAGCATAGTGCTGCAGGATGGCTTCCTTTCAGCTACTGTGCATGCTGAAGATAGCATAACATGGAGTGTGACATAAGATGCCTTCAGAGTGTGAATTTTTACAAATTCCTGGATGATATTTTCATACTCTGTGCTCTAACAGAACAGAAAGGCCATGTAATAACAGCGGACACAAGGTGCAATGTCAACGTTGCAGCATACCTGGGGAAGCTTTTCATTTGGAAGTAGATAAGGTGCAGATTTTCTGGTAGCAGGAAAAAAATGTTTTGCAATGGATTCTTGCAGTTTGCTGGAGACTTGTGCAGTTTTTCTTTCTATAATTTTTATCACTCATCTTGGCAGGTTTCATTATGTTTGCTCATCTGGGGACCTTTTGTGGCTGTAGGTTCCCTATTGATAAGAAGCACTTTTGCAGCCATAATCTCTTTTACGATGGATGTGGTCTCAGTGCTGCTTGGCTCCTTTATCCTTCGTATAATTTAGTCCCCCTAGTGTTCTGTGGGGCTTTTCCCTCCCTGTTTTGATTAGAATTGGAGTAATCTCTGTCAACCAGAGAAAGAAAATGAGCCTGGGCAGAGGCATAATGAAAGAGCAGCTGCTGATGCAGAGGCTCAGGGAGCCCTGCGGGTTTATGCTGGACTCTCAGCCACAGTTGAGAGACTTCTGAAGAGCCTGTGTTTTCATCACCATTTGTAACCAGCGGCTCTCGATGGAGCCCAGCATGCAGTCTGAGAGCATTCCTTCCTCCTCACACTCCAGGTACAAAATTGTTTCAGGATTAGCCTGAGATAGAAAGGGAAGCACCCAGTGTGCCCACGTGCACTTTGCACATAAGTTCTCCTGTCTCATGAGTACTCTGGAGTGTCTGGAGAAGGACTGCTGCCTCCTCTGCACCACAGCCTCTGCAGTACTGGTTCAAACATGGCCAACCTAGGCTGGCATCAACTGCAGAGCACCTACACTGCTGAGAAAGTGAAGTTTGAGGAAGGAGTGGTGGCTGTTCAGTAGCCTGATGCGTGAGATAACTCCAGCTGGGGCTTCCTCCTGATGTCTCTGACTTCTTTTACCCTGTGTTTAATGATGCTTCAGCTTTTCAGAGCAGGAACTGAAAAGAAGCTCTGTCAGATACCTTTGAGTGCAACTAATGATGTTTCACTTTTACGAGTATTTGATCACTGGCTTTTCTGGAAACTGCATACTAATCAGACAAGTTGCTTCAGCTGGAGATGATTAGTAGGAAATCAAGATTAAATACTCTAGGTAACATTTTCTAATCTTCTAGATTTATCAGCGTACACCAAGATTTCATACAGGTTATGTAAAAATACTGAACTCATAATAATAGACTTAATTAAATTAATTTGTGAGGAAAGATTAAAGCGAGCCTTGGGAGAAGCAATTCAAATCTTTCAGCCAACCAGATGGAGCATTTTCTTTTCTCACAAAGGAGAACCACGTCCAAGTTTCTAGTAGGGCTTTTGATTGTTTTAATCAATGATTTCTTCCCAGAGAACACAGTGTGGTCGTTGGTTGAGATTTTTGGTGTGCTGTGTTGGTTGGTTTTTCTTTTTTTGCATAATTAAAGTTTCATTTTGTTTCTGTAATTACCTACCTGCTTATCTGATGGGAAACTCACCGAAACAATTCCTGATCTATTATTTGCAACCTAGACAGCGAACTAAAATGCCTTGAAGGGATTAAAGAAATATTGTCAGCTTTAAAGTCACATTTTAAATTCTTTGAGCCCCTTCTGAATTGGAATTGTCTGATACCACCCAAACACTTTGCAAACAGTGATTATTTCAGCACCAAGATGTGTGTGAGATACTTTAGAAAGCAAATTAAACATAGGTCCATTAACAGCGCTCAGCATTTCCCTTGTAATTAAGTAATTGCATTTGCAGCTGAGTTACTGAAGCCAGTGGGGCTCTGCCTAGACCCCCACAGCTGCTTTCTAGCAGAGCTTACACTGTGCTGGAGTTATGTGTGTGTTTTAGAATGAATTTATATTAGAGCAGAAACAAGCGAGAGGGTTAACAAAACTCAGAGCAGAAGAAGTAGAACATTGATGACAGACTGCATTCTATAGTGAAAGGGTCTTCATCTGAGGCCAGGAATAGCTTGATTGTTACACTTATAAATACACATAGATTAATGATTCTGTTACCAAGATTATTATAGAATTGGCAAAAGAAGCCTTTGAGAAGATGCTTAATCAAGAGATAGAAGAGGACACCAGTGCAGAGAGCAGAACAAGCAGCAGCAGAGGTAGAGGGGTGGTGGGAGAAATGTGAGTGTGTGCTGGTGGCAGAGCACAGCTGTTCAAAGCTGCTCATGTTGGTGCCACTGCATCTTTCAAGGTGGTTGCATTAAGTCTGTTGGTTATATTGTTCTTTGATAGACACCAGTTAATAGCAGGGCTATGAATTGTGGTTGAATTTTACCAGGGGATTAAAATCTCTTAACTTTGATATTCTTCCTGGTGTAATTTCTTGGCAGGCTTTTTATTAACTCAGCAAGATTTGACAACATGGAAACACTTAAAATTTAACGTTCTTTCACAGTCCCTTACTTAGATTTTCTTCATATCTCTTCAGTGAGGTGTCTTGTTAATTTACCTCTTTCTAAGAAGTGGTAAGGAGTGAAGTCCAGACTTTTGGAAGAGCCTGAGCCAATACTTTTGGAAAGGATAACCACCTTTTGAATCTACCTTTTCCAGATGCTAAGCAGTTTCTTCTAAACTGACCATCCTAAATTATTGGTTTCTGGGAAGCAATTTCTCTTGCAGACTTTATTTCTGTAGTGCTGGTGGGAAGGGTGGCATCTGGCCATGGCCATGCTTTAATATTGCATGCACATGCATCAGTATTTTAGTGAGGGCACAGCCTCTGCCAAGGGTTGAGCTCAAGCAACTTCTTCAAACCCATCAGTGTGAGAGAAGGAAAGAAAAAAAATGTTTGGAATCTGTGCAGCCTTCAGTCACAGCTGATCCTTTCCATATGTGCTCTCAGATTTTGCATCTAATCCGTGTTGTTGATGGACTTTGTTGTCCTGAAATGTAAAGGTCACCACTGCTACTTCCAGTTGCTGTTGGTCTGGGAGTGGGTATTTGGGCTGTCTGCATGTTGTGGTCCCAGTCCTGGTTGCAGTCCTTTGGCCAGCGCCTGTCAAACTGTTCCTTGTTAATTTTCCTGAGCTGGTAATCTTGTTTGTGGCATTTTCAAGAGAAATGTTTGGGCAATATTATGTCAGCATTGTGAGCAAAATTTTGATTGTTCTTTTTGCTTCCTTTCGTTATGCTGATGTAAACAATAAACCTTTTGAAATGCATAATTATCCCTACAAAGGATACTTGCAATGATAAGTGGAATAAATAGCAGATCTAGACTGTTCTGCTGGTCTCAGTACTGGCAGTCTGAGGTCTGTACTCGGATCTGAGTCCTGATGTGCAGGATTTCATTTAATCTAATAGTGACCACTCTGTTCTGTTATTGCATACCAACCTGTTACACACATGCCTGAGTTCTGCATGACCATTTTCTTCCACTGGCTAGTGAGCAAGGAGGTTCCAAGTATGAGACTTTCTTTTCTTTGCAAGATGGGAGCCTGTTACATTCTCATTGCATGGTGTAATTGTCTTTGTTTTTAAAGTCTGGCTTCAGGAGACAGCACTTAGACAGCACTTAGTAACATAAATCAAAGAATTTTTCTCTTTACAAATATTATAAGAAGTGATGAGCTGTTGTTTGTGGTGATTTCTAAATACCAGGGAGATGACTATTATGAAAATGTTTCAAAGGGAAATAGCTTGGAGATATAGGTTATGTTTAGAAAAGGCCAATTTAAACTAAATAATCTTTAAAAAAAATCCCAGTTATACATAATGAATGGAGTAGAGATCTCTAAAATTGTGTGCAGTAATTGAAATTTTAGAAAACTGAATTAACATGCCTGTGAATTTCAGATTTGTGAGATAAGTTCTTTCTTCTTCGTAGCCTAGGAACAATTCTGCATGTTCTTCCCCTTCGCTTGGATGTTTCATTTCTCTCCCGTGTTCCTGGCTTGGAAGAAGTGTTTTCCTCCAAAAAGTGTAAAACAGCTTCCAGTGGAAGCTGTTGTGTAACATATGTCCCAGAAGGAGTGAATACATCCCTGCCTGCTCATCAAATATTTTGAGAACTAGGGCTGATGTTTCAGGCTTTCAAGACACATTTTCTCTCCTGCTGAGCCATAGAAAAGAATTTGATAGCTCAGCCCCGCACATTTGCAGGCTTTCTCCTTACTGTACTTATTTATCCACTTTCCCACAGATCCTTACGTGTCAAAATAGACTCTATGGAGACACTGGAGAGGTCTGAGAGAGGGAGAAAGAGGGAGAAGGGGAGCATGCAGCTCTCGTGTAGCCATGTGATGTATGCTTTCTGGTTACCATGGATGACGTGCCAACACACACGAAGAAAAGATCCACAAATCTGTCTCTTGAAAATCTGGAGCTCCTGCATGGGGCATCGTTTTTATGTGCCATTGGATAAAACCATTATGACCCGGACAGTAATGATGAGGTTGGGCAAAGCAAGCTGGGTTGTTTTGTTGATTTAATGTCACCAAGAGTGCATTATATCTACATCTTGAATATTCTCACAAAATTTACTTGCAATATTTCTGTATATTTTGGTTCATAAAGTATAGATAGTGTTTCAAAAAAGTGCTGAATCTGGATGCTGTGGTGATGCATAGGCTCTTCTTTTGTGTGCTCTCCCAGTGTTACCTTCATTGACGTAACTGATGCCAGGAGGCTGATGTAATCCAGCAGTGTGTTGGAACATTGGTAGGAGCACACTTCTGTAGGGTTGTTGGTGTTATTTCGAGCAGTCACAAATAGGTGTTTCATTTTGCTGCTCACATGGCTGCTGCTTTTTTCCCAGCAAAATGAAGAATTCTGCCCATTCTCAGACATTTCCAACAATTCCAGTTGCATTTTGGGGTGCGTGTAAGGAATTGTTTCCTGTACATTTTGAAGGATGCACTGATTCAGCTCAGCCTGGGATCATCAGAAGAGCATGTTGCTGCAGGCTTAGGCTGTAATTGTGATACAGATGAGAATATCTGCCAGGCTGTCCCTTTCCTCTTGTAAAAGCTGATTAGCAGACTGGCATCTGTTTTCTTTGGGGATGTGGCACAGATGCCCATACTGTGGAGGAGCTGACTCACTGCGGTGCAGCTGACCTTTCTTCAAGGCATAGGATGATTAATGGCAAGTGCTTGCCAGTCATCCCATGCCCCTGGTGGTACCAGGCAGGGATGATAGCTTCTTGTTTCTCTGGTTGTTAGTGTGATGCCGAGCAGGTGCTTCGGGTCTTCCAGCAGAGCTCTTGGACTGTTAAAATCTCTCCCCTTGAGATCCATTTGTCTTCTTTCCTGCAGGTGGAAAAACCTCTATAAAGACAACTGTGTCTTGTTGTTAGAGAAGGTTTTGGAAAGGTTAGGAATGGCGAGTGCAGCAAGCTGTTTAAAGTTCTGACATCAGGCTGCCTCGAGTCGTAGGTGACTGGAAAGGAAATTATACCTGACCTGCATAGGAAATGAGGTGTACTGTCAACTTAAAAGTCATAAAAATTGCTTGGTTTAGACCAAATGCAACCTGCATACAGATGACAGAGCCTTGTCACAGAGATCCATTCTATCACTTTCAAATACTACAAGTTAGAAAGAGAGTCTTGCTGTTAAGACCCAGCATGTTATACTGCATTTCTATGAACTTCTGCCCCTTTGCTAGGTGGGTCAGGTTCTTGCAAATAAAGATAATTCAGTCTCACTGGGTTAGCAAATAGCTCAGGCATGATAACACGTGTTAAACTGAACTTTAATACTTGTTAAATTAAACTCTGGTGACTCAGGTGACTGAGAGCTGGTAAAAGACAAAGGCAGTTGCTGTAAAGCAGAATGGCTATTGAACATTAGGGACGTGAGCAATCCTACAAGGGTCACATAATTGCAGAGTTGGAAAATGTCTTATTAGGGGGTATCTGATTATTTTGAAGAGAGAGTTGAGAAATGTCTTTATTGATACACACCTATCTGCTTGAAGGAGAGGTTTCATCACACAGTTGTTTCCTTAGGCTATCAAGAAACAGCATAGTTTGATCCTGTGAACAAAAGCTGAAACTAGGTAAAGATAAGGGCTAGAACAAGAGATAAGATACTGCTCTTAACAACAGTAATAAATAAACCAGTGCACTCACTTGTCCAGAAATCTTTAGCAATTGAAATCTGTAAATCAGAATTATACCTGTCTTTAAGAAATGCTGTACCTGAAATGGGGTGTATGTGTAGAAATGCTATGCTTTTGCTGTGCCAGCATTTGGCTGATTTTAACGGTCTGAGCTTTCAGATGTGGGAATTTGTCTCAGCTGGTGCAGAATTCGGTGAAGCTGCATGGCTTTACATGAAAACGTTTGGCCCAAATGCTGCAGGCTGAGCTCTGCCACCAGCAGTCAGTCCATCTGGGAATTACTCATGCAATCCAGATCACTGCAAAGGAATTTTCAGGGCAAAAATAGCCTCGTTCATTTAAGGGAAAACAGTTCATGGGTGAGGGAGAGCTGCTCTCCTTTTTTTTTTTTCTTTTTTTTTTTTTTTCTTTTTCCCCCAATCTCACCATTCATTGATCTGCGGAGGCAGTCAAAAAGTGCTGTGACAGGACCTGCAGACAGCCAGAGCTCATATAGGATGCTGCTTTGATATTGTTTCCTTGTAGCTAGCATCTAAAACTGTCCAGAACAACTGTATGAGATTAGCTTTAATTAATCTAAAATCTGGTGTCAGTTTCTCCCTCCCTGCCGCATGCTGCAGCCCTGCTGCTTGCAGAGCACTCGCTCCCTGCCGGCCCAGCACTGTACTCTGAATATTGCAGACAAGCAGGGCTGGTGTCCTTTATCAATGCCATTATGGGTATTAGTAAAGCCTTTTTCTGTTCTGTGAGCCTTGGAAGAATAAAAAAACAAGAAAAACTCCAAGAGGGAGTTTAAATTTCGGGTGGTCCTACGTGTTGAGCACAGAATTGGACCTTAAGTAATCCTTATGGGCCCCTTCCAACTCAGGATATTCAGTGTCACGTGGATGAAAGACAGAACTGGTGAGATTTTGCACAGTGCGTTATCTTGCTGCCTGCTAGGCAGGTTGATGGCAGAGTTCTCGTGAACTTAATTATTCTTCATCAAGCAGGAGTTATCTAATACATAATGATACTTCTGTGCATCTCTGATCTGCAAGAAATAGCCTCTGAGATAGGAAGGCACTGTGCTGCAGATAGGAGGGCGTTTCCTTCTGCTCATGGGCTTTGCAGCTGGGCCCAGCTTCAAGCAGGTGCTCTGCCTTCAGGATTGGGGCTGCTGCAAAGGTAGCAAACTCAGGGCAGATCCCTTGTCTGAACAAACCGACTCGTTTCCTTCTGATCAAAAGTTCTTAGTGAGAGGTGCAGCTTGGATTCTTTAAAGCTTCTTATGATAGGCTATATTTAGAAATGGGAAGAATATATTATTAATTATAAAGATGCTGTAATGCTGTGAGGATGTTTAATCCATGCCCTTAATGAATGAAAGACTTACTGTACTGAAGGAAGGTTATGCAATTAACAGCATGTTCATTAGGAATTCATCAGATACCAAACTATCCTTATCTTTAGGACAATAGTAGAATATCGGATGACTTCCTTGTTATTTCTTAAGTGATAAGAACAGGAGGCAAGAACTTCCACAGGAAGGTGAACATAATACAGTTTGCAATACACAGTGTTACATACAGGGTTACATCTCAGTTTACAGGCTTATTGCTCTCTGGCTGTGCTGGTGTCAGTCAGTGGGGTGTGCTGGGAAGAACTGGACGTGGCAGTTGGTGCCACATAGCTCTTGTTGCTGAATGGGTGCAAGCAGTGCACAGCCACTTAGGTTCATCCCAGCACATCTGGGGATGCTCCCTGTGGTCTCTGTAGTACTTTCAAATCCATACTGGCCCTGTAAAATGGATAAAATGGAGCCACTTTGCAGAGGCGTTTTATCTCACTTTTGTGATTTTTAGGCATACCTTCAGACCTTTCGGTACGATTTTTTTCTCCTGTCTTCAGTTTACGACTGACATCTAGTAGCTGGTTTTTGTTGTTTGATACAGACTGATGGACTATTTTTTATGCTGTGCCTAATTTAGAATTGAGGATTAATTTGGCTCAGAAGTGAAGCAGGCAAGAGCTTCACTGTGCCTGAATGTGTCTGAAAGGAGCCTTCTTCTGGAATTTCCTTCTGGATTTGTTGTAATAGGATTGAAACTCTTTATTTGTATATTATGGGAATTCTAGAAATGAGTGTATGGAAAGATAAATAAATTAGCAGCTCTCATTGGCTGCTCAGCCTTTAGCCTGTTGGGCTTCTTAGCTCCTGGTGCTGTGTTCAGCCACTTTGCTAAGGACTGGGGTGGTGACCAAGGGGACATGGCTGGTGGACTTACTGCTATGCTTTTTAGAAACTGACTTCCAACAGGTCAGGGTCACAGTGCTACAGAGTGCAGCAAGGATACAAAACTCCGTATCAATAAACTCCGTATCAAAAATGGTCACGTAGCATTTTATTTGGTTTAAAAAAAAAGTAAATACAGCTCCCATATACACCCAAAGCCTACAAATAAAGAAAGAAGCTTTACTGTATTGCTACAGATTGAGAGAATATAGTTCCTACTTGTGTTTCTGTAGAGAACAGCCCTTTTCACAGTCCTTGCTAATTCAGGTCATGAGGGATAGGCTTCATAAATCAGAGCTTCAGAGTTGGGTCTGTTGTGCTCATGGGATGCCTGGATAATGGGGATTAGGCTGTGCTGCTTACACGCAGAGCTGACACCGCCAGGCTGGTACCTGAATAGATGACAGAAGACTTCTAATAAGTCACATGTTGGCGGAGGAAGGCTTAGGCAGTTTTTCCCAGCTGCACACCTCTGCTCCTCAAGGCCATCGTGGGCCCAGAGAGCTGCATTCAGCAGCTCAATGCATCAATTTGTCAGCTGTGGGGCTGCGTGAGAAAGTTTGAAAGTTGTTCAAGAATCTATTTGCTCACAAGGCTTTGGAATCACTGAACTAAGGCACCGGGCAGGTTTGCCTCTAAAAAATGGCATTTCTCAGGGTTAATTAGCCGACTTCCATTCTTGGCTAGCTTGTGCTGCCTTAACCTCCTGACTCTCATTTCTTCCTTGACACTCTTCTTTCTTCCCTTAGCATGTCTGTTTGAACTTCACTGATTCCCAGCTACGTTGCTACCAGTCTGTGTGCTGGGTCAGCTGTTACCTTTGAGTATTTTATTCTCCTAAGAGCTTCCTGGATCAGAATTGCCTTGACAGCATCATGCATCACTAATTATGGGGGAACACAGTGGACGGTGATAAATTTTGAAGGCTTCTTGTAGCCAGGCTCAGGTTTATCTCGTAGGTATGCTTGGATAGATTAGAAAACAAATCACAAGTGTGCCAGGATAGCTGAGAGCTTTGGTAAGTAAACCCTTCGTGACCCGTGCAGATGACTGAAGTCCCAGGGCATGAAACTTGATGATTTGTTACTATAAAACCTGATGCCATCTGTCTTTTCAGCTCACCATAGATCGTCTGCACAAAGGCATGGTACGTGCTATCTGTTCTAGACATCCTAAACCTTTGGTCCATTTAGGTTATTCTGTTCTATTTTAGTTGTACCAGAGGAGGTTCAGGTTAGATGTAAGGAAGAACTTTTTCTCTCAGAGTGGTCAGGCACTGGAATGGCTGCCCAGGGAGGTGGTGCACTTGCTGTCCCTGGCAGCGTTCAAGAGGTGTCTGGATGAGGAGCTATGAGATATGGTTTAGTGCTTGTGGAGCAATGGTGATGGGAGGATGGTTGGACTGGATGATCTTGCAGGTCGTTTCCAACCTTGCAATTCTGTTATTCTAAGGAATTGCACGATCATTTCGTTGCCGGCTCCTAATTGAAGTTTGGTGTTTGTTTTTTTTTACAAGCACATGAGAATGAGCTTAGTAAGATCTGTGCTATGCAGTGCGGTGGATTTAATCTCCGTAAGTCCTTTTCCATTCATCCAGGAACTTCTGAGCATAAGTCACCATCATATAAATCTTACCTTACCATGTAACTTTTTATTAGATTTATCAACTGTTACGGCTATTTAAGATTCCTTGGCTTTTGAAGTTATGTTTTTGTAGTAGCCTCTCCTAATTTGTCTTCTGAGTTCCTTATAGCAGTTTATGTTTGAAGTCTGAAGGTAATGGCCTTAAGTTAATTTTATCTGTCTTTGTAGAAAGAATAGGTTTTCACTATTACTTAGTCTTTGTGTGCTCACACAAAAGGTTATTGCATGTATTCCAAAATGTGGACTTGGGTGGCAAGCAGCTCAAGTTCCTCAGTCCTGGGAAGTGGTGTTGCAGCTTGCCCTAATTCTGACCTGCAGCCATCCTGTGCTAACGGGTGGCTGTCAACAAAGACATCAGTTGTGGTGGGGATTTTGTTGCACTCCAGTTCTCTTGAGTGCTGCAGTCTTAATTCATGAAAGCCACTGATCATGCTTTTCATTTTGGCCTGGGCTGGTTTCAACTGGAATCACCAAGTCACCTTCATTTTCTCAGTGCCCTCAAGCTTTTGCCTGCTGCAGATATCATCAAGTGAAATCCTGGTACAGGTTGCAGTTGTGCTAACTTGAGTAGTAACTGCAAACTTACACCAAGCTGGTCATCCCAGCAGGGTGACTCTCCGGCTCATTCAGTGTAATAGAAGTGGAAGATCACTGCTGAATCTTAACCTTTTGTGGAAGCAGTTCTTTAATATTGCCTTTAGCATGGTCTGTGTTTGCATATTGCTCATATCACCTTCAAACACAGGCACTCAGCAAAACTGTGGGTCCAGCAGAGTTCCAGTGAGGTCATGGTGTGCTCTGTGCACCAGTGCCAAAGCAATTCCTGAGATACACCCGTCACAGATACTGCTGCCCCTATGCGTGTCCTTCTCAGTACAAAAAGGATCTTGTTTGATACAGTTTGGTTTGGGCTCGGCTTAACACAAGGAGGGAATAAAGGAGGTCAACCAAATAAAACACGTTTATATAACAGTCTGAGCAGAAAATCGGGTGCGTCTTGTACGGTTAAGTGAAGTAAACTAAGGCAACACAACTTGTCCTGAACTGGAGAGAACGTGTGGGTGAGTGGCACAGAAGGCACTGTTACACATTGAGATGGGAGAAAAGGCAAGGGAAAATACCACCACAGACCAAACTCGCACACCTTCAGCTGTGGTAATAATTGAATTCACAAGATGGATTCTGAAATGTTGTTATGCATCCCAAAAAATTCAGTGGGGATGTATCAGATGCTAATCAGTAGTGACTGTAGATTGTAGTATACTTTCATATGTATATAATATGCAATACATATGCCAGCCTGTGACTGAGATGGTTTTTTGAACTGTAAATCTCCAGGAATTGGGAACTCTGAGTCTTGAATTTCCTAAAGCAATCTCTGCCCTTTGGATCCCTTCCTATCTGAACAGTGCTTGTTTAACAGTTGTGCTTGTCTTGGATGGAAACACGTAGGGAAAGTATGGATTTATATTTTGTTCATGGTATGTCTCTGAGATAGGACTGCCAGCTATGACAAAAGGAGATCTAAGGTTGGTATTTGAGGAAGAGATCCTTGCTAAAAACCAAACCTTCCTTTAACAAAGAACAACTAAACCATTGTTGGGGAAGCAATGTTAAGGTCTGTTCTAAGTGTAGCAGTAAAGGTTTTGAGGAACAATTAAATGGCATGTCCAAATGAATTAAACACTTTTAGTATAGTAGTTTCTCTGTGTTTTTTTCTGGCTTTTTTTTCTTCTTTTCTTAAGAACCTTGGATAAATGCAGGGGGCAGTCTGGAGAGGATGGGAAGCTATTTCAGAACAGACTGAGAAACTGTCCAGACCTGTAAGATGATGCATTTCCACAAAGGAAGGTTCTTTTCAGCCTGTTGATGAAAAATCTTGTGGGTTTCCCACCAGTAGAAGCCACTTAATTACATTTTATGTATGCTCTTAGGGTACCTGTTTGGTGAGAACCTGACAAACGGTCTTCTGAAAGTAAATCAATTCTGTTTTCTTGGGCTTTCTTGAATATACATGATGTCCGGAGCCTGAAAAGCACAGCAGTGGCACAAGAGGAAGCAAACAGTGGGGCGCCAGTTAGGCTCTGTAGTTCTGTGAAAGACTTTGTAGCCTCGTGTAAAGAAAAAGAAGAATGTGCCATTGGCGGTAGTGAGTAAATGGAACCTTCTTGTCTTCTTTGCTCTTGTCTCCTTATAAATAAACCATTGTTGTCCATCCTTGGCATTTGCAGTTCATTGTGATAAATTGGTGTTGATGTGTCTGACATTTCAACCGAGTTGTTTAATGGTGCTTTTCTGAAAAGGCAGGCCTTGCTATAGCTCGAGTTGGTCCAGACTATATCCAGGGTGAGCACTCGCTCTTATGTATGGTGCTAACCCTTTTCTTTCTGGGAGGGTGAAGAGGAAAGGAGAAAGTAAATATTTTGGTCACGTAAGCCCAGAAGGTCTGGTGTTTGTGTAAGCAGTGTGCAGAAACAGAAATGTAAGTCTGGTTTGCAGCTGCCCATTTCATAGCACAAACACTGATGTTGAGTCCATTTGCACTGCTGCATTGTCTCTGCTTGAAAATAACAACCTTGCTGAAATAATGCCAAAGTTTTCATCAGAGCTGTGCTTTGAGTTTTATGAAGAATCCTCTATCTGTTACCTGCTAATGCTTACAGACTGTTGGCTTCCATGCAGTGATGCTTAGGTGCAGAAACCATTGAAATGCAGGGATAGGATGAACTGTGAGCAAAAGCAGCTTTTTACTACATTCCTTCAAGTTCAAGCTTTGATTTACATTTTTAAAATACCTGTAATTACTTTGTCAGTGAGATAAATAAAATAGAGATTGTTTTCCATAAATAGGAGTCCTCTGTCTACACTTTTCCAAACCTTTCAGCTTGCTAAAAATATTGATATATTGGTTGCCCACAGCTTCTAGAAATGGCTTTTGAAGTGCTTCAGGGTGCTGAGAAGATGGAGAAATCCTGTGGCTAAATGGTGCTGCTTTTAAGAGGGGGGTTGATGCTTTGAGGCTGCAAGAGGGCCCTCCAACGCCTTCTTGTGCAAGTGGAGAGAAGGTGTACTGTGCATCCTCTCTTGCTCAGTACTTGGAAAGCAGACAGACTTTGCATTAATTTCTTTACCAGGCACGCTGTGAAAGATATTTTTAGTTCTAATCCAGAATTTAAGATTTCCTTTAGAATTTAAGTTCCTTTTCAGTAGACTCGCAGCCATATGTAGCATTATAACTATTAACAGCTGTGGAAAAGCTATTCAAAAATGTGTTTTGAACAGAAGAGTTGATCTGCTTAATAAACAAATCCTGACAAACTGGGTAAGGATCGGTCAGTTCGTTTTGTTTGCATGCTGCTGTATGGTTGTGTTCCTAAAGTAGGGTGGCTGAATCAGGCACGCACTGAGGGGCAGGCTGTTCTCACATGTGAAAATACTGTGATCTCTCTTAGGGGGCATGTAAGCAGGCAGACCTCAGAACTGTGGACATCACATTTCATTACAGGTCTCAGGATTGAGCCATACCAAGTGATAGTAACTTTAAGTGCAAACAGTGTTAGCAATGTCTAGAAGTATGTTAAACTTGTATTTTTTCTTTGTTTTATTCTTCTAGCCAAACAAGTGTGCCCAGCTGAAAAAATTAGCTGTGGAGACTTAAGCAACAAATGTATCCCGTCGTCCTGGAGATGTGATGGGCAGAAGGACTGTGAAAGCGGTATTGATGAGGCTGGTTGTGCTCCTGGTGAGTTAGAGAAATACTTTAATGCATGTGCAACGTCTCCCTTAGGAAAATCATAGAAGTTTTAGAGTGACTATTACAAATTGCATGTAAAGGGATGACTTTTCTGCCAACAAAATTCGCTCTGTCTATATTTGCAATGCTAAGTAGTGGATCTTAAAAAAAAAAAAAAGACATGAAGGAGTGATTCTACAATTGGAGATGGCTGGAGAATATAAAGGGAACTCTGTGGAGAGCTATGCTGTATATCTTCTGTGCTGAGGCAGAATATAATTAGTTGGTCATGATTATGAGGGCTTAATACCCAGGAGATGTGGTGGTGAGGACTTAAATAGCAAACCTTTTTCTCTTATAGCTTAGCAGCTTAGTGCCACCTTCTTCTTCCTGCAGAGCATAGCCCTGTAGGCTATGTTAGCTTCTCCTGGGATGTAATAGATAGGTCTGGACTTTGTGAATGGCCTGTTGA
This sequence comes from Centrocercus urophasianus, assembly GCF_019232065.1. NCBI lineage: Eukaryota > Metazoa > Chordata > Aves > Galliformes > Phasianidae > Centrocercus > Centrocercus urophasianus. Next base: position 24,060,182 of record NW_024884733.1, on the reverse strand, counting down.
TTTTACTGGACAGAGAGAGAATGATATACAATTTACTGTAACAGTTTTAAATTCAGTCCCTCAATGGCCATTGCCTTTCATTAGGCCTTTTTCTCCTGAATGAAAGAGCTCTTTAACAGTGTATTCCGTCTGTGAAAACTCCTACACTGTGTAATCAAGTCATTTCTCAAACTGTCTTTTTGATAGACTAAACATATTTAGTTCAGTGTGCTTCTTGTTGTCAAGTATTTTTCTTCTGAATGAATGCTTGACTCATTTTTGTGGCTCCCTTTGATATCTCAGCTCATTTTCCAACTTTGTTTTCATACAGACCACCAGAACTTTGCGAATATCAGTCTGTCCATTACTGTGCAGAAGTAAAATCTCATTCCTGTACTGCTCTTAGTTATGTATTGTTATTACTTGTCATTATTTACTTCCTTGTATAAATAGTCCCAGGCTATTAAGAAAGTATCTCTTGCTCTGTGTGATTGCCATCACCCTACAGTTATTCACTCCTGTCACTGTTTCTGTCATTTTGTGTGATTCAGATTACTGGTGAGAGGCTTGAATTGAGTACATACAAACACACGTTGATGTTTCTTCATCTGAAAACTGAATTTTGAGCTGTGATGCCTGTCCAGTTCACAATCCACATTGTTTCTCCATTGAAGTTGTATAACAGTGTATGAAGCTTCAAAATAAATCACTAATTCAGTGCAATACAGATTAGACATAAAGTTTTCCAAAGCATCTCTGTTCTGTTTTGCCCGTGAGTCTGTAGTCCAGTGGTAACGGATGCAGGTTACTGTGTATATGATGAGTTCTCTGCTTGTTCTGACCACACGCAGACTAACTCCACTTGCAAGGAAAAGGCATAGGCTGCCTCACGTTGCCTCCTAACTCATGTGAAATTAAGTGCCTGTGCATGGACCATTCCTAATTCATTAATTATGATGTGATAAATTGGTAATGTGCCCTAATCCTTTGTCCTTTAAGGTAATTATGTTCTGGCAGTTTTCAAAAGCAGTGATCTGTATGAAACCCTAAACGTTCTCTCTATAGCATGTGCTTTTTTGTTGTTGAACTGCTTTAGAGAAAAGCTCAGAAAAGAAATGTAACTGCAAGCAAAGTAAGATTTTTTTCCCTCAGTAGGAGTTAATGAAGTTATAACAATTTTACACTGGTGGATACCTCTACTAATTTAATGCTGCTGCTCACGCTAGTAGGAGTTGTTGCGTGGAGTCTATTATTTATTAAAAAAAAAACCCTTCATTTGAAACTGCTTGCTTTGAAGTTCTTCTTTTCAAGGCTCTGAGGTGGCCTCCAAAATGAATTTAAATATGTTCTAGATGCCACATAATTTCAGCATAATTTTGCTATTAACAGATGTAGAAAAAGCTGAGTGTTTGCCTTCTGGATGTTTCGGTGTTTCTAGCCTTGCTCATCTTCTACAGTTGTAGTGCACATGTAGGATTGTACAGTGGAAATTCAATCTAAGGACAAACTACCGTCTTCTGATGGCTGTTGGGTAACTCATGTGAGGTGAATTTGACTTTCACTTAGTTCCTTATCATTGACCCAATGTAGGCTGCCACCTCAGTGGGTGCAAGGTGGAAATCACTGCTGAGTCTGAATGTGGCTATCCTCTGGCCAGGGGACGGGGCAGGAAGGCACTGATGGGCAGACTTTGAGCTTCCTGGGTGGGTGCAGGCATCAGAGGCTTTCAATACTAATATCTCGTGACTCAGCCTCTTTCAGAGGCGTTAGATTTAGTCTGAGAAGGAAACAGGTGGCACTTCTGAATGGCTGTCCTAGGTGTGTTTTCAATGAGGATGCTTGTCAAATTAAGGGGTTTTTTTGTCATGGGTGACAACAGACATGTTAGTTGTTTAAACTCTGAGGGCTTATAGAGGATTGATTGCTATCCTCCCTTTTGTCCAAATCTGATGAAACCTCACTAAGTCTATCTGATATTCTGTTAACATTCCCTTTTCTTTTCTATTCAGAATCCTTCTATATTCTGATATTCTGTTAACATTCCCTTTTCTTTTCTATTCAGAATCCTTCTATATCCGTTTTCTCTTATCTCAGTAGCACACATCATCCTGATTCAGAAAAAGGAAAATGGCTGATCCTAGGTTCAGACCTCTTTTTCTTTTTTCTTTTTACCTCTGCACTCGCTGCTTTATTCTCATTTTTGATGAGGTTTCATTGCTGGCTGTCACTTGCCAACCCTGTGGAGCAGAGCACCATGCTGTAGCTAGTGCTGCACCTCTGACAGAGCTGACAAAGCTCCTGTCCTTAAAGTCCTAAAAATCCTTAAAGAACGCATTTTTTTAGATAAATGTTTAGAAGGGAGTTTATTTGTGCTTACACTAATTGCCATGTTGAGAGCTTGCATGTGCAATAAACAAATGGAAGATGACTTGAAGATAATGCTAGTGAAGGCACCCAGATGAAAAACCCTAAGCTCTTCCTAAATCAATGTCAGTAAAACCATTGCTTTGAGCTAATGTAAGACTCTAGGCATATTTTAACTGCAGATGCTCCCATTTCTTTATAGCAATAACTGTCTCTTGGTATTATAATCCTTCAAAAGAATTTTTGCTAAATGTGGAGTTTTTGAACATTTTCCTTATTCATAAATCTAGCACTGTTGTACTGCCTCGCAAAGGTAGGAGCAGGGGCTGGTTGTGATGAGGCTGTGCAAGCACCTATTCCAGTCTCAAAATGTTCATAGTCTGAGTTAAGGGAGGAGTTTGTGAGAGAGGAAACCAAGGGTTATGGTAGTAGCCTCATTCAAAAACTCGAGCAAGAATACTCAGGTTCCTATGTCTGCCTCTGGCATCCAGCAACCTGCTTTTCTGATACTGCTCTGGGTTGGGTAATTCTTGATGGATTTTTTTCTTTCATGAATTTGCTGATCAGAAATTTTGGGGAAGTAGTGAATAAGAAAATGAGATTTTCTGTTTGGGTTGGGTTCTCCTTTAATGCTTTGTGTTGGCCACAGCTTTGGTGGATTACTTTGCAGATCGCTGTCCTCCTTTGCTGTCACTGTTGAAGGTTGGTTTTTACTACTGGCACCCTAAAATGGTTTGAGATGGATTTGTCACAGCAGTGCTCAGTATATCTTTCACTTAAAGAAGTGAGAGAATTTGTAGCCTTGTGTGGTGTCCTTGTGTAGCCTTCATTAGACAACAGGTTCATCAGCATAGTTAGCAAGCTCTGAACTTATATGAGTGCAGGTATGTTGAAAAAAATGCATCATCCCAAACTATTGGATAAGTCATGTACTTCTTCCAGCTCCTCATCTCCCACAGCAGAATCCAGCCCTGTTAAAACCTAGCCTGGAGAGTAAGGAGATGAGTGTGAAACAAGGGTCCAGTTTGCCATGTCTGGAGGGAGAAACAGCAACGTGACAAATGAAATCCATGAGAGTAAAAAATTCTGCGGAGATGACAGAGAGAGCTTTAGCTGAGCTGCTAGGCCTGGTCTGTACTGCTAGCAGGCAGTGGTGTTTTCAGGAGGAATCCAGACACTGACCCCATTGTTGAATGGATGGTAAAGAAATGGTTTTTTGGTTGTTTTTTTTTGTGTGTTCTGTTTTTTGTTGTTCATCCATAAACAAGAATTAAAAATTGTAAGGTTTTCATCCTGTGGAAAAACTTCCACTGAGGAAGTACTGGAAGCTGTAAATTATTTAATCTGCCTTGCATAAAGCAACAGTGATTAGGGATCCAGATTTGTGTCTGCACAGGTTGTAATTGCACCAGGGATTAATTGTGGGTATTAATCCTTGCATGTAGGTAGGTGAGTGCCCATCTGCCTGAGTCATTTACTTCCAGCAGTTTGAGCAGTAGGCTTTAAGTCTGCTGCTGACTTTCAGTGCACAAACAATTTTTGGAAATGCAGATATCTGCCTTTTTGAAAATAAAATACATGAAAAGGATCTTACTTTTTGGTTCTTTGGAGCAGAGGTGAGCTGTGTCTTTACAGTAAGTCCTGAGTCTGGTTTGCTTCAGGCAGCAAGGAGTTAAGAATGTAGGAGCAGTTTTGAATTTACTAGCCTGATTTCTGTGGTCGAGGTTTTCTGCTCCTGATATAGCTCATCTTCATCAAAATCATTTGGATAAGCCTAGGAACACATTAACTGAGACCAAAAAGAGAAATTAAATGTGAGAGTCCACATGTAGAGAGAGCATCACAACTCTGGATCGTTCTGGTTAATAACTACTACAGAACTTGTTAAATCTCTGCTAAGAGAGGCACTGACTGGTGTTTTGTCACCTGCCTAGGAATGCAGGGAGCATCTCAGCATAGATTTAGAAAGGAAGAACTGCCATCCTCTCACAGCTGTGATGGATGCTGCATCTCTTTAATGAACGTATCTGATGTGTAGGGTGGTCAGCAGTGAGAGCCATGTGCAGGCCCCATCTCCTCTCAGCCTGTTACTGGTTCTCACCTGGACCAGTTTTTGCACCCCCTATGGAAATTGTGTCTTGCAAATAAGGGACTGGAACTGTACGATTTCCCCTCTTTTGTCGCAGATACAGCGTAATGATGTGGTGATGCACTAATAAACTGTTTTCCCATTCAATGATTTATTTATAAATATATATACAGTGAGTTATTTATATGCTATAAGTATAGCACAGAGAGCAATGCATGGGCACTTATGCAGGTAAGAATAGTGATCTCACAGTGATCTCCTGTCATTGTCCCAGAGAGCCAGGAATTCCTGCAAGAATGTCTCTGGCAGATACGGCCTTGTTATTGAGGTTATCTTCTGCTGTAAGAGAAGGGAGCTGTATTTGTGTTACACGAGACAGAAGAATCTTAAATATGTTCTTTTGCATTTTTTGCCTTTTTCTCCTTTCTGTGTGTTTTATCTTTACTCTTCTCAGACACAAAGCTGCATGTTCCCAAAAGAGCGTATCTGCAGACATGCACGGCATTTTGTGAAATCTGTAAATTCTGTTTGTAGGGTACTGAGTTGTTTGCCCTTGGATGATGTTCTTTTGAACCTGAGCATGTTTCAGTGGCTCACAGGTCCCACATCTGTGCATCTAATAGTTGTGTACTTGTATCTCTCACCTGCTTTTGCTGTGCACCTTTGTGAGATGAGCTTGCTGGTTCCCACAGGATGCTGATCCCAGCTCTTTACAGCTTTATGTAAACACACCTTTAATTTACTAAGCTTTAAGTAAGTTAGGAATCTTTGTATGTGTGTGCATGTCTTCCCAATGCAGTATTGGCATATGCTGCTCTTTCAAATGAGTAAGGAAAAGGAGCAGAGCTGCGTTCAGTGGCAGTAGCAGAGACTGAGTTCTCTCTTAACTTTCTTATGCTAGTCCCCATTCCTATCAACTTTTTAATACTCCAGATTTCCTGCTCAGTGGAAGACTGATATTTTTTTTTCACTTGTCTGATAGTCCATAGAGAGACTGTTGAACTCTGATCTTTCAGCTTTTAGTTGTCTACTATATATCTCAGAATTAGTTCTGGATTTTCAGTCCCAAGGGACGATGTGCTCAATAAAAACTGAGCAGACTAGGTAATACTTTTTAAATTAATGGGGGAAGCAACAGTAAGCACAGTCCTGCCTGCTGTAAGCCCCGTGTCCTTGCTCACAGCTCCAGGTTCCCATGGTGTCCATAATTTCTAAGATCCTCAGGCAAAGCTTGCAGGCACATGTGTGACTCTCAGTACAAAGCAGTGAGTGGTCCTTTCCTTGGAGCATCTGACTGCGGAAAAAATCAGTCAGCTCTTTCCAAGGCTGCTCAGCAGCCCTGACATCACTTGAGAGCCATTGGCAGAAAGCAGAACCAAGCTGGTCTGATCCCTCTAGCAAATCCACCTGGTGATGAGCCAGTTGGAGGGAGGAAATAACGAAGTTGATTTAAAGCCATCTTCCTCTGCATTGTTCCTGCCCCTACATTCACATGAATTGGAAAATCTCACCTTTTTGTTGACAGTGAAATCGTTCCATCATGTAGGGATGAGGATCATTGTGTCATCTTGTCATTTTCTCCTGGATGCAGTAAAGGTGCCTGTGTTTTGCATCTAAGAGTCTCTTCCAGTGCCATCTATGGGCATTTGGCCGTACCAGTTCTGCTCATGCCAGCTCTCTGCAGATCCTGCTGAGAGCCTTTTCCTTTGGCAGTGATACAGCACTGCCTTGGTCTTCCTTTGCAGCCTGATTAATACACGCTTTCCTCAAAATTAGGAATTGTGTTTGTTGTCTTCATTAACAGGCTAGGTGCAGAGTAATGTCACGTTCCTCACTGAGTTCAGAGGGAAATCAAACGCAGAGGATCGGGTTTTGCCACGCAATCTCCCTGAGAAACTGAATCTTAATGGTGTGAAAGTTCATCCAATTGCATTTGTGCTTATTGAAAGAATATTTGTCTAATATTTATGTTTATTTCAGCAGGTGGTGAAAAGAAATACGGCTGGCCTAAAATTACTGTCATTTGTATAGCAGGTAGATGCAGCTTGAGTACGTTTGACCTGGTGGAGGAATTCAGCAATCATTTCTGAGAATAGGAAGGAAATTATTATAGATTTAATAAATGAAAGTCCATCATAAATAAGATAAGGTAGCACAGCAATGATATCTTCTGGGCTTTACATGATGTTTAATTACTGGACAGCTGGAGGGGATTAATGCTTATGCATTATGCCCTGGCTCTGAGAAATTAAACATGTACAGCTGCCACTTTATCACTGCTTAAAGTATTAGAGCTCCTTCAAAAGCAGTAGTAATTGGAGAAAAATCCCCGTTGCTACATAGGAAAAATCTCATCCCATAATCATATTTATCCTTAGTTCCTTCAAAACAAAATAGCAAGAAAAACGAGCTTGGCAGTTACCTTTAATTGCATTCCTACAGAAACATGAAGGTACTCTCATTGTTAATGCATTGGGTGCTTGCTGTAATTAAATGGAAAATACTGCATCAGCTTGAGGTCAGGGGGAAGGCAGTCACTGCAGATGTTGGGAGTTAAACCCGAAAGCCACGGCCTGAGCTCTGCCAAGGCTCTGTCTGCAGAAGGGTTTCCTTTCCCCAGTGCTCTCTGTGAAGTTCAGGTACAAGGAATTACAGACCCGTTCTGCAGAAGGGTTCCCTACTGTGGAGCGGTGCCTTCTCACCTCAGCAGGTGCTGTGGTGCAGCTTTGCAGGCTGCCTGTGCACATCTGCACAGTGCTGATCCCTCGGCTTCAGCTGAACTGTCTGTACCAGTATGCTGAGTAACTGATCCTTCAGTACACGCAGGAATGGAGCACAGCCTAAAAAGAAGGCAGTTCCAAATGTGGTACTCCTACAATGTTTTACTGGCAGGGTGCACCAGGAAGAAAGAGTGGATGCGAAGAGAACGCGCTGCAAGTGCTCTCACACACCCATTCCTGCAGACCCTAAATGATAATTTTGTACAGGGTTGTGGAAGAGTGGCATGAAATAACTGTTTTAATTTAAACCTTTTTGCTTTACTGAAACCAAAGCATAGTGTTTCTGGACTGCATGCTACGCATGCATACACAAAAAAGCTGCTTTCCCATCTTGTGTGTCACGCTATCAAAGGAGCAGAGTTTGACTTGATGTTTGTCTTCTAGGCAGTCTGTCAACGTTTAGAGCTCTTGGAGCTGAAATAGCCAAGAAATTGCATTTTATTGCGAATACACTTGTATTTCACGTCCCTGAAGTGCTTTTTTCATAAGAACAGAGCAGTAATTCTGAGTTTATCCATCTGAAAGGACAGAATCTGTTTAGATATGTTAATGGCACCGACAATTAAAGGAGATTTCCAACGATCGTGTTATGGTGGCAGATCCGTGGGTAGAAGTTCCATCCTTCAGTGGACGTGGGTACATATGCATTACACTAATTAAACAGAGCTTAACAGTTGCTCTTCCTGAGCATATGATTTTAATCATATGAATCAGAATGAGCTAGCTTGAACTCAGTGCAGTCCTACGCAGGAGAGGGTCGTGTAGTGTTTGATGGGGAGGAAGCTGTTTTGTGAGTCATGTTAACAGATGAAACAGCATCTAAAAATTATCTTTGTGGCTGAAATGCTGTATTCAAATAGGAAGATAAAGTAGTTGGATTAATTTTACCTATAATTTGCAAATAAATTTGTTTCTTTGATAAAATATGACTTGGGAAGGTTTAGCTCTCAATGAAGTATACATATCTACACTCCTTTTTTTCCAGAAACTTAAAAATAAATGTTCATGCTGTACAATTGCTTTGTCTTCTCAGCCCAAATTCAGCCAAGTGCTGCCCTCCAGTTCAAAGCAGGAGAAGTGGAAGGGCGAAACCTGATGTCCTAGAAGCCTCAGTACTATTAAATTGAGTGCAGATACCAGATGACCCTTACACTTTTAATTGCAGTGAGTGTCATTCAGTGCTTTAATATTCCATTTGAGTGGAAAATCTATGGCATTTTTTTCCAAATATGATTGCCTATTTATTTATTTATTTATTTATTTTTGGTAGAATCATGGGCGCATTATTTGGGGTACATTGCTTACCTTATATCATAACTGTGCCCCTAACGTCACGTAAGTAAGGATAATTTGGAGTTGGCTGTTTCCTAAAGAAGCTGTCAGTCTCTCTCCCTCCCAAATCTACCTTGTGGTCTTCATATGCCTGGTGTCTGCAGTCCATGCAGATATTCATCCTGCTGTTTGTCTTGCTGTATCCTCTGTGCTTCTTCCTTAAAGTATTCATCCCTTCCTATCAGTGCCTTGCAAACTCTTTTATTTCAAAAGGATCTTTATGATTGCCATTGTGTTGGATCCCTGGTCCTGGAGAATTGTGAGAGACAGCTGGGTAAGCTGGGTGAGATGTTACAGAAGGGTTTGTGATAACTCCTTGCCTCGTGTGTCCTCCAAAAGAGTTAATGGTGCTGTGTACTAAATGCAGTGAAAATTTGAGTTTAACAGTGAAGCAGACTTCAGTAAGAAGAAATATCTCTTTTTACAGAAAATTCCCATCAAGCAAACTAAATTAGTGGAAGTGGAGATTTAACAGGGCACTGACCTCATTGCTTGCAATGGGAGCACTGCTTTGCTCTGCTTTACTCATTCGAGTTAAATCCCATGAGCTCTCAGTTGCTGCAGCCAAAGGGATTCCCAAGCTGAAGGCAGGCTTTGTGCCCTACCTGCTCAGCCCAGTGGCTCAGGAACATACCCAGAGGGAGGCAATTTGGGTCTGGTTTTGACAGATAGGCCTGCATGTGGTAAAATCAGGCTGAGAAGATAGCCCACATTTCTGAGTTAGCAGGTGAGCACAGAGTGAAAGTCTGCCCTGTGGACAGAAGGTGAAATCTATGGGAGCAGACTAATCCTGGGAAAGTATCTGTGATCTGAACCCAGCAATGGCAAAATTAGCTCCTGAGTGCACAGAAAGCTCTGCATGGGCAGCCATCCCACAGCCCACAGGGTCCTGCTGAATCCAGGAGGTCTGTATATGGAGTAATGTGCGTTTGGTTTGTGTTGGCACAGGCTTGAGGCTGTGGTAAGTGATGCTCTGTGCTGGTTACTGGAAGCGCTGCTCTTACACCTTCCTCAGAAACAGGCAGCTGATGCTGTCAGAGCGGCTGCCAGATTCCCGGATGTCACTGGGTGCTTCACAGGGATTTGCCTGATTGGTGTAATTTGTAAAATTGCTGCTTTGGTAAGTTATGTCTGTGGAATAGCAGTGCTGATGTCCCATACAGGTTTCCAATTTTCAGTCAGAAAAAAAAAACAACCACCACTAAACACATGGCAGCATTTATTTTTTTCCATTTAAATTTGGCAAGTACAAAACATCTCCGTTCAGATTCAGCTGATTGCATCTCAATCAGAATATAAAGGAGTAATGATAGGTCTTTATCCTCACAAGATCCCTGTGGGGTGGCTGTGATTTGAGCAAAGGTTACCTTTGCTCAATACCTTTGGTATTCTGACCATCCCTTTTTTCCCTAAGCCGCTTTATTTTGCCCCTAAATCCTCTACACCAGACTCTTACTGGTGATGTCGCTTCTTACTGTGATGTCATTTAACCAGAAAAACCTGTGATAAACTTCCTCACGCTTTTCCAGTAGGGAGTGAAATTGAGGAGTCTGAAGGAATGAGTTCTGCAGCCTCGTTGCACCCAAATGACATTATAAATGGGGAAAGTTCAGAGCATGCAAATCTTTTTTACATAAGCTGCTTCTATTCATAAATTATGAACTCATAATTAATTCTACTTTCAGAAAAGCACTTTGAATGAAGATACGATTGTCCAGAAATATATATTCTGTAACAGTAAATACATTTCTGAACCACTGGTTATGTGTCAGCAGGAGCTTTGGCATCTGGTTGCTCCCTTGTAATGAAGCAATACTACGCAAATACCATCATGGTGAAGGGGAAAATAACTCCTTGGTGTTTGAGGGGAGCAGCGTGGCGAAGGCAGCGAGTGCATGCAAATCTTAATTTGCAGGAGTGCGTGAAATGGCTCCTTAGCTCCATTAGTGATTTGAACAATATCAGGAATTACTTATTCCTTCTGCAGCCTTCATCTATATGGGCTTTTCGGTATCAATCACCATAGCAACAACCACCGTTAGCAGTGAGACTGCAATTCAGCCGCATTATTCCCTCCATGGGAGGCCTGTCAGCTCTTCCAGCAATGCGCTTCAAGGTCGTCTTCATTTACCTCTGTCTGTCCCTGCCCTTCCTGGAGGGCGGCTTTCCATGGGAAACTTGGCCTTCCAGGGATGAACCCGTGCTTTAAAGGCTGACATTTGACCTGAGATCTGTGTCAGATATTCAGGTGCTTGGTAACCGCACCGATTTCAGCAGACAAAGCAAGCAATATAGGTACACGGAAGCTTGGAAATAAATCCTAGTTCAGTCAAACTAATGCACTGACAGCGTTGGTAGCTGGGCTGGGAGTTCCAACTTAATTCAGTCTGGGCTCCGTGACCTCCTTATCTCAGTCCTGCTTGGAGATTAATGTATGTGGGCTGTGGCGGCAGGATTAGGTCTTTATGCACAGTACCTGGGCACATGGAGCTCAGGCACTGCGCTGCCGCAGCCGTGTGGATGGAGCTCACTTCTAAACCTCACAGCTTAAGGCTTTCCGAGTCCACAGCTTCTCTGGCCAGTGTTCAAGTTGTGATAAATCAGCAGCAGATCTCTCTTTCCCCACTGCGAATGTTAGTGTGTGCAAATCACCCCTTGCCTTCCTGAGAAAATCCGCTGTTGGATTTAAGCAAACAAGAACTGTGTTTCTTTTTGGTTGCCTCAGGAAGGGTGTGGGAAAGCTGCAGTGCCATCATCTGTCTTATTTTCTTCTCTTTGGTGTCAGTAATTGCTGTCATCCACTTTGCCACAAACTTTACCAAATAGTTCTATTTCTCCAAGTCATGTGTATAATTTCAAGAGGAGCTAAGTTGCTTTTTTTTTTTTTTGACAAAAAAAGTGTATTAAAATATCAGATTCTTACTGAAAAGCTTCAAATCCTTAATTTAAGCTAGCAGCGGAAGCAGTTGCAGTCCATTGTACACCATTCCCAGCTCCTACTAATGATGGATATCCTGCTTATGTCACACATGGAGTTTTATCCAGATTTGAGGATCCGCTTTGTAGAATTACAGAGATTTATTTGAAATTACAGTTCTTAAAGTGTGCCCTGTGTCTTTACAGCATTTTGCTTTTCTTTATAAGCACTTTAAAAGCTTCTGGTAGAGTTATCTCCGTTTTTTGGTGAGCTAGGATTGTTGCTGCTGTACTGGAGCGCTCATTAAAGCCTCTGCTTAAATGCTGGCTCAGGGCAGAGAAACAGAACCAAAACACAACTGCACAACCACAGCCTCTTCCTCCAACCAAAGGCTGCTGCTGCTCCACCCTCCAGGAGATGTGACAGGGCTGCAGCTGGGGGCTGCCCAGCAAAAGCTGTGCCAGTTGCACTATAGCACAGGGCAGCAACTAATGCAGAGTACCTCTGCTATACGTTCTCTATAAGCCAAAGCAAGTGTGCATTCATTGAGATGTGATGTTTTCTTCCTAAATCACCTGAAGAATCTTAATGGATTGTTGTACCCTACAAAATGGCTTTTGTAATTATGCTTATTTACTGCTTTGAAGCCAGTGAGTTAAAACTCTTCTTCTTGCCAAACGTTTCTAGTATTTCTACTGGGATCACTTCATACTTGAAGGAGACTTTGCATCTGAGGGTATGACATTTATTAATTTCTTTGGCAGTGAGGAAGGCTAATATTTGTATCCTCTGTTTCATACAGACATACTCTTAATAGAACAGGTAGAAGAACCAGAGAATATAAGCAAATTGCTCACGTCAAAGAAAAGATACCCTGGTGCTCATTTAATTATTATTCAAGACATTTCTATCAAAATGCTCTGGAGGCAGTGAAATGCTGTAGTGTTGGGACTGCCCCGGTACCTTGACAGATTTATGAAAGGAGATGTGAAGCAAGCTGTCCCTGGGACTTTACTTCCCCCATCCTCATCTCTCCAGCTGCCTATGTAAGGTAATTTTAGCACTGCTTTTTATTAGGTTCTTCAGACGGTGCAGAGGAGGTCCCAAGGAACACGTTGGCTCTTGCATCGGTGTGCAGGGATTGTAAGCAGCTTTCCTCTTCTGCTGCCCATTTGAGCAAGTCCCCAAGTGCCTGGAAGGTGCAGACTTTGCTTTATCCTTGCATGCCCTGTGGATTTTAGCTGTCAGATAAGGTAGCAAAAGGGTGAGTGGAACTGGGACAGAATCTGCCTTCCTGTGGCTCATAGGAGAGCCAGCTGGGACAGAGGTCTCTGCTCCAGGCACTTGTGGGACAATTGGCTTGAAGACCATTAGGTCTATAAGAGAAGAAGGCATTTGTATTTCTTGAGTTAACCAGGAGGTGCCTGGAACAGCCTTCTGTAGTGCTTTGGGAAGACACAGAGCTCCCCCACAGTGAGACATGGAAGTGGAGCCCTACAAGGTTGGAAAGGGGGAAGGCAGCAGCAGCAATGGGCTGTGCTTCATCCTTGGAGACAGAAATATCTCTAGTGCTGTCAGCTCACCAAATTTAATTTTTTAGAAGAAATAAAATAAGCATGGCAATGCAGTTAATTCTAGCTAGAGATTCACCAACTTCACTGAAAAGTCTCCTCATGAGAAGTTACAAAAGGTGAATTGCTTCTATTTTTTTTCTGGCTGTGATTGTCAGTAGTTTTACACCAGTAGTGGGATTTGTAGGTGCAGAGGAGGAGCTTTTGTGCAGACTTCCGTTGTGTGAATCCCACACAGAGGTTTATCCATCTCTTTCCAGAGGGAAATGCATGCAGGCAGAAGGAATGCTGGAGGTGGGAGCAGGAAGGCAACATAGGAAAAGGGATGGTGAGAAGGGAAATTAATGCATATTTGGAGCGTGCAAATCCTTATAACCTTGCCCAAAAATTGGGGATCAAAGGACTGTGGAAAATTTTGCTTACAGTGTTTCTGAGATTGATCAAAATAATGCCAGAAAAGCAGTTTCTACTTCCCAGCCTTGATCTGTTACAGTAACTGTGCATAGACTTAGAAATATTCCCATCCATCACCTCCTTCTTCAAATAGGTTACTAAAATCTTAACTCTTACCTCAGTTTTCCATTTGGTAGCTCCATCTTATTCATCACTTGAAGAAATCATACAGCCACGTGCTGATCAGTAGGATTAGCAGCTCATTTTATTTCTGGTTATGGGATAAGGATAGAAAAGTATGCTGAGTGAAGAAAATCAGCTGAAATTACGGGTAGGCTGCAGCATTTTAGTCTCACTTCTGACACGTGGAATGGTTTTTTAGATGCTTCTCCATCAGGCTGATTGTGTTTTGGGTCCTTGTGAGAGGGATTCATCTCCTAATACTAGATGTCTGATCTCAGTTCCTCACTGCCTGGAGACAGGTTAGCCCCTCTCTGTGCCCAAAAATACCCACACTCCTACCTCTCTAGGATGTCCTGCCTGCACCAGGCAGAACTTGGATGCTCCTTTGCTGACCACACACCACTGCAATGTATGTTGTTACTGATGGAAAGCTGGGCACTCAGCAGAGCACAGCTGAGATTCTCTTTAACATTTATCCCTGTTGGATGGAGATCGGGCTTGGAGTTACTGAAGGCAAAAAGGCTCCTAATTGCAATTAGAGGAAGTATTTAATTTATTGTAATTTATTTATATATATTTATTGTAATTTATAAAATGCATAACTTTCCTATACGTGCCCGGAAGGGTAGAGGCAGACATATATTCAATTTTTTTTTAAATAACTGACGAAATTAGCTTTGATTAAAAGCACTTGGAGCAAATTTATTTCAGAGTCTTGGTTCCCCCATAACTTGATGAGACAAAGTGGCTGCCAAGTGCACGTTGTTGGAGTACCTGAAATTTTAATTTTAGCAGGCTCCTCTGGTGCAGCTGTCCATCAGGCTTGCAAGCAAGAGTACACCACTCAGCTTCAGATCTGACAAATGTCTCATTTGTGTGTTAATGTTGAGTTGTGATTTCCAGGGAAGGCTTTCAGTGTGCTGTAAAGGGCCTTGCTGGCAGATTGCAGCTAAATTGATGCTCGCCTCACTAAATATTTACCCTACACATCCCACTTAATATGTCCAAAACCAGGCACACTGTGAAATCCTCAAACCTGATTCTGTGCCTGTGAAAGCCAGGAAGCTGCTAATGTCAGCATGGAGCAAAGCTCAGCTCTGTGTGAGCCCTCAGCACCCACCACTGCTCCTCCAGCCCTCCCTGTGTCTCCTTATACAAAAGGACACGGCAGTGCTGCACTTGTGCCCCATTTTACCAGCTGCCCGTTCTCCTGCAGGGCTGCCCGTGGCCCAGAGGGGTGATGGGAGAGCCTGAGCTGGGCTCCCAGCTTGGGTCAGCACACCCTGGGGGCAGGATGTGCTCCGTATCACAGCTGCGGAGAAGCCCCATGCGTCTTCACCTGTTCCTTGCTATGTAGTTTACCACTGGGAAAGCAGTGTTGGGTTAGGACAGCCAAGGTAATACATTTATGCCCTGTCCCTACTCAGATACATGTGATGTGCTAAAGCCAGTGTAGTGGCAGGGGGTAGATAGGGGACCTCGCAGCTCACCTGTTTTGTTTTTTTTTCCCAAGCTTGTTCTCCTGATGAGTTCCAGTGCAGTAACAAGACGTGCATCTCCATCAACTTCGTGTGTGATGGTTACAACAACTGTGGTGATGGCAGCGATGAAAGGAAATGCTCCCCTCTGACCTGCAGCCCCAATGAGTTCCAGTGCAACAACAGCGTGTGCATCCCAGAGCTGTGGGTCTGTGACAACCAGGCAGACTGTGAGGACCATTCAGATGAGTCTGTAGAGAGGTGTGGCTACGATGCCAAGGCCTTCAACACCTGTGCTGCTCACGAGTTCCAGTGTGGCAATGGCGAATGCATCCTCCTTAACTGGAAGTGTGATGGGGACGAAGACTGCAAGGACAAGTCTGATGAGCAGGACTGCCGTGAGTGTGGGCAGGGCTGGGGATTCTCCTTTGGTGGGGAGGGCAGCCCCTCTGGGTTGTGTTTTCAGGCAGGGTTTTGTTGCAAGTTGTCTGTGCAGCACCTGTCTGCCAAGGAGCATTTGTGCCCCAAGGCATGGCCGGGTGCTCAGCCCAGCAGCATTAGGTGTATTCCAGACTCCTATTTTGTTGTTCTGTCAGGATTCACAGAGGGGCTGCAAGAGCTGTTGAATGGGACCGTGCCTCAGAGAAAGTCTGTTTCACTAGAAATGGAGAAAACGGGAAACATTTTTAAAGCCCTCAGGCTGCACGGTGGGGTCACAGCCTGCAGGTTAGAAGCCTCAGTGCTAAAGGGAATATGTGATCAGCAGAAAAAAAAAAAAATTAATTTTCTACCTCTGAAGTTTGAGTATACCAAGCAAGGCAGCACCTTTGAATAATCCAGTTTGAAATGCACTTTGAGATTGGCTCAGTTACAGACGAGAGCTAATACATAATGGATTTCTTTTCAGCTGGCTTGATGCATTTAACATGGTGTTGTTGGTGTGCACAGTATTTTGAAGGATTCATCCAACTTTAGCCACTAACCTGTTCAAGCTGGTCACTTATCTGAGGAGGGAGATGGCAAGAAAACAAGAGCAAAATGTTTTGCTAAAATATTCATAATCACAAGACAGGAATAAAATAAAATATTTATACAGCTACATATATTTAGCAGCTCTGACATTGGACCACCTCTGGGAAGAAGGCAGCAAGCAGCTGCAGAAAGCAGACATTTTTACAAAGGCATGTGTGAAAATGTCCAACTTCTCCAGCACCATCTTTCCACAACCAGCACAGCACTGAGTCTCAGCTGGTGACCTTAGAGCAGCTTGCATGGGAGAGCCCTTCAAGGAGAGGAACAGTCAGATGCTGTTTGGGGCAGACATGCAAATTTGATGATTCCTTTAGCAAGAGGAGGAGGCAGTAAGGCCCGACAAACTTCAGCAGGTGCCCAGCTGAGCTGGTTCTGCTGAGACCGGGGACCCAGGAGGAGCAGCAGAGCAGTGATGGCAGCCCTGTTACAGAGCAGCTTCACCAAGTAAAACCTCCACTTTCCCCAGGGCAGCCTTTGTGGGGCAGAGGACACAGCCAGACAGGGCTGCAGCACAGCACAGTGCTGACAACCAGTGGAGAAAAGAGGAAACGTGGCTGAGGAGAGAAGAAATCTTGAGACCATTATATCCCTGACCAGAGGATTCAGTGCCTGGGGGCACTGCTAACTCTCAGTACACACACATTATACAGCTTATCTACCCAGGAGGAACACACATGTGCTGCTTCTGCTGCTCTCAGTCTAGGAAGCCAAGAAATGGTGGGACTCCAGAGCCCCACGTTTTAGTTCCTGACATGCTCCTTTGTACAGGCTTGTCTGCTTTGCACCTGTGTAAGTTTGGGATTTTGTGCCACTGAGCTGCATGGCCCTGTCACTGCTGACACTGCAGGCAGGGGATCTCTGGGTCAGCAGCCAGCAGAGAACCCATGGCACTGAATGCAAATGAGTCCAGTGGGTCAGAGGCAAAAGTGATGTTGCTTCCCTATCCTAACCAAAGCTGTAGCTTGGGTGCACACACCTGTGGTAAGAAAATGGTATTTGAGTGCATCTCTGTTCCCTTGTTGGACTGAAGAGTTTAAGGATTGTCCTTTATTATATTTTTTTTTTTCTCACTTCCAGAACCTCTTTTTTGAGATCAGCACTGCGTGGCGTGCAGGGAGTTACAGCTGTGTGACAACTCCATTCCCTTCACAACAGCAACGGCACAAACTGCTGGCTTTGACTTGGTCAGAACTGAGGACGCCAGCACTGTGCCTTCCCTCTTAGGGTTTTTGCATTGTATAAAACACAGAAATGGGAGTTAATGCTTTAAAAAAAAAAGTCATGAGGCCATCACTGGATATTTGTTATAATTATTTTGAGGTGATAAATGAGTAGAGCAGGAATGAAGGGTGACAGCTGGTGAACAGGTTTTGGCAGCGAAGCCAGCAAATAAATAGGAAGGAAGAAGTCATTTCAGGGAAGCTGTGTGAGCACACTGGATGGTTGCTTTTTCCCTAGTATGTATATGTAAATATATGTGTGTATATTTGCACATGTATGTAAAATGGGCATTAGGTTAGATTTATTACTCTCCAAATGGTTGGATTTTAAAACATCCTCTGCAACCCAGGAGGGAGGATAAATAATGCCAGTACCTGACAGCTAGAAAACAGATCTCTGACCTCGCACTTTCCTGACTATGTTTCCCTGTCAGTAAAATGGAACTAATGTGTTTTGCAAATGCTGGAGTTTTCTTGAGCTTCAGCTGACTTTCTGGGGGGTAAAGAAGCAAAAGACAGAAGAAGCAGAGGCTCAGACTTAGAATCTGGAATATAACTCCTGAATTTGAGCAGTACAGCTTTGTGCCCCATATTTGCAAATGAAGTGTGTCCGCTTGAGTGTACCAGTTAATTTAAAAGAGCTTTGGTAAACTGTTCCATATTTTAATTTGCAGAGCTGCAAAGGTGACTATAAAACTGAAATGTCACTGATTTAAACCCCCTAAAATAGAAAATAGCACAGAGGTTTTCGGAACAACTTGTGGAAAATGAACTGTGCAGCTCATGTCTGTGCTTGGGACACTGCTCTGCTTTGGGCAGTGGTGGCCTACTGTCAGCTGTGCTCATGGTGCTGAGATGGGTTTGTCTCCCAGCTTCAGGACAGTAAGGTTCCTGGCCCTCTCCCCTCATGTGTGTGCTCTCCAAGCTGAGTATAATCATCACAGTCTCCCTTCTCCTGTTGAGAAATTCACCAAAGTATAGAAATGCTGTATATTCATTTTGATACCTTCGTGATGAGGAAGAGCTGTTGCTGTATCTGCTCTTTTTGGATGTTCATTAAGAGGCTCAAGGGCCATTTCTCAAAGGTCTGAACTTCCCACAGCTCTGCTGGAATGAGAAACAAGCCAGGAAACTAAGCCTGGTCTCCGGTCCTCTGACTTTTCATGAAGAAAGAGGTTTGTGCAGATTTTGTACAGTCCCACATCTGTGTTTTGCAGTCCCTTTACCACCTGAGTCTTTCCAATCTGCAGCCATTGCCTTGCAGATTTCTTCGTAAACTGGAAACTTGCTTCTGCCCTAGGACAGACCAGGCTCTGGTAGCTTTAGTTGCATGTAGCAAGTTTGCAGAAAATTAATACCTGTTGTCAGAAACAGAGGACCATCCCATCCTGTCTCCACAGAACAGAAGTTGCTACAGAAAGGGTGAACTTCTCTATGTTGGGAAGTGAAGATCAGAAATAACAGTAGCTAGGAAATGTGAGGCGAGGCATTAGGGAAAGGATTGCAGCAGCAGAGGTTTAGCTTGGAAGAAGCTGGGATTGCATTACAGGGAAAGTCGTCTCTCCACCATCAGGGTTTCTGCCAGGGAAATGAATGGTTCAGACAGAAGTGCCTCAGCCTCATTGCAGCACCTGACTGCCACCTCCAGAGCTGAGGTCTGTGGTTCTCCTAGACTGCAGTTTCACCTCCCCTTCTCCTTCATTAGAGAAGCAGTTCCCAGGTGCTTGGCTTGGAGCTGCTGGATATCGTGCTGAGGTTTTACATTTCTGTATCTGGGTTTGTTAGCAGAAACACTGTGACACAGCTGGTCCCACAACTGCTCTTATTGCATGCAATTTTATTCTTGCTTTGCAGCTCTTTCCGACTGTAGTCCACATGGCTTTCCCTTCCACAGAGCAGTGCTATTTCCTAACCTTTCTCCTGTGAATACTGTGCCTTTCTAAGGCAGGATTTCCCCCTTCCCACAGCAGCACTGCAGTTGCAGCTCTTCCTGTCTTTCACACCCTCCAATGGCTGCAGGCATCTAGGGCTTAGTCCAGCAGTTGTGAATCTGGATCCTCCATCCCATGGGATGCTTTCATCAATAATGCTGAGCCTTCAGGCATACTAATACTTCATGATATTGACACTAACCCACTTTGTATCTGTGGCTCTTCTTGGGTTATCTGAAAGTAGTAATTTCTTTATTAGAACCAGTTTGTCAAATTGTCAAGGAAAATCTGCCACGTGGCTCTTGCCTCCCATGTAGTAACATCAGTGCTGACCTCCTCCAGCTATTCAGAGGCACTGATTTTCTGTCATATGGTACCAGGCTGCAATCAGCAAGATGGAAAGGTTAGAATCAAGAGCTCTCCAGGGTGTGCTGCCTTAACAGGATTTTAACAAAACATCTGGAAGATAGTTCCCTTAGAAATAAGCCACATAAAGTGCCTCAGGAACGAGAAGCCTATTTTTACCAGTGAGCTGCAGGCTGCAGCCCTTTGCTGGCTAGCCAGTGCCTGTTGGCTCTGTCAGTGCAAGTCAGATCCCATCTGGGAAGGTCTCAGTGTAAACTTGAGGAGGGAAACGTGGCTGTTTTTGGCATGATCAGAGCAGCAGTCTGATCTATTTTTTCCCCAGCTTTGCTATTCATCAGATCTGTGTTCAGTCTGTAATAACAGCAACAGGGCAAATGAGCATCAGGCTTGAAATCTGAGCTGACACCATGGAGATGTTTCTGGCCTGTAAACCCAAGAAGCACCAAGCTATGGGGCAGTGGAGCTCTTGTGCCTTCCAGGCTCTGTGGTTAGCTCACAGGCATTCACTGACCCAGATGACCATGTCTGCCTCTCACTTCATCCCTGGTGTGACCACACTGGCTGTAGCAGATGCAGCATACATGCATCTTGCCTCTGACCTTAGGCTGAACATGCTTCAAAATGTATCTTAAAATACAAGGACGGTAGAGGGTGGTCAAGAATGTTGGGGAGCACAGGGCGGTGCCTGAGGTAGCTGCTGCCTGTTGCTTTGGTAGAAGCAGTTGATCCTTCTGAAGGAGGGCATGAAGCTCCTGCAGTGTCAGACAAAAAGCACCACATAAAGTTCAGGTGCTGTGTGGATGACGCTTACGTGTGTTCTTTTAAAGCTCTGGTGACCTGCAGACCGGATGAATTTCAGTGCGGGGATGGGACCTGCATCCATGGAGCAAAGCAGTGTGACAGAGTGCACGACTGTCCTGACAACAGTGACGAGGCAGGCTGTGTCCAAGGTATGTACAAAACAGCACTGTGTTCCTTGTGCTCGGTTTTATAAAACTGCAAGAGAGCTGCAGAAGGAGGAGGCCTGCACTGCTCCTCTGTGCCACAACAGGCTGCTTCCTGCAGAGAGCTGTAAGCCGTTCTGGCAGTGGGGTTGCTTGGGAGAGATGGCTGTGCTGACCAGGCAGACTGCACGCCTTGAAAAGTTCCTCGCATCATACTCAGTCTTTTGCTTAATCTCATCCCATTTCTGCTAATGACACCTTCTTGAAGCTCTGTGTCAGGCTTTTTGTTGTCTTGAGCCTTACCTAACTTAGTTGCTTTCCTCTCTTGCCCGACATGACAGAGTCAGCATGTGAAAGTCCCAGCAAGTTTCAGTGTAAGAGTGGAGAGTGCATTGACGGAGGCAAAGTGTGCGATTCACATAGAGACTGCAGGGACTGGTCTGACGAGCCTCTGAAAGAATGTGGTACAGTACTTGCCTTCTACGTGTTGCTCTTGTTGTAACTGCTTCCCCTCTCCTCCATCTGGTGCTCACAGCTTTGAGTGTAACCACATGTAGCTGCTAATGCTATTTCTCACTCTGCTTCTCTTTCCTTGCCTTTATTCTCTCTTCACCCTTCACATGAATATAATTAGTAGCCCAGTCTGATCATCTGCCAGTGTGAACTGTGCCCTTCTCAGTTCAACTTTTGATCTTGGAGGGATGTTTGAGCTGAGCACAGGACTAGCAACCAGGAATTCCCCCTCTTCTCAGACACTGGGGTCTTCCACAGCATCAACCAGTTTATTTGGTCTCGCTGCCAAAAATTACCTGTGAATTACTGAAAGATGAGCAAAAACATTGTAAAGGTTTAGCATTGGTAACATCTTTGAAGGTGAAAGCACGCAATGAGTGGCAGCATCCACTAAGCAATGATTTCAGCCACTGGGTTTGTTGCTGCGTCCTGTAGAAATGACAACAAGCTGCTGTCTGCAGCATCCTGCTGGCTGTGGGCTGCTGAGAACAGCCAGGCCATGAGAGCCCAGTCTGCTCCTGGGCTGTGGGAGTCAGCAGAACAGAAAGCTGCAGGTTGGGGAGCTGAGCCTCTCTGTCCTTTTCTTACCAGGCATAGCAGGTGCCAACCCCAACCTAGAGCACCACTGCCACACCATTGGTTCTTCCCCAGGGGCAGAAATGCCTCAGACAGGCTGCTGTGCTGTCCCTTTCCATGACTTCATGGAGCACCAGTAGCATGGAGCTCTGTGCCTGCAACTTAAATATCTCCTGTTCAGGGAGAGTTGTTGGCTTCTCTGTGCTGGACAAAAAGTGTGTGAGTTCCCAGAAAGGATGCTCTTACCCTGTGCTTTTAGAACATCCTTGCTTTCTTCTGCACTAATCCACATCTCCCTGTCTTTCTGAGTGAGTGTTGCAACTTGTCTGCCTGTGAAGGTCTCAGTCAAAGCCAGCAGCCCAGTTGGCTGAGGAGACTGGGCTCAGCCTTAACATGGTGCTGTGACTGCCTCGTTGTGGTCCTCGGCTGGCAGCTGAGTGCCATTTGAGTTAGGAAGCTGTGCAGAGAATAGGCTCCAAAGGAGACATGCTTCTTTAAGACTGCAGAATGATGTAGATTGTTGTGAATTTTGACATGCAGCCACAGGCAATCTGCACAGCAGCCCAGGAGATGCAGGGTGTTCTCCTCAGCATGGTGTGTCTGTACAGCTGCGTGCCCGCCTTTGCAGTGCCCTCCATGGTTCCCCAGAAAAGCACTGAAAAGGCAGAGCATCGCTTATCTCACTTTAAGCAGGCAGTGAATATGATGCTGAAGTTTGGGTAATGGGCAGCAGCTGTCCAGCAGAAAGAGAGCAGGCTGCTATCTCTGCCTTTCCTCCTCAGCTCCTGTTGAGAAGTGCAGCAGGTGAGCCAACACCTGATTTACAATCTCCAAAATTATTCCACAAAGCCTCTGAAACCAGAGGAAACATTTGCATGAGAGCTTGCTTGTCAGTTGAAACAGTCTTTGTTGTGTTTTGCAAAGAGCAGCTGTGCATGGATATGATGCAGTTTCCTAGAGGCCTGTGCAAGTGCAGGAATAGGTGACATTCATTAATAAACAACACTGAACAGTGCCAACACACACTGTGACTTTGTGGACCCTTTCTTGGAACCCAGTGAACTTGCTCTGTTAATAACTTATTGATACCTGTGTACGTATGTGTCTCTGATAGGAAGGTGAAGCCATCCCAGAGCTGGGATGGGGTTCTCTGACATGATATCTTCTCAGCTACTGACTTCAATTGGCCTGTGGTTGTTTTCGTTTTCTTTCAAGAGCAGTGGTTTAATGGCTGTGCTGCACTGCTCACCTGTGTCATACAAGGAAGCAAGAAGTAAAAGATAAATGAAAATTTTGCCTTTAAATTGCATTAAGAAATGAAGTAAATCAGCTTTGCTTGTTCCACTTAACCTGCTATCCCTGAAATCTCACAGCTTCTGTAAGCAGCCTTAAGGAGAAAACTTTCTCTTCACCTTCTAAAGGTTAATTACAACAAGAAGAAATGTTATTTCTGACAGAAAATCAGCTTTCTTGAATCTCTCATTTAATTCTAGTTAAAAAGACACAGTCTATTTTTCATTTAAGCTCTTGAAGGCAGGATCAGCCTTGGATTAGGCAGGGGCCCAGGAGGGGATGGGGGCTGGTTTTCCATGATTGCACACTTGGGCTGCTGCTGCAATTCAGGCGTTGCTGGAATTGTCACTCAGATCCTTCCTTGGTGCTGGATGGGGAAACAGTACAGTAGTTCAAAACAGCTGGCCTCTGGGAGATGAGACTCCCATAGCATGAATTATCAAAGCTCAAAAAGACTGTTCAGAAAAGTCAACATTAACCAGTGCATGGGGAAGGCGTCATCTCCTGGAGAGCACCCTTAGGTCCCTTGGAAATGCCTCACAGCTGGCAGAGTATGCTCAAAGCAGTGGGTTTCTGATGGATGAGATGCAGAGATGCACAGATGCTGTGTCCCCAGGGCTCCCTCTTCATTTGGCCATTAGCTTTCAGTCCAACTGATCATAACAGTGTTGGTTTGGAATAATAAAGAGCAAGGAAGAGATACAGTGATGGCTTCCTTTCTCTGAAGTCACTCATATGCTCAATGTGGCCAACACCTGGCTACCAGAAGCTGGCAGCTATGGGAAAATGTGCGTTTGACCTTTCTTAATTTCATTCAAACTTACGACTGGAACCCCTCCTTTCCCATAGATAACCTGTCTGCCTCTTCCAGGTATTAACGAATGCTCTGTGAACAACGGTGGTTGCTCACACATATGCAAAGACTTGAAGATAGGCTACGAATGTGAATGCCCGCCCGGATACAAGCTTCTGGATAAAAAGACGTGTGGAGGTAATTTACATGCAAACAGCAGTCCCCTGTGTGTCACCATACAGAGACATGCTTATATGCTCTTCAGCACTGCTCCATCACAGATGGTTTGATTTCAAGTTATTGATGGGTTTCAAACACTCCTTTCAGACATAGATGAATGTGAGAATCCAGACGCTTGTAGCCAGATCTGCATTAATTACAAGGGGGACTACAAATGTGAGTGCTACGAGGGATACGAGATGGACACCCTGTCCAAGAACTGCAAGGCTGTAGGTAAGGCAGCCCGACAGGCTCTTAAACTCTGACTGCTCAACATCACAACTCTGATAAGAAAACACACTTGCAGGGCTGAGCCTAGGGGAACAGAGGCAAAAGTTAACTAGCAAGCACAGGCATTAATTTCAAGCAGCACGGAACTGCTGCAGTGATAGCAGATGTGTCTCTAGGCAAGAACTACTGAGAGTGCAGATCAGAATATTTTAACCATGTGCAGAGCAAGATTACGATCACTAGTTGGCTGTTTGAAGCTGAAACTCGAAAAGAAAGCCTCTTGACAGGTTTCACTAAAAACAGCACAGAAAAAAATATTTACTGGTAGTCATGTTAAAAGAAAACAACCCAATTAAAACGTGGTAGGTTATCACCTCTCCACCTACCCAGCCTCATACACAAATACCAACGTGAGCACCAGCAGCTTGCTTGGGCTTATTGCAGAAATGAACGTTAATGTCAGGGATTGCAGCCTTTCTGAAAGGCTGTGGCCTGGGCTGGCCTGAGAACATGACTGCTGTTACAGTTTGACCAGCACTCAGGCTGCAGACTCTAGCCCACAAAGAAGAGATGTGAGATGTATTATATAAGCCCGAGTGCTTGGTTGGGTGATGCAAGGTCAGCACGTATGTGACAGCCTAAAATAGAATTAAATGTCCTCCTAGCAATGAGATCCTGGCTTTGCTGGATTCTGTGTGGCTCTGCCATGCCTTGGTCTGGCTGCCTGCCTTCCCTCCAGCCAGCCTGGAAGGCTTTCTCTCTTCCTTGTCCTGAACATGAGTCACTGAAACTGAGCCCCTGGATTTTGTATCTAAAATGTATAATGGAATGTGGGGACGTTCTCCAGAGGCTGGGTGACAGGGTGCTGTGCCCTGTGTCTGTATGTGTTAACTGTCTACGTTGGGCCAGAAGCCACTTAGACCTGCTGCTGGCACAGAGCAGATCGGTGACTTATTGCTGTTCACTTTGTTGTTGTTTGAGGAAATGATGTATCCAGCCTTTAGGCCAGCTGCTATAACAACAAATGCACTTCTTTCTGTGTCAGGAAAGAGTCCCTACCTCATCTTCACCAACCGCCACGAGGTCCGTAAGATAGACCTGGTGAAAAGGGACTACTCTCGCATCATTCCCATGCTGAAAAATGTCGTGGCACTGGATGTGGAGGTGGCAACAAACAGAATATATTGGTGTGATTTGTTCTACCGAAAAATCTACAGGTAAGGGCTAAGAGAAAGAGTGTGTTTTGGTACCTTTCTAAAGCTGTGCTTCAGTTTGTAAGGACGATATGCAGAGAACAATGCAGTGAACCTGGGGATTTTCTTCCCTTACTGCATTACCTGTTGTGGCCCAGACTTTGTAAGCTTTTCAGGATTTGATAAAGAAATCAGGGCTTGTGCAGTTACTTGGCTTGAAAACGCAGGAAGGCTTTTCAGGAGCAATAGATCCCACTGCATTTGTGCAATTACACGTGGACTCGTTTACTTAACGATCATACTGCCAAGTGAGGCTGCTGTGCTGTGTGCTTCATGTACATGAAACCAAAAGGACTTGGCATCTGAAGGCACAGAGGCAAGTGGTGAAAGCAAGGATACTGGTTGACCACTGGCGGCTCTGCTAGAGTAGATGAAAATCCACAGCATTTGATCACAGACTACATTTCATATCCTGTAATTTGTTTCCCTTTTTTTTTTTTTCCAGCTGTTTTTGTACATTCATTACCATTATTATGTACTGGAGCTTGTGAGGGTGTCTAGTCAAAAACGCATTTAATTTATGCACTGAAAATTCCCAATGTATACTCTGATTTGCATAGCTATTGCACCCTATTGCAGTTTCAGCAGCAATTTGTTTTAGATTTTAGCTAATGATCAGACAAAAAGGTTGATTGGTTTCAGTGCATAGGAGCCAAGCTGAGGTTTTTGCAGGCTGTGCTAGCTTTCGTGCCACTGGCATGGAAATTTGCCCAGGTTGTCCTGATTATTTAGCACTCAGGTAGCTGGGCAGGTATCCTGAACAGCACTGCATGGCCCTGGAAATGGGGAGGTAGCTCAGCAGCAAGCTACTTGCACTATGTCTAATCCTGCAGGTATGGGTGGGCACATAGAGAACTATTTAAGACGCTGCTCCTTCTGCAGCGGACAGTTAATGCCCTGGGACTGAGAGCCCCAAGTGCTCATGCCCCATGTATGACTGTACCAAGCCTGGTTACTTTTCTGAACAGCAGAATTTTTATCTTTCTCAGTCCTGCTTACATTAGCTTTATTTTGAATCCTATCTTTCCTGCAGAGCAGGCTGTGTAATCATCATTTCATAACAATTAATGCTGCTGTTGGAGATGCTGCTGATATCACTAATACCCACCACAGGAGTCCTGTGGGTAGCAGCAGCAGGCTATAGATCCCCTCTTTCTTGACACTCACTGCACTTCTCTTTCTGCCACTGAGATGTTGTCCCCATCAGGGTGTTAGAAGATATTTTATTAGGTATTTAGTTCCTGGGAGAATCAGAATGTCACTTCTGTATTTCCACCCTCTCATTCTGAAGCCCCAGGAGCTCCTTGTTTTTTCCACTAGTGCATCAAGTCACATTCATGGCTCAGTGCCGTGTTGGAAGGTGTGAACATGGCTGTTTCACTAGGGAGGAATTAGCTGGGCTGGAACTGCAGTCAGAATGTGTGGTGTTCATCAGACCAAAATAGCAGCTTGTGAACACAGCCACATGCTCTGCGGAACCCCCAGTGGCACCATTCATTTAGTGTTGGGTCAGAGAGAAACCAAAGGCATTCCCCATAACACCTCCATCTTCTGGAGGTGCAGCACCCTCTGCTAATCCATGTGGACTCAGCACAGCCATCCCAGCCTGGGCTACAGTGCAGAAAACAGCATCAAACTACTGCAAAGGCACAGTTCCATGGCCAAAGGCAGGATGGACACTGAATAGGAGACATTAATCTCAACTGTGCAGAGGGAGGAAAAGTTGTGGGGTTTTTTATTTGTTTGCTTTTAACCAAATTCTTCTAAGAGCCAGAAACACCAATGCAAACTCAGAATTTCTGATTCCATTTAGAATTGCTCTGATAGTGCTATAGATTGCAGAATAACAGAATCACCTGTGCTTGTAGGTGTAATATTGGGTTATTCTTGGAACCTCCATCTAGCATCTCCTGCCTTTCAGTAGTGTCTTTAAAAGATTCTGAGGCTGGTATTAAGTGAAGATTTTCTTTGTATCTAACAAGAAATCACTTGCCAAATTAGTATAGCTTCAGGAATCCCTTTGATGAATTAAAAAGTTACACAGGTCCTAATTCTGCAACACATTTAAGCATGTTTATTTGTATGCTAAATTCAACTCTGTTCAGCAGAGCACTGAAGATAATAATATTTCCAATGTCCATAAATCCCAATAAATGGTACTACTGAAGTTAATGTGCCCTAAGTCAGATGTGGTGCTAAATTGTGCAGTTGTAGCAGGAAGCAGGTAGGAACATAAAATAACAGTTCCCTGTCCTGGAAATGCCTGCCATCCAAATACAGAGGTAGGACCAAGGTAGAGGAGAAAGCAGCAGAAGGATGCAGTACACAGCTGTAAAGGTTTCTTTGTCAGTCACCTTGCCACATGTGCACTTTGTTCTCGTGGGGTTGGTGTGATGCTGCCAGCACTCAGCCCTTCCTGAGCTCCAGCCCTGTGCACATCTGCACAGCCTTCTCTGTGCCATGCCAGCCCGGTGACAAATCCTGTCTCTGCAGTGCATACATAGACAAAGCCAGCGACACAGCGGAGCAGGTGATTCTGATAGACAGCCAGCTGAACTCTCCGGAAGGGCTGGCGATTGACTGGGTTCATAAGAATATCTACTGGACGGATTCTGGAAACAAGACTATCTCAGTGGCCACTGCAGATGGGAGCAGGAGGAGGACACTTTTTAACAGCGACCTCAGTGAGCCGAGAGCCATTGCTGTTGATCCCACACGGAGGTGAGTGTGAAAAGGAAATGTTTGTGCTTTTCAGACAGAATTCCAGTTGTCTTTCTGCCTCCCACAAAACTCATGTACATCACATGTGCCATAAATTGGATCCTAACGGATTTACTTACATGTCTAAAGATAAGGGCCTCTGTAAGAGCTTACATAGGACTGCTGAGGTGCTTCACAGAGCTGGTTCAGGTAAATCTCTGCATGGCAGCTGCTGTAAGAGAAAGTTTTGAAAATTATGCTGGGTTGTGAGCCAGGAGGGCCTGAGCTCAGGCACTCAGGTTATGTTGGGAAATCACATAAGTATGACAGGAGTGTGGGATAAGCGAAGTCTACACATCTACCACAGACACCAAGAGATAGTTTGGGGTTTGATATTCTGGTGTAAGTTCTGTGGCAGAGTAACCTGTGGGACAGGAGCAGGGCAGCTCCACTAAATGCGTATCAAGGTAAACTGAAGTGACCAGGGGCCTTTGCAACATCAAGCAGAGAGCACTGTAACTCTCTCCCCAATCAGTAGTTCAAATTTCATACCCTGGGGTCCAATTTACTGTCTCCTTGCATCCATCTCTTTTAGGTTCATGTACTGGTCTGACTGGGGAGACAAAGCGAAGATTGAGAAAGCAGGCCTCAATGGTGTGGGGCGGCAAGTGCTGGTGTCTGACAACATTGAGTGGCCAAATGGCATCACGCTTGGTAAGCAGCCGGGTCACAGCTACAGGATCCACTGTGGCTAATGTAAATGTCTTGTAAAGTAGGCAAATGCAGCCAGAGTTAAAGACATCCATGTTTAGCACCACGCAGGTGTGAGGTTCTCCACTTGGTGTTATGTTTGAAAATTCTGTCCATAAAGGGATGTAGGAGAAAATGTTACGACCGTTGCATATTGTTGAAGTGCTACTGCTGTGAACAAATAATGTTATCCTTTAGTAATTAAGAAATTAATTAATGGCTTGTTTTATTGCAGAATTTGTTCTTTGTTGGCACTCATCCACTGGCATTCAGTTTAGTGAACCTCATCCAAAATAAGCGGATCTGCTCCAGGAAGAGACATTCAGTTCACAGCATTCTAAATAACACTGGCCCCTTCCCTCCCGCTTTTACCTGCATCCTCCCCAAAATGTTTCTGGTCTGGGGAAGGAAGTTTCCACCACTGCCATTCCCTCAGCCTGCAGCAGAAGGACTTTTGGAACCCAGCATTCTTCATCACAGAACATGTGTTAATCACGCAGCTCCTTCAGAAAGATGTCAGTTTTGAATCCCAGTTGTTATTTTCCAGCAAGAGGCCAACAACTAAATAGGACTGAGTGGCCCTGGAGGAGCACCTCTGGGAAGCCTAAAGTGCAGCTGCCCTGCTCCTTCTGGTACCAAACAACGCTGTCAGTCCAGCATTCACACACACACACACACACACACACCAGAATGTTTCTCTTTTTTAATCTTACTTAGAAGGTCTTATCCCAGCATATCTGGGCACTGAGTCAAAATCACAACTAGTGTTAAAAAAAACTTTTAAAAGCCTAATAATAAAGAGATTAGTCATGCTGCCAGCAGAAAAAAATGCTGGGAAGTGCAAAAGAATTGCAGGAGCTGTGTGTGATTTTGCTTCATTGTGTTTTACTTCTCAGATTTGCTGAATCAGCGTCTCTACTGGGTGGACTCCAAATTGCATTCACTCTCCTGCATTGATTTCAATGGCAGCAACAGAAAAGTTCTGATTTCTTCTGTTGATGATCTGAGCCATCCTTTTGGCTTGGCAGTGTTTGAGGTAAGAGTCAATATCGGGTGAGAAAAGACTGGAGACTGCAAGAGGTCTCAAAGCTCTTCTTGATTGAAAGCTCTGCCTTTTGCATAGCACAGAAAGCTGAGTGAGGGCGTTTGCTGCTATAGTAACTGATTAACCTGGTGTGGGTTCAGCAGGGAAAATAGTTTTCTAAAGCCCTTAATCAGGAGTGATGCATCGCCTCACGCTTTTACCTTACGTAGTACAAGTGAATCCCTGAGGGGCAGGCAGTGCTCGGTTATGGCTCCCACATGACTGCACAATAGTCATGGCTTTCCCTTGAGGTGGACTGAGCCAAACGCCTGTGCAGAGGCTGAAACTGTTAGCAAGAGACAGGAGAAACCACTTGCTGTGATTAGCAGTGGGCAGCCGTTCACCCAGTGACACTGCAGCATGTCCTGAGTCTGCTGCTGCTGAGTCAGACTTTGAGGGGAGCTGCATGGATCGCGGCAGCAGCCCAGCCCCCTGCCGAGCACCCTGCTGTTCCCAGCATTTTTGTTTCATGTGCATGCTTGTGTTGCACTTTCCAGCCCTAACAGAATCCTCAGGGAAGGATGGCCCCATAAGTCTGGGGGTCGATTGCTTGCGCTGTCCTCTGGCTATTCCAGTATCTGCAGAAGTGTCCTCAAACGTTTTCACCTGTGGCAGGAGTCTGAAGGCTGCAGTGGGCAGTATGTGTGCCAGGCGCTCACAGGGCTCCCCCTGCAGTCACTGAGCACCAGTGCGTTGCTGAGTTGGGGATTTGCATTCAAAAGGTATTCATTTGTTCACCTAGTTCAGGATGGCAGATAGTTCACTTTCAGCTTCAGCTGCTGCTGTTATGACACACAAATCCTGCCAGACATCAGAGCAATGTCTCCGTACAAAAAACTGCAAGTCTGATCCTACAAAAACATATGCCTATCTTCACAAAGAAGGCTTCTGGCCCCTAATTAAACTTAAAAACCCAGTTGCATTCTTGTATGATTGTAGATTCTTGTAGTACTCATCTTACTCCTGTTTTTAAAAAACCAAAAAGGTGCAGGAACATCCCAAAAGGTCCAGAATTTGGATATAACCAAATTCCTGCTCCCTCAATCTCACAGCGACTCCAAATTATTGAGCACTCCTAAACACTATTGCACTACTGCACTTTTTAGACATGCAAAAGAAAAGAGCTGCACGTGGAAGTACCATAAAACCAAAGTTATCCCAGCACGGGAAAACAGCGCATTGATTTTTGTGACTACTAGAGTTTAGTCCAGCTTGAGTTGGAACTGGGCAGAGTGGTCAGGTCAGAAATCCTATGTATTTCCTGCAGGACAGAGTGTTCTGGACTGACCTGGAGAATGAAGCAATCTTCAGTGCCAACAGGCTGAGTGGCTTGGACATCTCTGTTTTAGCAGAAAATCTCAATAATCCTCACGACATCGTTGTATTTCATGAATTAAAGCAGCCCAAAGGTAAGACGTGTCTCTCGTGTCCTTAAATCAGATTTATTTGAGCTACTAAATGAACTGCTTCCTGATGGTTTCT
This sequence comes from Centrocercus urophasianus, assembly GCF_019232065.1. Lineage (NCBI taxonomy): Eukaryota > Metazoa > Chordata > Aves > Galliformes > Phasianidae > Centrocercus > Centrocercus urophasianus. The sequence continues at coordinate 24,028,709 of NW_024884733.1, read as the reverse complement.
GATGAGAGAAAAAGCACAGGTAATAATGTGAAATCAATGCCTGATGTTTGAAGTTCCTGCATAATTAATTCAACAGCAGCACCTACTGAAAAATCTGCCACTTGTTAATTGCTGTTTCATTAGTGTCTTTGATAGCAGAATTACTCTCATTACTGTGATCACTTTCCATTCATTACATATTTAGGCCATACTGCAGCCTGGAAGTGTCACAGCAAGGTAAGCATATGGAGAATGGCACTCAGCACCAGGCTGCTGAGCAAATAACATAAAAAACTGCTTCATGACACCAGGAAGCCAGCTTCTGACCCAGGATAACTGAAGCTCACCCTGAGAAAGTTCAGTGAGGAGTGCATGGCTTGTGTCCATCTGCTGTTACTGTGAGCATGTACAGATGCTCTCCTCACTCAGCAGCATCAGTCTGTGAATGTTCTAAATAATTATTAGTGGCAATCAACAAGCCATTCAGATATCATCTGTATTGTGCAGAATCTGAACCACTGGCTTGTGAATGAGTACATTATGACAAAAGCAGCTGGAGCTGTGTGAGGCTGTTAATTTTTTATTTGCCAATCTCTCCTCAGTTTTTATAGCAGTACGTAAGGTTTTACTCCAAACTGTAAAGATGATTAAGGAGGGCAATTGATCAAGGTAGAGAGTTGAAACGAGTCTTCTTAAGAGGCTTAATGGTTCTTTGCTGAGGGAAAAAAAATAAATAACTTTTCTTCTGTCTTTGAATAGCTCCAGACTCCTGTGAGCTCAGCCCCCAGCCAAATGGAGGCTGTGAGTATTTGTGTCTTCCTGCACCTCACATCTCTCCCCATTCCCCCAAGTACACGTGTGCCTGTCCTGACAACATGTGGCTGGGTCCTGACATGAAAAAATGCTACAAAGGTAAATACAATCATATCACTGTTGTGCTGTCCCAATAAAACTGTACTTAATGGTGGAACACATACATTAGCTTTGGAATTCCACATATATTCTGTCTTCTGAACACAGCACTGCACTATTCCTTATTGAAAACCTGTATTATTTTTTGAAAGCATCATCAGGAAAAAATGAGGAAAAGAAGGGATGATCCCTAGGACTGAAAATGTGGATGGTCAATAAGTGATATACATTTGCCATGTTTCTGCTCTGTAGATACTGGATGGGAAAGGCCACAATCATTGCTGAAGAGACTGGTGGTTGCAATATAATTTTCCCTAACGTGCAGACAGTTCCTGGTACAAATTCAGTATCTTCTCAAAAAATGAGTACTTTAATTTATTAACCATCTTCCAGACAGAGTACTTCACTACTATTAATTAATTAAAGTTTGATTTCAGAAAAAAAAAATTCTGCAGCTGAGATCTATCAGTTCTGTGCTCGGCAAGTAGAACTGGAATTTGATTTCTGTTTCTAACCAGCAAACAACACAATCCACCCTGTTTGTGATTTGCTGTTTTGTTTCATCATTGCTTTTGCTTTTCAGATCTTCCAACTACTCCAGCTACCACAGTGGTTCCTACAACCACAGCATCTCATCCTGTCACTGCCTCCACTGTAACTGGCAGAGCCAACACCACCACCGCCGTCGTCCCCAGAGCTGTATCAGAAGCCACGACTGCCACCCCGAGTTCTCATTCAACCACATCCATCCTCATCGATTCTGAGATGACCACTGGAAACAGCAACTTGTCACAGCACTGTAAGTGTATGAGATTCTTCTTTTCTTTTTCAATTTATACATTGCCACGAAATCTCATGAACAAGTAGCAGACTGTACCTAACAGCTGAGCTATAGAAGGTCATATGAAGGCACATCTTCTTGCATAGCAGGAGAAATCAGGTATTCTGTATGCCGATGCCTCTGTTCTGATCACGTGGTTCCAGTTGCTCAGGATCTTAGGGCACTCATATCAGGCTTTCAACCCATGCATGTAAAGCTGACTCTAGAGATAAGGCCCTGCAATATGTATACTTGCCCTGTGCTCACTACTAGTCCACCTTGGCTTCAGTGTTGTTTGTAGTGCTGCTGACCTAAATATGAATGATGAAGAATTTATTCTTCAGAACTGTCGTTGAAGACCTCAAACAGATCCAGATTGCTTTAACAGACTAATAGATTAAAATACTTTACTTAAAAAAAACATTTCAATAACTGGAACAGGTTGTTTTCATTGCACTTGGAAAGCAAAAATAAGCCATCCTGCTTTGACTAAGATGCCTCTTTGAAGCAATCAGTGAACTCGCTTTGTAGTGCATGGGGGAAAATAGAATCTGATTTATAAAATTTGCTCTTGTAAGTCCTGCTTGTGCAAATTTCCTTTCAAATGTAATAATTAACTTAAGCCATAGATGCTAAGTTCTTTTAAGTATCTATGTGTGAATAGTCTGACCTATTATTAGGTATACTGTTCCATTACATGACTATCTGCCAAGGGGAATTGTTTAAAAGGATAAATTGCCTTTTAAGTTTCATGAATTGACGAATCTGAAGACAAACTACAGTTAGTTTCCTTCTTCTATATTCCAGCTACTTTAACACAACTATTTTCTGTGCTGATCCCCTATTATTAGAGCTCAGAGCAAACATTTTGAGGTTACTCTTGCATGCTGTAGCAGGCTGCAGCAACCACTGATGTATGTGCTGACCAGCTCCATAGCTGTACATGGTACGTGTAGATGCACACATGCATGTGCACACAGAGCAGGTACTGCATTCCTAAGAAACAGTTCAGCTCAACCCAGCCCAGCCTTCTGTGTACGTGTGTCTCTTTCTATTCTTCTCCCTGATAATTTAATTCCAAAACTTCTTATGAACTCTTTGGTAACAAATACTTCATGATGGGCAGAACAACAGCTTACTGCCATAAAGCATTCTTTAGCTGTGGCTTTAAAACCTGTGAACGAGTGAAATATTTCTGTAATTACAGATTCGAATAATGGCCAAGGCTTTGATTCAACTGTGACAGCAGCTGTTATTGGAATTGTCATTCCTGTTGGTAAGCTGATTTGATTTAAATATTGAAGGAGATCATTCTGAAATATTAGTGTAAATAAACTTTTGTGACTCTCAAGATTGGGGGGTGGGAGAGAGTAGAGGAACTGCTGAAATGAGTCTGGATTTGAGACAGTAGTGAAGGATATAGACTTGCCTAGGAACATCTCAGCAGATTCCTCCTTTCTCCACAAAACTGGCTAACAGCAGTTTTTGCCTCCTTTCATCAGTGGTTATTGGCTTGCTGTGCATGGGGGGATACCTCATCTGGAGAAACTGGAAACGGAAGAACACTAAAAGCATGAATTTTGATAATCCAGTATATAGGAAGACAACAGAAGAGGAAGATGAAGATGAAATCCATATTGGTCGGACTGCCCAAATTGGACATGTCTATCCAGCAGTAAGTATCTGAGGAACCTGCTGACACAGATGCATTTTGCTGAGAATTTGGCTTAGAGAATTCTCTCTCACATTGTTGGAGACTTGATGTTATTAGTTCTGTTTTTTGTCATTGTATAACTCAGTAATCTCTGAATAGGCAGAAGACTAAACTTTTAAATTTAAAATAGAGTGGTGTGTATAATAAGATGCTGTTTAAATGAAGAGCATCTGTTCTAATCAGTACAGACAGTCTGCTTTATACTTGCTGTCTTTCCATCTCAAGAGCTCAATATGTGACAACTGATGACTTATCTTCTGAAAGGTTCCACGTTGCTCAGACTCCTACCAAGTGCCTGAACTATTTTAAGGATAACTTCCGTTTCCGTGCAAACCAGGGAGAAATTGTATTTTCCATATAATAGAACAGTGCAAAAGTCAGATTTCTCACAAGGGGAAGTGTAAGAAGTTAAGGAAATTTGTCTTGGCAACATTAATCTTTACAAAAACGAAATACTCACTTTGTTAGTAAATCCTTTGTATGCAGAGAAATTGTTGTGCGTGGCAGCTGCACAACAGCTGGTCTGCATTGGAGCTTCCTTCCAAGAAGCAGCCCTCACGAGATGAAGCACTGGCAGTAATAACTGCTTTGTATTTTCAGAAGAGAGAAAGATCTTGAGTGAGTGAAGGTGATAGTTTCTATAGGAAGGTAGGAACTTAACTAATGCCCTGTATTACCTGGAAGTCACCTAGAAGTGCGTCAGTCCTTACAAGGAACTCTATCCATGTAATGTACAAGTAAAGTGAACTGTCCAATGCCTCTGTAGAAAAACTTCAGGGAGAGACCTCATTTAGGGGAAAAATCAGTACATGAAATAGTATTTGTCACCATTACATGAAGGCAGCAAAGAGATTTTTAACAGGAAATACAACTTGAAACCAAATTCTGATAGTGTTGCTTGTGTATCAGAATCACAAGTCACAGATTTTCTCCTCAAGTTTGCTTTTCTTCCTTCACAGCGTGTAGCACTGAGCTTAGAAGACGATGGGTTGCCGTAAGGACAAAGTTGCTGCTTCAACCAGAACGCACCGAACAAGTTTTCTTTGGATCACAAAACCTGCTTCTTTATTTGAATCATTATTTATGTTGCAGAAGGGTAACCACAGAGTTATAATGAACTGCAAACATCCAAAGGATGTGAGAGTTTTGTATGTATAATCTTTTATACACATTTTAACTTGTTGCACTACCCATTTGTGATAGTCAATAAGCAACTGCTGAGCTACTAACTCAATGTACATAACCAGCAGGCTGACGGTTCAGTAGCTACTGCTTTATTTTAAGACTATATTTATAGATATTTTGTAAATATACTGAATATGCTTTGTGGCTATCCATCAACATAAGTAAAATAAGTCCTGTACAGACCGTTTAGAAATATTTATTAACAAAATCTGGATTATAAGATCTGATCTGTAAATATAGTAGAGGGGTGAGAGTATTTATTTTTTGTATGTTTGGCTTGCTGTGCATAGATTATCTGTGTATATATCTATCTAGTCTAGATAGATATATAGGCATATAAATATATACATATATATAAATATATACATATATTTTAAAACTACTGGGCTATGTTTATGAAAATTAGGGATAATTGAATTTTTACCAGGTGTCTGAAGTTCACTTTCAAATCTAAAGACGCAAAGTAAGAAACAGCTGTACTGTAAGACAGCCAATAAATGACAGCCATAACAAACAGGGCTTCTGTTTCCCAAAGTGGCCTGCAAGGGTTGCTTTCACCTTTTCCAGTTTAGCCAGCTTCAGCTGCACTGCTTTGAGCTGTAGAACAGTTGCTAACAGCATTTCAGGCAGGGGGAGCTCCTACAGTGACCACATTTTTCATTCTGTACTGTCGCTTTTTACAGGTTGGTACAAATCTGATTTTTTTCATTTGTTTCTAACAATAAACCTAAATCTTTTGCCCTCCATTAGGCATCCTGCTCCTCTCACGTGCATTTAGAATTAGCAGAAAGAAAGGTTGAGACACATTCTCTCAGATACCCAAAGTGAGCACTCAGGAAGGCTCATCAGGAAATAGTCCCACAATAACAGAAGGTAATCCCTTACCTTCTGGATCCTTTCCCCACTCTTTTCTTCATTGAGAGTCTCAATTTAGGAGGTACTGGGGGGCAGTGTCTTAGTTCAGCATAAGTGGAATTCATTGAAGTGCAGCAGCTGTCATCAAAGCGAATGCCTGCACTGTGGAAGATCTGACATAACAGAGTGTGAGACAAGGTTCAAAACTCACAGCTCTACCAATAGCTGATTCCTGGAATTCAGTGGTATCTGAAAAAAAAAAAACAAAACATCACAGGAAAAAGAGGTTGAAAGCATTTAGGCTTTCATAAAGGCAGTTAGTAACTGCCTTTCATTCTCTATGGTTCCCAAACTTTGTTTCTCTCTCTCCTGCAGACCTCAATAGCACTGTTACCATCACCCCATAAGACAGTGAAGAGTCTAAATATGCACCATGTCTCCTAAGAGTTACAAAGAACCAAGATTAAAATAGTTGACATAATCCTGCTGCAGAAATAGGCAATAAGGAGTCCAGGCATTCTTACATTTACTCCTTTGATGGCAGAAAGATATATAAATATATTTAAACAGGCTCCTCCTGCAGAAGAACATCACCTTTGTGATGGCCTGGGATTCCAAGATACTGCTTTAGGAAGGAGAAATCAAGACCAGCCTCTTTTCTTGCTAAACTAGCCTCCCTTTTCTACACAGCTACTTCCCTCACCCCTTCAGTTCCTGTAGCTTATTTAAGGTCTGTGCACTGAAATGGAAAACATTAATGTAAGGCTCTGCACTCAGGTTCACCAAGTTTCCTATCAAACCACAGCAGGTGCTGATTCTTCACCTCAAAGGGCACAAACAGGCAGTTAGGCCAAAAGCAAGGCCTTCTTCCAGCTGGTGTTTTTCACCTGTTCCATGCAGCAGAGAGGACTGTCCAGGTCCTCCTCCCCCTCTCTCTCATTGTGGTACAGATTGCTGGTGTGAGCTGAGGGTAGCAGTGTTGTTTGGCAGGGTTGTTCAGAAGACCCTCTGCTTTTCTTAGCTCATGCTGTGAGACTCCCAGGAAGTAGATGAGTTAAGGTGAGTTGGACTTGAATTCTTGACTAAGAAAGGAACAAGGTGTCTAAAGACCTAGGGTAGCACTCCCCTACTTTCACTCAAACTACTCACTTCACAGCCTTTGTAGACAACATCTAAAGAATCAAGCACCCTTCTGTTCAAATTCGAGATTTTAAGGCAGTACAGAAGTGACTGAGATACCCAGTTACTGTTCCAATGTATGAAGCTGTGTCTGCAAATTCATGCACTGTGTGCATGAAGAAAAACTGAGAGAAGGCTGTACGTGACAACACTGTAACTAACAGACATGTAAATAGATTTGGAAGTTCTACAGTTTTGATACTTTTCTAAGAGGACGTGCACACAAACCTGTATAAACCGTGTAAAAAAGGCTGCATTTTTTGTAAATGAACTCAATGTGCAGTGTTGATTTCAACTAAACACCAATTTTTTTTTTTTTTTAAGAAATTATTTTAAATAACAGTTCAGGTTGTTAGGATGATATTTAACATTGTGAACACTTCTGATCCGTCTTGTCATGTTGGAGTTCTGTTAAAGTAAGTTCTTGCTTGGTGCCTTTTGTGTTTCAGTTTTTGGTATGGACAAAAGGACCAGGGAGGGGTGGGGAGGGATCTGCTGTGTAACACGTGCTGTACTTACATGAACAAGGATTACTGAAAACCAAATGAATACGTTTGTAAAACAGTGCACTGTTTCTATAGAAAGATTAAATTTTTTTTATCTGCGCCTACTGAGCTAATTACATTTTAGCACTGAAAATGCTGTCTCTTAGAACTGGTACTGTACTGCATTTTGGTCTGCCTTTTCCTTAGCTCTTAATTGTTAAAACTGGAAGAGGGGCTTAGGGCCCTGTTGGCATACTTCAGCTGTCCTCTTTGGAATTTCACCATCTGTAGCAGCTACAGCATCATAACAGGAATAACTAAGACAGGTTAGGGCCAGCTTTAAGTAAGCAGACTGTTTTGTTCAGCAGAGGGCTGAGACTTGGAAAGTCCCCTCCATCCTAAGTCATTCTACGCACTGTTAAAGCCTTCAGAAGTAGTGTGTATCTTTTCAATTAAAATATTTCAATTAAATATGTTAGGAGAGTAATACAGCAGCAAATAGAAGTAATTACCAGAAAAAACAGAGTGCTCCATGTCCAATCTATTGGGTGGCAGCCAGCCCAGGCCAGGTTGGAACCAGAATGTGTTTTAAGGTCCCTCCCTGCCCAACGCTCCAACTCACCATTCAGAGGGACACCACAGTCCATTTGCACATTAACACAGTGGCCAACTCAAAGCAGTTATTAACAAAACACACTCACTTACTTTGCTGGTGCTGGTGCCCAAACAGCTACAACAGGAGCACTTCAGAGGCAGCTGCAGTTGCTTTGGATGCCCTGGGAACAGCACACAGGTTAACAAAGGTATCCACAAGTCCTGCAGTGCCAGCTTCATGCAGTCAAAGTTTGACACTTGTGGATTATGACGACAACAGCAGAGGTTTCAACTTTGAAGCTGTGTTACTGCAACATCTGGCAACTGATCATTTCCTGGGATTTCTCAGCTAGCACATCAGGACCTGATAACAGAAAAAAAAATACAGTCTTCTCAGCAGCAAGACTTGTAAAAAGAAATATAAGGCTGTTACAGGGTGGAGGGCATACATAACAAGCAACCTGAAGCTGGTTAAAGTGCAATACAAATTCTGCCTTGTGAGGTAAAGGGATTTCCCACTCCTAAAGACACTCACCCACCATAAATATAGCAAAAAGCTCCTACAATGGAAACTCTGCATTCCACAGCACATAAAGATGGTCTTTAAAATGTTCTTCACACAAGGATGGAGCCTCACCACAGAACACAGGTCTCCAACAGGGAACTTCCCTACCAACTCACTGAGTAAATCACATTCAGGATTTTTATCTTACGAATCTGCCGGACAAGGAATTAACTAGTAATTTATTTTCATGTATTTATTCCCCCTCTGGAACACAGCTGAAAGCACATACATTCATTTATTTTAAGCCATTACACAGTAAGGGGAATGGAAAACCTTATGGCCAAATGTTCAAGAAAAGCCCCTGAACTAATTGCTATTAAGCACAAACGTGTAAGGTCTAAGCAAAGAGAACACTCTGCAGTAATGCTCAGAAGATACACAGTACTTGCCAATTAAAGCTTATGTACAAGGTTTGATGACAGGAATTCTCTTAAGCTAAATCTAAGCCACTAATAATGAAAGTCTGACAGAAGTGATTGGAAATATACACTCAATTATCAGCTAAAGGCATGTGACAGTAACTTTTTCAAACACGTCAGCTCTGCAAGAGAGCAGATGAGGATAAGAGAATCTGGTGCTTTACAGAAGACTCACGATAAACATGGATTTTTAAGTTTCCAACATAACCTTGACCTTCCCATCTTAAGGCCAAACGCAACTAAAAAAGGTACTGAGAAGGTCAACCAGGGTAATCAAACAAGTTTGTGCATCTTTTCAAAGCTTCAACTCAGTGGCAAAGGGAAACAAAATTGAAAAGATAAGCTATATAACACCTATATCTAAAATCTTTATTCCCTGGTGCTTTATTTGCACCATTAATTACTCCCCATTTCTCACAGTACCAGAACTCGAAAGCATGCAGGGACATTTAATCAGATAGCAGGTTCAAAATACATGAAAAAATACTCATGGAATGCATAACTACACTGTGGCACCCTCTGCAGCATTGTCCTGTGAGTACTGGGCTGCCTGTGGCTCATTACAGCATTTCAGCTGCACCTTCTGGACCCTGAGGCAGCAAACTCAGGAAGCTGAAAGCTGGGCACACACAGGGGTAGCCACATACACTGCATCCTCATCTCTTCCTCAGCATCCATTACAAGCTACTGTCAGAAATTAGATAGAGTAGACAGAACAGACTGCTTCAGTACAACACAACCAGGTGAGTAATTTCTTGTATTTGCTTTCCTTCCTGTTTAAATTATCTTATTTTCTACAGACTGCATAGAAATTTATTTAGAAAATGCAATCGCTGAAGCTTAACAAACATTGTCCAAATGAACAAAGCAGTGCATGGACATCAGAGCAAGCTGGTTCCACTCACAACAGCACCAGGCAATTACACACTGTCCTTCCTCTATGCTTTAATCTTTGCAGCATGAAAAATGAACTCACATCTTCATTAAACATTTTATAACAGGCCCAGATAATTACATGCTAAGAATTCCTGCAAATTTGGTGCAAGAACACATATGGCCCAAGTTTGGCTGTCATTAATCTTACTGAAACTGTTTTAGGCACTTGCAGTTCACAAATATCACTGCTGAATCCAAAAGAAGAAAAAACAAAATGCACGGTTTGGATCTCTCATAAATGAGTGTTGGTCTTTTTGCAGGAAAGGTTACATCTCAAATGTTTTTGCCACGTTGAGGTTAAGCAGATGTGCACTCCAAACCAGCATGGTAAGAAGTGACATTTATAAATGAGGTCTAAAATACATTTTTTTTCCTTCTTTTGGTCATTTAAGAACTATTCAATAAAAACCACTGACAGACTGTTGTTGTGAATGCCTACTTTGTCTTTGCAGACAAGGAGAGAAAAACACAGGGCAGGGACAGGGACCAGTAAGGTTGTCCCTCTCCTTACCTATCACTGCCAGCCCAGGACACAGCTACAAATCAGCACCGATGACTTTCAGAATCACCACTTTTAGCTGAACAACCACTAAATGCAGAACATTGGGTTTTTTTCCCCTTCAGTTGTGCTATCAGTTTACAGAAGCAGTCCTTATATAGTTTTAATATATAAAGGCACGAACACATTAGAAGAAAAGTCTTCAAACCACGAACACTAGACTCTAAATAATAGATACACAGAGACATGAATGCATCCCAGTGCAAAGACAGGACATGGCCCCACCTGCACCCCTGGATAAATCCCTGAGACACTGACAGAAGCACCCAGTGATCATGCTGCCCTTGATGACACTGCATCACCATGTACTTTCAGCCACACCGTTACAGGGGGTGGCAAAAGACCATTTCTGGTATCAATGAGGTAAAAGGGACTAGGATCAGGAAACAAACAACAACAAACCAGTCAGTGGGAGTTACACATTCCAACAGAGAACGTTCAAGTGTTTCTTTAGTTCACAGGGAACTGAAACAAGGCTCCTCCACGTGCATCTGAAATACAGCTCAAAGCTATTCAAGATGCACTCCTGTTCACAATAGCAGAGGTTTCACCATGCCCAAACTACTTCAGGCCCTGTAGCCAGGGATGATCCAGCCACAGATCATGGATCAAACAATTCCAGATCTGCTACAAAAGGTCACAACTTACCACAAGCAACTCTGTGAGAATACATGCTCTTGAACTCCTCCCACAAGCCTAAAAAAAGACCAATAAACCCCCCCTGCATCAACTCCAGCATTAACTACTCAGTAAGTCACACACAAAACAACAAGCCAATGATTTCTGGTTTTCTATTGTGTCTTCAATGTAGAAAGCAGGCATATTTTTGGTATCCACTGCACAGAAAGACTACCCTGAATTAACAGAGGGGGGGGAAAAAGGGTAAGGAATGTGACAATATCACAACTGAAGTGGATGGGATATGAGAAAGCAAAATATCCATATTGGAAATAATCACAAAATAACACAGCCTGCAGTTGCATCACGGACTCAGTAGGTGTTGTGCACAGCAACTGTGTTACCATCCATCCAGTTCTCCCTCTCTGCACAGCAGCCTTGCAGGCCAATTCTGCATTGATTCCTCTGAACTGCAGCTGCATAAACTACCACAGACCATACAAACAGCTCAGGTCTCCCTGCTACTACACAGCCAAGGGTCAAACACCCCCTCACATCTCAGCCAAGAAACAACAAAGCAGACTTCACAACCAAGTGCTGCTGTGGTCCCCCTCCCTTTAAAACTCATTGCCATTTAAATTAACAGAAGAACCAGAAGCTTTCTTGAGCAAACTCATCAATCAACTCCAATCCACTTCTCCAGAAGAATGTAACTGAAGGGGAACTGTGCAGGACACTCACACAAGAACATAATGCACACGCTTTGCTTCCTAAGAAAAAAATGAAGTCAGCTTAGCTTCAGCAAAGAGAATTATTCATCCCTATGTACACCATAAAATTCAGGAAGGGTTCAACTGCAATATTCCAGTGCCCTTGCCAGAAACCTGCCAATTCTCAAGGCTATGGGAGGTGACAAGAAGTTCTGCCCTATTCTACTTTGTGAGGGTGGGGAAGAAGAAAGAAAAAAAATCAAGAAACAATTCTCCAATATAATTTATAGCTTGGGCATCTGTAGCCTCATTCAATCACAACGTGGGAGAAAGAAAAGAAGCCATGGAAGATGCAGGTAGTTTAGCTCAGTTTAAGCAGAGGACCAGACAGAAAAAAAGGGAGAGGAGGAACCCCTCTTGTAAGCATCCTAGATACACTGGCACTTTTCTGCCATCTCAATCTGCCAAAACACCACTGGGACACAGGGCTGGCAAAGTGCTTAGCAATAACATTTTCTGTAATTGTGTTCAAAATATTTGAACAGCTATTTTTCTAAAGGCAAACAAAGAGCCCACCCAAATTGTTAAGCTTAATGCTTGCCTGCCACATTAGATTTCTGTCTGCTAAGCCCTCCACAAACAGCTGTGACTTGAAAGCCTGAACAAAAGACAGTAAAGACTGCAGAAATTCCCTCCATTAATCTCTGATATTTATCTATCACAGACCATGCTCCAAAATTACATGATGTAGATCTCTATTTAAAAAAAAAAAATCCATTTTAATTCAGAAATCCTTTTCAAAATTCTAGTTGACTTTACTCAGACATAACTGAGAGCAGCCCCAAGAGAAATCAAAGCAATCTGCAATTACCAAAATGAAACAAAGGGGTTGATAAACCAAGGGATCTTGAACTTCACTGAGTTCATGCCCAGGATTAAGAAATTCCATCTCTGCAAAGATCATCACAGAAATACTGTGTTGAGTGGATAATTCAGAGAGGGCACTAAAAAAATTGAGGAAGTTTTAGCAGAGACCTAGGAAAAATGCTACAGTATAAAAAAATAAATACACAGAAAGCTCTCTCCCTCCTCTCACAAGCTGAACTGTGAACTGAGCACTGGCTTCAGGGAAAAGCTGGCAGATGCTTTGCTACATTAGAGGATTCTTATACTAGAACATTCTTCCATTTAGCAGAAAAAGCTGCAACAAATCAAAAGGCCATGAGCAGAAATCAGCTAAATTCTATGAAAAGTGAATGTTTTTAAACTTCGCAGTAACTTCTCATTGGGTAAATTTATCAACTGGTGGCTTCTAAAGACCAAAGGGTTTTAACTTGATCCTACCATCAGTGGGAGACAACAGGAGGTGTGTATGAAATGCAGGAAAAGACTTCGATGCCTGAATAACTACAAGTTGAAAGGCACACATCACACACTTTGTCAAATTCCATTTTCTAAATGGCACCACGTAGCTCTAAAAATATTAAGTGAAATTCCCCTCCAATATCTAAATGATTATCTCTGTACTCACAGATAGGGAATAAAGTCATCTAGGATTTTCCTGCAGCACCGGAACAGGCCTCCAACTGCCCTACAGCATTCTATAAACACTTCCCTGCTTATTTGCTGGTGTTTCATTTGAAAGCTTAGCTGCTATGAGTTCCTGAGAACAGCAGCACAGGTGGCAGTAAGTGCAGTTATAGACTTGGCTCTACAGAGCCTAAAACACACACAGGTGATGCCTAATGGGGACAGGGCAACGCTCTGTTCTTCAGCAGCCTTCAGTATGACTGGGCAAGCCTGATCCAGATTGCAGCTGCAGACTGAGAAAAGATTCTATTGAGAACAGCTCGAAACTGCCTGCCTTCTGAACTCCTTCATTACAATGCCCCAGCCTCATTGCAATAAAAAATTTATTTCAGTGCAGGAATATTGGAAAACAAAAAGCCAACAATTCAGAAACGATGACACGCTGCTGAGAAGCTGCACTGAGCAAAAATAATACAAGAGAGAACAACCACAATTCATCTTCCAATATGCTGAGTTTTAGAGATGACAGCATGGCATTGTCATTTTGCAGGAGTCAGGTTTTTTAAATACACAGTGGAACTTCCAGTAAACTTGATAACAGTTTATGCAATTACTTGACACAGTTATCTCCCTCTCTCCTGAGAGACACACTGCTACCCACACAGCAGCCCACACAAGGCTCAGTTTAACCCTAAATCCTGAAGCAGAGCCTTTTAATCTACAGGCTTAGAAACTTTTGAATGTCAGTTAGTCTGTTCAAAGCAAAATCCTAGCAGAGACAACAATATACAAATTCATTTTACAAAAGCACTGACAGCTATTAGTGATACATAGTCTAGAAAATACCCTTAGCTTTCATTTCACATCTCCTTTCTAGAGCATGCTCTGCCTTCACAACAAGTAGTAGTGAAATGGAGCACCTCTGGCTGCTTCTGCAGATCAGAAAGCTGCAGCCCCATTTTGGTTAATATTTTCTCCTTTAAGAAAAATCAACACATCAGGCTTATCAGAATGTCTATGTCATCAAATCCAAAGAGCATCAAGGATGTCAGACCATACTCACCCAGTACTGGCTACTGTCTTTTCCTCAAAAGATTAAGCAAGGTGGTTTCCACTGATCTGCTGAAGAAGATTCCAGGCATCTCTTGCTCTTTTCAGCTGTAAAGAAGCTGTAACTCAAGTAAGCTATCCTTTCCAAATCAAATTTTGTTGGTTAACACCAATCTCATGCGATGTTAATTTCATCTACTTACCCTTACCTGAGCAGCAGCAGGCATTGAGTATCTCTCCTTCTCAGCTTTATTTTTTAAGAAACTAACAAAAGTAGTCTGAACGACAGTCAAAAACAACACGTCCTTCCAGAGAGACTGAGAAGAACCAATGAAGAAAGAGCATGATGTGTGAGTGAGACCACTGGCAATTAGAAAGAAACAAAGCAGCTGGACGTGAGCTGTGGGAGGGGATTGACACAGCTGACACTTGCTCTGAACATTTGTTCATCTTCTAAGAACAAATTTGAACCTCACAGTACGCACACAGGTGCTGCTGACAGAAGAAATGCAAGTAACTAAGAAAAAATACATGCAGGATAACTATTTTAATTCTTGAATTCACGACAGCTTTGGCACCCGATCGTTAGTTCTGTTACTCAGTATAAAGCAAAAATATTTGGCAGTTTGAGAATTGAACTCACATATAATTATTGAGCTGGCATTCTCTATGTTCAGCACGCAAAGAAGTGCATGGTAAATTTCTGATGAAAAGACAGGCTCCTTAAGCCACCATGTTACGACAAGACAGGAAGAACAAGATGACTGCCTTCTTTTCTACCAGCACCCTAAAATTAACCACACAGAACTATGAATTAATGAATTCCAACGTAAACCTAAGCATTCTAGGCCTTTGACTAATGTAGAAAACAGTGCTCAAGGTATGATTTGTTGAGCTTTGCTGAGGGTGATGCTAGGACTTCCAAGTAGCTTATGATTGTATCCATTCACTCTAACAACCAAACCATACTCTCCAGCCATCAGTTCATACTCCAGTTTAGCACCATCAACTTCAGAAACAGAACAGAAAATCTTAATCAAAGGTTAGCAGGCATGCTGCATATAGGGGATGTCAATATAAAGTCACAGGCAGAAGATTAGGCAATATTCACCATTCATCATTACCATAGAGGCAGCTGCACTAACACCTACAGTATGAATTTATTCTTTCCTGAAGAAAACATTCCATTCCCTGTCTTCTAGGGAACGTAACTACGGAGCAACAGGAAAATTATATGAAAGGACGAATGTGTTTATAATAGGTATTAGATCTTTTAACTGATGCTACTTCATCACTGATGCAGTGTTCTGCCTTGGCTTGCAAGGCAGATGACAGAGAGATATTCTTACCTCTGTGCAGATCACTGCACCTGTGGAGAAATCAGGTGGAAACGTATCACATAAGAAAGAAAATCTTCTTTCCATAAGAAAGAAAAAAGAGGAGGAGCTTCAAGTATATGAGCATTTTTCTTGTAGACTATTCTGAGGTTCTGTGTTTTTTCCCCCCACCAACTTGCATACTCTGAACTACTTTCAAGTCTAAAGAGAACTTGGAATTGTAGATATCTTGCATTAAGAACCAAAAATTCCACTCATGGTGAAAACAGATTTCATACCTATTCAGTTTTCAAATTGTTCAAGACTGGCAAAATGTCTTTATTTGCTTCCACTTTCTTCATAGGCCACAATATTACCCCTCTAAGGCAAAACCAATAAAAATGCTCTAAAACAACAGCAATCCTCCTTAGGAACTAGTGTCCTACAGAATACTACTATGCTATAATAGTAATAAAGTTTTGCTTCGTCCAGCAAAATCTCCATGATTCCAAAGAAGATATTTTGTGTATACAGGGAAAATATGAATGTCTGGAGAGAACGAAGACTTGTGAGGCTCTGGCATTTTCCATGTTTTTTTATTTACTACCAGATTTTCAATCCTCAAATTGGTTCCTTCCTTCCAGATCCTTTAACTCTGGAGATGACCTCTTTTTTATCTTTTTTAGTTGGATCTCTACCTGAAAGCAGTACAAAAAAAAAGGGCTAAAGGGCTTTCAGTTCTTAAAGCAGCTTTATGCTGAGAAATTAAAGGTCAAAGCAACAATAAGAATGCCAGTACTCAGTCACACTCTTCTACTGACACATCATTTGCAGACACATACTGCAATTCACTCCCATAAGGACAGGTACTAGAGTAGGAATCCCTTTGAGCTCTCACACAGTGACCAAAACATGAAAAACACACGTTAACCTAAGCTTGGCACATCAGACTAGTCTAAGACATTCGAGTTTCTACAACTCAAATTGAGCATTAATCAGATTCAAACACCTCTCAACTACTACAAACACCCAGTTGAAATTGGGTTGACTGGGAAGAGCAAAGTTAAGAGGAAAAAAAAAAAGGGAGATCCAAGAAAAAAAAATAGTACACTACCACAACAGCATCAACAGAAATAATACAGATTGAATAGACCAGATAATACCAAGTGTCCACTAAGAAGATGACCTTTTCTCAAACACTGGAATAGAAGAGCCATAGAAAAAAAGCTGTAGAAAACCCACTTCAGCTTTACAAAATCAATTTATGTGAGAATGAAAAACAAAAGACGTGACCTTTTCATTAGCATTAAATAAACCGATTCCATTGTACTGAAGTCTTCCTTCTGAACATGAGTTATTGCCTGACCTTTTTTATTCCACTGCAGGATACAAAGTGCTTAGGCAAGCATTTAAGCTCTTTACTTCTTCCAAAATCCAATATACAGTACAGAGTTTTATGCAGCCATAAAGGAAAAAACATACACACCTTTCTTAACCTCAGCAAGGGAGCTTGTGTAGGTACTGTCAGTGATCTGTACAATCACCCTGAAAGCTGAGCCCAAGACCACACAGACCAGCAATCCACAACTCTGCTGTTGTAACAGGAGTGGATATTTGACCTAGGGAGCAAAAGCAGTTAAGGCTGGGATACAACTAGCTATAAAATGCTACCACTGTAATTCTGCACCAACATCTCTCTCCACAGATGCATCCTAGGAAAAGCTATTTGGTATAACAAGCAATTTATGTACAAAATAAACAACCAAAAAGCATACAGTGTACAGTGTTAATGGGAACCCAGAGAAAGCCTTGTTTTGCACATTAGTTAACATGCTCATTACCTTCAGGTTTCTGGAATTTATTGTCCTTCTTGTACCACATGCATCCCTGCGCTGCACTCACACCTTTTACTGGATAAGCTTTCTCTAGGAAATCAGGTGTCTTCAGGGAGAAATCAGTGCCTGACACAGAAACACAACATGCAGCTTGTTACACTTCAGATCTGCCATCCAAGCATGCTGTTTTCTAAAACAATTTTCTCCTCTGTTCTTCTTTTACATCCCTTACTATATTAAGTTGTACGCATCTCTTTAGACACAAAAATAGCTAATTTAGTCCCACATCAAAACTCTGATCCATGTGCCAATCTTCAAGCAAAGAGCAAGTGGACTATTATTCAAAATAGCATTTCTGGTTGCACTATCTTTCTAAAACAGTGTGGCTAGTCAGAACCAATACACAAAAGTCAAATTTCTCCAGCCACTTCCAGGTTATTCTGAATGCATTTGGACATTTTATTTCACTCTGCCTTAAAAATACAGCAAAGAAACAATGCCAGTTAGAATTTGATACAAAATTAAAATGCGTAGAAGCCTTTACGAAATTAACACAAGGATCTTTCTGAAGCAGGAAAACCACAAAAATGCACAAATCATTTTTCATTTATTGCCTATTCCCATGCAGAACAAAATAGGGAAAAAGACAATGACAGCATTCAATCAGGCACTAATATCTCACCTATTTATTTTCTTCTGGAAGACATAAGTCTGGATTTAACCTTAAGTCATAGGCCCAAACATCTGCCCAGTACTGCTCCATGTCTGTGAAGCACATGAGGAGAGAAGGCTCCGGGGCCTCATTGTGGCCTTCCAGTATTTGAAAGGAGCATATAAACAGAAGGGAGAACAACTGTTTACGAGGGTGGATAGTGATAGGACAAGGGGGAATGGTTTTAAACTGAGACAGGGGAGGTTTAGGTTAGATATTAGGAAGAAGTTTTTCACACAGAGGGTGGTGAGGCACTGGAACAGGTTGCCCAGGGAGGTTGTGGATGCCCCATCCCTGGAGGCATTCAAGGCCAGGCTGGATGTGGCTCTGGGCAGCCTGGGCTGCTGGTTTCTAAGATGCTTCTTTTCAGTTTTTTAATCAAAGTGAGTTTTGATAGCAACTCTCCTTTCTTTAAAGACTAATCTATTTAATCTGCTCCCTTTTGCCTGACAAAAGTTCAGAAACAGTGGAAGCTGACGTCCAGCAGAACACAGAAGGTGAAAGCTGTAGTTGAGAGAGGACATGAGGACAGGGGTGTTCCTTAGCACTTCATGATTAAGTGGAATAGGATAGCCACCTACAAGGCAACAATCTTATCTTCTTTCTACTGCTCTTATGGTACAGAATGGATTAAAGACTTACCTTTTATTTGGGCTCATTTACTGCAACAATTTCATATACTGGAACACAACACGTGCAACCTGAAGATGGACAAACAAGTAGCTTCTTGTATCACCTGGGTATGGCAAAACGACCAAATCCTTTGACTATTTCAGACACACAGACCTCTTGTGGACACGGTCCTCCCTTAAGGAAAGGTTACAGGAAGGCTAAAGGTTAAGGAAATACCTTTGCTCTCTGCCAGCTGGGGAACCCTTGAATAATTTAGCAGATCCATACAACAAAATCAGAGACGTACACTAATAAAATAAAGCACTTATCTAATTTCTAACTGAAGAGCTTGAAATCTCTATGGATGCAAGTCACTGCTTATGTAGCACCAATGTGTGCTGTGTGATCTACCTACAGGACAATTCACAGGGTTAGCTTCAGCCTGCGCCAAACTCTTTACGTATCTCAAAAGGAATCACTGGAAATAAACTTCCACACGATAGCCTTTGTAAATTCCTGTAAAATTTTGACTGAGCCACGGCTCTGCCCACCTCCTTCCTCCCAGCAGATCACCACCACGCCATCGGCTCTGGAGGTTCAGAACGCTACGGGAGAGGTCGGGCAAGGCGTGAGGGCGGCACCAGAGCCCCTCACCTGCAGCTCTTCGTGCCGCCGGGGTGCCCGGTGATGTCGGGGTATCCCCATCCCGACGCGGGCAATATGGCGGCCCGGCGCCGCCTTTAGGTGCGGAGCTGCAGCCGTCCTCCCCGCCGGAGGGGGGCGCTAGCGTCACCGCGGCCGCTCGGCCTCGCGGGCGGCAGCCAATGGGAGCGCGGAGAGGGCGCGGCAGGCTGGGCTCGTTCCGCCCCGCCCTCCATAACGCATTCGGCGCGCGCCGTCGCGGTGCATGCCGGTGCGGTGCGGCGCGACGGGACCATGGCGAGCGACTTCTACCTGCGGTACTACGTGGGGCACAAGGGGAAGTTCGGGCACGAGTTCCTCGAGTTCGAGTTCAGGCCCGACGGTGAGCGGGGCGGCGGGCGGGGCGGGAGTTCTGGTGCCGCGTGTAGCCGGGCCCGGCGGCCTTAACGCTGGTCCTCCCGCAGGAAAGCTGCGCTACGCCAACAACAGCAACTACAAGAACGACGTGATGATCCGCAAAGAGGTGAGGGGGCGCGGCGGGGGGCGCGGGCCGGCCGGGCGCCGTCATACTGAGGTGCCGCTTGCAGGCCTACGTGCACAAGAGCGTGATGGAGGAGCTGAAACGGATCATCGACGACAGCGAGATCACCAAAGAGGACGACGCGCTGTGGCCCCCGCCGGACAGGGTGGGCCGCCAGGTCGGTGTGCTGTTGCTGCTTCCTCTGGGCTCTTACGGTTCTTATGCACACTAATTAAAACTGTGATTGGACTTCTAACCCAGCACCACATGTAGGAAGGAGAGCTAATTCAATTAAGATCTAATTCAAACCCTAAATGGCAGTTTAGCTGTGAGAGTTAATGTGAGTCACAGGCACGGTGCATTCATACCCTGCAATAAATAAAAGTCGTCACCCCGGTGCTTGAATTTTTCTACTGCCACTGTGCAGCAATCTGACATGATATCATCTTTTGCTTCACAGGAGCTTGAAATAGTAATTGGTGACGAGCACATCTCCTTTACCACGTCAAAAATTGGTTCGCTCATCGATGTAAATCAATCCAAGTACGTACTCTGCTTTTGTGTTGCTGTTGTCTTTATGTAGCCTTCTATATTAGAACCTACTGATTATTAGGTGCTCGTACTTTATGTGGTTTGAAACTACTGATCAGCTCCTGGAAGCACAGGTACTCTCTGTTGCGACATAATTAACCTCACGTCATTGCTTGATAGATTTCAAATTCACTGAGCAGCTAACCTTACTACAAGAACACCTGTTAGATGCGTTCAGAGAGTCAGTCTGAACTAAACTGTCTCTGGCCTGTGTACATCCATGTTTCTAACAGAACTAGGACTTCTGTATTTCAGAAAAGGCTGCATATTTTGTTTTGTAAGTGCAAAGCAATGCTGCTATGCAGTGATAAAAACGCACATCCTGTCAAGACTTGGAACATTCTGCATTCCATGTTTTTAAGGTTTATCAATCGATACAAGAATAAATTAATGTTATGTCAACAACAACCCCTAAAAAATCCTGCTATAGGTTTTTTTTTTGTGTGTGTGTGTGTGTGTGTGTGTGTGTGTGTGTGTATAGACCTATGTATAGGTTAATTCTAAAAACTGCTCTTACAACTTAAGTCTTCTTTTTCCTTTGTTCCTTCTATTATGCACTGCAGGGATCCAGAAGGTTTGAGAGTGTTCTACTACCTGGTCCAGGACCTCAAGTGTCTAGTCTTCAGTCTTATTGGACTACACTTCAAGATTAAGCCAATCTAAATCAAACAAACTGAAGTTTGTACTGCAGTGTCTGTACATTGGGGGGAGAGGGGGGTATGCTTTTTCAAATCCTTGCTTCTTCAGGCCCGAAGCTTTTATGTATGTTAGAATTTTTTTTACAAACTGTAAGTGACTGTCTTAATAAACTGTTGACATCAATATTTTTAATTTAAAATTTCTGGTGATAAACTGACTTCCTAACACTTCTTTTATCATGGTACATGTAGGAAATGTCATTTCAGTTGTATCACAAAGGTATATTTCACTTCTCTGCAGTAGAATTAAGCCTCTCGTGGCTCTGTGAAAATATACTTCTGTCAGCTGCCAAGATAAACTTTTGTTACTAATTGTTGCCTTAGGAAGGCCTGATCAAAACAACTCAAACCCTGGCTCAGCACATGATGCATGGTTATAGCAAAGACACAAGATGTAACAACCTCCTGCTGTACCCACTTGCCTTTAGAGCAGAAGTAGACAACAGACTGTGCAGGGACCATCCAGGGTCTTCACAGATGCTCCTCCCATGCAGCTTCTCTTGGAAGAACTGAAATTAGAAATGTGGACCATGTTAAGTTCTAGACTAGCATACCTTTTTCTAAACTAGCACACCATTGCTTAAGAGGCGTGGAGGAGGACCAAGCACGTGTCTCAAAGTGGTAAGTTTTGTAAGCACTACAGAAGTGGATGGATAGCTTTCCTCACTAATGTGAACTTGAACTGGCAGCCTGATGTGTGCTGGTGCCCACCTCACAATGAGTGGAGGTGGGCTGTCTTGCTTTTAACTCCCCAGTTAAGCCTGGAAGTGAAAGAAAATCAATGTAAGATACAGAACTTTTGAGCCGTGGTGAAACTTAAGACTTCTGCAATATGCAATATGTAAAACTGTGCTTCTTTCAAGTGATTTTTCTGCTGCAATGGGAATCTTATCAAAACCAGATCCGGATTAACCAGCAATTTTCTTGTAGTGTGGCAGGTTTAACTTAACTTTAGCCAAGTTTTAATGTGAATTAAGAGACTTTTCTGCATATTATATGGAGCTCAAGAAAAGCAACTCCAGTTTACGAGGGCTGTTATGTGCCTTACCTGAGACACAACATCAGCTCTGTGGCTGACGGTATTACAAAGCATCTGGGTGAATCCTCTGAAGCTGAAATTCGTGTTATTTGAGTAGGAAGCAGTAAAGAGTCCTCCATTCTGCTCAATATAGCCAAAAATGCTGTTTCCTAAGAAATACAAAAGAGCAGGTTATGTGTCGGCGTGGTAATTATTGAAGTTCATCTTACACTTCAAGTCCTCTGCCCAAGCCCTCCCTCAGGCTTTCCCTTCTCTGGCCACGATCTTTTCTAGACAACCCGCTGCCTTCCCGCACCGCTCGCCATTCCTCCCCACCAGCCTTCCCATTCTGCCCCGCTCCCGCTCAGGGCGGTGTCAGGTCGCGCCGCCGGGCGCCATCTTGGCTGTGGGCAGCTCGGCTTCAAGTCGGCAGAAAGCGGCGACCGCCATCGTAACTGAGGGCAAAAGCGCACGGCCGGGAGGGTGCCATGGGGGTAGGTCGGGGCCGCGGCCGGGCCGTGCCGGGCCGACCCGAGCCGAGCTGACGGGCTGTCGCTGCCTCTTGCCTTGCAGAGGATCGGGCTGCAGCTGCGAGCTACCCTGGAGAACATCACCCGGCTGCGGGCCGAGGGGGAGGACTTCCGCTGGTACCTCAAGGTGCGGGCTGCGGGAACAGGGATCGCCGCTTTTAGCCTGAAACTGCCGGGCATGGTGCTATAAGCGTCACATCTGCCCCTTGAGCACGGCGAGCTGCAGAGCTGCTGCGCTTTTCCGCACGCGGTGCAGGCGGGCTGCTACACGAGCCGCTCACGGGTTCCCAACGCACGCGTGGCACCGTGCGCTGCTTACCTACCGGCGCGTTCCGTGTGAAGGGTAGAGCCTGCACTGCTGGGGCAGGTGCTGAGCCAACATCCCCAGCACACGGCTGCAGTAAGTGACGAGCTGCGTTCTTCCCATCTTCTGCTTAGTGGCTGCATCTCGCAATACATGTTCCGCCCAATGCACATAAATTCTCTGATTTATGTTATTTTTCAGCTGAAATGCGGGAACTGTGGTGAGGTCTCAGAAAAATGGCAGTACCTCCGGTTGATGGTGAGTTTCCCCGTGGTAACCTGCATCAAACAAAGAAAACAAGCCTGCCTTGTACATGGAGTGAACAGGAACATCAGCGTGCGACAGATGCACATCAGATGAAATAGCTCCTGGTGATAGCAGCCATATGCAGTCAGGAAAGGCTCTTGTATTTTGTATTCAAAACATATATGGAGACTTAATTGAAATAAGCCATTGGAATGGTGACTTGGTGATAAAATATTGACACCTGCTTTGAAAAGCCACCTTTCTGTGAAAACATCAGTTGAAAACAAATTTTGAAGTGATATTAGGATAAGCTTTGCTTAAGGAATGTTGTTGGAGGTTAGGCAATTTGGGGGGAGTTCAGCATGCTGGATGAGCATTTGGAAACTGAAGAAGCAGAGTAAATTTGTCAGGGATAAAAGAAGGCTTTGTTATTAGAAAGGCATAATCATCTCCACTGAATGCATTTTGAGTCATTAAGGACATAACTATATCATTATTCAGTGTTTTAAATCTAGAACAGTTACTGGAGAATTACAGCTTTCTGAATTACACATCTCTAGTTTCTAAAAGCCTTCTCAATGCAGGACTTTTAAAAAGCAAAAGTTGGAGACTTCTTGTAAAACAAAGAAGCACACGCAAAAGCTGTACCTTTGCAGGGGCTTCCAGTGACTCAGCTAGAATGGAATTAAAAATATTTCCATTGTTATGATCTGTAGGACAGTGCTCCCCTGAAAGGAGGCAGAGGAAGTGCCACTATGGTGCAGAAATGCAAGCTGTGCTCCAGAGAGAACTCCATTGGTATGTGTTTAGAAACCTAAGACGCATCATCCACGTTATACTTTTCTCCTACATCTATTTTTCAGTCCCAATTTTTGTTTGAAACATTTTTCCCCCCCCCCAAGTACACTGATATTTGAGTACCCATCTGATACTGTCATGCTTATGAAGGAAATTGAGAGGTCAGTTGGTCATCAACAACATAAAAAAAGAACTTAAGTCCACAATGTTGGACAGTAGGAACAACATGGCCAACTTCTCAGCACGGCTGGATTATTTTTTCTTTTTGAGATTCGAGCAAATAGTCTGATGTAAAGAGATGCAGCTACTTGGCTAGCTCAGGCTGTCACATCTGGTTTTTCCACTGTATTCTATCTTTCTCTAATTGGGCTTTTCTCTCTATTGGGATGTATCTGCTGCTTTATAAAGACATATAAGAAAACAAACATTAGAAAAGTGTAGGATGAACTAGGCTGAGAGTTATAATTCCCATTAAATACATAAAACAGTCATAAACTAAATGCATGGTTATGAAAGTTACGTGCGGGTTCTTTGTTGCTCTTTGCAAAGGAATCAAAGGATTTCCACAAAGGCAGCTCTGGAGGTAGAGCTGGAGATGCTCACACACACACACAAAAAAAAAACAACTGTACAACAATGTTCCTTGCAGCTGATGGTTTGTCAGGCCTCCTGGTTAGTTCAGGCTTCTGCATGAACAGAACTCTCATCCTTTAAGTCATTTTACAAAAGTATCATTTGAAATTTTTTTTTAATTTTATCAGCAAGATAACAAAATGGTATAGCGTAAACTTCTCCAGAGGAGCAAGAATAATTCTACCTTTTGAAGAACAACTGCAGGAATTGCTTGCTTACTTTGTTTCTTTTATTCTTAAGGATTTCTTTTCAGAAGGGAGAAACAGCTGGGACTTGGTTTGTGCTATGTTCTGAAGATGTGCTGCCACTCACTTTTACACATCTGTTGTTTGTTTTTTTTTTTTAGATATTTTAAGTCAGACAATCAAACCATATAATGTAAGTTTGTTTTCTTTTATGCAAGTGAAATATGAGTAGATATTAATAATATTCCCAGTTCTTGCTGTATCATCACATTCCCCTTTCAAGAATACATAAACTACACGTGATAAAAAAAATTGTCTCTTATAGACTTCTGAACAGTCTAATGGAGAATAAAATTTGCATTAACAGAGCTCAGTCTCAAATATAGAATGATCTGTGATACATTTCACAAGCAAAACAAGAAACTGTATTACTCAAATCACAGGTGATTGTTTCCTTTTGAAGGCTTCCTTGTGGCAGAGCAAGACATTCAGTTAATTACAACCCATTAAAATAGCCCTAGGATTTTGCTGTCACTTGGGACATCAGAGTTGATAGTACTGCCTATAAAGCAGTTCATTCCCAGAGTAATATCTGTCACTGTTTTATTAGCTGAAAACTAACACTATTCTGACTCAATTATAGGCTGAAGACAGTGAGAAATTCAAGACAATAGTGGAGTTTGAATGCCGAGGTTTGGAACCAGTTGACTTTCAGCCACAGGTGAGTTCATACTTGGGATTTGTTTATCAGTTTTTAAGAGCACTTCCAGACTCTAGAGCAATTAAAATACAGTTTTTGAAATGTTGCTGCTCTTCCTGGAATGTCCTGGACCTCCCTGATTTTCCATCTTCTCGACAGTACTTTATTCAACTTCAGGAAATCACAAACAGCACAACACTTCTGGAATTCTTTGTACTTGTGTTCCAGTAGCATAAAATACCCCTGGATTATTCATAATGCCTTACACGTGGCTGAGCATCACTCATCTGAACTGATCTGAAATGTCTTCATTGCTCAGGTTATTGCAAACGGGAGTCTTTCAGAGGGGAATTGCAGGAGCATGCAGGTAGCCACAGTCAGGGGAACTCCACTTTGGTTATTGATACATTACAACAAAAATAACCAACGTTCCAGATATGAACAGTCATCAATATACAACCTCTCCATAAATCTTGCAATATGACATCAAAGCTGTAGGAAACGTATAGGTAATCTTCCTTTGGAAACTTGCTCAGACCAAAACCGAGGAAGGCAGTTAAAGGCTGTTGCAAAGCACACTTCAGGGTTCAGAGTCAAAGGACTTCTTCACTGCCAAGCCGGTTCCTAACGATTCATTTGCTTGTGCATGCTCATGCTGTATGCAATCTAACTCCTTACTATATTTAACCAGATTAGGTGTAAATAGACTGACAAATATAAACCTGTCTTATCCTCCCCTCAGACTGTGACACTATGCTAACAAACAGATGAAAAAAGCTGATCCTACAAGGAATCAGGTATAAATGAAGTCACCACAGCGTTGTGCTGCAGGAGGAGTCTTCATTTTTAATTCAAATCCATCTTTCTAAGCAACAGAAGGGATCTTCGCTTATTCCTGTTTGAAGGCTTTGATGCCAGACAGAACTAAGAACTTGAACTTCAAGTAAAATCTATGAGAAACCTCTGAGATGCAGATGTTTACGTATCAGCATCCTACCTGTCACTTTTATCTGCAGAACAAAGACTTCACAGCTTTCATAAGCTTTTCATATAATATTCCCTAAGTGTAGCTTGTGCACTTAACTGGAGAGTACACTTGAGTCCCTCAGCAGATTCTTCAGTGAATTTCCTGATGCCCAAATGAATAAATACATGTACTTCTGTGGCTCCTTACAGTTCTATGTATTTTATATGATCCAAGCCAACCTGTCTGCCCTGCAGTCTGAGGGACTGGCCATAGATTACTGTACAATTTTTTTTTTTAATAGGTACAAACCAACCATCCCTGAGGTCAGTTTAGCATGGAGGATTCTTTACAGAATTTCTCTTAAACCTTCACCTTCTTTGCTTTGTGCCAACATTAATATTTACACTGGTAGCAGATGTGTGTCAATATGCTGTTTTTGCTTTAACTGTTGGTCCTTTGCCTGTCAGCAGAGGGCAGACGAGGCATTGCAGTTCCCAGCTTCCTTTAACAGATTAAATGAGTCTGTGCTTTGACGCCAAAGCTCTAAGAATGTGTCTGGTATAGAAGCTTGAAATTCAGTAACATAGCTTGTTGTTCCTTGGAGTGCTGGGGAATCTCTTTTTCTACTCTTTGTTCTATACTTCAGCTCTGCTTTTTTCACCCATCATGGTGATGTGCCTCCTCAGCTGTTGCAATTCCTTTGAATTGGGCTTCTGACAATTATGTACAGGGCATATTTACACCGTGCCTTGCAGATAACTCTCCTGTAGTCATGTCTGCCACACTGTGGTCTGTTTAACTCCCAAACACTTAACCTTCCACTAAATCCTAAAGTATTTTACAGTCATGTGGTTTACTTCAGGCATACCACACAGTGAAGTGTCTGTTTGGTACTAGAAGAGATTTCTTTATCAAAAATGCTGGTGCAGATCCCTAGCAGAGGACCGAGAAACCACCTTTCCTTCCTAGATGTTTCTCAGTAAAATTCTACAGTTAGCAGTAGCACTATAAGAAACCCCCCTGTATACTATTGAGATGGTTGAGATAATTTTAAGTTTCCTTTAAAACTAATAAAGCTTATTTTACAGCTTGAAAACTGTAAGCCCTAATATAACTGATGTTTTAACAGAAAAATCAGAAAGAGCGTCTTGTTCTTGTGCTACATCCCTGATATGTAATTTCTTTCCTACAGCTATTCCTATCTTTTCCTTCACTTCTTTAAAAACAGTAACAGTAGCAATAGTGATGAACTCTACTGTTTGGATGCTATTATCTGTTCAGTTAGCTAACTGATCTCCTTGCACTCAAGGCTTGCTAGTTGCTTCTATACCTAAATCCAGTATAGGCTACTTCCTTCTCTGGAGCAGCCTGGATTGTGATCATGTGTAAACCAGAACAACTGACTCTTTTCCATACTTTTTCTATGTTTTCTCACAGTGAGTTTATTGTGTAGCTATTTTATGTATAGTACCTGTATAATTTCTAAATACAAATTAAAGCTATTAGTAGTTGGATGCTGATAGAACTCAACTTCACTTTTTAAAGTTTATCTAAAACTACTGAAAGTACTTTTCTGGTAAAAAATATAAAACAGCCATATTGTTTTGTTTTACACTATGGTTTGTTTGTGTCAAGACTTCCCATTTCACAAGTGGTGGGGGGGAGGGTCACAGCATCATGCTGACCTGCAGAGCAGAAGGCAATGATACTGCCTTCTACCAGAATACAAACATGCTCACACAGGTGTTTATCAATACACAGACAACAAAGGGACAAGTCACTTACCCTTTCTGAAGGTTGCTGAACGCTCCAGAGGAGGTGATCTCCAAATAGAGATCCTGCTTCCTCAGCTAACCCTTAAACAAGAGTGAGGAGGAGTGGACCCACATTCTACTCCTGGTTGCCCAGGTGCATCACTTGCACCTGTGTGCCCTGGGTTACCACACCTTCTCACCTGGTAGTCGATCACTGGTTCAGGCCATGACCTAGCAATCCTCATACACGACCCTTGTCCAGGAAACAGACTGGCTGTTTTTCCTACCTAATTTAGGTAAAATACAATAAAAATGTGCAATGTTACTTTCATTAAACATTTCAGTTTCATAACATTTTCTTTGTACAGCTTATTCTTAAAAACTTATTGCAAATGTGTTTGCAGGCAGGATTTGCTGCTGAAGGTGCAGAGTCTGGCACACCTTTCAATGACATAAACTTGTTAGAAAAGGTATGTTGTCTGAGTTTCATTAGTAATTCTAATTATCTAGCTTCTGTTCGCTATGACACTAGCATGAAATATGTATCTTGCACATGAAAGGCTAGTTTTGCATTTTCATGTAGGCATGAGAAAGTCATAACTGGACAGAGAAACTACAACTGTAAATAACCAGCACTAACAGTTAATAACAGTTTCATTTTATCAGCACGCATTTTATATCTTGGGAGATGACAGAGAAATGCAACATATAAATCATTCAGAAATTTCAAAGAGCAAAGAGCCACAATACTAAATGGCTGCTGTTATTCAGAGTGGTGAACTAATTTCCTTCGGATGTCTGTACTTTTTCCTCTGCACAGAGATATTAAAAAGTAAGATAAAGACTCTCCTTCAAAGCACAGGATAATGACTCCAGCATTGCAAATCTTCCTTGGCTGTGAGCAAGAATCTCAAGGTCAAATCTGTTCCCCTATATCCTACTTGGCAGGGATCTGCTTGTCTGCTGAACCACATGACTAGGGCATTGTAAATGATAGATAATCCTTTCATCTGCCATGGCTGCTGTTTCGTCCACTGCAGGCTGTGGACTGCTTTTTTATTTTCTTTAAAGTTTGTTAAGATGTAAGAACACTGACACTGAAGTCCATTTAGGTCAGTCCATTTCAGGTCAGCGCTCTCACTTCTCTAGAAAATTAGAATACAGCTTAGATTTATGTTGGAAGCACCACACAATCAGTAAGACCCAAACTGTGAGTGAGGCTTAGCTTCAGTTAATTCCAGTCTGTGATTTAGACACTATTGTCATCTATCGTCTGTGGCTAATGCTATGAAATCTTAATTCCCACAGGATTGGAATGACTATGATGAAAAAACAAAGGAATCTGTTGGAATCTATGAAGTTACCCATAAATTTGTTAAATGCTGATGTTCACACTGCTAACAAACCTTGGCATGCTTATTGACGAGGGAGCTGAAAACATCAGAGAGCTTCATGGCGTTATTGTTCACATGTCTGAACTTCACAAATAGAAACCTAAGTAAATTGTATTTACTGTCTGTGGAACATCTAATAAATGATTCTTCACAGAGAGCTTTGAGATGGTCTTAGTACACATTTAAAGTTATATATATGCCTAGCTGAATTCAGATGTTTTCTTAATGTTGTTTTTTGGGAATACATACGTTTGAGATGGACTGCTGCTTAACAAGTATTTAGATGACTCATTGCATTGAAGTTTTAATTAGGTTTAATTAATCTCCAAGAAATAGCCACATTCCATTCTCTAGCAAATAAGCTCTTTTCACCCACTACACCTAGGAGATGGCTAGGAGCGTTGGTCAGGAGAGCGTGCTAACTGCTGAAGCAAAGATGTACATACTGAAGTGACAGAAAGCTATGAAAGACACAGAAGTGACTTTCCAGAAAATACTTACTAAGCTTAACTGCTGTTGGCACTTACATCTGTTACTCTTTCTGAAAATAAAGTTACCCTTCTGAATACGTTACCAGGTAAAGCAATTTCTAGCTGCAGACACTTCCTATTTCTTGGCAAGCACTCTCACAGCCTTGCACATTTTGGTCATGTTTAAAAAATCAATACTTTTTCTTGTTAACTTCATTCAAAGACTTTTGCTCTGAGTATGTTAGTTTCTTCATCCGCCAAAACCTTCCCTTCTTTGTTCAAACTGAAAGGATAATCCTGGTAAGTGTTAAACCAAGCTTTGAATGCTTTTCAATTGAAAGCTACAACAGTACATCACAGGCTGCAGAGGAAAGAGCCCTGACAAGGTAAAGTTCATAAGCCTTTGGGGTTATGTATTTTAAGCTTGTCTCCCCTTCCCTGTGCTTGCAGTACACACTATGGTGTTGCTTACACTTCCTGCACTAAATAAAGATACCAAGCAAATCTGAAAGCTGAGATACACAAAAGAAGGGTGAAGGTGAATAGGTTTCTGAGCTTTAAAACTCACATCACATCCTACCAATACGCTCAGACTTCAAGTTCTACCCGTATATCTGGCTGAAAGTAGCATGCTGCAAGGATGATTCATCTGACCAGAATAAAAATAATATGGAAGTCATGGAGGTTTAAAGACTGAGGAGTTCAAGTCATCTGTACCATGATGAATCTTCTGCAAAAGGTGGAATTTCAGCAAAAGGCATCTGCATTTGACTCCAAACAACTTTGAGCTCCTTGGCTAAAAGGTCTCTTTTGTTCCCAGCCACTTTAGCTGCCGGAGTCCGAGTCAGGAACAGCAGGAAGAACTTGTCAGTACTGGTTTGATCTTGATTCACAGTGTGATTAAGTTACAGTGATGTCTATGCTTAAGCTCTCTTGCAATCCTTTAGAGATTTCTGTGAAGACTTGCTCAAGTTCAGTGGTATTTCTTTTTTAAGGCATAAATGTACACAGCGGAACAAAAGCAGCAGATTATTGGACAGATTTCACGTATGGATGGTGAGAGACAACACTGCCAGAAGTATTCTTTTTAACCCTTACAAGAAGTACAAGCTATTGGGAAATGGACTACTCAGACTGTATAATTTTGACGTGGTAATAAAAGAACTTTATCGTTACTAGTAGATAGCTTTATTTCATCACAGTTTTTTCTAGTCAGTTTAACAACACAGTGAGTGATTGCAGGTTAGTTAAAGCCTCTCACTTCATTTTTCATTTCTCGAAAAGTTGTTATATTGGAAAGGCTTCAAACTGTTGAGGTACAACGAGTTCTGATATTGATTCAAGTTTAAAGAGAAAAGTAAGTGTGATCACTGTAAGCAAGCTTACTGAAAGTGCAAACGTAATCACACAGATTTAACACAATTGCTTGTATTCTTTTAAAATCCAACAGTTCAAAGGTGCTGTTGTCTACCTGAAACTCACAACAAACTCAATGTTTGAGTTCATAAATTTGTTACCAGTGCTTTTTTATTCTAGATGTGTTTTAAGAACACGCTGATCTGTTTGGACAGATGGCTCCACTACTTCATTCCAACACTCTGACTGTTTTTATTTCCTGAAATACATACTCAAGGTCTGTGCTTGATTTTTTTTACATTCAAAAATCAAATTGAATCTACACAGTGTTCAAGTTCAATGAAGATAAATGAAGCCAACTGAGCTTAGTTGTTTGTCATGTTGAATGCTGGTTGGTATGTACTGCCAATTAGAAAAAGTCTGCATTTTCTATCACAACTGTAAAGTGTTCCAGCTCTTTTATTAACTAACTACCAACCTTCTTGCCTTTTAAAACATTAAAAATATCTTCTAGTGACTTGTATATACACTGAAGGAATTCTTTACCATTCCTAGTTGGGTAAGAGGAAACATTGCAACCTATCCAATCATCATGTACTTGATATCCTACTCCAAAGCCATCAGGCACCACTGGGCCAAATCCTCCTAATTGCACGGCTGGACTAACCAATGTGCTCGTAGAAATGATGTTGTAATTAAGCCGAGCATAGGCTTGGTCTTGATAGAAATCAGGCAGTGCAGTGCCTTTGGATAAGGCCAAATAGCGCAACCCAAACAGATGTCGGTCAAATCCCTGACCTGTTGAAATAAAATAACAAGTATTAGAGATTTCTGTGGGAAGTAAACTCACTTATTTCAACCTCACACTGCTCCTAAGCCACAAAATGTCTGTGGAGCTCAGAGTTTCGTCAGTATTAGCAAGAAATACTTGTCATAACCCAGACATTCTGCACTTCTAATGCACTTACTAGAACGAAGGCTTGCTGTTGCACTGCAACCAGGAATCACAATAGTAAACCAAACTGGAGTGTTAACAGACAACTTTAATAATGCACCACATTATTTATTTAGTTATCTGAGCATTTGCAGGTGATTCAAAAAAGAGACAAAGGATTTCCCAAATTTATTAATCTAAAAAGGAAGAGGATTTTGCATCAATAGAAAAAGGCAAATTTTAGACTCTGTTGGCTAATGTTCAATAGTCTTCTTGAGTTTAATGAAGCAAGTTATACTTCTGGAAAGGTCAATTCAAAAGAAAAATACTAGGAGTAGCACAGCTAAGGAATCAGTTTGATTTGGAAGCTGTTACAGTCTTAATACCCCTACAGGCATAAGACAGCAACTCTTCAGTCATAAAGCTGAAGTTCTTGGTTGCCCTGGAGAATACAGTGTGCAGTTAAGTATTTATCAGTGCTTCCAGTCACCCAACTGCTCTGTGGACAAAAACTGAAGTATAAAAACTTTTGGGCACATTAACAGTGAACTAGGAGCACAAAGGCATTCTCTCCCCATTAAGAAATGCATCTCAAAGAACACACTTTAAGCTGCAGCCTTCTGCTAGTTTTTGTTAATTTTGCATGAATATAAGGCCTCCATCAAAATTCACAGAATCATTGAATGACCGGGGTTGGAAGGCACTCCAAGGATCATCAAGCTCCAACCCCCTGCCACAGGCAGGGCCACCAACCTCCATATCTAATACCAGATCAGGCTGCCCAGGGCTCCATCCAGCCTGGCCTTGAACACCTCCAGGGATGGAGCATCCACAGCTTCTCTGGTGCAAAGTAGATTTTTACAGCAACCTTAACAAACAGTTCAAAAAGCAGAGTGTTTGGTATAATGCAACTTACCCATAGCAGCTTCTTTTGTCAAACGGCCATGGTACTTTGAGCATTCCACAATCAACTCCTGAAGCTCTTCTGTGCTATGCTTGGACGGTTCCCTGACAAAAGCCTCTGAACATTTCTTTGTATGAACAGAGGCAGGACGTATGGTCTCTGTGCGTCCATGTTTGAAAGCTGCAGTACTGCAAGATTCATACGTAGCAACAGTCTGATTGTACTGCCGAAGGAAAGCCATCTGGAAGGCAAGCTGAGCCACCGCATCTGGGCTTACCTTCTTCTGCTTTAGCAGTTCCTTGCCCCCTTCGCGGAACTGAATCATATTAAGAGACAGTCCTTCTACACTGGCATCAAAATTCTGCTTTGCTTTGGTAATTCCTGCTTTTAAGGCATCGTTCAGTTTAAAGTCAAGTTTCTGTACTGCTGTGGAAGAGTCTACTGAAGCAGGCTGGGACCGAGGGCTCACAGCTGGTACTTCGGTACTGTCTTTAAAGACTTCATTCTGGAATCTGAGTACAGCCACACCATCGCCCCAGGAATGTTCAAAATTAACTCCTGCAGTGCCATCTTTAGCTATGATAAGATTGAAGGATTTGTCATACCAGCGGTTAGCAGCATCTCCGTGCAACATAGTATGGGACAAGTGCACAAAGTCTTTAATGGGAAAATCATCTAAACTGAGACAAAACACAGCAGAGTCTACTTTTTGAAGAGCTTCCTCATTGCCATTATCCAGTAGCTGCTTTCTCAGCAATGCCCACGTATCTCTGTTCTCACTGGAGAGGTAGCCAAGAGGGAAGGCCGAGGCTGGACTGTTATCACTAAGGATGTATTTGAAGTGTGCTTGTATTTCTGAAGGTTTCAGCATATTTCCATCTCTATCAATAACATCAAACACATAAAAATTCCCCTTTCTCAGTACCAGTAAATGTTTTGCCTTTTCATCTGTATAAAGCTCATCTCTGTTGAGTTTAGGCAACCGTGTGGAATTGAAGAGCCTGAAATACTGAGACATATCTAGAGGATATGCATTGACCATGTAAGCACCAAACCAAGAAAGTGAAGAAGGCACAAATCGGATAATTTTCTTAAAGAGCTGAGTGTCACTTTTTTCTGGATTGAGGTGAAAAACTTCTGGTTCCAGATAACCAGCCCTGAAGGTCTTCATAAAACGTATAGCAGAAACAGTCATGTTTGTAGCTCGTATGAGTTGATCATTATATTCAGATTTTGGATCAGGATTAAAAGACATGAATGCATTAAAATTCAAAACGACAGGTTCACGTGCTTTTAGGTACATATCAAACCAGGGACCTGAAAACAGAGAGTTGAGAAACAGATCAGAACACAAAAGCAGCATTCTGAATCAAACAGACGTTCAGAAAGTCAATATCCTGCCCCAGTGATCATAAATAAATACCTACTGCAGCACATATGAACAGGAAAAACATAAGCAATAACTCATCCAAGGATTCTCCCAATGTCCAATCATGCAAAGAGTACAGCTGGTTACTAGTAAAAACACTGAATTTGGAGCTGTTTGTACAAAGATTGTCAATGTTGTTTACAATGAGGGAAAATTTCCTTGTTTTCTGTATGTCTCTAACAAATCATAACTTTTTCCTCTTTCTATCCACTGACACTATCAACACTGAACAGAACTGGCAAAATGATGAGGTTAGAGAGAACCTCAAGGTAATTCTTTCAGGCTGAGAATAGACTTCAGGAAGAATTACATTTGCTACCCCAGGTCTTTTAGACAGTCTCACTTCATTGTGTGGCCTGTTGACATATCAAGAAGCACAAATGTGAAAGAAACGTTCTGTCCTTGCCATAACCAAGGTCTGGCTCTAAGATGTGGTCATGCCTACACACGTGTCTCTGAGAAACAAAATCCAGGAGTTAAGGCAGGAAGGATGTTGGTTTTGTTTGTTCATTTGTTTAAGTAGGCTCTATTATTAACAACTTTGAACTCAGTAAGGTTTGGTACTACACACTGTCAGGAAGCAGACAAAGGAAGCACGTGGCCACCAAAGACAGCTGATGGGCTGTAAGAAGGGCAATGGGCTAACTCAAGGATCTAAGTCACAATTATAATTCCTGGTCCTCACTGATTAGTAACCACATTCCTCATTGTCACATCGCCTTTTAACCTTGGTCTTGAAAGATGAAAATGGGGGCAACTATACATATGTTCCGCTTGGTTTCTGAAAGTATCTCTTATGAGGCCTAAAAAAGGAATTATAACTAAATAAAAGGAAGATAAAAGCTCTGTATTTCACTGACACAAAGCAGAAGCATGTTGGTTAGTCTTGACAAACACGAGAGTCAGCAGCAGTTAAAACTCCACCTACTGTACAAAGGGAATGGATAGCATGAGCTAATAAACCGAACAGCAGCTTGTATGTAATACTCTGCTATTCTCTACAGAATTTGTGGTTGCTGTGCAACTTGCAAAGCCAACACCCTAGTGAGTAATCTTGGTAGACAGAGAGGACAACATGCAAACTCCTAATTCCACAGGTATTTGAATATTTCCACCTTTGTTGCTACCCATCCATTCAAAACTTTCACAAGCTTATGCATTTGCTTCTGCATTGGAAGTCAGTGAAACAACAATTAGGAAGAACAACCTAAAAGCTATGTATACCTCCCTCTCAATTTGTACTCCTTTATTCTCACCTTTCACTTTCTGCATCTCTCAGTTTCTTCTCCTCTTTATAAAAACACGTGTTCCTAGTTGTTGGGTTTTTTTGTTTGGTTGGTTTGGTTTTTTTTGGAGGGCACTGTTTCAAGTCCACAGTACCGACCACTTTCTAACCTCCCTCACAGTTCTGTTTTCTTGCTAAGTAACTTGGAATTACTTGAAAATCATCACTTTCATTCCCTTAATAGGGCTGCCCGTGTAATTAACTTGTAATATAGACTATGCCTGTGGTTGATCTCTTCCTCCCATTGTTTTTCACTCCAATAGCACCATTTCTTTCCCTCCCTTTTCAACTGCGGTGAGCATTCTCACTCAACTACTTGAATATTTCCTATTCAAAAAGGGAAAAAAAAGTCCTTAGGACTGCAATTCTTGTTTAGCAACATTCCACCATCCTGCAGAATTTTGGTACATTCAAGTTACATGCAGGGCCTTCTTCGTTTTACCAGATACTCAGAATTTGTACAAATACTGTTACAGGCAATATTCACAGCATGCTATTCCGAGCTTATGCAACAGAGAGCTTAAGCTTTAACCCATTTTATTTGTAGCATTATGAGCTGCCTATTATGAAGCATGATGACCTAAAGACTCCTTCTGCATCCAATCAGAATCCCAGAAACACAGAATGACCTGACTTGGAAAGGTTCACCAAAGATCACCAAGTCCAAACCCTGGCGCACACAAGATCACTCAAAAACCAAACCCTATGAGAGCATGTCCCAATGCTCCCTAAGCACCAGCAGTTAAGGACTGTACCCACCGCCCTCGGGGCAGAACCTTTCCCTCACCCCTACCTGATCCTTCCCTGAGGCAACTCCCCGCTGTTCCCTCAGCCCCCATCGCTGCCATCAGACAGCAGCGCTCAATTGCCGTCCCTGCTCTCCCTGTGAATAGCTGCAGTCACCATGAGGCCTCCCCTGAGCCCCCTCTGCTCTGGGCTGAACAAACCAAGGGACCCCTCATACAGCTTGCCTTTTAGACCCTTCACCACCTTCACAGCTCTCCAGAAGCAGAATATCCCTTGGCCAACATACCTGTGATGTAACTAGTATGCTTGTTCTGGTTGTCTTGAGCAACTAGTTGCTCATGCAGCTCTCTTCCAATTCCCTTTTCGAACTGATGAGCAAGTTCTTCAGTTTTCCTACAGCAATCAGTAAAAGATTTGAAATGCTTTCACAATTCATATTTTCGATATGTAACATTCAACTTTAAAGCAACAAACGGTTCTGCACTATGACTATTTTATTTGTCCGTACCTGAACTGGTCATCATTTAAAAGAGGTTTCTGGGCATTCAGATATCTCCTAATTGTATCTTCTAGTTTGGGAACAGGCAGTCTGAAGGAAGGGGAACAAAGACACTTGAGCAATGGTACTGATGAGGTTTCAGCTTCTCATAGTGTGGTCGCAATTTCTCTCCCCGCTTCTCTATCCTTCCTTATATCCCTTATTATCTCAATGCTTATAAGTTTCTTAATGAAAGGAGGAGAAAGGGAATAGATAAATATGTCATCACAGCATAATGCCCTCATGAGAAGCAAAACGCGACTGCTGTTATTGCAGTGAAGGCTCTTAAGACCTTGCAGGCAACACACCGACACAAACAGCTGCAAGGAGCAGCAGCCACGCAGCAGAGAGGTTTAATTTCACAGAACCACCGAATCACAGGATATCCCGAGTCGGAAGGGACCCGTAAGGCCCATCTGGTCCGACCCCGGCTCCACACAAGCCCACGCACCGTGGCAGCCACCTGCCGTCCCTGGGCTCCCGCATCACCATTCTCTTGCACGTTTCCCACCAGCATCGCTAAAAGCTTCCTCTCTGCCCGAACACGAAACAGATGAGTACCCACAAACAGCCAGCGAGCCCAGCGGGACCGCGGCTGAGCAGCACCACGAGGAAAGACGGCTGCCCTCTGCTCACAGCCCCTCCGGCCGCTCCCGACCTCAGCCCGCGTCCCCCGCTGCCCGAGGACGCTCCTTACAAGGCCCTGCGTCCCTTAGGCGCCCGCGGGGCCGCCGGTCCACCAGGGCGAGCGGCCCGCGGTACCTGGGCAGGCTCTTCTGGTAGTGCATGGTGGGCACGATGCTGCGGTGCAGAAACTCGGCAGCGCCCGCGCTGCTGTACGCCCGCCGCCAACGGCACAACGCATCCCGC
Organism: Centrocercus urophasianus; assembly: GCF_019232065.1. Classification (NCBI taxonomy): domain Eukaryota; kingdom Metazoa; phylum Chordata; class Aves; order Galliformes; family Phasianidae; genus Centrocercus; species Centrocercus urophasianus. The sequence continues at coordinate 23,990,611 of NW_024884733.1, read as the reverse complement.
CCAGCCGCCAGCTGCCTCGCCGCCATGTTGCCCGGTCACTCGCCGTGCGGCGCCGCCCCACTCCTCCCGCTGCCGCCGCCCGGGCCGGGACTGAGGAGCGCCCGCCCAGCGCAGGGGACTCCGCGGAGTGTAGCCGCGGCCGGGCCGTGAGGGGCTCGGAGGGCCGCCTAAAGGGTGAAGGGTGCCGGCTGCCGCGCTCGGGGTTGCTGCTCGGGGTTGCAGTTCCCCTGTTTGTGTGCATTCCGGAACGGCAGCAAACCTGTGTGCCTTGTGTCTGAGCTCAGATGGCAGTATGAGTTCAGTACTTTCTTGCATAAGCATTAATAAAATTTTACATGACTGTGTTGCTTTGTCAGCACTCCTATTCACCACGCAGAATCGTATATTTTTTGTGTTTGGTGTGTGTGTCCATATGCCTTGCAGACCATACAGCGTCCTATTCGTGCTTCCAGGAGGAAGCTTTGCTGACCCTTGAGCTCACTGTTCGCTCACCCCACTGCTCACACGTGAGCACGTACCTACACACACTGCCTCTCAGTATAAAACAAAGCATTGCAAATACTCAAATGTGTTCTGTGGAGTATTTTCCATAAAAATACTGAACAATCAGTATTTTGGTTTCTGCATAGCATTTCAGTGAGTGCAGCGCAGTGAGCAGTCATGGCTCTGTATTTTTGCTCATAAAAACAGCATTGGTACTGAGTGCAGACACGGTGAAGGAAAGGAAAGCAATCCCCATGGCTTACTCTGATAATCCTCTGAAAGTAAATTGGCCCTACTCTAATCAACAGAGTGGTGGAACAAAAAGTGAAATCTTTTTGCTTGCAGGATAATAGATGCCAAATGCCAGCAGCTTTCCCTTCCATGTTTCAGCATAATTCTGGTTTCTGATCGATGTGTGGTTCTTACGCTGCACCTTCATTCTTGTTTTCATCAGGAAAACAAAAAAATCCAAGCCTGCTTTAATTAATGAAGTCTAGTTTTACCTGGCTTGCCCTGTTGTGATAGTCCTGTTTAAAATGTCACCCACTCTGCCCTGCACAGAAAAACAGCGCGGTAACGTTCCTTCTCTGTGTTGGTGAGCATGACTTCACTGCTCCTTTGTAGGGTGGACGGCCAGACCCCAAACTGGGAAGACCAGAGAATGCTCTGAGCATGTCACTTTGTTTTGAAGCAGTCTTGTTTTAGAAATACTACTGCATTCCGTTCTAATTTTCCAGAGCCCCCTAATCTTCTTGCAGGCTCTTAATGATGTAGTCGATAATAGGATTGTCGGTATTAATTTGGAACAATAATGCCAGCTGCTTGCTTGGTGGCGATTGGCAGAGGGGTGACCTTGCAGGTCAGCTAAGCAGAACTGGAAGTGCTTTGATCTGATCTATACAGAGCGAGGTCTGTTCCTCTCCAACAAGAGGAGCGAGTGGATTCTCTCTCCATGGGATGCTGATTCCTCTCCAAGGAGCACGGAGGACACCATGGCGGTGGCTTTGGATGCGATCCTCGCTCGGATCAAGGATGTTTGTAAAAGGAACGGTTTGCTCATCCTCTCGGTGTTGTCGGTCACCATTGGCTGTCTCCTTGGGTTCTTCCTCAGGACGAGGCGGCTCTCCCAGCAGGTACGTGTGGCACCGCAGAGTGCATCACTGCAGGGAAAATACTTACGTAACAAAAGGCACGTCAACTTGTGGAACTTCAGGATGGATTTTTCAAGATAAAAAACATGTCTGTGTGCTTGTTCAATTAGTGTAATTTGATTTGTTTGTTAATCTACACGCTGCTCCTTGGGGCTTTCACAGTTCTCATAATATGTGTATGGCAGAGGTTCTGGTCTTTAAGACACTAATAAATCCAGTATAGCCCCACTGTAACAACGTGATAATAATAAGCTACATGCACGTTAAAAACAGTATATTTGTTGGATTTTATGTTAGTTGGAATGTGTACATCTAAAGAAAACGCTGGCAGGTGTCAGGCTCTGTCAGGTGTACGGAGGTACAGATGTTTGTGCTACACTGATGGTATTTTATATTAATAAATATGAGATCTCCCATTTTTAACCAACCATGATATTAAATTCCCTTGGGGATTTCTCCTCCAGCGTACTTCAGCTAAGCTCTTTGCAGGTACTTGTTTCTTACTGCTGTATCCATCTGTCAGTAAACAGGACAACAGGCACTGCTGAATGCTTCGAGTACACAGTGTAAATCTCAATTAAAAATGATGGCACTTAGTAAACACAATACCTTCAAACAGTTCTCTGTTCTGCTGCCCTAACTGTAGTCTGAACACTTTTTGTGTCCAGTCAGTAGCTTCATACACAGCTAGCAAAACACACGAAATGCAGAATAAAAGGATTATTCAGGGCAACCTATTCACAGTAGGGAGGCAGCATATTTCATTTTTGTCTTACTTTACAAAGGAAAAATGCTCTGTGTGTTTTTGTTGAATTAAGACACAGTATGTAATTTAATTAATTTTAAAATAGTCTTTTAAAGCGTACAGTCTTTGCCACCTTACCTACTAGAGCTGCAGATTTTACCTGCTTATACCACTTGACCAACAGCTGTAGCAGGACTCACAAGGGCAGTGAAAACACAAAACAGTGAGCATCTCTCTGTGTATTTCCAGGAAATCAGTTATTTCCAGTTTCCCGGTGAGTTACTGATGAGGATGCTGAAAATGTTGATTCTCCCCCTGGTTGTCTCAAGGTAAGTGAAGACAATGCTTGTTCCAATAGCCACTGACGTTTCCTAAATAGTGCATGCAATCACCATTGTTTTTTAACTGAATAAATGTTGGAGAGCCAGGAACTGCTGCACATTAAGATTTAAAGTAGAGCTATGACCATCTTTTTTAATCAGTAGGAACATTTCTCTAATACTTCATACAGGTACTATAGAAATAGAAGTTAAGTGTTTGGAAAACATTTACCCCACCATACCAAAAAGTCTACCTTAAATTTAAACAATTGAAATAATGCACCACACAAAGTAGATGAAAAAGCATATTTAGTTTATAATCTTTTGCAGTGCTTTGAGAAATCTGCTGCAGAGTGAGAAATACTGGGAAAAAAAACATATGTCCAGTGAGTTACTGATGTATGCCTGGCTTCAGGTAGAAGTGAAAGTGGTTTCTTAATACATTAAAGGTGGAAGCTTGAATGGTGCCACCTTGCTGGTGCCAGAGTAAATGATCTAGATCCCAATGCTCAGGATGCTCAACTGGCTGCCTTTGGAAAGCTTTTCTCCCCTTTAAATGTATGTCTTCCAGCTGATTACAGTAACAACCAAACCAGTAAGATGGACAAAAGCCCTCTCATGTACACAGTGCTGAGAGGAGACAGAGGAGACATGAAGAGTAGCAAAGCTAACTTTACCTTAACAGATCTTGTAATATTTGGTGCCTTTCCTTGAAGCCTAAGCTTCTGGAACCTAATAGATATGTCAAAAACTCATCTTTCATGATCATGAAAGATGTGTTCCTAGACTTAGATCACTGAGAGTTAAAACACAATTCCAGCACTAATTTTATTCTTAAATGCCATCTTTGCATCTCACTTCCCATGGTTTTTCACGGAATGAAGCCAATTCGTGTCCTTGCATGACTAACATGGACAAGATGACCATAGACTCATAACTGGTTCTGTCCCACACTACTAGAAAACATCAGTGCATGATAAAAGATTTTTTTGGAGAGATGGAAGGAGAGTTTTCCTAGGAAAACATCAGTGTAACATGAGGAAGTGATGTGCTAAGGATAGAAGAGAGTAGAGTTCCATGCCTTCCCTAAAATGTTTTGTTCTTTAGATTCCTTTGTGCGTTTTGATGCGCTGGGAGGAGAAGCAGCACAGTGCAAAAGAGCTATCTGACACAGGCTCGTGATGTACAGAATTTGCTGTGGTGAGAACAGGTAGCTGCATAGCAATAGCTACACAAACAACATAAAGAAAGATAAATAGTTTGACAGAGTTTGTATCTGCCCTAGGAATATTTGCTACAAGATCAGATTTTAGACCCTGCAGTTACCAGATGCACAGTGTTTCTTACAGGTATAAACAAACACAGGATACTATTTTTAATACTGGAAATGGGAATAACAAGAGAGCTGAGAGAGAGTAGAAGCCAAACATGAATTCACGGTTGAACACATAACGCTGTCTTAGACTGAACAAAGCTGAAAGATCATCTGCAGACCTGAAGTTCTCTGATTCTTTTTGGGACAGAGGCCTCGATTCTCTTCTGCTGATTACTGCAGTGCAAATAGTGTGTTTTCTCTTATATATCCAAAAGGTTTCAGCAAATATCTCAGGTTTTCAAACAGGCACATTCACAGCAGTGACAGAGGTGGATCTCAGTGCATCCTGCCCAGAGTGCTCTGATATGTTTAAAAAAGCATGGGTCTTTAGCTATGATCTGCGGATGAGCTGGTTTGTTAACCAGCCTTGTCTCCAGATAATGAATTTCCTCACTTCAGCCAGGAGATGGCTCTGTCTGGAAGAGCCAGGAACCACGAGCTGTTAGTGGAGTGTTTGCAGCCGCTCCAGTGCAGTAGTAGCACATCTGGAGGCCTTTGAGGCTTTTCCTAGGAGTGTTACCTACCAGAAAATCTCTTGCTCAATATAGTTAACAAAAAGCTCTTCCCCCCCCTCCTCGGCTTCCCTTCCCCCCACATCTATCCTTCACCTGCAGTATTGCTTTCAGGACAAATTGAATATCAGAAATATTTGCTCATCACTTCAGTTTCTCAAGTTTTGAGTGCTCGAAATTTAAATCTAATGCCAATGTCTTTGTACTCTACACTAAACAAAGACTGAGAAAGAAACAAACACCCATGTTTCCCATCAACAGCATCTTCAATTTGCTAAAGCAAACACTCCCAGTGCCAGCAGTGGCCGGCACAGGGGCTGGCTGTGTGCAGGTCTGGCACTCTGACCATCGCAGTGCAATAACTCTCGTGGTGCCACTCCCTGCTGAGCATCTCTGCCCTTGTGCCCAGGGTCTGGGGAAGACAGGCTTAGGAAGACCAAGGCTTGCAGCCTGTGGGTATTATGTCCAGATAACACTAGAAGTGAACAGATTATTTTTTTCCCTATGTCCAGATGTATAATTTCACAGGCCTTACAGGAACTTAATCATCTTGTTCTGATCTCAGAATAATTATTAGATTTTAAATTTATTTAACAATAACCATTTTTTTTTATAATTAAGAAACATCGTGTAGCAGAGATTTGATCCTTTTTTTTTGTGCAGAATTGATTAAGGAAAGATTGTTCCCTTTACAGTCACACCTAAATAACTGATTTGACCTGGATTTTTTAGAAAAAGTAAAGCTCTGTCCTTTAAGTGTACTGTTCCTAATTCAAGCAGATGTATGCTAATAAAAATTACATTTATTTAAAGGTTCATTTAGGGGTAGTAATAAATGTTTGATACTTTGGGGGTTTTGTTGGTTGAATTAAATATGATATGCTAAATATAGAACTGTCTGTCTTTAAGGGGATTCCTGTCCATAATGCCATCAGTTCTGGTAATCCCTTATCCTTCTGCTCAGATTCCTGAGTGGGTCATTTAGTTAGGAAATTACTCCATCATAGTATCCTTTTACCCATATATATGTGTGTATATATATATATATATATATGATTTTTTTTTCAGTTATTTGATTAGGGGAAACCACTGGCATTTTAACATCCCACTAATGAAAAATATTGCTCTTACTGATTTATGGAATTCTGTTCTTGTTCAGCTCTACTGCTCCATACCAGAACCTGTTAGCTATACTTGAAGAGCTGACAGCTGTGTGGATGGACTTTGTAAGATGTGGAGACACGCTGGGTGCAGGCAGATGTGAGCTCACTCGGCCCATGAGCCAAGCAGACCTGCACCAGCTCTGAGCCGGAAGCCACAGAGCCGCATCAGCGTGGCTTTGCTCCCAGGCCTGTGTGTGAAGAGCTGCTGTGGCTCCATGGCTTCCGGACCGGTCTTGGCAGCTCAGGCTGAAAACAGAGCGTGTCCACATCTGTCTGCAGTTGCCTGGGTAGATGTACCCTAAATAACTGCTTGCAACAGAATATTCTCTGAGAGTTTAGGGTTTAGTGATGCTGTGAGACAGGCCGGGGGCTTGGGAAAATTGTGCTGTGCACTGTTTTGCTTGCTGTTATCTGAAGATGAAACTGATAATACACCACAGACTGGAATTTGTCTGTTTTACTACTTAAGTTTACAGTTTGCTAGGGATGAAAACTTTGACCTGATCACTCAGAGGCCGGAACTGAATTTTGCAATCTGAAATTTCTACCATGAATATGAATCTGTGACTGATGTAGCCAACATCATGTCCATTCATAAGGGAGATACAAATCTCTACAAGGTGATGAAATTATCTCTTTTTTTTTTTTTTTTTTAATCTATCATTAAATTTAAACCAAAAAGCTAGCTAAAATTCATTCACACAAAAGTACTGGTTCGGTATGAATGATAGTATGTTCAGTGCTATTTCTTTTAATCCTTTCTTGGAACTGAAAATTGAACAGGAAAGGATAGACAGTATGAACTTCTGGTCCATTCTGGTTTGGGTCTTCTCTGCTGTGTATGAGTTAAACTATTGCCTCTAATCATTCTTTGCTAAATATCAGTCACTGTTGCTATGCTTAGGCAGTGGCCAAGCTGGGCTCTGGGGCTTAATGAAGTGCAATAGAAAAATACTGGCACTCAGGAACAGGACTACCCAGCAGAAGAGAAGGAACATTCTGTTGGGTTAGTGTGGGAAAGTCTGAGAATACTTGAATGGTAACATAAAGCATGTATATCATCCCATTTCTGAATCACCTGTTGTGTGTATCACTGTAATAGAAATAACAACACTAATAAATTTCACCCTGGTGAGAATAAGGTGTTAGCCCTTTCCTAGGATATGTTATCTGCAGTTTTACTGTGGAGAGAATTAATCTAGAGAAGAGAGTTTTAAGGAGAGAACTTAAGGCAATGTGTAAAGTTTTCAAATGAAAAGCAGAACTGTACTTGAATGAAAGTGAATGGGAAGTTCTACTCAAAGGTAAGAATTGATCAGAGAGGAAGCTCACCAAACACCAGTAACTACTTTAAATTACCCATATCTCTGTTGCATTGCAGAACTGATCACAGGTCACCCCAAAAGTTCTCCAGATGGTGCTTTCAGGTTTAAGCATGAGCTTGTAGAGGAAAATTTGATTCTACGTTCTTAGGAGACCTTATGAATCCTCTCTCCATGCCTCAGATATTTTCAAAGGTTTCAGTACATTATTTTGAGGGACATGGTTTAGTAGGAGCTATTGGGAATAGGTGATCTTTTAGGTCTTTTCCAACCTTGGTGATTCTATGATTCTATGATTCTATGATTATAAACTAACATTTTCTTGTAGCTACATGTGTTTAGAGACATCATATTTAGTAGTCAGATCCAATAGAATAATTGAATCATAGAATCACTAAGGTTGGAAAAGACCTTACAGATCAAGTCCAACCGCCACCTAACCATGCCCCCCTAACTCTAACAACCCTCCACTAAATCACGTCCCTGAGCACCACATCCAAATGGTTTTTAAACACATCCAGGGATGGTGGTCTTCTGCTGTTTTTTTTTTAACTGGCATAAACTGTTTTCAGTGAAAAATGACATACTGCAGAGTTTTTCATGTCATAATGACAAAGTTGGACCAGTTCCATACAAATTATTTAGGCAGTATCAGTAGGGATGTAACGATGTGCAGCAGACATCTGGAGTCACAAAGTGAATGAGTGTGGAGAGCACTGATAGATTTTACAAATGGGATTCAAATAGTTTGTGACCAGAATTCTTCTGCAGTCTTCTTAGTATGAAATAGTTTATGTCTTGCAAAGAAATGGCAGTGGCATGTGAAGTTTGAGGAGCTGGCTGAAATCCTTCTGTTTCCTTAGGATGGAGCCATGTGTGAACAATAAACAGTTGAATAAATCTGACTTTTTTATAATTGGAATTTGTATTCCAAATCCTCCTGGTGTTTTCTTAATCTAAAAATAGTTGAAAGAACTGTCTGACCAGAAAATCAAGTATCATTGAGTTTCTTGGCTCTTTCCCTAGATGGAAGCTTCACATCCATACTTAACAGATAATTTATTTTTATTTGCATCCCAACTTCTGAATTTAGGAAATATTTTATCAGAACAGCTAAAGTCAACCTGCCGGCCTGAATTCTGCGTGTGCTATAATATAATGTCTCAGGTCTTCTTCATCAGTCAGTGATCAAAAGTTACTCTTTGTTCCTTCTAGCATTCACAGATTGTCACTTTGGCTTCGTGTGTTGGATTACTGGAGAGGAAGCAGTGGCAGAACAGCCATTGGACATTGATGTTCATTGTGTGCTGAGCAAAGTCCTGCCTGTTCTGCATTCGTTTGTAAGAACAGATTCCCTGTAGCACACTAATAAAGTACAGTGCATTATTTGATTTCCTGCTCAAAAAAATGGATGTCATGATTAGCTAGAAATGTAGATTTATTAGTTTCAGTTTCTTTTCTTGAAGCCTAGCAGTATAATTAAACGTAGTTACTGCAAATAGCATATTGCAGACAGCTTGATTTTCTGACATCTTTATTTGCTTTTTGAAGACAGAGGGCAAGATTTTCTATCATGCTCGACACCTTTGGGATGCCACTGTCTTTAGCAAAATAGCTACCAGTGACAAAACATGCCTGGACATTTTCCTCCTCTGAGGAACATGCTTTAGGTCCCAAAGGTCCCTTACAACTCCTACGATTCTGCGATAGTGTGATTCTGTGATTCTTGTGTGACATGTATGCAGGTAGAGACTGACAGATGTGCCAACTAGTGTGTTTGTGCATGTCTGAACAGGAGGCGTTTTTTCCTGTGCAGTGTGATATGACATCTGGAGATAAAAAACCGATGTCACTTTAAGTAAAAGAAGACCATGCAGGTAAAGCAGAAATGGCTTCGGTCTTCCCACCAGTACCACTGTCTCTGTGGTGTATGTTGTCAGCAGCAGACATGTCTGTCACAGTCATAGCAGCACCTAGCTCTGTTGTATTCCATCATGTTAGAAAAAGGGAAGAATATCCTGGAAAGAAAAAGTCATTCTGATCCCTGCTACTAAAATCATTTCAACTTTACTGGAGACTAAGAGCACAATCAAGCATCAAACTGTAGGAAGAATCAGAGAAGGTTCCTTATTTCTTTCTCTCATTACTGTGAAGTGTCTTATTTTCATTGTTGCAAGATGTTTCTCTGTAAGTGGTACCTCCATGGAAATGAAACAGCCCGGTCACCAATGAGGGAAGTGTGGATGGTCCATGACAGTACCGAGATAGCTTCAGGCTGCCAATTTCCACTACAAATTATTTGTCTTTAAATAAGTGCCTTAATTTTGCTGTTTCCTTGTCTGTAGAAGATAAATAGTGCCTTCCTGTATGATAGATTTTTATATTAGTGAAGCATTTTAAGATGAGTAAATGGCTTGAGCAGTGGAAATGGAGATTATTACCATGTTGAAAGTTAAAGGCGCTGACCTTGACAAAAAGCTACAAGACAGCCTGCCTGCCCAATGGAGCAGCATTAGTGGAGCCTGCACTTCACTTTCATGATGCTTGACTGTAATATAATCCCCTCTAATGTAGCTGTTAGAGGAGCTTCCCAGCCTCACTGGCAGAATTTGCTTAGCCAGGTCTTTTCTATGGCATGCAATTACAAAATGAGAATGGGAGAGTGGGAATGGGATGAATGAAAACAAACATGATTGTAGGACCAACTGCTTGTGTTTAATACTTGACCATTACTTCTTGACAGGATTAATGTCTTTCTAATCACACTAATCCTTTCTGATAACTTCATCCATAATCCATCTATTTCAAAGCAACATCCAGATGGCTTCTGGTGGCGAGGAAGACAAAATAAACAAGCAGAATGGAGTCTTTACTGCAGCTCCTTGTATTTCCCATTTCTGGGGATGGGTTTTGGTCTTGATGGAAGTAAAAAAATTGCTTTTTATCAGAAGGCAACAGATAAAAAAAGAAGAGAATGGCAGAGAGAATAGAAAGTTCTGTTTTTGTACGTGAATAAAATACTTCATAAATACTCTGATGCTTATCAGTGACGACCAGAAAAAGCCTAGAGACGCTCACAAGAGTTTAGCTAATTGTTTGCAGGGGCTAATTAGATTTCCAAGATATTGAAAGAATTCCCTTCCTCGTTATTTAAAGCCTGCTAGAATAATTTTTGGTATTTTACACAGATTTCTCTTCAAGCAGACATGAAACATAGTATTTAATAGATCCATTTGCTTGTACTGTTACCAATGTTTAAAACAATATAGTAACTGACCTTGTGTTTTTATGTAGTCACATTTAGAATAATTTCTGGAGATACAGACATCTTCCTTTTCCCTTCGAGCTTCCCTCTAAGAGCTTCATCTAAGTTTCACTGGATCTTCCACTGATCCTCCTCACTGTTCTCCCTCAACAAAGATCCAATAAAGACATGATTTATTCTAACATTTCATAAATCATATGGAGACTTTTCCCCCAAAATAAACAAAATTTAATCAAGCCATTCTAGTCTTGTTGTTTATTTGAGCTTTTTTTCTGACAGCAAACAATTAAACAATTGAAGTCTTAAAGAAATAATTAAGCCTTAAATATCAACCCCACTAAAATGCTGCAAGTAAATAAATTTTTTTAATGGTTTTCAACATCCAGCTTCTGAACAAACTGCTACCATCTTATTCATTGCCTTCCTGACTCTTTCTCCAATAAAAATGAAAGTAGAGGAGATTAGACAGATTTGGCTGAATGGAAACAACTTATTTACTGAAAACAAAGCAGAGTAGATTTAGAATTGCCCAAGTCTTAGTTAAATAAATAAATAAATAAGTAAATAAATAAGCAAAACAAACTGGACATTTTTTACTTGTTAAGAAAAGAAGTATAAAATTTAAAGAAGAATCTCTTCCTGCAAATACCATGAAGCATCAGTTTTATATCACGAAGAGATCTGAAGGTTATCAAACACAACTTTGAAGAGGCTTGAAAGCCACAGAAATCCAAGGACCGCAGGGCAGATATGTACACAGATATATAGGACATAGAACAAATTTGGAGGTTATTGTTCTAAATTGTGCGCAATCTCTGAGCATACACAACTTCATCCAGGATCTGCTGGACAAACAAGATCACAGAATAAAACAGCAGACTCTTCTAGTCAGCAGAAAAAAGAACAACACAGAAGGATCATTTTCACATGTGGCTGGAACAACCTACGCAGGAAATAAAGAGGTCGTGGGGCTGTTTCGTTTGTTTTGATGCCTGTTATTACATCCAGTACCAGATGTTTCAAAGCAAGGTGCAAGAAAACCTTTTAAATCATAGAAATCAGATTTCATTTACATCCTGCTCTACGAGGTTTAATATTTCATCCAAAACTAATTCAAATGTATTTTGGAGGCCTTAAACTTGACGTTGTATTTTTTTCAATACAAACTAAGAAATGGTCCCTAAATATGAAATTGTAAGAACGTTTTTTCTTGTTTTGATTTTGGCCAGACTGATTAAATGAGTGAGAAATATCGTAATTATTCAGAAAAGCTGCAGGTTGGTTTTCATTGTGTTATTCCTTTCTTGTCTACTTGGCAATCATATTACAGAAGCTATGCATGAAGCATATTTGTAGAAGCTACTTAAATACATGGGAAGTCAGATGATTTTAACCTATAAATCAAAAATCTGCCCTGCTATTCCAAGCCTAATCAGATTCTCAGGATTTATAAGAATTTAAAGTATCCTGGTTTTCATTCATTTGTGTTTCTTAAGAGTCTGGTTCTGAAGGGCACAGAAACATCTTTGTTCAGTCATAGAAGATGCTTGGGCTGCTGTTGGCAAGGGTAGCAATATAGCCAAGAGTGTCTAACGAACATTAGTTTTAAAGGTAAAACCTGAACATGACCAGTGATCGTAGGAAGCTACTCCTTCTGAATTCCTTATTCCATACAATAACTGTGATGTCTGCTCATCTTGGTGCCTTCTATTCTGTTACTTCTGACATCAAATGTATGAAGTCAAATGAAAAGCTCAATGAGTGACTACAGTCCCTGACTATTTACAGACATTTCTTCCTGAAAATTAGTCTGAGCAATTGCTTAAAATGTTCACTGATGCTCCACAGCCTTCCTAAAACTGCTTCCACTGGTTCCTTCTTCAAACTGAACTTTGCAGGCCATGAATAACACACAGCTTTATTTGAACCCAGACTTTGATTCGTTTTTCATCACACCACAGTTTCTCCTGTTGCATCTCCATAGTTAATTACTTTTGAGAACTTTCTCATCACAGCATGAAGCAAGCATGACTTTATCTGGTGACAGGATAATCTCATTACAGATGATGATCTTGTTAATGAATATCCCCAAGACAGAGCAATCTCATTATTAGCCCCCTCAGGATTTGCCACTTACGAGCCAATGTCTGATTAGATTCTAGCTGCACATCATTCCCCAGATCTAGCTGAGGTGGCACCCCCAAATGCACATGACCCACTGAAGTGCTTAATTAGGAGGTTTTGCCTTCAGTTCTCCTGGACACGCTTCCCAGGTGAATAGTCATGACGGTTCAAGCACCGTGTGCAGCAGTTATCTCCCACTGCTCTGCAGAGCAAACACAACACAGGTGACATCAAGGACTGTCTTTCCCACAGAGATAATGGCTTCAGGACAGCACCAGAAAAAAAACCTGTACTCCTTCTCCCCTCTCTACGTGGCATCCTACCCAATAGTTGCAGATCTGCTTGGTCAAGGCTTTCGTACCACTTGTGTCAGTTTCCCTGCATAATATACCTATGATGGACACTTAAAATAATTACTGTGGAAAACATCCAGCTAGTTTATTCTGAGACACGTACAACATTTAAATCAGTGCTTTAGAATATCGAGTCTTCCAAGGAAGTATCATTGCTGCTACTGTTTTTCATTATTAGTATGTAGTGTTGTGTTTGTAAACAGAGCTTCACAGGCAAAAAGAAAGGTGGAATTTTTATCAAAATGTTCAAAGAGAAGGAAGAAAATGGCTACAAAAGTGAGAGAGATCAAGATGGTCATTTTCTAAATGATCGTATCACAGTGCAGGCAGCATTTTCCCTTGCTCCTGTAGCATTAACAAAAACTGTCCTACATGAGAGAGTGGCGATGCAGAAAACCAATGCATTTTCTTAATTAATCTAGTGGAGAGCAGGAACCTGAGCACTAAACCCCATCCATTTGATTTCATTAAATGTACTATAAAGGGTAAGCTGCACTTTAGTATTGGCTCTAGACAACCTCAATGAGTAGAGTGAGGTCAAGAAGGTCTCATTCAAGGAGATGCAGCTTAGTACATCACTATTTATCAGGAAAAGCTTGATAATCTGTTCCGCCTTTATGATAAATCTGGGCAGCGGGGTCACATCAAATAGTAAATGTAATATTTTATTTCAACTTTAGTTTTCCAGAGATGCATGTTTAGAAGAGTTTACATCAGATTATTCAAAGCTAAATCTTAATTTAAAGCCCCAGGCAACACAGGTGTGATTGGAAACTCACATCTCAGTCTCTGATTACTGGAAAGCAGTAGCAGGGTCTATGCTAGAGCAGCAAGGGCAAGTTCAGGCATCAAGCAGAGCCTTAATTTGCCTGTAAAAGAGGGTTAGTGGGGGTGAAACTACATGGCAGATAGTTACATAGCATGGCAGAGAGTTACATAGCATGGCAGAGACAAGCTTTGTGAGGCCTCTGACCATCTTCTGGCAGTTGTGGGAAGAGCCAAAGGGGAAATAAGAGGTTGAGATCACCACAGCATTTTCTTGAGATGCTTTACTGGCTCACAAAGGAGTCTCGTCTGCTTACAGTGCAGTTACAGAGCCTGTCTGTTCCCCAGCACGACCCCTACTGAAGCAAAAATCTATTGTGGTGTGTATGGGTTTAGAAAAAAGGAAAAGGGTTTTTGTTGTTCTTTTAGGTGAAAAATGCACTGTATGTCAAACTTGCCCCTAAGTATTTTTAACTTTGAAGTTATGGTCTTTCTTCACATGGGAAGGAATGAAATGGCTGATCAGATTTCTTTCACAGGTCCCTTCCAATCACTTATTCTACAGTTCCGTGAAGTTATGTGTAGGCTTTCATGCCTAAGTTTGCCTGACTGATTATTGCTATGACTCCTGTAAACTGGGCCATCAAACATAAGGTTGTGTAAAACGGTCCTTCAGTCTTCAGGGAGCAGTCAGTAGGATTCGGTTGCCATGTGTGCAGCCTGAGCTTGCAAGTTCCTTCAGGAAACCAGGATCTCATATGGCACAAAGGAAACATCTTTTAAGATGCGCAGGCTACAGCTTTGTATTACTGCAAGCTTCCAAAAGCACTGATATGAAGGCCATCTCGTAAGATGCAAATGGAATAATAGGAAATTAGGCTTTCTGTTGCATTGATGTTATGCATAAGGTGCCATGTATTTTGTGTTTTCTTTTCACAGCTTAATGTCTGGGCTAGCAGCCCTGGATGCCAAGACTTCCAGTCGATTGGGTATCATAACCGTCACTTATTACCTGTGGACAACATTTGTGGCTGTGATTGTGGGAATAATTATGGTCTCCATCATTCATCCTGGTGGGGCCGCACAGAAGGAGAGCACTGAGGAGGGTGGAAAGCCCATCATGAGCTCTGCAGATGCACTGCTGGACTTAATCCGGTAACTACATTCATTCTTCCTGGTTTCTGGAGACAGTGTTTTATACATAAATGCCTGAGGAGGAGCTGTGGCCTGAGGACAAGGTCTTAAACCTTAAAGTCTTCACAGTTTTGCACAGACATCAACTATGACAGGACTATGAGCCGCTCACTGCCTTTTCGCTGTGCTAAAAACCATCCACAGCTGCACTCTCTTTCTACCCTGAGTCTATACTGATGGTTTTTATTCTTCCACTACAGAAATAACCTCATTCACTAAATAAATAAATAATAACACAACTGTGGGGAGTGGGCTTTCAGCCTAGATAAACATTACGGGTGAAATCCTGGCTCTGCTGAAGTCAATTGCAAGACTCCTAAATATCTGTGTGGAAGTCTGGATTAAATGTAATGATGTATCTGCTGGTTTGAGCTGGAAAAGCTGATCCTTCAGCTCAGCGATAAATCACTTCCATTCACAGCTGGAGACCATCTTTTCAGGCCCAGATTGGCTTATCTTCTCAATTCATTCATTTCCTCTTGATGTATCAGTTGCACATGTGCACAGAAGTTTGCACAGGAAGCATCTGGTATTCTTCAAAAAAAAAGAATGCTAAGTGTACAAGTGGAGTGCATGAATCTTGGCATGGTGATACACATATTCGCCCTCATTTATTTCAGATATGAAGCCACTTTGAAATGATGACATGTATTATTATTTCTTGTGATGTTATATATGACATTGTCAGGTTTGGAGTTTTTGGCAGAGAGGAAGGATGTTGCTGGAAACAGAGGAAGGATGTTGCTAGAAATTGAATTTCTGGAATTTTTCGGTGAGGATTCTACTTTTAGGAATGGGTTTAATCACAAATAAGGCAAAGAACTACTGCAGAGCCTCATCATCATTCTAAACACCTATAACATTAATCAATGTTCACATTTCTAGAGTACTGATGGTATATGGAGGAATCTGGTGATAGCATAATGTAGCATGTATACAGTATTATTTTGCATGTGGTGCTTCCCCCACGTATTTGTTATGTTAAAAAACAGTAACAAAACCTCCAGTGTATGTGACACAATGAGGACACTACCACATGATTCTGAAATGGCTCTAAACCTCACATCATCCAGGACATATGTAATCTGATTGACATATTGAATTTACTGCCTCAGAAAATGTACCCACAAGTCAGCCATTTTAAGTCTCAACAGAAGTATTTGAAAAGGTTCCATTCGAAAGTGAACTCCCAGAGATGGGGGATGTGATCTGTGGATGTGAATCTGCCCCTGCTGACATTCTCCTGAATTCAGCTTAGAAAGGCCACTAAATGCAGCATAATATACACAGTTTTAGCCTTTGCAATGAAAATCTTTAGTGCTGTTGTGGACTTAAGAATCTGAGTTATTGTTTTACTCTGATCTAGCTTTAAATCAAACACATTTTCCATTTCTGGAAGATACCCTTCAACCAGCTAGTTTGCTTTCATGCCTATGCAGGAGTCTCCCCTTCCACAACTTGCCCCTCTTCCTTGGCATTGTGCAAGGATCTAGGCTGAGCACAAATAATTCAGATGGTCATTTTCAGTCTGAAGCTTTGCAGGAGGTGCAGTTCTAAGGAACTGTCTAAAAGAACTCCCTTCTAAAGTTGTCTCTCTAGTTCTCTCTAGCTGCCACTTTACTACTGAGCTGAGACAGATATACAAATCTGCCTTAATTATAGTTAAGATTTCTGGTATGAGCTCATGAAATCCTATTTTCATCCATATTTAAAGATACAAATCCTCAGGCTAAGGATCATCATCTTGTTCTCTTTAAAGCTTCAAAACACCTGGTGCCTTATGAATTTTAATGTATGTGATTGCTTCTATGAGGTAGGGAAGAGGCATCTTCCTTTCCTACAGCTGGAGAACTGAGATATATGGGAAAAAATACCTCACTGAGGATCGTTCAGAAAATAGAGTATTTCCCAGAGGAAATATTCCCAGCTTCTATGAGAGCTACCAGTGTCATGTTCTAGGAATGTGGTTTTGGGGCATCTCAATGGAAATAATTGCAGTGAATCAACACAGACTTTTGCCTTTTTTTCTTCCGTGTGAAGTATTGAAATTAACTCTATACTTTTTTTCCAAATATAAGAAAAAGTGAATATTTAGTGGCCTTTTTTCAGTTAGGAAATGAAAGAGAAAGTGTTTAAAGGGACAGAAAAAGGGCTGCACTTACAAGAATAACGTCCAGTTGAAAATATTTTGTGTGTTTTCTTCGAGAACTTATGTCCACCTTACAAATAGAAGAGAAAATGCATAGAGCTTGGGGGCGAATGTTTGTAAAACAAGATCTGTTACACAGGACTGCACTATTTACAATGGCAGTTACTATTTCCACCATGCTCAGTTGTCATTCTCATATACCTTAAATTTATGTGGGTGAATTTCATTGCCACTTAAATCATGCTGTTTGCAGTTGTCATCAATGGAATCAAATTTTGGCTGATGAGATAAAGGCAAATGATTAAACACTACAAACACCCACTTGTGGAAACAAATCCAAGCCAAACTGGAGGTTCACCTTCCTGTTTTATACACAGCTTACCATGTGTGCAAATGAGCACCACAAAACAATACTGTGAGCCAGTTGAGCTCAAAAGCTCCAAATAAAACAACTCAGTGAATACAGACAGGATCAAACACAAACGAGTTCATACACTATTTACTGGAAGGATAAATCAGAGCAGGTCTTACCACTGGTTATTCAGGACTGCATCCAGTTTAATAGACTTTGAAACAGGTACCTGGAGATTGAGTTAGACTTGCTCACTTTAACTGAAAGTGGTTTTCCTTTGTTTTGATTTGTGCTGTTGGGTTGTGTAGTTGTTTTTTTTTGTTGTTGTTTGTGTTGTTTGTTTTAAATATGCCATTAACAGTTAGAAGAGAATATAAGCAAAGTAGAGGATTTATATTTTCATGGGAATCCCAAGCACTGTTAAAATAATTTCCTTTCTCTCTTCTCAAGCCTATTTTATTTTGTATAGAAATTCCATTTCTTCAAAACAGGGCAGGAGAAGTTCGATATCTGCTGTAGTTAGAAAGAAGTCCAGGCTGCAAAACCAAGAATCACACTTAAAGAAGTTTACAGCTGAAGACTGAATTGTATATGCAGGCAGTAATTTAAGATTGCCTTAAAAGACTCAGAGTTTAAACTATTAAATAACTTTTTTTTTAATAGCTTTGAGCTACATTCCAGTATCTTTTACCAAAAGCCACTGTGTACCTATGGTAGAAATATTCGTCTGTCTCCTGTGGCAAACTAGCATTTTTTAATCATTTCAGTTTTCCAGATTTCTTTTATCTCACAGAAGAAGCCTGATGCCAGCACTGTTCACCACTGTGTGTGAGCAGATGTTCTCTTCTAGTTAATTTTTAAGAAGTTCAAGCTGCTCGGAAGCCTGAAGTGCTCTGAAGTCCCTAAATGTATGGTACCTATTTGTCATAAAAGGAAAGCAACATGGAAAAAAGATAATTCCATGATGAAAATAATGCTGGGAAGAGGGACTTTGAAGCAGACAACACATGGGAGCCATGAGTTAAAACTGCATTAGGAAAGCTTCAGCACCAAAAAGGAATAAATTACTCATCCTCCTGAAAATTGGCCCAGACATCTTCTGAAATGAAGGAACACTTTTTATTAGATAAATTTGCTTTCCTGAAACCATAGTGCAAATGCACTGGGCCTGTCATGCTGCTTTTAATATGAACTAAAGATGTGGTGTATTTGTGCTTTCACCCCAAAGAATGAGTTTTTCAGAAAATGGTAGCACTGTTAGAGCTGTGCAGAACTTTATTTTTCAGAAGAAGCAAGAGAAGGGGGTTCACCCTCCTGATCCCTTACTGGAGCTGAAATGCCGTGCAGCGGCGTCACCTCAGGACATGTAAAATGTCTAAGTGTTTGACAAACTGATTCCATATTAGTTCAGCCTTGATATGCAAAAAGACAAGCACGACACAATGCCTGAGTTCTGATTAGTGATTTTTGCATTCCGCTAGCATCTTTTTATCATAATAATAGTACTTCAAGGCTTTTATTTTGCAAAGGCATGCTCAGTGCTTTTAGCCAAGGTAGTGAGATTGATACTAAGGACAGGCTTCCTAGCAAGGTGGTTGTTGGCACAGTGTGCAAGAGGCAGTTGGATAATGCCCTTCATAACGTGCTTCAACTTTTGGTTAGCCGTGAAGCGGTCAGGCAGCTGGACTCAATGGTCTTTGTAGGTATTTTCCAACTGAACCATTCTATTTTCTTCCATTCCGTCCAAATGAGATGATTATTTATGTGCAGTCTGCAACTTTCCATGGACCCTGAGATAGGTCTCTTGTTCAGACTTGCTGCAATAAATTTTGCCCTTGATTTTAGGTGTGCAAACCCTGATGAAGCCCACTGACACCAGCAGGAAGCTATTTCAGATGTATTCCTATACAACTGAGGACAGGATTTGTGGCTCATGTGGTACAGTAACAGTAGTAAGGAGTCTACACAGCTGATGATGGAAGTCACACACAGGAGAGTAAACACAAAGGAATCTTTGAGGTTAAGGGAATGTCACTGAGAAAGAAGAGACACCTGACTTCAGATTATAGTAAACAGGAACCACAGTGCTGTTCAGTCTTCTGCTATGAATTCTGGAAACTTTGTAGTCCTCTCATCAGGCTACTCAGACTCCATTTTTAATGTCTCCATACCTTTGCTGTACTGCATACTACCAAAAAGCCCACTCTTAAAACAATGTTCTTGCAAAGTTACATTAGTTCAAATGTGAGAAATGCAGTACAGAGAGCAGTGTCCAAAGCTGCTTTATGCCCAACACAAATATAGGCCAGTAAAATATTACCAGGACACATATGTTGCAAAAGCACCCAGTCAGGTGGCTTTAATTCTGCAGCGTGGGAGACTGCAGCCAAAGACTGTCTGGTGTGGCAGGGATTAGGTACTGATAACATCAAAGTCTGAGAGCAAAACCAGATTGCTGCTGCAGAGCGCAGAGTGCCCCAGAGGGAATGGGTGTTCTGAATCAAGGAAACATCTGCTGTACCTGTGGCTGCTGGCCTAACTTCTTTAAAAAGATCTGCAAAAACTGAGCGCTTTGAATCAACAGATGATGTGGTCAGGACTCCGAATGAGTATTTCAGACATTCAGTAGTATAATTATAACCAGAATTTGGCCTTTTACTTGTAATAGAAGTTATCCAGGAGCCATCAAACTGTCTATTCCAATAGTTGTATACTTGTGTTTCATGGACAGCTTGGATAAAGGCATGAGCAAGAAAATAGTCTAGAAGTGCTGATATTTGTCTCACTACCATACTTCTTGCAGTCAGCCACGTTTTGAAGACAGCAGGAGGGCACTCATTCTGGGGGCACTACCAAAGCATTGCTTGAGCTGAAAAATGATTTTCTAAAACAATTTAGCTTCCTAAAAGAGCAGAAAGTTAAGGGAGCAAAAATGAGTGAGTAATGTTAATGGCTAGATTAATTGCTGGGAGACAATGGAGGAGGGAAAAAGGCTTCCCATTAGTCCATTAGTCAAGGTGCTAAATAGTTTTACATATATTACAAGCTGCACCCTCAGAGCAGCTCCTTAGACACCATCCGCTACAAGTCTGCAGGATTTTCTTTAAATTCCGTGGCTGTGTAATTGCAGAACACCTGTTGCTTTAATCGTACATACACATTTCTAACTGTTGGTATATCCTTATGCCTGAATCCTCATCTCATACAAAAACAAGGGAAGGATTCCAAAATTTGCTGGTAGAATAGACCAGCCTGTGCATCACAGCGGATGCACTAAGAAGTGTTTAGTAGTTCGCTTGTCTGTGTATGCTGATAGCACAGCAAACACAGGCCAGCTATGTCATCTGTGGTTCAGTAGTAAGTCTGGTCTGTAGAAGGTTCATATTGTTCATATGCTTCATATATGTTCACTCCTTCAACCTGTGTTAAACTCATCTGATCTGTCTGGCAGAATTCCCGAAGCAGAAGATGCTCTGGGAAATGCATCCTCTGTTCTTCCTCAGGACAGATAGTATTTAGCTCTTAGTTTTTTTACATAACCAAAAGCCATATTGCTCAGTTTCTGTTTTACAGTCATATCCTTGTCTTAGACCTAAATGTACACATGTTCCACACCCCTCACTTTTATTCACTATATATAATTCTCTATTATTGTGTGAAATTATTTTTGCCAAGAATGCCAAGTTGTGTCCCTGAGGTTAGAAACAATCAGTTGTGCTAGAGAAATGAATCCTAAACCACTTTGTTTCCCACAGTCTTATTTTGTGTTCTGTATTTTATAAGCAATCAGAAAATGGAACTGGAAAGCTAGAAATATTTTATCTGCTTAACTGTCTTAATTGAATAAACACCAGAGCATTTATAGGTGGTGGCAGCAACAATTATTACTTCTTAAGTACTGACTGTGTCTTTAATGCAGCATATGACAGTACCTGTTCTGAGTAGAGGGACAGCTTCACTTTATGATCCTGATACCAGATCCACATGGGTATAACTTCATCCTTGTGAAGGTAGTAGAGATGTGGCAGGGCTGGTCTGATTTCAAGTTGGATGCCTGGAAGAGAGGAGGACAAACATCAACCTGCAGCAAGGTGTATCTCTACAGCAAGGCTTTGTCAGATGTTTCCCAAGAGGCCTGTCTGAATCCATAAGCTCCCTCTCATCTCTTGAGTATCTGTGGCTGTTTCATACTTTCTTATTATTTGTTTTTGGTGCATTAGAGTTTTCTTCCACAGATTGCTCCCTTCAGTGTTTTTAATTAACAAAACTAAATTTTGGCTAATACTGGATTTTTTCAATCCAAGTAAACCAGCTTAAAATAAAAAATAAGCTGAAGTTCTGGCAAACACATTCAGGTCAGC
This sequence comes from Centrocercus urophasianus, assembly GCF_019232065.1. Lineage (NCBI taxonomy): Eukaryota > Metazoa > Chordata > Aves > Galliformes > Phasianidae > Centrocercus > Centrocercus urophasianus. Next base: position 23,968,977 of record NW_024884733.1, on the reverse strand, counting down.
CATTCTCTAGATAAATTGTGTCTCAAAGACTGGATCACAGTGCATAATATATTAAAAATTATTGGGAGCATTCCAGGATCCAGAATTATGTGGGTAGTTGTAATTCCTGCAGGATAAAGAATGATAAAGAAATAAAATGCTTTAATCCTCAACAAATTTGTCTAACAGTTAATCTAGCTACTAACTGCATGATATTTCCTTTCTCGAGCAGTCTCAGTTTGTTCTTAATTCTTCTAATTAGAACTATAAAGCAGAGATAGAAAGTGGAAATCATCAGCAATACATATTTCTTTGTAGTGCTCTGTCTTGTACATGACATGTAAGACCTAAGCAGGACTGCTCAGTGTGATTCCATTCCTCAGAATAATCCACATTCACACAGTAGGTTACAGCAGGTTATGTCACAATAATTACGTTATCACTTTGCAATCCCATAGCACCTTCTATCCGATCATCACAAATCAGAAAAACGTGCCATTTAATATTAATGAACTCTTAACAGTGTTGAAGCAGAATTCCCTTATGAGGCACACTGGGGCAGTAACAAACTTCTCCCTCTCCCATAAACCTCCTCTCCATCTCTCCCAGGTCCAGCTCCATCCAGCTGTCCTTCAGCTAGTCCCCTGCCTCAGCCAAGGTCCTGGGGCTCAGGCAAAGGGCTGTGTCTGCATCTGATAGGAAGGCAATGCACATCTGGCTGTTGTCTGTGTCTTGTTTTGGCTAAAGATTTAACACTTGAACCAGAGAATGATCAGCTTTTATGGAAAGTTTGCAGAGATAACTCAGTGCTTTGTACTGCTGTTACAGAAGTGAAAGCAGTCAGACTTGCAGTAGCGTAGCGAGCACTGCTTGTCACTAACCACATCACTGTACAATGAGTGCCTTAAGCTAAATAATTCTAATTAAACAATAGTGTGTGCAAGGGAATTGCATTAATTTAACTAAGTCTTGCTAACTGAACCTTAGGACAAGTTGATTATGTGGGGAGAGCTTTCTAATCTCATGTCCCTGCATGACGCAGCCATCATCATGCCTGGGGCTCTTAAGCAGGACAGGTAAAATGTAAGGAGACATTGCCAGTGTACAACCCAGCTTAGAGATGCTGTGATCCCACAGCATCCCACTTCAGGTGGCAAGGGAAGGTCATCTGAGCTGCCTCACCTCCACTGGCATGAGAAAGGGCCAGAAGTGCTGTGCATCATTGTGAGCTCACCTGATATTAATCACTGTGCCCTAAGGCAACAGCCTTACCAAGATGGCAAAGGATGCCTTTATTCAGCTTGTCTGCTCTCACAGAGAGCCAACACTACAACTCATTTTCAGTCTTCTGCTTCAATCATTAGAGAATGCTGCTGACCTGTAATTCAAATTCTTCTTCCTGTTTTACTCTGAAAAGATTAATTCTCTGATTGTAGTAATTGCTCTGTCTGATGGTACTGAAACAGACTTTGCCTCATAATTCGAGGTGTAAGCATAACGTGACATTATCATGTCTTTAAAACAGTAATAAATGTGTTTTTTTCTAAGCCAGTGCTGCACGCATCTGCTGCTGGTGCAGAGAGGAAAACAGATCTGGAAAATGTCTCAGTCTGGCATGCATTTAACTATATACACAGTTAGCAATTCTCCTTAGAATAACAACAGCCTTTTCACATATGCTTAAGAGTTGTCTTGAAGCTTGAGTTGGTTAGAAAACTGAGAAGAATTCAGGAATTATTCTCTTTGCATAAGTTTATGTGAAAACATAGATTTGGGTCACAGTGTGCCACTGTCTTTTGGCTTGAGGTTCAGACACTTGGTGCTGTTGAAAATAAAGCAGTTCTGTTAGGACTATTGAGAGTAATTATACAAACATTGATTCCCAAATGCTACATGGGAATATATGATTTTTCAGTTTTTTTGCTGGAAAAAAAATTTATTCCTCTTTGAAGCCTCTAGAGGGTGCGCTCTCCATTTCAAATTAGGATTAAATAACTTTCTACAAGGCAATAATCTAGTTCAAACAGAAGTTATAAATTAACTCCAGGTATTATTGGGTGAAATGTTATGGTCTGAGATAAAGTCAGAAAAAATAACAAGAGTCCACTTTGGAATTAAAAATATTTCAGTTTCACTGCAGATCTGAGTGTATGGTCATTCTTTTGGGCTACAGTTCAGCTTCAGCACAGATGAAAATGTTTTCCTCATGTCAGTCTTTTGTTCTGGAGCCTCAGGACAAAACTAAAAGTTAGCAGAGACTATGCAGCTCTAGTCTCAATTCTTTTAATCAGGAATCAGATAATCTGTTTGAAATGCAAACTGTTTGTGACCAAACCTCTGCAAAAGCTACACTGCTTAGAAGTTTAGTGATGAAATGACTTTAATTTTAATTTTTAAGCAGGACATACTACTGCTTGTACGTCTTCTCGCAGCAGTGCCTAAAGTCCCAAAGTTGATTACAGCAGGGATCTCAGGATACATCCGTGAACTTTGATTCCCTCTTGAATAGCTCATTATCTAAATAAGCACGACAGAATCCAGAACAAAGAAATATTCTTCTCCCCAGTTCGATGGGAAAGGGAGTTATACCATTTATATTGTCAGTTACAACACGGAGATAGTGGAGGAGCCAGAAACTAGAACTAGAGCTCCTGGGTTTCACTCCAGTATTTAGAAACATGAATTCTGACAAACTGTCCCCCTGCTGTGCCTTGCTGAGTCAGTCACATCTGTACAGCAGCCTCCTGCAGCGTTCATCCCTTGTGAAGGGTAAATAACCAATATCTCATGAGACCCAGTAAACAGAAATTGCCTTCAGTTCCATAGAATTGATTTTATTTGTTCATTTCTAGGAACATGTTTCCAGCCAACCTTGTTGAAGCCACATTCAAGCAGGTAAGTGGACATTGTTCTTTTACCACTGAAAAGGTGAGCCAGCATCATAGAAAGATGCACATGATATGTCTTCCTAAAACAGAATCCAGATGTAGATACTGTGTATTACTTCAGATATTACAAGTACCTTGAGCATTTAAGAATTAATGAGTTCATTTCCACTAGCCTCAGCAGTCTTGCAGCCTCACTACAACTGGTAGGTCAGAATTATTTTAATAGTCCAGTAAAGATCCAACCTGGAGATCCCATCTGGAGCAAAGTTGTGTCGTGGGTTAGGCCATGGATACATTTTTTTGCCATTTCTTTATCAAGAGAAACCTTCAGGATTTTACATTTTTGCTATAGCATGGGATTCTAAGCTTTGTTTTGAGATATCATGTAACTAGCTGTTTTACAAACCTCAAACTCTTTTGAGGATCAAGCCAGAGTAGCAAAATGTGCAGCAAGTGCTTCAGATTAGTGCTGTGCTGTGTTGGCCATACAGTAGCCATTTCTCAGATAGAGGATGAGTTAAGAGACCTCGCCTTGCTAATAATACAGCTCTGCTGTTTCCAGACTGGAGCCAGCACAAATCCTGGCTGTGCTGGGGGATCTATATGTGGACCCCATTTTCATTCTATTCTTTGCTCTGCTCTCAGAGGGCACTGTACCACTGCATAAAGGAAGAACAGAATACAGTATCCAACTAAAGCAACAAAATCACGTATTTAGGAAGAATTTAATTGCTAAATTTGGAATTTGGCCAGAAAATCTTATCTAAAAGTTGTGAGTAAGCAAGAGGCATGGCTATATTTGTTTCATCTGTGGGAATATTTAATGGGAACTCCATGAAGCAAAGAGAAGGGCAATCGAACACCTGGGAAGTAATTCCCAATTATGTCCTGCAGAAAAGGAAATACAAGGGAATGTCTAAAGCAACTGTATCAGATCATGTGCTTGCTGCACAAGGCTCTGATTTTAGGAAATTCTGATTTTTGCTTTTCCAAAAATCCAACATTTTCTACACATAGGGTCAGGAGCTGTTATTGTTTTCATGCTGTTCCCCTTAACAGACAGCCTTAATAAACAAAGAACTTACGAAGTCTCTTTTTAACTATTAATTTCTGCTGGGATATTATAGTAAAAAAACACCTTTGTTTTCTTTTAGTATCGCACAAAGAGTATTCCCATCATTAAAGCCAACAAAGCATCATCTGAAAGCACAACTCATCGCATTATAATATATGGAGTTCAAGATGAGAATGGATCCAATGTCCAGAATTTTGCCTTGGACATCACTCCTCCACCTGAAGTGATTTACAAATCAGAACCAGGCACGAGTGATGGCATGAATGTGCTAGGGATTGTCATATTCTCTGCAACAATGGGTAGGTTTCAGACATGGTTTGCAATAATCCAAGTATCCATTTAAGAGAAAAAGATAAAGGTTGGGCTGTTGGGTTTCCTCAACAAGAAAAACTTACTACCAGACAAGGTACAAGGAGAACTAAAGTTTTCCTTAGAAAGCAATAAATTGATTTTTGCCTTGGAGTCTTCCCTGTCGTTCTTATGTATTCTTTATCACATTTTATTACATTATTAGTGTAAAATATAACTATCTCTTCCCTATTAAGAGCACAGTTCAGATAATAAGCCTCAGAGATATGAGTTTCAGAGGAATATTGTTTAATCAGCCTTAAATTCTGGATCCTGTCTTTTATTGAAACTTCATTGTTTTAATTTTTTCATTGTCCAGTGCTTAAATACCATCTAGTAGCTTATCTCAGTGAACTGGAAGAGCTTCTCTCTAGCTGATTTATTTAGTTTCACTTGCTGAAGAAACACTGTTGCCACGTATGTTATGTTATCTTTATGAATTATGAAGAGGGACTTTAACCACTCCCTTAGTATGCCCTACTTAACGATGACAAAGGTTATGTTGTGATGATTATTACAGGAAAAAGTTGATACAGTTTTCTTTATCTCCTATCTAATTTCTTCTTTGAACTTACCGTGGTCAGCTATGGTTGTTCCATGAAACATCTTTGACTGTATTTATTACATTACAGTTCATAAAGTGCAAGGGGTCAAAAATCAACTCCAGAATTAGCAGATCTGTCTCTCTTTTTAATTTCTCCAGTATGTGGTTTTCCATATGCAATACTGCTGGAAATTGGCTGTCCGTCAGTTTTATATCTTACAGTTCCCTAAGTACAGTGTCACAGCAACCAATATTCCAGCCAAGAATTATTGGACACGAATGAATTAATTACACGTTCTTATTAGAATCAAGGACTTCTTAGAAAACCACTCATTGTCTTCACAGAGCTGAATGTATTACTGTTACTTGCTCTTGCTGGCCCAGGAATCGAGAGATGGAAGCTGAGAGCTGGCTTCCTCCTGGCTGGTGCACAGAATGTACTGCCTCTACTGCCATGTACATGACAGCCCCAGCTGCTGGGTCAGCCCTGGCTGTAGTAGCTACAAACAAACCTGAGACACTGAGACCTCAAACATGTCAGGTGGGTGACAGAGCCCTGTAGGGAGCCAAAGAAAGAGGTTGTGCCTTGGCTCCCCAGTGCTCTGTGTCTGCGTCAGGTGAGATTTTCAGATATATTGTCTATTCCTACCGCACAAAGATCTGTATTCAGCCAGCTATGTCCCATTTAGTTTACCTTGAGTTATGACAGGGAGGGAAAGCTCTGGGGGTATGCATGAAGGCAAATGAGAATTTAAACACAAATGTCTACGTTTGCAGGTATAATGTTGGGAAGAATGGGAAACAGTGGTGTTCCTTTGGTCAGCTTTTGTCAATGTTTAAATGAATCTGTCATGAAGATAGTGGCAGTTGCTGTTTGGTAAGTAACAGATTTAGTAAGCTTTTTTTTAGAAAGAGTAGAAAAAATGTTGACAGAAAAGGCATAAACCTATTTTAAGGGAAATAAATGAGACTGAACAACCCTTAGTTTTATGGGAATGCCCTGTCACTTTGACAGAGGCACCCCATATATCACTCAGCACAGTGTAGCTGGGTGGATTATAATACATCCAGCCCACGTGCAGGAGCACCTCAGGCTAGTGTTCCCATACCTTATAGCACAGCTCCACAGAAATTCTCACCTGGTTTCAGCTTGGTTAAGCTAATGGTCCCTCAGGATCTATACTGCAGCCAATGTACTTCCTGCTAGCTCAGCAGTCTCTGCAATGAACACCAAAGTTCAAAAACTAGGTAGTCTTCTGCCCAGGCAGTCCAAGAGCATGTCTAATGCATATTGGTAATTCTCTGCATAAGCATCTACTTAACAGTTTTCAACTGTTCCATCAGTATGAACAGCACAGCAGAGCCTGGTACTCATTCCCTAGCTGCCAAGTAAATGACCTACCTTAAGCTACAAAGTCAGAGCCTTTTTCTGAACCCAAATATTTTAAGTTCATTCCTGACCAGCAATATTACCCCAGCTAAAGGAACAGTAGGAATAGTGCTTTGGGCCTGCTCCTCAGGTGTGGGACAGGGCCTAAGCACATCTGGTCTGACACAACTGAGTCCAGCTGTGTCACTTATGGGTGGGTGCTTTTACTACACTGAAAGTGGGATACAGGAGTTTTCTCCCTCAAGCTGTTTGGTGGAAGTGAATTATCTCCTGCTAATGACTGTATTTCTTTTTCTCAGGTACTTTCCATTTGGAATCGTGTTTCTAATTGCTGGTAAAATCTTAGAAATGGATGACCCTTCAGCCATTGGGAAGAAACTGGGGTTTTACGCCATTACTGTAGTGTGCGGTCTGGTTGTGCACGGCCTGTTCATTCTGCCAATGATGTACTTCTTTATCACCAAGAAGAATCCTATTGTCTTTATCAGAGGGATTCTTCAAGCCTTGCTTATTGCTCTGGCCACCTCCTCCAGGTATTATCTAGTTTCAGTATGTGTTTATGTGTTTATCAACATTTGGAAGCTATGAGTAGAAGCCATTTGACAGTGGTGTTTGTTACATTATTTTCCCTCACCTGAAAAAATACTGGACAAAAATGATTTTTCTTAGAAGACTAGAAAGGTAATAAGGGTGTTTTTCTATAAAAACAAATTGTGTGTTTCTACAAAGTTAAAATATATTGAGGGACACAGTTTGTCCAGAATACATTTTTAGAATTGGTAGAGAACCTCCTAGTTCAGTCATACGGAAACACTTTACACTTTCTACTCTTCTTGCTCTTTAGGTTTGGGAACATTAAGAAAAGACTGTGGTTGCAAGCTAATGTCCAGCAGTGTAAAGATATTCACCTGTTCTTGAGGAACAGTATTTTTTACATTCCTTTTAGGGAAAGCGTACAATGGACTTTAACCATAGCTTAACAGTGAAATGGGAAACAGCTCATGAACTGGTTAAGAAAAAAGAGCACCAACTTGTGTATAAAGGGTCCTTGAAAGGCCTGGAATTGACTATCATGGAGCATAAGACATGAAGGACAAAACAAATCACATTTCCATATAGCTGATATAACAAAAATACAGCATTGTCACATCTGTGGCTGGAGGCTTGCTACTCTGAAATAATAAGAGCAGCTGTACCTATCAATATATGGTACAAGTGGCTTTTATTAGTAGCAGTACAAGGTACTCAAGGGAAGTGCAAGAGAGAAAACTGAAGTAGTGCCAGACCTGTGCCAGACTTGGGAAGAAAGCCTAAAACATTCATCCCTACTGGCCTGATTGGGCTCGTTATTTCCTTATAGTTCCAATGAGGTCCAATAAGGTAATGTGGGGGAGGAAGCACACATGCAGATGGTTGTTTCTCTCGTGAATATACTTATATTAAGGCAAGAGTAAGCAGAGCAGAAGGAATGTGTAGGCATTAAAAGAAAGGAGAGGAGGGAGTGATTATTTCAGCACAGTTGTAATGTATTGGCTTTCCAGCATGTGTCACTTTACAGGGTGTTTTCATATTTAATAGTTTGCTCCAAACTGGCCTATAAAGAGAAGCATACTGAGAAACACGAAGTCAAGAATAAATTATGTGCTGGGTGGTGTTTTAAACTCTAATTGGGCTTATATAATTAAGGCAGGCTGTTTTATTAGAGCTTGAAGTTTGTGATGTTGTCACATCCATCCCCATGTTCAAGTAAGATGTTAATTTTACATTCAAAGATATTATTGTTGGAAAAGGTCCCTTACTCTCATATTTGACACACTTGACTGTCTGCCCTACTCCGCTAGGAATTCTTGGAGTTCTGTTTCTGAAGGTGCTCTGTTGTTGGCAACCTGGGCTTTTTCTTTGTGCTATTTCATTAATTCTCTTTTTCTAGAAAGGAATAAGGAAATAGAGATATTTTTTCTAGGAAAAAATATTTTTTCCTTAAAAACCTAATCTGAATTTTTTTGTTTTTTGTGAACAGAAAGAAGAAACTTTGTTCCTCCTTTATCATCTATAGAAGAGTTTGTCTTCTTTTTTTTCCCTAGTTTAGTCAGCTCACTTTTTCATTCCATTATCAAGTATGGTTTAGTTAAAACTGGATTGCTTTTCTTAATTTTCCTTATTTTGCACCATCATTGCAATTTGATTTTATAACCAATTAACTAATCCCTTACTGGTCTTTTAGGGCTTGTGCTCTTTTAAATAGCTGTCTCCTATCAAAGCAGGTCACTGTTCCTTCATTGGACCTCATCTCCACGTTGTGCCTCTTGCTTTGAGTGTCAAGTCCCTTGACATACACAGAGTGCTTTCTTTGCAGTTTATAATATATTCAGGTCCAGGTTAGTTACGGTATATTTCAAAGCTGGAAATGTTCCAATGCTAATAGTGATAAAACAAAAAGTCAGATGTGATACAGTAATCAAAATGCACAACTGAATCTACAAAGCTTTGCAGGGTTTTGATTCCTTTGTTCCATGAGTGCCAGAGCTATATTACAACTAGGAGAAAGTCGTAATTGGTTTGGTGATTTATAGATCAGTTATTTTTTGTCTTGATTGTTTGCACGTATAAGGAAAGAACATGCATGCCCTCTAGCAAATATAAGCTGGCCCTTCTAAAAGACTTCCATATCACAGTGATCATCAAAGCTTAACATTTAGGCAGCATTCAATCACTTAGAACCCCCCATATCCATTTAGGAGCTCAGCTCCTCATGGGCAGAGTTTGGCTCCAAGGGAAGTCCCCAGAAAAGCCAGTGTGAAGCACTCAGCAGGCACCAGACAGAGCTTCAAAGTATGGGAAAAGCTCTGGCAGCAGCCAGAAGCTCAGGCTGTCAGCAGCCACCAACAGGACTTGCTACCAGAAGGGATTTACTATCTTTACTGGCAGAAGCTACCACCAGAGTTAAAGTGAGCCCCAAGGAATGACTCTGAAATTCCAGGTTTGAGGCTCAGACACTTTTGATTAATATAATGTTTTCCTCTTCTTACCAGTGTGTGTTCTGTAAATCCATATAGGCCCAACGTGGGTTTTAATGTTTTGCTTCTCAAATAGCATTGTCTTGTCTAGAGATGGCTGAACTTTTCACCTTCATTACACTGAAAGGAATGGATACTGCACATAACTGAGCTTTTGCCAAAAGAACATGCACAAATGCACAAGTAATTGGGTCTGGACAGGAGAGCTGCTTCTCCCAATAGTCAACACATCTGTATTCAGTTAAATAATACTTGCCACGGGGGCATTATGTAACACTCATCATGTGGGTATTGGATTTTCAGATCATCTAAGAGGAGAACAAAGAGCTGGTTTTAAGTATACTGATGGGTTTCTTGCAGATGTTTCTCTGTCAGCTCATGTCTACATCTAAAGTTAGAAAGAAAACCACAAATCAGTGTTCTGATACTCATTCCAGTTAGTCTGCACCTGTGGAAAGCTTTCTTTCTAGGCTAAAAGTCAAACTGCGGAGGGAAAAACAGTACCATGTGCAAAACCCAAGAATGTAACACAAGGGATCCTGAGAACCACTTAACAGTCATCTCATGGCAATGATTTCATTGGATCTGCACATTATTTCAACCCATTTTCCCCTCAGTGAAAGTTTCTGCATAGCCATGAATTTTGCTACTTTCTTCCCCCCACATTAACCCTATCTTGTCACCTCTGCATTAAAAAAGCAGTATTTGGCCCACTGACAAGAATTCCTCCTGTTTTTTTAGCTTTCCTCATTCCAATGGTATGAGGGAGTTTTATTTTTCTAGGTCATCTTTCCATACCATTAATGAATTAAATCAGTGTCTTCTCAGTGGTACATCCCATCAAAAGAAGCAACTTTCATCTTCTCTGAAGACAAGCAATAAAACATGCCTCGTTCAAGGGTTTTGCTGCTTATGAAACACTCAGATCTTGGCTATTGCACAGTGTAAATTAAAGGCAGATTTAGCAAAAGGGGGAGATGAGATCAGTTCGTTGATTTTTTGGAGCAAATATCAAAATGCATTTGAATGATAAGATAAACAGAGCAGGCTGAACAGCTGTTCTTGCACAGTGACTAGCTGTCTTTGTGCCTCACACCACTAAGAGCTCGGCCTGATCCAGCATTAGCTTATGTTCAGTCCCTGCAGCTGCAGCATTTTATCCAAAACAAAATTGAGATAAGACTCTAAAAATGTATTTTTAATTGTTAGAGTTAGCATGGGGAGAAGATTGCTCTTTGAGCTGAAAGCTTTAGGAAAGTTTCAAAAGACTTAGCAGATTAAGATCAGTGCTTTAGAGTATTTTTTCCTCCAAATAAATGTTACATGTCAGGCCTTCATAGCTCTGCCCCTCTGCTTACTACTGGATAAAATGCTTTCAAGAACACAAACTTCACTTCACTTAACTGGATAGACAAATTAATATATATCTATTAAATGTTTTCTTTTTTTTCTTCAGCCATTGAAATCATGTATGACTGTAACTCAAAAATGACAGTAGAAAGCTTTTTGTTTTTTCTTTGCTACTACTTGTGATTAACCAGGGCCAAACCCTTAAATGTGGGAATTCTTTCAGTAGCAAGTTAGGACAGACACTGCTACCTCTGAGATCTGAATTTGGGTGAGACTGTATGGAATACCTGTCTGTGCTAGGACAACAGGATTTTCTGTTCTGCATTACTGCTTATTTTATAAATAGTTTAGGATAAACTACGCATAGAGAAATTCAGCCACTCACAAATGAATGTGTAAAAAAAAAAAAGCAGATGCATGCCCAAGAGAGAAATGACATCTAGTGTGTAGTTTGAGGTGTTATGCTTTGCTCTGTTTGATTTTCAAAGTAAATATTGATTAAGTATTAGGACTGCCAGTATGAAAAAGTTGAACATAATCCTGTTCCCAGGGGTAAACAGATTTTTTCGATTCCTTGTCCTTTCTGTTTATTTACACATCTAATGAATTTCTTTTGCCTAGATATTCATGGCAGTGACCGTAGCAAATCATAGAATCATAGAATGGCCTGGGTTGAAAAGGACCACAATGATTAAATCATTCAGCAGTCAGGCATGATAAGGCTAGGGAAAACAGAAAGATTGTATTGAAAGCATCCTGTCATAGACCTTTCTTGGTCCTTCTACATTTCTCTATTGCAGGAAGCTACTTTTCCTTTCCAAACACTAACTGTGCTTTTCCTCAAACAACAGCTTGCACAAATACAAAATGACAACTCCTACTCATGGAAACATTTTGCTAATGCATTCCTGAAACTCTGGAGTTACGATACTAAGGCTTTCAGAACCTCTCGTGACTTCGTATGTCAAATGTAATGACTGAGAAAAAATTTGTCCATCAAATGTGTGTTGTTTTTTTTTCCACGAAGAACAGATAATGGCCACTGTAAGACAGCAGAGGTAAATTGCTGATGTGAGACTCTTAACACAGTGACTTAGCAACTCAGACTGGGCATATTAGTGGGAAGACACCGTTGTTTCACTGCCAAGGGCAAGTAGGTCACAAGAGGGCAGAAAATTTGCCCCCAGATTATTTCTTTCTTTTAAGAAGTAGCTTTAAAGTATTTATGTAGCATTTCCTTGCCATGAGTTAAGAGCCTTTCTTAGTGTGTACTTTCCTTAGCTTATGGCTACTCTTGCTGCTCAGAATTGGCTTTCTATTTCAGAAGGCCTAGAGGGAAACTTCTTTAAAAAACAATGCACATTAGTTTCCAAAGATTTCAATAATAAGCTGTGGGGGTGTTTCCTCTATCTTGCATTTGAGTGTACAACGCTACTTCTGCAGGATTTCTGTCCCTTTTCTTCTGAAAGAGGGAAAAAGAGAATTACATTTTAATTTTTTGAAGAATTAGCAGATAACTGGCATGTGTATGTGCAACTGCATTCACCCCCCAGTACTCAAGCAAATGAGTTACAGGGCAAGTGAGTCACATGTGCAGACCAAGGAATACAAAGCAGTACTCAGTGCAGAATTTACCCTTTCTGGAGAAGGTTTTCTGCAATTCATTCTGTTCCCCAGAAAGAATAATAATTTTAGTGTATTTCTGTCACTGTGTTGCAGTTCAGCCACACTGCCTATCACATTCAAGTGCTTGCTGGAGAACAACCACGTAGACAGGAGGATTGCAAGGTTCGTGCTGCCTGTGGGAGCCACCATCAACATGGATGGGACTGCACTCTACGAAGCAGTGGCTGCCATCTTCATTGCACAAGTAAACAACTATGAGCTGGATTTTGGGCAAATTATTACTATAAGGTATAAACCTCAAATTCCACACACCCAGATTTGCTTGTCTAGTTGAGTGTGATGTTCCTATGATTTTTGTGTCTAGAAATGTTCAGGATAAAACTCATGTTTGCAGTTTTTTCAAGCACTTATTTCTCATAGGACAGTTATTTTTAAGTAACATGGAGATCAGGGAGTGTAGACGGGGAAATTGTACTGGTACCATTTAAAAATTGGAAATTATTTATCTAGTTTTTACCTTTAGGCACACCCATCATTTACTGAAATTGGCACATTTTACTATTATTATTGGTGTTGAAAATATTATTTTAAATTTCAGAATAGTTTTCACTTTCGTTGGTATCTTTGCATAAGAAGAAGGTGTTAAAAAAAAGAAGCTGAAAGCCCTGTATCAGATACAGGGAATAATGGATGTTAGGAAACTCTGTCAAGACTTGGGAGAGAGGCCAGGGAAGGAAGAAGGATGCTGCTATCAGGGCAGGTTTTCATCAAAACATCACAGCTCTCAGATATTTTTGAGATGTCTTCTCTGCTGCTTGTCAGAGCAGAAGCCTTCATGAACAAGCATGCGGTCAGTGGTGGAGTGTGCTATAGCTGCATACTGCTGTCCTTGAGAGGTCGGTAATGGATCCAAAAGAAGAGATCCAGCTGAACAATTATTGCCATAATAACTCCAGTGACTTCCAAAGAATGCCTCAGGGACTGAAACCTGTAGGTTTCCAGCAGGGAACAGATGATTAGAAAAACACTCTTCATAGTCAGAGCCTTGTGCAACACGTTTGAGATCGGCTTACTTACCCACCCAGTGACCTCATCACTGCCTTATTTACTCTGCTGGGCCTTGTCCATCCTCTGCTGGACTTGAAAAGCTTCATGACAAAAAGGAAGAAGTCCTGAAACTAGCCCCAGATGACAGCTGGAGCTTGCTGATGGACTTCTGGCAAGATCTGCTTACAGTTAGCAGAAGAAATAAATTGTGCCCATGTGAGCTCTTGCTTTGTGTTTTCTCTCCCCCTCACTAAAAAATATTGGAATGCTCCTGTACTAACATTTAGTCTTTTGTGATTTTGAATTTGGGGATGTTTTTAGAATGTGGTCCCAAAATATGGCTCAGACTATGGGCAGACATTACCTGAACCTTGAAGCAGAGAATGGTGATTTTAAAAATTAGGAAGGAGGAAGGAGGGTGATGGTAAATGGCAAGAAGGTAAGTTCCAACTCTTACTTAGCAGAACCCTCTTTTATCTTTTAATTTTCACTGCCTATATTAAGTGCTAGTGTGTAACAACCAAAAAAATGTGAAGATAGTAAAAGGAAAATGCAACTTAAGATTAGAAAAATCCCCCCCAAAAAGGAAAAGAAAAAAAAGCTGGGTTACAAAAGAAGAGAAAATAGGAATTCACAGTGGATTCAGTACCTAAAGAGTATCTGAAGCCCAGTTTTAACTATGGGCAAAACTTTCCCTAAATCCAGATATTCTAGGAGGTGGAGAGTTGAAATTCAAATACTGGATGCCAGGATAATTTTTTTAAAAATTAGAAAAATAATCAGCCTATTCTGCTCACAGTTTATAAAATCCAGGTTGGCAGTTTATGTCAGTGTGGTTATACAAACCTGGCAGAAAAAGAGAATAAAGATAATATTCCTATCTGCTGAGCCAATTAGTGGAAGAAACATCTACATTAAGGTCAAAATATAGTGGAGAAGCAGATGAGCTTGCCTGTACAGTGTTGCATAAACATTCTTATTTTTGCTCCCTATCACAAGACATTATTTCCTGAACTAACCTGGGGGGCAGAAGCAGTTCTAAAGCAGTTCTAAAACAGCAAGCAAGTTTGGAGCACTTTTCATTATTCATATTCATTATACTTATCTCTTACACAGCTACTGAGCTTCAGTACCTTCCTTCCTATCTATACTATGCCTATTAAAATGCTGTTAAGATGCCAACTCTTTTAAATTCAGTTTTAAATCTTTCTCTTCCCCCATCACACCCACAGACATTTATTTATTTCAGGGAAGGGTAGTTACAAATACCTATGGTGCTCTACTGATACACTGTATGGCTGTGAGCAAGATACTGGATATCTCTCTGTCTCAGTTTCCATACGTGTGAATACTGTTATGCTCATTTTCCAAGAAAGAAGGCTGACAAGACTTAGGTGCTTGCCAAAAGTTCTGAAATTCTGGATCAACGAATGCAGTGCGTTATCACCATATATACTTTATGTCATCCATTTACAATAGTCAAAATTCATTTTTTGTCTCTCTGCTGGATGGCCTGGTTCTTGGAAGTGCCATATAGGAGGGAATGAATATATATACAGTCACTTTTGTTCCTGGAAAAAGGAATGAAATCCACCCCCTAAAGATAGCGTTATGAAGAAAACGATAGAACCGCCAGCTCCACTCTTGCTCTGGTCTCCCATTCATTTCTGCTTGGCTGGCTGAGAAAATGGTGTGAAGGTCAAGTAAAAATACTTTCCTGAAACTGAAGAGGCACAGTCACATTTGTGCTTGCTTCACATTTAGATTCAAGTACGCAAAGCCACGTGCTATGCAAGCTTCACCCTTGGCCCAGACTCTTTACCCTTGGCCTTGCTTCTGTGCGATGGACTGATGTAAAAGGCCTTCACTGCTGCCAGCACAGGATTTGCCTGGCACGGGAGCCATGAGTGATGACTCAGAGAAGTCTGCAGAGAGCTCTGCTGCTGAGGCTGAAACCATGGGGAGCAGCACTGTCAGGCTCATGGTGACATGACCCACCAGAGCTGACATCACTCACAGAGGCCACAGCCCGGCAGCCTCTTTTCTCCTCACTTGTGAGGCTAAGGGAGAACACAGAACTTCCTAACCAAAGGAAGGGCTGCAAAGCTAAAGGGGGAGAATTTAGCACTGGGCAGTGCTAAATAGGTTTGTCTTGTCCTTGCTCTTTGAGCTGGCTTCTGTACACCAAACACCAGCATGTGACTTGCATAATAACGACTGGATTATGAAAGCTCCTGTAGAAACATGGTTTTGCTTCTTGCAGAGCAATCCATCGCTGGTAAAGCTTACTCCTTTCTCTCTTTGTTAAAGCATCACAGCGACAGCTGCCAGCATAGGAGCTGCTGGTATCCCCCAGGCTGGCCTGGTGACAATGGTCATTGTCCTGACCTCGGTCGGACTCCCAACGGATGACATCACACTGATCATTGCTGTTGACTGGGCGCTGTAAGTAACATTAAGCATCTGAGGCTTCCTGTGTGGCAACACTGCTAAAAAGCCAAATGTTCTCCAAAGGTATTAATATGAGTATACCTAAAAGGCATGGGAAGTACATATTTTGGACAAGGATGAGGAGCCAACACTCCTAGGAAGTGTGTTTTGGCAGGGCTGGTTTCAGTGCAGAAGTTACTTTGCTGGATTCCTAATCTCTGAGGATTTTGCAGCAGAAACGGAAGCTGAAACTTGATGTCTTCAGACTAGAAGGGATTCCTGTTACCCATGATAAGAAGCAACTTAAAAATTCATAATAGATGATTTATTTGGACTCTCATCTTGTTATGTCAATGTCCATAAACAAAAAAACATATTTCGAATAGTCTAGGAAGATGATTGATTGGCAAAATACTGGTGCCTAGCTAGTTGGCATTTCAAATAATTACATCACTAGCAAATGTATTTACAAAGAAACAATCCTTTTCTAAAAAAAATTCATTTGTGTGAAATATATCTCCATTACCAATCTTAATGCAGTGCAGTTGAAGTATGTCAGAGTTCTGTGTAAAAATGTATCTCAAGTCCATTCTGTTATGGTGCCCATTTTGTTCAAGTCACTGAATTCTTCTACAAAGAACTGTGAGAAGGAATTGCTTACTTTCCTGTCCATCATAATTGAATACTACTACTGCTAATAGGAATCATGAGAATTGTGTTGTTTGCATATTCTATGACAGGCTTTATTTTACAAATATCAGGAATAATCTCATGTGAAGGAAAAATAGCATCTGCTGGGAGCACCTAAATGTGGGAATGGCTGTTCAGGTGTTATAAAGCAGCCTTTCTACCACTAGTCATTGAAGCTCCATAGTTTAGAAGCACAACAGAACTCACAAAGTATTTTAAGCTGTATCACAAAACCCTTTTCCCTTTATATTGCTTAGTTTTCACCCAGCTTTTGCAACACCAGCATTTCATTGTTTTTCCTGTAAGTCTTCCAGTGTATATGGGAATTCTGCTTTTTGTTTTACAAAGCATCTCAAAACAACAAAAAACTCACTCAGGCTATAGTTCCAGAGGCTATTAAAAAGTGAACAAGGAACAGACTCAATTTTCTGTCTTTTGTGGATGAACTTTCATATGCAAAGTATATTTCAGTATTTCAGCACTTGGTTTCAAGAGTCTGCAGATGCAAAGTGTCAACAGGGTTGACGCGATGAATATTGTCAGTATTAGCTTTGGAAGCCCTAGAGTATGAAGAATGCTTGAAGAAGGCTGATTAGGTGATCTCACAAGACTGAAATACCCATCACAGTGCATTGAAGGTATTACAATTCATTTAGGTAGATATAACATGTATGTGAACTACATACCTTTTGCTGGTGCCTGGAGACAAAGTAAGAAAATTAAAATGTTTCTCAGCTTATTTATTGAATGCAAGATGAAAGTTCTGCATCTTTAATTATAATATCCTCTAAAGCTCAGATACCACTGCAACACTTGTTGCAAGTCTTTGCACTGAAAGAAATGCTGTGAGCAGCAGGTTGGCCTCTTAGTAGAGAAATTTCAGTGGTGTGTGATGTGATTTTACTTACGTGTGGTGCAGACATCTGTGTGCAGACAGGAACATGGAGCAGGATTGGTCCAACAATGTGCCAGGCAATCAGTTTTCTTAAGAGTTTCAGTATGGTGCTCTGTTTCCTCAAAAAAATTCTGTCTTCACAGCAGATCCTAATCAGAGACCAGTAGAGAGTATAAACTTTGGAGCTCTGCTCATACAGCTTCTTCTCCATCACAGCTCTTTGCACAGTGCAAAATTAACATTTCAGAACAGCCTTCCACGAATCCAAATCTGATGGTCAAGCAAGAGGAAGCCTACATGTAACAGGAACATCTCCCACTTTGTGCTGTAACAGTTTTCCCTGCTTAACTAAACATGGCTGTGGGAACTCTCCTCAAGGCAAAACCCAAACTCAGAACAACAGGTAGCAGAAAAATGGAGTCAGCAAACAACTTCAGCACTGGATCCTAAATTCAACAAACACATCTAGGTGTAGGCGCTGAAATCTGATGAAATTACCTGCAATTGCATGTATGATTTGGATAACAGCACAGGCAAATAATATTTCATGCAAGAACTCTTTCTTCTAGTTAGGCAAGCAACTGCACAAACATTTGCATGCATAGATTACATGCCTAAAATATATGGAGAAAAAAACATCAGCACACAGTTTCCATTTTTTTGTATATTAAGTTACAGGATCAGAAATCTGGGCATTGTTGATGTTGGACTGTCACTACCTTTAATAAGCCAAACATCTGGCGATTTCTGAGCCTCCATTTTATAACCCACGTTTATAAATTAAGTTACCAATTTGACACAGCTTTCAGATGTGAATGTTTTTCTTGGAAAACTGTGATATATTTCAGCCTTAAAAACTATATCATCTATTTGAAATCTCACCAGTTTTAACTAATAGATTCCAAGCAGTTTCAAACGAAGCACTTGTCTATGGCAACCATTTACTCTTGTGTATTTACAGTCAATATTTTTGAGATGTTGGTGGGTGAAAGATGTAAAACAGGGAAGAACTGATTCCATAAATAAATGGAAAACAGTGACACTGTATGTATACACAATACTGTCAAACATAAAAAATGGAAAATTGAAATTGGAAAAAAAGGTAACTGAAAATGAAGAATCCTAGGAGCCAGAGGTGCCATGGCAACTGTGGCTTTTTTCAGAAATGAACAGGATTTAAGTTAGTAAGTGGTCACTCCCTGCATAGATTGTGCGTTTAGTTATTTAGCAATCTTCTGAGTAGCTTTTAATTGTGTTCTGTAATTCCTATTTATACAATTATCTTCTTGCTGAGAAGATTGCTTAAGAATGCAGGACTGGGATCTTGATACCTAGTACAAGGTACTGTTTGGACTGGCTGCCCTTTACTTGTACTGAATGAAGACATTTGCATCAGCAGCCTCCAGATGAGGCCATATCACTGGAGCTCAACATAAAAAAGCAGAAGTCTTGATCTGCTGTGCTAAGACTTTCCAGTGCTGGATCAGTTTGCATGCAGAGGGAAGCAATAGCACATAGGTGTCCAACCTTTTGGCTTGCCTGGCCAGCACTGACTGAAGAGGAGTTGCATTTGGCAGCATATATGTAGGTTCTCCCAAAAGTAATGCCTGCTATTGATTTCCATGAAAACTATGACAGATACAAAGAATATAATAGCACTGCTTGATAGAGTAAATTCTCAGCTACAAAACACTACTTTTCAGCATAGTCATCACCATTAGCTTTACATTTTCACCACCGATGAACATGAGGCTGCATGCTGTGCCTGTAAAAATCCGCACCAGTAAATGTGACCCATTGTCACCACTGCTGAACCACAGCACTCACTGCCTCACCGTGCTCACATCCACGGTTTGGTCTCCATCAACAGTGAGCAATTGTCAGTGAATGTCAGTGAGTGACATATTTTCCCCATGGAGGAATTCAATTCCACCCTTAGCTTCATACACACTCCCATGTCAGATGCTATTTTGTCAGACTGCCCTTCTGCTGCCATCTCTTGTTTTTTTTATAACACAAAAAAAGAGAGCAACACAACCATAAAACTAGAGGGATATGTGACCTTGTTTTTGTGGAACCTCTGCATCAGACTGTGGCTGCAGTTCTCAGTGAGTTCTCAAGGTGCTGGTCAGAGAGCATGTGGAGGCATAGTGCACGAAGCTCAGAAAAGATTGGAAAACCCAGTGGAGCAGCTAAATAGCTTAGCTTCTGAACTTGCTGTCTTGTAAAAACAGCCAAACTGACTTTTGGCTATAAATACTGCAGTGATGAAGGCATGGGCATGTGCCCAAAGAGCCAATGACTTACCCTAACTTTGTCATTTACCAGAGACCGGTTTAGAACAATGATCAACGTCCTGGGAGATGCCCTGGCTGCAGGGATTATGGCCCACATCTGCCGGAAGGAGTTCATCAAGGATGGTGATGAGGTAAGAGCCAGGGTGTGACAGTGTGTGCTGGGCTGCGTGCGGCAAAGAGCTGCCAGCTCTCAGCTTCCCACATTTGTTTCCGAACAAAATGCAAAGGTGTTTCAGACAGAGGGCAGAATTGGGCAATAGGCTGCTTAGACAGATAGAGTGGAGGAGTTTTTCTTCATGGGTTCATGCAAAAAGCCACTCAAGTTCAACTCTTGGCAGGCTCTATCTGGAGCACTGGGGCTCAGAGCAGGAAGGAGCAGCTGTGCTGTCCTGCACACACACGCGATGCTGGAGCTGAGCTCTGTGCTCAGTATCTCAAGCCCTGACAGGGTGTGCTGCTTCTGAAGGTGGGACCAGCAACAGAAAGGGGTGACAAACCCTTGGGTATGTGCATAGGGCTATATATGCACAAACATTAAGCTCACAACAAAAGCAGCCACCACATCTACCTTCCTGAGCCTGTCCACCACATCTGTCCCTGCCTCCCTCCACTCCCATGCTTTTTTTCCCTTCTTTCTTGGCATGCATCACTCAGTCTTTTCTTATGCCTGGAATGTCTTCTCATAATCTTCCTTGCAGTTCTCAGCAAAGGAGATTTCTAAATCCCTGAGCCCACCATGCTGGGAGGTGCCAATCCCCAACCATTCCAGCTTATGGCAGACCTTTGCAAGCTTTCTTTTGCAGGGCCAGGACAGGTTATATAGGAAAGGTTCTTTGCAGTGACTGCTATTCACAAGGCACGTTTCACCTGTGTGTGTCATCTGGGGTATTCTACTCACCTACAGAACTTAAAAACGGCAGTACTAATAGCAAAGTTTTATTGACAGCATTATTTCTGCTATTGTCCAGACAGTCTTTCTGATAAATCCCACTCTCAGGCCTTCCTGGAACATGCGTTTAAAATTCCAACTCTTTCAAGTTTTGTAAAGGTCTTGTCCTCAGAGGTGCTTAGCACCTGCAGTAATTGCTGATGACAGGATTAGGCCTGAATACTTGGGCTACACGTGCAGCTCATTACAAAAAAGTGAACACACAACAACTTAATGGTAAGGTGTGTCATGAGGCACGGAGCCAGGAGTGCATAATGCAGGCCTGACATTTCACTGCTGTATTTAGAACTCTGTTGGAACTCGAGAAGAGATGTTTCAAGAATATAAAATCCCTCCTAGGGGATTATTTAGTCATCTGCGATGAGATTTTTCTTTGCATCTCACTCCGTAATTGTATTAAAATATACTGTTAGTCTGCCATAAGTTTTGGCAGAGTAATTTGTGGACTTAGTAAAGTATACCCAAAGGCCAAATTTTGTCAGCTGCAAGCCCACGTCTTTTCCAGTATTTATGTCTTGTTTTCCCCATCAGAACTTCTGGTTTGATTTAAAGGACTCTTAAATATTTAACATCTGAATCACTCAATGCAATTCTCGTGATGTCTTTTGAAATAGGACAAACTGAAATGACAGGTATTGGTACACTGGGTCAGAAGAAAGGCAGAAAGCCACGTCAAATGATTTCCTGTTTTCTATAATTGCACTCATGAGCAACCACTGCTCAAAGCTCAGCTAACTGAGCCCATATCTCTCAAACCTGAAATTTTAGTCTTCATTTACACTATTTATATTGCTTATCGATGCAAAAAGGTGTTACTGTGGGTATAAGCTAAATTAGGGCTGTAGTAGAATTTGCATTTTTCTATACTTAGAGACTCCTTAACTTTATCCAGATGGTGGAAAGACACTTTAGTGTATATAGGAAACAGGTCCTGAAAGTCTGGAGGCCCCAGGTAATGCTGGTGAATGCAAAACAGACTAGAAGCTTCCAAAGTAAAAATTCCCTTCCTTTTGTATGCAGCAAAGAGTGGCTGTATTCCAAATCTTACTGCTTTTCACATAGGTGCCATTGATCTGTGAGACTAAACCTCTTAACATCCACCCGATTGTGGCTTACCAGAGAAATGGCTGTGTGAAGACCATGAATGAACCTCGTGGACCAGAAACAGTGAAAGAGTTGGAGCAGCACATACCTGTACAAGTGGAGCAAGAAGAAAGCCCAGTGGAGAACCACACTAAGAAATCCAACAGTAAAGACCACTGCACTATTGAAATAAATGAACTAGAAACGAATGTGTAACTGCTACACACAGTGGTATCTCATACCCCAGTGACCTGATACCCAATCTCTACCTCACAGCTGGGAGAGGGACTCTGCCTTGAACAGAAAAATGTGGAATTCTCGCCACTCTGCTTGTACTGGAGCGAGGGGACCAGCTGTGAACGTCAGGAAAGGCACACAGCTTGCAAGAGACAGGGGCTTCCTTAGGTGGAAGATTTCAATACTGAAAAACTAACTAACGGATGGCTGCTGTTTTATTCTGCACTCATTTGACTCCAATATAGTATTTGACACTCCTTTGGCTTCGTTTTTTTTATTTTTTTTTTATTTGTCCCTTTCTGGTTTTCTAACCAAAGCCTTTTTTGTGAATCTAAGTAATTGCAAACACTGTATTTATATCTTTTTTTGCTCTGTAAAAACGTTTCACCAAAACTGCTAAAGATACTAATTTTGTCTAGGATTCTTTATCTACAGACTTTGTGTTTAGTTTTAGAACAGCAGTAAGAAAATCACACTGATTTCCTGATCTCAAAATGTTGTACTTATCACCAAACAACACCTCAAGCCAAGGTGAAGCAAAGTGTGCATTTTTGCAAGCAAGCACAGCAAAGTAATGCTGAGGGGCAGCTTTCAGAGACAGGCATTCAAGTGTGATACGTAACACCATGATCCTAAGTCACTGAAGAGCACAGTTTGCCTTCCAAGTGCCAGATTTATGAACCTTTTTTTAACCTAACTCTTCAGTAGAGTCAGTACCATGCACACACAGCGGCAGAGGCAGTGTGAGCCCAAATCCATAAGCACTGGTGCTAATGCGTCCTCCCCTGCAGCCCATAGGCCCTTCTGTGTAAATATGTACCAGTCTGAAGCTCGAGCTCTTGAACTGTACACTTCACCCTAAGGGCAGACTGAACTCAAACTAGGACACGATGCTGGCTAATATTGGGGTTTTGTGGGGAGTCTCCCGGGGGAACTGGACTGCTATTTTTCGTGATTCAGTTGTCAAACTACATTGAAAGTTATATCCCTTGCATAATCTACTGAATCAGTTGCAATAAAATCTGCTGAGTACGTTTCCAATGTTTGTGATAGAGCACATTTTTAATAAACTTGCCGTTTCAAAACCAGGTGTCTGTGCACTTCAACCATTGGTGCCTTCTTTCTCTGCCAGAAAGAACAGGGGAAGTGAGGAGACCTTTTCAAAATTGGAGGTTGATCCAGAGCTTACATACCAGTTCCTACCAAGACACTTGACATATTATATGTAGCTACTCAGGACAGATCAGTTTCAAATAACACGTGCTTGCTGTTCTAATACTCTTCTCCCACCTATAGCAAAAAAGAACCCAGTCAAAAAGGACAATGCCTACACTTAGCAGAAGCAGGAATGATTCATGCACATGATTAGTGGTTTTCCTGGTATGTGCATGTACACCTCTTCTTTGAGGGGTCCTTGTTCAGAAAATTCTCTTCCTACACGCTAATTAGTTACCCCTGATGGCTGTAGAGTAGAGGTAGCTTAAATTACAAATGGGGAAGCCAGAACCAGCAAATACATTTTATTTGCCCATAATTCCAGAGGTCCAAGTCCCCGTTGCTTCCACAAGGTCTGACCTTGAGACTTGCTTCTTTTTTGTCCATTTCAAAACAGTGTATGCCACAATTCAGCAGTTTCCCACCACACAGGGGGAAATTTGTAGATTTTAAATGGAGCCATACAATTAATACAGTTGCTTTTGTTGTATGGACACTTGCAAGAAGCCTCTTACTGCTGATCAGCACTGCTGATATGCCCTCTGCCCAATTGGTATGCTGCACAAACACCCATCCCACACATCCCAGTGCAGTCACTCCTTCTGGTTGCTTGTTAAATAATCCCTTTTTGATTGTTCAGAGCTTTCCAGACAGTTGTCAGGTACTCAAGGCAATTAATCTGTAATCAAGAGATGTCCAACTTTAACAGAACTATTTTCCTGATTGATCCTAGAGTGTAGAACAATGAACACAGAACACATGGAATAAAAAAACTCTCACATTATTCAGAACAATTTGCTCTGAACAAGTCCTGTAATGCACCTGCTCTGCAGTGCCATTAAAATGTGTGATTTCAGGGGGCTGAAGCTCTCTGAGTGGGCAGCAGCACCAGCCAGCAGGCAGCATCTTGCTTTGACCTCAGCCCACCTGCTTCCCCAGGCCTCCCCTCCTCCCCAGCTGTACAGACCCAACTAGTTAGAAGGCCAGATGAATAAGCAGATGAAGAGCAGTTTTAATTCAAACCAGTTCACATATGTTTTTAGTGCAGTCCTAACAAACAGTTGTGTCAACACAAGTGGAGGGGTGACACAGGGACAGGAACAAACAGACAGGGATGAAGCAGTGTAAGCTCACATGGAGAGGGCAGGATCTCTGCACACTGGCTGTGCCAGCACAGTCACTTTACAGTCACTTGGAATACAGAGAAATGATGAAGCAAAGCCATGTAGATCCACTACCTAGTTCCAAACTAGAAGATTTTGGATGGGTCTGCCCACACCCCATGCCAAAGCACTTTGGTTTGCCAAGCAGAAAGTGCTGCCAGCCTTACCACCACCTTCCTCCCCATCCACATATAACTTTTGGCTGACTGCAAAGTGCAAATCCCTTTGCCTGCTTGCCTGAGCCAGCTAACCCAGCGTGCCACCCTTTAGCTTAGGAACATCTCCAGATATCCAAGCCAACTCCAGTGCAAAGAAGCTGTGTGACTTCTACAAAGTGAACTTCAGATGAATAAATCAGCAACAGAAGCAGTTGGTTGTGGTGCACAAGCCCTGCACAATACTGAAATCCACAGCTGTACCCCCTTATACTCTATTTGCCACGAGGGGAATGGGAAGTCTCACGTGCGAAGGGCACAGTTTTATGGAATCAACAGGACATTTCAAAATTCTGCATACAAACTCTATTCACAGACTGTCCAGTTCTGCTTTGCCACTTTGAAAAGAATTGTTACTTCATATTGTTTTATAGATATCTGTCTTAAACTTGGGTTTTATACCAATACTTGCCTCCATTCATCCTAAAAATTATGCCAATTTAGCAGACTGCAGCACTTTAGTTCTTCATTCTGGTAAATATGTATATGTAGCTCAGCACAGCATGAGCTTGTCTGCAGCATCTAACTGCTACTGCAGTCATTCTGTGTTAAGAACATAAGACACTACTGTTAGCTGTACAGAATCAAAGACAGAGGTTATGGTATTTTTTACTATGAGCTTTCCTCCATGTTTGCTATTTTTTGTGTCTCATGGTGTTTGTTGTCAAGCAGCTTGACACACGGTGCAATTAGGCTAGCAGCAGGTTCCACAGCATATTTGTATGTACAGATCTGTTCATATTTTCCAGCTATCACTGCACTTCAGTCTGATAAAAATAATGGAGCTGTTCACCACTGAGTTGGAGTGCAGGCTTTGTGTTGCTAAATATCTTCCTCCCACTGTCAGAGCATATAAGCAAGCACATGACCCTCACAAACTCAAAACATTTATGTAAAAATCAATCAATCACTAATTGCAACAGTTTGCATGGAATACATTCAAGTACACGTGGGAGGAACATATTTCTTAACTGGCAACATTCAATAGCATTTTGAAGTTACCTCCCCCTGCTGAGAGGAAAGGGAACTGAGCTGTTAAAAGTAGACTCATGACATCCTAGGGGAATGTGCTGGAAGGAGAGGAGAAAATGAAGAAGGATGATGTATTAGATACAGCTATGGAAGAAATAATTGGGGAAATACCCAAATTAACACATACTTATCAGAGGCACTAGTTTTATGTTGGTTCATCTGCAGCTGCATTATTCTGGAGATACTACTGAGAAGACATTGCTGCAGACTATTGTGGTATAAAACATCATCAAAGACATCTGACAGCAGGTTTCTGAGGATTTTGCCAACATCCAGGAAGCTCTGAAGTGCCAAATTTCTGTAATGAATCCTCGTGCAAAAATTAGAACTGAGAGAAGAAGCCCCAGCTGGGGCACTCACGCATCCCACTGGCTCCTGGAGCTTCTGGTTGCCAACCCAAATAAAGTTGTTCGTGGAACTGATGTCTTAATTGCAGCTAAGCTTATTTATAGCACCTGAATTGGCCCTATATACAAATCCCAATATATGAATAATTTAATAACTAGTTGAAACAAATTGTGTAGTTTCTCTCCATGTTACACACGCAGTTCTAAAGCGCTTAGAAAACACAGCAGATCTGTAGCATCCCTATCTGATGAGCTCTCTCTTTCAAAGCTACAACAAATATCAACATCAATGTTAGTCCCTCTTTAACAACGGCAGAGCAGATCTGACATATTTTCTGGGCAGTCGGAAAGTTAGGTCTTCGAGCCAGATGGACAGCCTTGAAAATGACCTCAGCCTTTCTTGTGCTTTCCACAAAAAAAGTGAAGTAACTACTAACAGAAGGTGGTTGCTGTGTGCAAGCAAAATGTATAACCTGGGAACTGAACTGGGTCTGGAAAACTCAGGCAGCCTTTGATTATGCACCATGCTGAGTACTCCCGTGGCTGTCTCTAGTGAAAGCCCAGGTGCATTTTTACATCAATACAGCTCCCTTTCATTACAGTGGCAGTGGCCATGAGGAATTGCTGGTTTTCCCCTCCAGGCACTGAGCTGGCTGAGATTGTAGCCTTCAAGCTGAGGAGAAAATCAAGGTAGGTTTTTCCAAGGTGATTCTACTGCACATCTTTTTGCAATGATAATTTTTGCAATAATAATAACAGCTGAAAAATACCTGATTTTGCAGCACTCTTAAAGGAATCCACAGAAGAGATTACCTGAATGCATCCATTCTCTAAGGGCTGGGTTGCAAATGAAGTGGATGTATTAAATTTCTCACTTTAGCCTACAATGGCTAAAGATGCTCAAATTCCATCCCCTACTAAGTGCTCTGGAGCATGCTGAATGATCCTTCAGGAATTTATAAGACAGTTTGTTCCACATAACCCCAAATGGGAAAGAGTAATAGAACAAGAAGGCTGACCACTGCCTTAGTGGTCATTATTCACTACCTCAGACTTCTCATGTGATCCATGGTCAAAAGACCACAAGAATGTAGGGCTTGATTCCCATCTGTAAACAAAGAAAACACACTTTTTAATTCAACAGGGTGTTGCACAGCAAGGATGAATCAGCTGCCAACATGTCAACAATCAGGGGTCTCATCTGGTTACTTCTGTCTCCCTGGAAGCACAGAATCACTATCCAGAATATTTACAGGAACTGTCACTTTTCTAGGTGACAAAACTTCAGATTCCATCATTTATATACTAACAGTTACATCTCCATAGCCCACATGATGATTCATGGGAATGGATTTGGCACAGCTGAGACCTTTGGCAGATCTGTGACACAGAATACTTCAGATATTTTATAGGCTGTGAAAGTAAAAACACAGCAGTCTGTTACTGAGTGGTATTTGGGGGAAGGAATGAAGAAGGCTTCAAAGAGACAAGATGGTGAGTACTGCTAGGTGAAGAGAGAATGCTTTTTGTGGGACAGTGTGCGCTGCCATCCAAACCAGCACTGAACATTCAGTTCAGCACAAGAACCAGCAAGTGTTGTTGCTGAAGTGCTTTCAGTTAAAAGTCATTACAAAACCCTACATTTCCCATGTCGCTGGGAAATACAGAAGAGCTCAGGATAGGTCTTGGTTTTCCTTTTCAGGTTCCATCATAGCAGGTTTTTTTTTTTCTTTAAGATATAGAGTTCTATATCTGTTTCTTTAAATGCAGTCATCTTTCATCACAAAGAGGTATCTGCGTTTCATTTAGAAATGAAACATATGCTTGTATGTGCATGCAAACAACACTAGCTGAAAGCCAGAATGTGACCCACCACATGAAACATACTGTAGTTAATTGTGGCCTAAGAACTTCCCTACCAAGGATGTAATACCTCCAGTTGGTGGTTATTTCCTCCCAAAGATGGGTATTTTAATAAGATGGAAAAAGCGGGGGAAGCAAAACAAGAAGTGTTTTATGTTCACAGATATCTCAAATTACATCAGCTACAAATACTGTATGGGCTGGATGGCAAAACCAAAAGAAAAACAAAACTGACCTCAAGATCTTTCATTATGATTTCATTGCTTCTAGTGGTTTTATTGGGCTTTACCTCTAGGCTATTAAAGGCATATGGAAATTGTACAGAACTCAGTTAAACCATATCTTTAACCCTAATCTTCCACTTTCTTCTCTTTTTTAATACTATAAATAGTTTGAAGTGTAGAGATCTGGGCAGTGTGTGTGTTACTGATAGTTTACTCAATTAATGTGTATTCTTTCCTTTACAATAGATCATCTAATCTTCCCCCTCTCCTAACTGAAGAAAATACCCCTCTGCCATTACGTCCTTTCTAACCAAATATGTGAAGAGAGTGGAACTAGGAGGCAGGAGGGTACTGCAACCAGCACTCTGGTTGAACATAACTCCAGCAGGAAGTTCAGAATAGGAGTCTCTGAGCTCTCTTCTGATGGAGAGACCCTCCACTGAAATTTCTCATTCTCAGTTGTTTTATCATTGGAGCCACATGTAGGACTAAAGTATGGCTCCTTACGATATTTTTTGTGCAAGTGATCTGCAGTTCTCCAGAGGAAATTTCACAAAGAGATTATCTGCATCACAGATGTACTGTTCCTTCCCTCTGCATAAAGCAGGTGGGAACAGCCTGGCAGACTCATTTCAGTTGTTCCTATTTAGCGTGGCATTGAAAAATTCACTTCAGCTGTTCCTGCTTTACAGAAAGGGTACGAACTACTGAGGTGGGTCTTCCAATGTCAAATCTTTGAAGCTGAGGATGATGAAGGCACATCATGCTGTAGCAGCTTTGTCTTAGGTGTGCCAGTAAAGGGCCTATGGGTTTCATTTTGCAGCTGCATTTGAATTAAACAGCCCTGACTAAGAGGTACACAAAGAAGGAAACTGTGATACATAAGCAATCAAAGTTCATTTTAATCCTGCAGAAAATATATACCCTAAGTAAAACCTCTCAAAGCTAATTACTGTCAACAAACACACAATTATATCCTAAGTAATAAAAGCAGGAGACTCACTCATTTCTTGTCTGCAACTGGAGCTAAGAATATTGTAAATCAATAAGGATTTTTATCAGAACCAACATTCTCAATGAGATGATGATCACAGACTAAAAACAGATTCTGGAACTACCATGGGGAAAACTTGAGATAGCCTGTACAACTGTGCTCTAAAACAGCTTTAGCCTGGTTTAAAACCATTTAAAGTTGGTATTTATTGATGGACTGTTTTATGTCCTTGGATACTACTGAAGAATTTTTATGGAAACACTGTATACTGCATTATTAGAACACATTTATCATCTGCTGCCTCCACATACATCTCATACAGCTGGCTGACTTTACAATAGCAGTATGAATCAGAGCTACAGGGCACACCAATATTTTCCTCACTAAAGGAAATGGAGCTCTTTGGGGAGTTTACTCACTGTTTTTACATTAGCAACACAATAAAGCAAACACAATGATCTCCATAAATTAATGCCTTGAATAAACAAAGCTTAATTCACATTACATAAAACTCTAAATAAATTTAAAGTTTTTAGAACAATATTCCCAAACCCACAGAAAAACACTCACCAATAACAGTACATAGTGAAATCAATTAATAGAATACTGGAATGTATCACAGAAGAGACTGCTTCCCAACAAAAATATTGTTTGAAAAATGTATCTACTCTTACTAAATTTTTGTAAGTAAAATTTGTAAAAATATCAGTGGGCTGGGCCAACACGGTGACAAATAGATCATGAGCTATCAGGAACAACTGTCAAAAGAGAGCAATCATGAAGTTTCAATCACAGTCTGCTGCCTTAAGCCACTGAAAGCATATAAACAAGAGTAGATTGTGTCTCTGCTTTACAAAGTTGCAGATAAAATAGGCTCTTTGTTTCTAGGATTATCTAACGAGACTGACATAGGAAGCAAAGGAGCATGAAGGCAGTTCGATCAGCTACCAGTAATATTTCCTTCTGCTGCCCTGAAAGAAATACAGTAGGGCCAACCTAAGAAGTTGCTACAGTGAAGCACAACTTCAGCCTAGATCCTTCCATGGCTGCTCAGCCTGTGCAGCCAAGGATAACTGCTGGCAAAGCACCAGAAATTCAAGGCAGTTCAGCTGCTATGCTGGCACAAAGGAGGAGCTGAGAAGCACGAGGAAAGGCAGTGGTGTGCTCCTGCTTTCCCCTCTGTATGGACCAGCAAGGAGCAGGAAAAAGGCAATTGGGTCCTAAGGAAGACACTTCCTAACCTCACCTACTTTGTTAATGCATATCCATAGCCTCACTCCTGACCATACGTAACTTCTACTATTCTGGATCCTAGTTCTTTTCAGAAGTTCCTTTCCTGCAAAGCAAATGAACAGTGGGGGGTTGCACCACAGGCGCCTCAAGGGCTGGGCTGCCAGCCCAACCTCTCAGCACCTGCAGGGGTTGGAGGATCCTTCCCCAACTGCCCTCTTAATGGACACTGCAGTGATATTTGTGGGAGGGAGCTAAGAAGAACAACCTCCAAGTCCCTAAAGCAACTTATGTTTTCCACAGAACATCGACCGATCGTAGCAGGCTGACAGGGAGGGGGCTGCACAGAGGGTGGATGGTGACTGCTGGGGGAAGCAGCCCTGCAGCAGTGCTGTCACAGCACAGAGCTGGGTGCTGGTGGCTCCCTAGGGCCCCCCCACTCCCATCCTGACCCACCACAACTCACCTCTCCTGCCTGCACGGCGCTGGGGATGGCCGGTCACCTGCAGGTCCTGCTGTCCCTCACACTGGGCCTCGCTGGGCGCCATCTTGGCTGGAAGGACTCAGTAGGCACCACCGCCCTCCCCACAGAGCGCTGCTGGGCTGCCCTCTGCTCCTCACAGCACGCGGGATGGCGGCACTCCTCTGTGAGGCCTTTCTGCCCGCCTGGGGCAGGGAGATCCCTTCACTTCTCTGAACACGGGGAGTGGAGGGAAATGGGCTCCCACGGATGGCCCCAGTGCCAGCCTGGCACCCAAAAAAGACAAACGGCCACAACCCCTCTTGGAGGGAGACAAAATCGCTGGAGATTACCTATCCTTCTATCCTTGGCCTTTTTTTCCAAGGACATCCACAACAACAAGCCCCCAGGATTAGCCAGAGGGGAATGTGCTAAAGAGAGGGGTGCGGATGTGGGAGCAGGTGCTGGGGCCCTCCTTTGGACGGCACGGCCATGGGGCCAGGAGCTGAACACAGACAGACGGGAGAACGGCTGCAAAGGGCCCCATCCACACTGTAAGCACAGCTGGGCTATGTGCCCACCATCTGAAGGAAAAGCTTGTTATACACAGGCTATTTTTGGCATCTACTCAGTTCTTTAAAGCTTATGTGCTGCATTTGCAGTCTTGCTGCTGGGTAAAACTGTATCCAGTCTCAGAAAAATGCCATTTTCTGCAATACCCTCTGTAATGAGGAAACATGGTCTTAAAAGAAACATAGCAAATAAACCCAGATCTCAGTTTACATACAGACCACACATGAATACCGAGCACGGCCAAATGCACACTTAGGATTAAAGCTGCCAACTGAATGTTTCAGACTTCAGCATTTCACTATCCAGAACATCTATGTCAGCATTAAAAACTTGCTGTTCTTCTCTTTCTCAAATCTGAGCATCTCACAGGAAGAATGTCACATGGTTATGTTGTCTCTTTTTGCCCCAACTTTTTGGCCTAAAGAGAAGTCAGCTTCCCAGCTCTCCCCATTTTCAGTTGAAGGCCATAAAAAGCAAGATTTTGTATGTGGGTCTTGTTCCACCAAAGGTTTGGGTTGGAACTTGGGAACAGAGTTACCATCCATAGCCAAGAAAAACGTGCGTGCTAAGTCTTGTGGACATGACTTTTCCTTATAATCTCTCAGGGCCTTTTATCCCTTTAAAGGAACTAAACAAACTATGAGCTTGGTTTGGCTTTTAACGTGCTGAGGAGCAGTGGGTTGTTTTTCTTGTTGTTGCTGGGAAAAATTGTCCCATTCAAAGGACAGATTCCATATGCAGATTCTCACAGAATCACAGAGCAAGGCATTGAAGTTTAAAAATAATCAAACACTTCTACATCAAACTGTATAATTGTGCAAACTGTCAGCTTATTCAGGAGTATAATAAATAGATCTATTTCACCAAAGACTAGCAAAACTTGCCACTGGGGTTTGCCACTAGCAATTACTCATTGATTTGAACTACATTCTGTAAATATTTCACATAGAAATATATCCCAAAAGTCAGAATGCTATTCTATTTCTCATCTGTATGGATGATATTAAAAAATGTGTTTGTCTGGTTTGTTGGTTTTTTTTGTTTGCAATTGTTCAGGGCCAAGTTATGGGTCATTTGTTTGTTTGTTTGTTTGTTTCAATAATTAATCTTTCCTTCTGTGATCTACAACCATCATAAATGTCTAAGAAAATATCAGCTTGAAATTACTGTCATGTGCTACTCCAAAGGGAGAGTGTGGAATTAAGCCTTCTCCATCAGAAAAAACAGCTGGTTAAAAAGCAGGCCAACTCTTTCCAAGTAAATCCTGGAATACAGCATGCAAAACAACATGTGTTCAACCAGAAATCCTCAAAAGAAAAGAGCATTTCCTCAAACATATTAGCCACCTCAGATGAAGGCTATTATAAACAAATAGGAACCCTGCCATCCTAGTACCTCTGTAAATCTTCTTCTCCTTGGTTTCTTTATTTTCCATGATTTGGACAGGACCTGAAAATGACTCAACAGTGAGGTTTTAAATTAAGAGATTATGAGCACAAGTACTGTCACAAGACTTGAAATAAACAAAGAAATTTCTGTTGACACTTCACAGTTTCCGCTCACTTATCTCTTTTGCTTCATTAGTCTCACTTCTGATGTAAAATATGTAAAAAACTCTACTGCATATATCACACTGCATACTGATAATCCATCTTCTGGGTGTATCCTCCGAGACATTCACACCACTGCCACACAGTCAAACAACAGCAACACACAAACTATACCAAACCTTTGGAAAGTAGGCATAGGTTTTTTATATATATTCATAAGACCAGTTGTTGTATCTTAAAAACTTTCTGAAAAGGCATATACTGCAGGCAGTGGCAGTAGAGATAAAATATTATGGGATCCAGCCTTATTTTTTTTTTTCTCATCCAAATATACACATTGTTCTAGCAGATGAACAGTTTAATCCAGACTTATTGCTGCTGCTTCATGACTCAAATGCTTCATATACTGCTCCACACATGAAACTACTGCAAATATCCATCTCGTCTGATCAACAACAGCTTCTTTGGAGTGCAAGAAAAGAAAAGAAGCATAATACATAGTTCACTTAAAATGCAGTGACAAAAACAGCATTTGAAGGCATGTGTTCAAAATAGTTCCATATTGTTATTACAGATGGAAACAGTGAAGGAAGAGAAACAAGGAACAAAAGCCAGCTTTTGTGAGTTCCAAAGCAATCCCTTATGATCCTGGGTCTTGTATAAGATGATTTGGAAGCTTTGGAAAGGCATTCAGGGTCTCTCCCTGAATAAGGCACTGCAACACACTGTCTTCCATAAGCCTGGCCCAGTGCCATGACAGTTTCTGTATAATTCATTGCACATTCTGCTAAGTGTTCTATATATATCTATATAGATATATACACATAGAAATATATGTAATTTTCCATATGCTTTGCTGCAAAACAAGAGAAAAACAAAATCAGTTACATAACAGAATACAGAATTCATAACAGGCTAAATTTAGTACCTGCTGAAAAGTTGCGCATGCTCCAAACCACAGATGTGCTGATAAAGCTGCATATATTCTAATAATTATATTGGATTACATTTCTTTTTTTCTTTTTCTCACAAAGGTTTGACACAGCCTGGCCCAGAGGTCTACTGTTCGACTTTCTGAGTAGCTTTTGTCCTTTCCAATCCTCATCATTTTTTCAGTGAATTAGCACTATTTCTAGCAATTCCTTGTGTCACACTCCATGACAAAATATTGATCTGGGACTAAGCTAAACATTTATTTCCATTTCAAAGTCTTGGAGCTTAAATCCTCAGCAGTAAACAGTAGTACCTTGAACCTCATCGTCTCTTTTAAGTATGAAAAGCTTAAGAGATGTCTTTTCTTATGGAAAAATACATACTCTTCAAATACCAATTTATCCTCGTTGTTTCTTTTGCCTTTGAAAACAAAAGAGTGGCTGGCCAGATTGGTTACGGAATACTGAGATCTTAAATTCAGGATTACCAGTCTGGAATTAAAGTCAACAGCACACAATTTGTAACCACCCAGAGGCTTTTCAATAAGTCTGAGTGAAGTGATCGATGTACACTTGCCAAGACTTACCAGTAGCAAATCGTAGGCTGTTTTAAGAACTTAAGCATGGCTATCCTGAACCAGGCATCAACTCAGCTGTGCGTACTGTCTCCCAAAGTGACCTGAAGTGGATATTCTTTCCATAAGAAATATTCCAAGTATAGTACTATCTTCCTACACACTCCAGTGGTCAGTGATTTAAGGATTGTCTAAAATAGATGTTGCTTCTTAGCATGGTGTTTAACAGACACTGATGGGCCTATCCTCCTTTAATTTGTCTTATTTTTTTAATCCATTTTCAGCTCACATAGTCTTCTGCATCATTGAACTCTGCAGTTTGTTCTTTATTTTCCTTTTAAACTAGCTACTTAATAATATCATGAAATACCTTTATTAAAAAATAAAAATAAAAAAAAAGGAGAAAAAAAACAGAGCTGGTAAATAAGATCCGCAATCTTTATCTACTGTATCTTTGTGGTTATAAGCAGGAGTCACCATGAGGAGTCCACTGCCTCCAATAAAATAAAGATATTTACTGATTGTTTCATTTTAAAATTAACGTATTTTCTGCCTTTTTGTATTCTGCAATTCCTGGTCATACTGGGGTGAAAGTTGTTGAACCTACGGCTCAGACACCTCCTGTTAAGTTTCAATCATACTTGTAATTGGAGTTATTTACACAAGTCTGAGAACTGAGTCCGTGATTTAACTAAGCATCAGCTGTTACCTTCCACATGGCATGCCCGTGTGAGTTCACATTTTATCTCAGTTTTCCTCATCTTCCTCATCTTCTAATTCCTCTTCTGAGTCATCCTTGTTCTTTGAAGTGTTGCTGAATTCAAGATTCCCTTCAATATCCAGTACTTGTAAGTGCTGTAGACTTTGGAAGATATTTACCTTCAGTGCTCCAACTGCAATCTTATTAAACCTTTAAGCAAACAAAAAAAGACCCTCCTGTTAAAATAAGCCCGTTCCCATATCCAAGAGAGAAATGAGAGGAAACTAGGAGGAAATCATTCAGCAGTTACTCTAATTTTACAGTGGCACACAACAGCACTTCGAAATGAAAGCCTTTGTAAAGAAAGCAGAGCTGCTAAAACGCTGGCATTGAATTCTTCATGTGTAGAACTGAACAGTGTGGAACTGTGGAATGATGAATATGTGAAGATAATTATCTTTCAAGGGTCCCAACAGTGTGCAAAGGTCCTGGCTGAGAACAAAAAGCCAAAGCTCAAAACCAATGTTCCCCCTTCCAGATCCATCATTACTTTTTCCTCCAGACACACTGAGCTGCAGAGTACTGACTTTTCTGGAGAGAAAAAGAGAAGGAAAGTAGGTAGAGGTTATAAAGCAGGCAAACACAGTGACTGAACAAAGTTTCCTGATGGTGCTATGTATCATTGCAAAGGACCTTGCAGGAAAATAATAGGAAACGTTAAGCATCTCACACTGATTTCTAGTTCACTACTCAAGCTCTCAGAAGATTTCTGCCCCAGCCCATATGACCACCTCTTTAACTGTATTCTGCAAGGAAAAAAATCATAGTATTGGAATTCCTCCCCCACAGATTCTTTCTCTTGGCATACTGCTTTCTCCTTCCCAGGCAGAATCTATCTGCCTCATAGCCCACATTTCAAAGTGCAACTTGCTTTTCCATGAGATTCCATGTCATCCCTTGACAGCTGAATTCTTCTCCCACAATACATGCAATGCTGGTGCTAAGAATCTCCTTAGAAACATATGCAGAAACTTTTCATCTGTTACATTGTTTTCCAAAAATCTAAATAAGCAAATGTAAAGTTTCAGCACCCCTCACATTTCCTGCTTCATTCTTTTGAACATGCTTCAAATTGTATTTTGTCTAATATTCCAGATGTATGTCATTGTTTCACACTATTAAAAGGATTAATAGCCTCCCATTAGGAAATACAGTTTAACTTGGGTGGAGTTGCCTCCTAACCATGTTAGCAAAAAACAGATCTGCAATTCTTTTTTTTTTTTTTTCTCTTTATATAGAAATATAGAATGTGGAATGTGGTTTTTGGTTTGCATCCAGGCATTCACAAAAATCTCATAAATGTGAGCAGCTGAATAGACAGACTGCTCTAATTTACACCAGACTTTTTAATTTTATTTGCTTGGTATGGGACCTTTCATCTAAAAAGGTACGATTCCAAACTACAGAACAGTGCTGCTGCATACAGACAAAACAAGGCCATATTTAGTCTTGTGCTGAAGGGCATTCCAGGCTTTTTGAACACAACCACAGGATCAGCTTAATCACATATTCCATAGGCTTTCATAAGTTACTTCTAAGTACTATTTTCATTAATGTTCTGTTTGATTAAAATTGAATATATTATTTGGCCAGATCCTGGCTTCCCTTCTTGTGCTTAAGTCCTCAGTAACTCTGCTTAAAGTTACTTTATTGTGAGTTTACATTTGGTGTGAAACAAGTTTGGCATCTGCCACTTGTAAAATATTAGGTTTAATAAACCAGGTTCTCATCCAGTTGACAGAATAGGAAAAAACCCAGAAAATCTTTCTAAATTTAGTTGCAATTGTCACATTTGTGATAGCTGACAGCATTGACATCTGTTTCTGACAAAACTATTGCAGAAAAGCACACCACGTCAAGATCAGTCATGCAAGGCTCATGACAGGAGGTTTTTGTACACTATGAAAAGCCAGGGGCAGCAGAGGCAGAGCTGTAGTCTTACAACTGAGCTGTATTTAGTCTGAATATTGGAATAGGAGATAGTGTTAAACATTGACTTCCCAGAATTTCTAACATGCCTAATCCATTCTCATAAAGACAGAAAGGAAAATCTCTGAAGAGCACGTTTTATGTATCCATGTCTTTCCTCAGCAGATGAGCATAGCTTCATTGAATTTCTATAAAACAAAGATGCTTATTTAGAAAGTTAAAATTTTAAATAATTTCTAGAAAGTAAGCAACAATAAAGTGAATAAAAAAGAAAAATCTTGTGTGTTGAAGTGGAAACCTGAACTCACCTGAGGTAAATTCCCTTTAGTTTGGGTGTGGACTCAAAAACATCCTCTGAAACAACTGTGATCTTGTTGTTCTGAAGATACAGATACTCTAGAGATTCTGGCAGGCCTGAGGGGATCGAAGTCAGCTGGTTGCCAGCCATGTCTAGTGACTGTAAGAGACAACAAGGGGTTAAATAAATAATCAAATGTGAATATCAGCAACACTCCAAAAATAGAAGTTTAACAATAAATGAGCTTTCAAAAGCTGGCTGTGTACATACACCTCTCCTTCTACATGTTATCCACTGTTTTTACATATATATATACATGTAAATATACAAACATTCATATGTGTATAACACACTTATAAAAAATTAGGATGATAACAGTACAGAAGTGTATCCTCTATCCAGGATTTTTGTTTGCAAATCATCTGGAAACAAGCTTTATTTTTCAGATGTTGCTTTAGTGAGTCTGCTCACTACACCTTTCCCTTCTGGTGAGGTCAGGAAAAGAACACTGTGTGCAGAATGGAAACTGTAGGGTGTCATCCATGTAGAAAGGTTCTGTTTGAGTTCATAGTGGAAAACTGAAGCCATGTTTACTGTAGCATAAACTGAGTTCATGTAACTCACATCAAGGAAAAGGTGGCTGCTGCAATTCTGCTTTCTTGTGCTACCATTTAACATCACGATTTCACAGGACATGCCATGTATGCTGTTTTCTTAAGCAGTCCCAACACTTCTTTATGTCTGTCCTCAGGCTTTAGCCCATGACTACTTACAGTGGTTTACAGGCAGACTGGGTTTCAGATATGTTGGGAAGTC
This sequence comes from Centrocercus urophasianus, assembly GCF_019232065.1. Classification (NCBI taxonomy): domain Eukaryota; kingdom Metazoa; phylum Chordata; class Aves; order Galliformes; family Phasianidae; genus Centrocercus; species Centrocercus urophasianus. Next base: position 23,930,956 of record NW_024884733.1, on the reverse strand, counting down.
CTTGGAAGCTGCTACTGCAAATGCTTCACTAGCTGTGGTTATGTTAGATACAATCACACATACAAACACACAGAGCAACATATGAAAACATCAGGACTACAGGTCATGACACTTCCTTATAAAAATTTTCAGCATAAAAATTGATTAAAATAAGTGTTGTATGCTATATGTAGCACTTCCCAAGCTGACATGCTAGTCACATTATTCAGCTGCAGTTCTACAGACGATTGCCATGATTTCATTGTTCTCCTCAACATAATCCCAGTCTGGCAAACAATTATGCAAATGCCTCGCTTTGCAATTGCAAGCAGTCTTCAGTGATTTCCATGGTAACAGTGTGGACAGGACTGCATGCTAAGTACTTACACAATCAGGATCTTAGACCTGACTGTTATTTGTCAAATCTCCAGTGCACCAACTCATTAACCTATTGCAGAGTTAAGCCCTTCATGGTGAAAAAAGATTAATACATACTATCATGGAAATACTTAACAGGTAGTAAGGCTGCTCAAGAAGTCACAACACCAAAAAAAAGACTGTCAGTTTAACAGAATCTTGCATACATGCTATTATCTTAATGTGAGTTAATATTATATTAATATTAATATACTTAATATGAGCCCTGCTTAATATGAGTGGGGTTTGCTGTGGAAAAGGTGCAGCTGAAGGGCCAGAGTTTGATTCAGCAGTGCATTACTCTGGCTTGACACCAACTACAAAAGAGCGACAGCAGCATAAAAGTGAGGTGAAACTGCAGTGAATCAGGCTTTTCAAGAAGGTAAGCTTGTAATTTTTTAATTCCAACCAGTACTAAAGCTGGCAATAGGTCTCATGACCTATTATTGTGTAGAGGGAAAAAAAAAAAAGACAGGTGACAATGGTTGCATTTCATTGAGCTACTGCAGGTAAATGGTGCCAGTATCTACAATTCTCATCAGCATCTTCCTTCCCAACTACATTCTCTCTCTGACATATTTGCACACACGTGCATGCACACGTGTCACTGAGGCACCAAACAAATGCAAAATATATCACTGGAATCATCAACCAAATCTACAGCTGATGCAAAGCAACAGTGCTACAGATGCTATTATTGCACTGCTGGTTTACATTAACTGAAAAATAAGCTCTTATTTATTCCAAGAAAATATTAACACAGATAAATGTTTACATTGTCTGAAAACACACTGGGGGCCAGTAAAACATACACTCCACATCTTCTATCCCTTATCTGCTTTCAGAAGTATAAATTTTGCTTGTACAGTGACCTAACAGTAGGCATCATAGATGGTTACCAGATGGCATAGGTAATGCCTTTTACTGCAGGAAACAGGCTGTTACCTAAAAGGAAATGCAGACAAATCCTTCAGCCAGTGTAACAAATCTGAAAGGTCATTTTGCACAGCAGAAACGAGATTGTTCCTGACTGCCTTATGGTTTGTGTTTAACTTTCTCGAACAATTAAGCAAATGACGAGACTGCTGATTGAATCCAGACCTCCTAAGTGCTATCCAGGTGCCTTAGCCAGCTGAGCTGCTAAATCCTGTAGCTTGGCCTGTCTGACTATAAGCTGATGTGGGGGGCTTTGAGAATTAAGAGTGGTTTTGTTTATGCATTCCTTCTTCCTGCCATCTCTCTTCAGAGCTGATTTCAGATCTTTTGGAAGACAAGCTATTTGAAACACAGAGTTTCAGTTTTAATGACAACATTCATTAATATTTAGCTGAAAATAAAGGACAGCATTAGGATTGAGAAACAAAAATGTCTTAACATTTCCCAGAATTAGCAGTACACGGTGGACCACCGCTCCAGTCAGCAGTACTCACCTCTGGCACCACAGCACAACCTTTCATTTGCTAGAAACAGAGCACATGGCACTTAATGCAAGCCCAATACATGCATTCCAAGCAAAGCTAGTATTGGTGCCACATAAACTGGCTTAGGCAGACAGAGGAGGACATTAGCAATATGACCACAATAAGAGAAGGTGATGTTTCTACCTGGAGACTGCTGAGCTCCCTCCACGCTCTTGAATAAATGGAATTTACTTTCAGTTTATTGTTGCTCAAATATAATTCCCGCAGTTTTGTCATCCCAGACAGAGTCCCTTTGGGGATGTCACTTATCTCATTTTCCTTCAGCTTCAGAACCTGCAAGTTCTTTGGAAAGCCATAGGGCACCGTGTTGAGGTTGTTTCCAGAAAGATCCAAGGACTTCAGTTGCCTCAGTTTACGGAAGGCCTCCCGATGGATCTGGGGACTTTTGAGCTTATTGTAGCTCAGGTTCAGCTCTTCAAGGAAGTACGTGGTAGCAAAGTCATTCCTGTTAATCTCAGAAATCTGGTTATGCAGGATCATGAGTGTTTTCACTCGTCGAGGCAGCCCACTGGGAATCCTTTCCAGGAGGTTGTTGTACAGATGGACAGTGTGCAGTTTCTTCAAGCCCTGGAAGGCTGACGGGTGAATACCTCGGGCTTTTAATTTGTTATTATGGAGCAGGAGGTACTCAAGGTTCTTAATTTGGGTCAGGACATCTCTACCAATCACCTTAATTGCATTCTTCTCCAGGTGAAGGAGGACGATGTTTCGAGGCAAACCACTTGGGATTTGTGAGAGGTTATTGCTGGACAAATCCAGATATTCAAGACTAGAGAGTTTCCTTGAGAAAGCAGGAAAGAAAACACTCTCCATTTAGATTCTGCAAGGTGAAACAATATTCAGCCTTCCCTAGGATTTTACAGTCCATTTCACAGAAACAGCCTGAATAATTTTTGTCTCTCTGAAATTGCATATGGAAACTGAAAATTAGGCCTGCTTTTGAGACGATGAAATGTTACTGTAATGAAAATTAGAAATGCTAATTCAGTGTCCTAGACTAAGATACTGAACTTCTCCTGACCCTCCAGTATTATGGAAGTGAGTCAGGGGTAGATCTGCTTTGTGTAAGCTACTGAATCTGGATTCCATAGACTCAGTTGAAGCTAAAATAAATCCTCAGACCAGCCACTTACACCAACTGGATGTGGATCAGTGATGTTACATGCCAAGACTGAGGCGCTCCTGTGAGGAGACTGTAATCTGCATGGCACTACATAGCTCACTGCAGATGACTAGAAAGCTCTCAGGAAATACAAGAATTAATACATTACAGACATTTCTTACTGTTTACTACACTGTTGTTCAGAGCCCTCCAAGTACAGTCTGAATGAACAAACACACTTTCTGGGTAAAAAAGTACATTACTGAAGTCTGCACTGCTTCCTTAGCCTGGGTATTGTACAGCAAAGAGTAACATCCACCCCCATCTGCTGACTGTGATTGCTGCCTGAGCTACAGCCACTGCACCGTGTTCACCAGAATCTTAACAGAAATGTTATGTCCAACATTACCTGTAGGGTGACACAGCAGAACTAAGGTAAATTACTCTGGGAGGTTTCTGGGAGTGGTTCATGGAAAAGAGCTTCCCATTTTTAGAGACCAGAGAAGTTTACCAGACCAGAAAAGGATTCATGGCAAGTTATAGGCATGACAGATTATGTGGTCTGGATTTTCAGGTAGAACTAGGGCAGAACTCAGTGCAAGCAGAAAGAAAGGGTAAATAGGACAGCAAAGGCTATTCCAGTTGTATCAGTTTGTAGAAAAGCTTTTGCAGTCATCTGGCCATTGAGCAGCACCATTACATCCCCTGTAACTCCAGCAATCCCTGCGCACTGGGGTACAGCTATTAATTCACAACTGTGCATCTGTGGCTGCTTGCAAGTCACTAAAACAGAACAAAACACAAGTGACATAGCAAAGGTAAAGGTCTGGCCTTAACTCCTAGTGAACTGCCCTGGAAACTGAGACATCTCAAGTAGCCTCACTTCTGTCTTGTTTGGAAAAATGGAGAGCAGCCTGCACCATCGTTCTGGATTGCCTTTTCACAGAGGGCAATTAGCTCTTCCTGTGATTGGGTCTGCAGCAATCAAGCAGTGATGTGGTCTGATGTTCAGTGCTCTGTCTTCTGTATAATGGAACTCTGGTGTGTGAATTCAAAGCACTCACCAAGACCTGTGCTTTTCAGTGACAGTATCTGAGTCTATGTCTTTTCATCTCGACCTACCAGAGGAATGCATAGCAGCACAGCTTTTACTAAGTGTATTTTAAGTACTTGTGCTTTTTTTTTGTAGATGTACTACTATACCAGAGGGAGCAGACAGACACAGGTGCAAACTACAGGCCTGAATCTCACCAGAAAGTTTCGTTGTCCATTCCTTCATTAGTCAGGTAGTTATTCTGTAAGTACAGCTCCCGCAGGCCTGTAAGTTCACTGAAGGCTCCTTTGGGAATCTTCTCTAGCTTGTTGTTCTAGAGTCATCAGAAGCACATTGCACGTTATTTAGCATGAAACAACATAGGACACACAGGCTCAGCTATTACCAGACAATTAAATTTCAAAAGAGCTAGAATTTAGGTGTTTCACTGGAAGTTTTAATTCCACCTAAGAAATAAATACAAATACTAGATAAAAAGTATTACAACTAAGCACGATAATTGATTTCCAGTTGAATTTTTTAGGCTAAGAAGTCACAGTCTGGCACTCCAGGAGGGTTTCATTTTGTATTCATACAGCCCTTGCACCTATGTACACATCTACAGTGTAATCCAAGTAAGTGGCCCTGTAGTTTGCTCAGAATTTCTGAATTTTCTAAGACAGATTTTACCATAAAGAAGAATCAGTTTGGAAGCTGGGAACCAGCCATCCTTCCAGTGTTTGACATTTGAAAAGGCTCAGTTCCTGCAGTGTAGATTCTGAAGCAATTATTCCTATTGCTTTAGTGCTGCTTTTGAGTAGCCAGCCAGCAGACATGAACAAAATACAAAACTAAATTCCATTTATGAATTCCATACAGGAACTGTAGGAATTATAAAAGTACACATAAAATATCGAAACGGAATTTGTTTAACTTCCCACCCTTCACAGAATCACAGAATGGCCAGGGTTGGAAGCTCCAACCCCCTGCCACATGCAGGGCCACCAACCTCCCCATTTCATACTAGACCAGGCTGCCCAGGGCCCCACCTCTAGGGATGGGGCATCCACAGCCTCTCTGGGCAGCCTGTTCCAGTGCCCTTCAGGTACAAGCAATAATGTGAGGAGCAGACTAGACTAGGCATGGTCCCAAATCATGTGAAGTGGATACCATCACAGAGAGACTTGGCTGCAGATTACAGTGAAGAGTAAAGAAAAAGACCTGTCACACCTACAAGTACTCTTTCAATCAGTATTTTGTTTCTCACTGCTGTGTTCTGTTAATTTGTCCAGTTAGATGACAGGCAGTGCACTTGAAAACAAATGCTTGTTTCCCTCTTTCATTTTTCTGCCCTGAACACAGCTGGGACAGCAGGGAAGAATATGAGTCCTGAAGAACAATCCCTGAAGGCTAAGCCTTCATTTAGGAGATAACAATTACTTATGAATTGCAACAAAATCCAGAGCTTTAGTCACTTCATAATATGGCAGACAAAATCTTTGCCTTCTTCAACCTACAGAAGTCTTTGTAGAAGTTTTGTAGAAGACTTTAATGGAATTTAGCATGAAACCTTCAAGGGAAAAGGAAGCTGGGAGGCAACACAGAATGTCACAAGTCCAAGGGCTGGTAGCAGGTGTTCAATGACTTTTTTGCCTTAGTCTTCACAGGCACAGGCTCTAGCCATACCACCCAAGCTGCAGGAAGCAAAGGTAAGAACTTGGAGAAGGAAGATCTGGCTCTGGGGGGACCTGAGAGCAGCCTTCCAGTACCTGAATGGGGGCCTACAGGAAAGCTGGGGAGGGAACAGAACAGGTAGCAACAGGACAAGGGGAAACGGCCTTAAACTGGAAGAGGGTAGTTTTAGACCATGTATTAGGAAGAAATCCTTTACCTTGAGAGTGGTGAGACACTGGAACAGGTTGCTCAGTGAGGCTGCAGATGCCCCCTCTCTGGAAGCATTCAAGGCTGTGGATGACGTGGTCTAGTGGGCAGTGTCCCTGCCTACAGCAGGGGGTTGGAACTAGATGATCTTTAAGGTTCCTTCCAACCTAAACTCTTCTATGATTCTATAAACAGACTGCAGACTACAGACGTCCAAGGAACTGTCTACACTGGGAACAAACGGAACCAGGATTCCCCACCACTGCAGCTCTCCCATTGTTAACAAAGTTAAGAACAGACAATTATGAAGTATTTTTCATCAGAATCAGATGACAGAATTAAAAATGCTGAAGACTAGATAATACCACAACTTCTGCATTACATGACTGCTGGAGAAGCTGTAGCAGTGAAGATTCACTGATCCAAACTTTCTCTGTGTTGACTGAATTGCCAGTTCAGTAGCAAACAAAATATCAGTGGTGCTAGGGAACAGCAGTCTCCAGGATGGCAATTAGTGAGCACAGGCAATATCTAATGGGTAAGCAGCTGTCAGAAAAAACCATCGTCAGTGGCAACCTTGACCAGCAGTCCAATTAGTGGATGGCCATGAAGAATGACCTAGCTTCTTGTACTAATATGCATCCATATGATTATTGCCAAGAAAGAGATCAACAGTACCATCACACGCACATGCTTTTCATTCCCCTGAAAACACTGAAAAGTGATTTTTTTTCCCCTGTGAGCATTGTGATATTTTGCAAAAACACTCTATTCCTTATGAACAAGATAGTAATGACTTGGGAAATAGCTACTGTGGAGAGCATAGCAGATGAGACTTACAGAGGGCCTGGGAATGTTTGCAAGTGAAATTACATTACTTGGTTGTGTAGTTTGAATCTCACACAAGTACTTTTGTCACAGTCGTAAAGGAATACAAAACCTTGGTGTCATTACCTTTAAATGTAATTTGTATAATGCTGGAGGGAGATTCTTCGGAACATATTTCAGGAAATTGCTGGACATGATGAGTATCTCCACATTGTTAGAGCCATTGAACATATTATCAGGTAAGCCAGCATCTGAAAGTTTGTTGTTATGAAGGTAAACAGACCTGTCAGAAGAAGAAAAAAGATAAAGTAAAACAGATATTTAGATCTGTTTGTTCATTTTACCAAAAGAAAGCTGTTTAAAAACTATATTTCAGCCTATTCTTCTTCCCTTCATTAGATTTGTTATCAAAACATGGCCTTTAATTTGGCAAGGCATATATATACAAGCACAACCAAATGATTGGTCTGAATATGCTTTGAAATTTAGGTCTATTTAAATTCCATCCTGGATGTGAATATGAATTTCACAAATAGCCTCATCATCTTAACAAGAAAATGAATATAAATCTGGGACTGCATTCCTTTTAAGTCTACACTTCAGTTTTGCCATTTGGACTTGGCTTTGCTTTCGGTTAAGAGAAATGAAACACGTCAGTGTGGTGGCCTCACTCGAAAGGGTCAGAAATCCTATCGGATTAATAGGTATCTTAACTTCTTAAGATATCTCCTTAACTCCAATCTTAACCTCTATTTGGAGTCAAATCTGGGCTTCTTCAACTTGCAAAATCAACATGCAGATCTCTTGAGGAAAGGCTGTTTCACACCCCTCCATTCTTTCTGCTGCCATGAAGGCTCAAAATACCTCAGGAAACAGTTTGCCTTCTACTTCTAGAATTCAAAAGGGCAAACAATAATGTCAGAAAGAACAAATCTGTAAGAGTTTCGTTTTTTAATGACCTTTTGGGATCTAGAGAAAGATAGTTTCTAGCTTTCCCTTCTTACTTTTAACCTTGAATATTCACCAAAGAGTTTCTCCAATCAGTTTTAAAAATGATTTTATCTTCCTTACACAGGATTTAATTCTGTATAAAGCAACTGGCTTCTATAAAGTAATTGCTGCTTTCATTGGTTTAACTCCTAAACAAATTAATTTGACTTCTTTTTAACAGAAGAAATTATGACATTTTACATGCTTCCATTATCCCTTCATTTCCTGTGTGCACCCAAGATGCAGCAGCAGTTAAAGTCATGGACACAGGTTAAAATTGCAAAAGAGTACAGTGTAAAAGTTTTCTTTGACAGCTTATTCTTCGACTCTCTACTGGTGGCAGAGAACTTGGCATCTTTCTGGAAAGGAAGGAAAGGCTTAGTATGGAAACACAATAGTGTGACCACATGAAAATACAGTTCACCTTTCATGGTCAGCTGTGCTTCTAACTCATAAATATCTGCCTTTCTGAAAATGTTATTTCCAAATAATGAGCCTAAGATCATTAACTCTGCTGGGGACAGAAACTCGGAAATTGATGAATCAATTCTCAGAAGATTAAAATGTTCTGTTGTGGGAAAGTATGTGAAAATCACTTCTGAAGAGTGCAAGAATTTTAATACAAGATTGGAACATAGTAACTTATGTAACTCAGATGAAGGAAGAACGTGTATTAATGTAGTTTTTTTCGTGATGAGATATTGCCTGAAACCAATGCCCAATTCAGTCTTTTCATCTACCAAGAGCTTACAAGACTAGAGGTCTAGTAAGTACTGAGTAGCTTCTGTTCTCAGTGAAACCAGAGGGGAATGAGAGCTCTTCAGTTCATCGTATGATTGGGCTCTAAGAGCTCAACTGGGTTAGCCATTTTTAAGTAGTTCTGAATTTGGATGCATAAATTGCTATCAACAGAGTTTGAGACATCTCTGCAGGATTTAGATGCTGTACTGTCCCTGTAAATAGATTACTCAAAATGCCTTTGGGAAAGACTGTATCTCACAGGACGTCTGTCTACGTGCAGCTGAATTTGAGATAGACTAAAGCCTTACAATGGCTTCAGCTGACAAAATCAAAACCTGAAACTAGCAGAGAGGCCTTTGAAACCAGACCAGAGGGTATGAACCACTTGTGAAGGAAGGTTACTATGCTTAGGTTTAATACAGTTGAGTTATACTCAACTGCGTTGAGTATTGCATTCCCAACATGATTCTAATTTTTTAATGAATGGATTATTAAAAAATGGGGATTTCTAACTATTAATCCACATTCTGGGAAACTAAAGCTGTTCCTGAAGCACAAACAAAATGGAAATAATTTAATTTTTATCTATGCAAAAGTTGGCAGCTACTAGAAGCCCTTGGAATGTGTTTGTCGGATCCTTCATGCTGAGATTAACAAGTAGTCAGCTTCCTTCCAAAAAATATCAGTAGGCAATAAAATGGCTTAGCCAGAAAATTTCTTAAACTTATCAAGAGCCTCCGAGCAGTGTCAGAACTCCAGTCTTATTTCACTTCCCAATCCCTTACCTCAAGTTTGGTTTCTGTCCAAATGTGAGCCCATATATCTTAGTGAGATAATTGGCTGCAAAATCTGCACTGATCAAGGTATTTGGTAGGAATTTTGGAGCCACTGTTAGCTGAAAGAGAAATACAGATGCGAATTTCAATTAAATGCAACATTTTAAGCAAGCATTAGACTGTACACAAAACACTTGCAAATTTTTTTCTCTGAAACAGAACGCATATTGCATGAAAAATAATTTAAAAAATAAATTGTCCTCACTTGCTAATCTCTCCAGGAAGGAGACAGATTTTTGCTCCAAAATATGTGAACGTTTGTTTTGCTTGGAAGCATCCTGTCTCTTGGTGGAAGAAGTCAAGAAATTGTTATCCTAAGAGTAAATGCCATGCTTATTATTGTTCATAATCCTCGGTCTGGTGAGCCAAAAAAATCCAACCCACCTCATACTGGCCTACTATTTACTCCCATAAAGAAGTCTGTTGGTTCAGAGGCTGGGAATGTCATTTCACATGTCTACCAGTAATGCATCCATTTAAAACTAGCTCTTCAACAAAGGATGCAGGTTCCCAAAGTGCAGAGATGCTTCTGAGTCAAATGATGAAATGTCAAATGGAATCTCAAAGCTGTGCAATGATACCTTGCTCACTAAGCAAGTGAGGTATCAGAAACAAAATACGAAAAGTTCTTGTCTCTGCAAAACTTCTCAGTTGAAGAGAGGTAGGAGAGGTCCTGTTTGCTTTTGGTCTATTGCTATTTCCATTGGTGATATAAAAAGAAATGCTCAGAACACTGTATTTGAGTAAAACTCAGTGGAGTGAGAACTAATGATTAAAAACCTTAGTTTTACAGAAGATTTGGGTAATACAACAGCAAGCTTTGCTGTGTGGCTGCTAGTAGTAATTATTCATCTAGACACCAAGATTACAGGTTGCATTTTTATGGGCTGGAGGGCAATTCTGTGGAAAGCATGAACCCAGAAGATTAAGCCCCAGGAAAGAAATTCTCAGCACAATGCTGTGCTGGATACAAGCCTTCAGTCTCATATGCCTTCTTGTATGCTTATGCCTTCTGCATAAGCAGACTACTGAACTGCAGTATGCATGTGCTACCATGCTTACATGTGTCAACTATAGCACCAGTGAGACAACTGATCAAATACTTTACGTACGCTCTGAAGGACTCTGAAGGACTCTTCTACAGACATTCTGACTTTTTTTGTTTCCTAAAGCCTTCGAATTTACTGGTAGTTTGTCACCTCCTGACCTGGGAAATAGGATATCGTGCAAGTGGACCCGTATCTGATTAGGAAGGTCTGACAGTGCCTCAGAAAGAACTAAGTCACTATCACGACATAACGGTGAAAAAAACAGGAAACAGAGTTAATCATTTTCATATATGGTGGCACATTAAAGCTTTTCTCCTGAAACCCAGTCTATTGGGTCATAACTTACACAAAACAAAAGGAATGGCTCAAATATATGAAATGAGAAACATCTGAACCACAAGAAAGGAAAAAGTTTCATTCAAAGAGAGTTTTCGCTTGCACAGGACTCGTCTTTGGCATTTCGGCATTGAGCCATGAGACTGATGGATCTCCAGTGGCTGATTGCTTGAAGGATTAATGATGGAGTGCTGTAACTTAGCAAAACCAAGGTGTCTGAGTAGCTTCATCTGATATGTTGCCTAACGAGAAGCAATCTGCATTTCTGCAGATGCAATTTTCTTGCAGCTTTACTGTCGAATCTTCCTTTCCATATGGCAAATACTGTTTCTCCACTAATAACATATAGTAAAGCAATGAGCTTAGAAGGATTATACAAAAGTTATTACTTGTTTGAAACAAATTTTCTTGCTTACCATAAGCTTTGGTATCAACAAAAGCACTGGATCCAAGTGAATCTCCTGTCACTACGGGAATGTTTGGAGATGCAAAACCTTCTGCCACCAAAATCACCAGCTTACAGTAAATAACAGTGGCAGCTCAGGACATGCTCTGTAGTTGGGTAGGAGAGCCTTCAGTTACGAGGCTCTCTGCAGCTACGATGTGATTAATACACACTGTGAGCGTGATGAAAAATTCAGAAGGAAACTACTGCATCCAATAAGCATTATTACTAAAAAGCCACTTTAGTCTATTATGATATTTCATTTCTCCAACCAACTAAGCTCGTTTAATGAAAAACAATATCTGATGGGATCACAAGTGCAGATAACCCATAAAACAAGGAGCAAACTACCAGCAAATCCCTGCTCTCCTCCAGACACCACAGTTACTTGATCTGCAGCACTTCCCAGGGCAGGGTGATGCAGTTTGAAGCCAATATGGTTTCTCCTGGCTTGTGATTTATAAAGAAATGTGTTATTTCTGTGGGTCCACAACTTCTCACCATAACTAGTTCTGACATTCGCTGATGTTTGCATTTTCTATTGGGATCCTTTTCTCTCTGCATTAAAGCCAGAAACCCCAAACATTTTGTTTTGTCACACAGGGAAAACTGGAGTGCAAAGTTCTGGAATATGAGTCACAGTCTGGCTTATTCCTTTTTATGGAGTTATTAACTGCCAAGATTGTTATATGGAAATGGTGCTTGAAAGAGAGAAAAGAACACAATGTTACTGTACTAAATAATGGGTTCTATTCTCAATAACTCCATACAGAAAATCATGGAGTGATTCTGGAAATGCCTTGGCCTGGCTGAAACCTCAGTGTGGCCACATGTATATAAATGAAACATCAAAGGGTCACAGATGTTAAAAGGATAATAAAATATATCTGCAGACATGCATAGAAATGCATGTAGAGAGAGAGGAAGGGAAGGGTATTAGGCAAAAGAAGGTCTGTCTGATGTTTCAACTATTTTTTTGTGGTATTCTAGTTCCTTCTGTAGCAAATATTTGTGGGGGATCACCAGAGAAAAAGAAAGCCACAATGGGAACCTCCAGATATAAACATATGTGAGAAGGCATTTCCTTTGGCAGGGAGGGAAGTGTTTTTCTGTCATTACATCCAACTTGTATCCCCCAGTTGTGAACTTCTTCACTGAAAGAAGTCCAGCTCCTACCACTGCAGGTAAAACAATAAGTTAATGACCTGCTCAGTTTCACTGTGTGTGGGTATCCCCCTACAGCAAACCCAGTGAGAATGGGGGCCCAGGAAAATGGCATTTTGCTGATCTCGATGGCACACACATACACAGGTAGGAGGATGTGTTTGTTCACAGGTTTTTCAACCCAGCCTCATCTGATGAGACAGGCAACACTTTGCACCATTACCCCACAGCCTATTTGCATACATGCAGCTACCAACTGTGTATGCAGCTGATCCTAAGCCTACTGAGAACAGTGGCAATTTAAATTGCAGAGGCTCTCCATGCCTGCCTACACACACAAGGGCAAGTTTTCACTAGCTGCACAAAGTAGGCCTTGAAAATATACTGTTGTGTGAACCTCCTAAGTTTTTTAATACTCACTGCTTGCCTTGACCTTAAATGAACCTTCACTAGAATATCACTTCAGGACAATTTTACTTACACAGGATATACATTTTAAAAAAGAATAGAAGACTTGCTTGTTGAGCTTTCAGAACCCAATTAGAAAAGAATTCTGAAAGCCTTCTGAGCCTCTTACCTTATTGTTTGCCAAGTATAGGTAATTCAGGTTCTCCAGGTGCTCAAATGCTTCCTCTGGCAGCCCTTAAAAACAAGAAAAATTCTGATCAGAAACACTGGCATCCCATTGCCTCCCTGCTTGGAAGTACAAGAGGGTATTTTTCAGAGAATATTTTAAAACAAGATTTTAAATATTCTTCTTTGGCACTGAAGCAACCTGTTTCAGACCTATTGTTGCTTTTTTTATAAAAAACAAACCAAACCAAAGCAGAGCATTAAGAGCAATGTAAGACCATTAGAAACACCAAGCAGGCAGGGCTGGTGGCCAACCCTTCTGGCAGGATTCATGTACAGAGCAGGTATAGACTTGCTGTACAGCTGATTATAAGTGCTTCAGCAACCATGCTATCTGATAAGTTTATTTTGTCACTTTCTAGATGAATCTGCAGATAACTTCTCTTGGTGGGACATAATCTGAGGTTGTTTAATGACCAGATCAGTATGATCTATGACTATGATGTTGCCATCATAACATCAGTAGCTGCATGTTGTAACTCTTTCATTGTTTCCCCACAATCCATATAACCATGCAGTAACCAGCCTGGAGTCAATCCAGTTCAAAGCTAATCATGCTCCAATAATTACTATTTTTCAGCTGAATTGCTCCACACCCAGATGATCCCACAAGCACTGTTTCAGTCACAATGGCAAGTGTACAAAAGACACTTTCACCTAGCACTTAGATAACCAAAAGTGAAAGGTGAAGCTATTTCCCATATCAAAGCATACATGAAACCTAGGGTTGCACTGAGGTTTGTGAAAGAAACAGCACACCCAAAAGGTAATAATATGAAAGTCAGAATGTATTAAGCAGTCTTCTTTGTACCATGCAAGAATGATATGCTTTGGGTTCCATGAAATGTCTGCATTCTCAATCAAAGCTGTTCCCTATCTTTGCAATAAAGATAGCAGGAGCATTCAGAGCAACTGGATGACATGAAAGCAAACAATCCTCTCTTTTGTATTGTGTGCCCTGCTCTCTTACTGTTTACTACAACTCCTTCTGCTTTCCTGACTGGGCAGTTGTCAGGTCTCTCCAATAAACACTAGACTTAGCAAGCAACACCTGCCTACAGAAGTCACAATGATTTTTAAAGGGCAGAACTTGCCTTATTTGTAATCTATATTATTTGTTTTATATTTAATTCAGCAAGGACCAAACTGGACTAAACTGCAGTGACTGACTGAACATTTAGTGGATTAAGAAACAAGGTCAGTCAAAAGGAAATCATTCAGCATGTAGACAGTTCTGGTTCTCAAGTGCACTGCACTGATGTGCCTGAGGGACTGGAGGGAGTTTCCTGGATAAGCTCTCACACCACAGAACACAGTGCTGCTGCCAGGTCTCCTCCACTGGTTCAGTATGACTGCATTTTTATACACTGAGAATTATGTTTCAGATGATAAAATGCCTTCACGATCTGTGGGATGCTTACAGAAAACCACTACAGTCAAGTCGGCCCATGAAGTCTTACAGCTTTCCCTATCAGCTGTCATAGGGCTGCTGTTGTTCTGTGCACTTCACAGCTCTTCCACTTTACCTTTTGAAGTCAGCCTGTTGTTTTGCAAATTCAGAGTTTCCAGTCTGTGAAGACGAGCAAGCTCTTCTGGAAAGATTTCTTCTATCTGGTTGTTCTAAGGAAACAGAGAGTGTTAATCATCAGCAAAGTGGTCCAAGAAAGTTCCCAATAAAACCCAGACTGTGAACTTCAATAAAATTTGGAAATTAACCAACCATGTAAAATCACTGTCAACAGCTTTCTCTCCATAATGAGCCAAGTTTGGATCTCAAAACGAATACATCAAAACCCAGCAGCATTTGAAGGCCTGAAACAAATTCTGTAGCCTGTGTCCATCCCTATAAATATCCAACTTATGCACTGGTAGCACAGTGCGATCGTGCCTGGCAAGACCTATAATCCATTTGCCACAGCCTTGAAGTCGCAGCAAAGCATTTGCTACAAGGTTGGCACTGTGGAACTTCACATTTATTGCTGCTGTTATTTGAGTGTTGTTTTTAACACGAAGGATTTTTGTCCCACTGCAAACTTGTCATGAGCAGACAGTCAAACTGCACTCTTTTTTTCACTGGCCAGGAGTGACTACCATCAGATTTTCATTGACAAGTTTACTAACATTTAGACCATTTATGAATTTAGTGTTTTAGCATCTAGGAGGCTGAAAAAGGAGACCTGCTGTACTGGAAGCCAAGCTAATACACAGAAAGTGACAGCTGCTGTTCCA
Organism: Centrocercus urophasianus; assembly: GCF_019232065.1. NCBI lineage: Eukaryota > Metazoa > Chordata > Aves > Galliformes > Phasianidae > Centrocercus > Centrocercus urophasianus. Next base: position 23,915,812 of record NW_024884733.1, on the reverse strand, counting down.
AAGTAGCTTTCCTGTTTTTGGCATTAGAGCAGGAGCCATGCCTAGTACATGCCTGGAACAGATCTGCTGAAGAGGGTGCCAGCTGACATTACAGTTTTTCTAACTACACAGCACTTGGATGGAAAGCACTGTACAAAATCTGCATGCTACCCATTGACCAGCCTTGGCAAATAAGGGCAATAAACAAGGTTAAGGGCTAAAGTACAGTGAGTGAAGCACCAGCTGTCTGAACATCACAGCCAGCACCACCCACTGCTGCAGCACTCTCTGGGCACCATCCCCTGGGCCTGCTGGTGGCTCCAGCCAAGCTTCAGGTGCCTCCCTGGGCACACTGTGCTTACAATACTTTAACTAAGATGTAGAATTGTGGAATCACGAGGGCTGGAAAAGACCTGTAAGATCATCGGGTCCAACTGTCCACCTACTGCCAATACTGCCTGCTGACCACATCCCGCAGTGCCACAGGGACAATATATCCAACCTGAACCTGCCTGGTGCAACTGGAGGCCATAGAGCTCCCATGTAGGGCTGCCGGAAAGTTTCTTATTAACTAAAGGAGTCTAGTCCATGCTTTTCACAGACAACTCAAAATCAAAGACCTTCACCATGAAAAGCAATCCTTACTTTGGACAAAAATTCTTCGTTTGGACCTGGGGAGAGAATAAGGAGAAAAAAAAATCCAACCTTTTTTCCTCCCTTGATGTGTGGAGAGAGAATTAAGGTGAAATCTCCCCTCTGCTCTGGGACAGGAATGGTGGGGTGGGGGAAAAGAGATCCTGAGATGGTGGGAGACCCACAGGTGGGCGAGGGGAACCGAGTGCAGCACCAGCATCGGGCCCGCTGCTTCCAGCACACACCAAGGAGGCAGGATAGAGCCAGGGCGGGCGATGCAGGCGCTTACCTGCAGCGAGAGGTGGTTGGTCAGCTCCGGCAGCAGCAGCGGGAACTCCTTCAGGTCGATGCCACCGCAGTCCACGACGCCCTCCTGGGTGCAGCCGCAGTCGCGGGGGCAGCCGTGGGCCGAGCCTGGTGGGCGCCTTCGCCCCACAACACCCTCGGGGAAGTCGTTGGCGGCGGCACAGCCCAGCGCCAGCAGCCCCAGCACCAGCAGCTCCCGGCCCCCGGCTGGCATCGCCCCTGGAACAGAGAGAGGGGTCAGCCCGAGGCGGGAGCCGCCCGGCAGCCCGGCCTCCTCCAGCCTTCGGCCCAGCGCCCACCCTGAGCTGAGGGAACCACGTTCCTGCTCTCCCCACGTGCCCTGAGGTGTTCCCGCTCTTCCCGCGTGCTCTGGGGTGCTTTCGAGGCCCCGCAGCACAGCTGCTGAGGCCTGAGCTCCCCACAGGCCCCCAGATGGGACCCCCACCCCACTGCTGACCACTCGCACTGTTTATTGCATCTTTCATATTGAGAAACACCAGATGATCCTGGAGATTTATATAGGAGGTTATGCAATGTTATTTCTGTAACTGCTGTCACACTGCTCCTCGCAGTGATGCACAGGGAAGCGAGTCTCACTGAGGTACAACAGTGCCTCATCCTGCCGGCGCTGCCTCACAGCGCCAAGCTCCACGACGGGCTTCCTGCTGCGCCTGGCAGTGCCCACCTGAACCTCCACAGCCTGGCTGCTGCTCAGCATTCGTCTTCCTGGCAGCAGGTTAAAATACTGCAAACAGCGGCGGAGCATCTGCCCAGCAGCCAGCTGGCCCTGCCCCAGCCCTCTGCCTCATTCCTTGCCCTTCTCACATTTCACTCTTAACGATTTGCACTCAGAACGAGTCATGGCTTTTTTCCATTTTTTTTTGCAAAATTATTTGAGAGTGATGAGCAATTCCTGTTTAGGCTGAACTTTTAAGGTAAAAAAGCAGAATGGATTCTTGACCTCAGTGTGAAGTAAGTCCTCCATTCACCCCACAGGCCGGGCTGGCAGCACCAGCACTGCTCCCTTTGCAGCCCCATGGTCTGTCACTTGCACCTGCTGAAATTCCCCAGACTCTGGGCCCTTGGGAAGCACTGGGGAAATCCTGCTGTGAGTCACAGTCGTGAAAATCTGAAGTTAATGTCTTTAAACACTGACTTACACTTGAGGAAATAGGAGAAGGTGACATTACAGGACAGAGCTCTGGCTTGAGACACGGGCTGTTTCGGTTTGGTCCTGGTCTTTGCTACAAACATGCTGGGTAATTTTAAGCATTTAACATTGTTTGCTTGATCCCTCTTACCCTGCTCCTTTATTCCACAGCTTCCATATCTGTAAAAGCTGCATGTAATGAAATTAATCTCCTTTATAAAACATACCAGGGATCAGATGGTTTTCCTTAAACGGCAATATAGCTAGATATTAATAGTGAGATCAAAATTGGCCATATGAGTATGCCAACAGTGGATTAGTAAAACCCTTAGTATTTGGTGACCTAACCTTAGAAAATATTTCAGAAATCTTAGAGAAAATAATCCCAGAAAATAATCGCAGGAAGTATGATATATCAGATCTCCAACAAAATATTCCCCCCCTATATCACTTCCTCTTACAGGTGTCTACAAACAAAACTAAAGGAAAACAAAAATGCTGCATACAGATCAAACCCAGCCCTGCTGTAACAGTGCCAACACTTTCCATACCAAGTTACATCATGGTTAGTATCAGGCTCTGTGTTTGCTGCATGCTGACATTTCCACATCTATAGCTGAAACAATTGGCATGAAAACTAGCTAAGGAAAAAAAAATATTAAATAAAAGCATGAAATACTGGATCAATTGTACAGCAAAGTTGCTGAGACAATCTCACCCCACTGCCTTCAATATGCATGCTGCTGCTGTGATGCCTTTGAGGGGAATGCTGCCCTGGTGCCATCGGGAGACACTTCAGATACATAAACATCTGCTTGCATCTGGAGTGCAGGCAGTAAAACCAGGCATGGCTTTTTCTTTCAGTTCAAAGAAAGCCTGAAGAAACTCGATCCATTTAAATTCATTCCCATGAGCCTAATCCAAATCCTTATTAAGAAACCTTATGCAATGAGTAGCTCAAAACCAACTGGAAAGAGTATTCTTCCCTTGCTGTCAGACTCCCTTGCTGTCAGACTCATTCACCCAAAGACTGAAGTTTCACTGAAAGCCACTTCAGGGTTTTCTGTGGCTGCATCTTTGTGCATCCAGACAGAACCACCGCTGATTTCTGCACTTTGCTGCTGCACAGCCCCAGCGGCTGCAAGCTGCACAAGGAACCTCTCAAAAAGTGAGCCGAAGCATCAGGAGTTCCGTAGTTTCTCAGAGCTTACAATTACCTCAGTAAACAGCAGAATCATGTTCAAAATACCTCACCTCTGTTTCTGTTGGTTCTCCCCACACGTTCTCACACAACATGCACACAGCTGAGAAAACATCCTCTCCTTCAATATCAACAGGTTAAGCAAATAACCTGACTTACACTGAACGCCCCCTCAGAGCTGCTGACTGGCAGGCTGCTGCATGGGGTCTGACCATCCAGCTTTTAGAGCAATGAAGTGCTGAGAAACTCACCTCTGCTGTCAGAGATCAGATGAATGGAGAAGAGCATTTCCCGTGCTCCCACAGGCTCCCTCGCCTCATGCCATGTCAGTTACACGCACTGAGCTCAGAGCAAGTCTCCCCTTTCCAAGCCAGATCCGTTTCAGATGTGAGCAGCAGAAGCAGAGAGAGTAACAGGCAACCCCCTACCAACGAGTTTTCTGCACTTCCCAGCGAAATCAGGGAGGAATTTTCCAAAGTCACCATATGGGAAAATGTGAGTAGGAAAGAGGAAGCAGCTATAGTCTGAATATAAAGACTTGGGCAAGAAACGATCTCCCACTGCTTTCTGTCAGTGCAGCTTGTGAGATCTGTGAGAGATGCCAAAAGAAAGCACGCTGGATTTGACAGAAGCAGAGGCGGTGTGTGTTTTAGCATTGCATTGCAGCTGCACTGCCTGTTACTAGATCTTTCATTTTAGCTGCCTTCAACACCAAATCTGAATTCCAGGTGGGAATGTCCTCCCGTTCCCTGGGGGCCTGGTTCAGATTTGCCAGGAGCAGACAGATCCACAGCATTTCCTGTATTTCATCTTACCCCCCTTTGCTTCCCCCTGATTTTAAACACATCAGCTGATCTTCAGAGACCAGGGGTACGAAGGTTGTGAAGTGACAAACGTCTCAGAAGCAAAGCCCTAACATTTAACATAACACCTATTTACCAATCTCTTCTGTATTTTCTAAGCCCCATATTATAGCATTAAACATCAAAGCACTCCCCCTCAACTTGCTCCAGTCACGGTTAACCCCAAAATCTCACATTTCCTATTTCTTCCCCCTTGGTAAAAAGAGAGGAGCAGGCTGTTTATAACACAGCATGCTCCAAGTGCACCAATACTTCCAAGAAAACAATGCAGCTGTTTGTCACCGGCAGCAGAGTTACTTCTTCAAATACAAAGCCACCTGTTTTGGGAATGCCCTGCAATGTACTGTACCTTCACAGAATCTGCAGAGGATCTCTCCTCACCAAGAACACGACCTTCTTGTTGTATTCCAAACAAAAAATAAAAGGCACACCAATCCTTTCCTCTCGATTCCAGCTGAACTGAAGTCTAAAGCAATTAAGTTATTTCCTCCCTCTCTTCTTCCAGGCTCATATCAACTGGAACTGATCCCCCTCTGTGCCACGTGTAAGTTGCAGAAGTTATTGTGGGAAGTATGTTTTTACTGAAACAAAAACAAAAACAAAGCAAAGCTGGCTGCTTAGTCTTACTGATTGAGATCCAGAATGGATTTGCTTGCTCTTCTTTCTTTACTATAGCACCCTGAAACCATATCACAAGATTAACACTGTTTTCAGAGAGGAGACAAAAGTGTGTTGTGTCCCCCCATCTCACCCCAGTCTTCAGATAGAGAAGAGGAACAGGAGGGACCCCCAGCTCACTGCAGAGGCTGGAGCAGCCCAAGAGGGAGAGGTAGAGAGCAGGATTCACCCTCCTCCAGAAGAGTATTCTTCTCCATGTCTTTGCTGTAAAATTCTTAGATATCATACAGCATCCAGAGGTACTGCTGTGCATTACCAAAGAAGTGTCTTACACCTCCTTTAGTGATGGGGAAACAGAGACACAGAGAGGTGCCACAGCCAGCTCAGGACTATCTCAGCACAAAGACTACCCAGCAGGACTGAGAATCAGGTATTTCACCTGCAAAGGTAACTACCTTTACACACTGTGCTACAGATTACCCACAGTCTTTTTTCTAAGCATTCACTTCCTCCTGCCCTATCCTCTTGTATCAACATATCCCAAACTTAAGATCTCCTGTCTCCAATTCCAACACCCATTCCAACAGGAAAACCGGAACCGGCATCAAACCTACCCAAAGTGTTCTGACCCACCGCTAAGCCAAGGGCTGTGCCCAGCATGGTGTGAGGCTGCCACTGCTGCTGTCACTGCAGCTTTCTGCTGCTTTCAGAGGAAAGAAACTCCACTGCAGGACTCACAACTTAGAATCAGTTGTATTCAAAATCTCCAGTCCAACTCAACTCTTTCTGCCCTCGCATGTTCCCTGCAGTGGTAGCTGCAATCTAAACAAAGCAACATTCAGGTTCAAAACATGAAGCTGAAAATTCAGTTTAAATTCTGGTACGGTCATTTCTTGAGATCGCATGGACAGCATAAACAAATAAAGCACATCCCAGTCAAGAAACAACAGGGAAGAGAACAGAAGGTGTAAGCAGATCTATCAAAGCATATTTAGGAAGGTGTAAGAACACTGGTTCAGTGGGCAGCATTACATCAGCTTCCTTGTGATAAGCATGGAGTGAGGCATAAGGCAATCAGGAAAGTTAAGTTTTAGTTGTATCAGTGTGTCATAAAACGTTCTTTACTTTCAGCTTTATTTACCCAACTTATATAAGACTCTACAGAAACACTGATGTTCCTCAAGAGTCCAGTGCTGTATGCTGACATGTGCCTTTAATTGAAAGCAGAGAACAAAGCCTATTAACAATCTTTTAAGCAACCTGCTGTCATTTGCTTTAAAAAATGAACAATCAAAACACTGAGAGCAAAAGGCGTTTTTGTCTCCAAGGCAGGAAAGGAAGTATTTTTCAAACCTAAGTATGCACAGCAGAGCCTGGCTAACTGCCTACTGGCATCTGTGTGTTGATCCAAATGAATTTTAAGATGTTTGTTCTCCCACAGGATATGTACTATTCAAAAAAATAATAATAATAAAGAAAGAATCCATGACTGTTTTTAATCTACCTGAAATATGGGACACAGACACAGCATATTTTGTACTTGCTTGATGCTATACATGTCCCTTTTAGCTTGCTGCAGCACTACTAGGATAATTCTGTTATTATACCAACAGTAAATAACTAACATTTCCCAAAACAACCACACAGTGTCTTATAAAGTCATCTGCTTTTCTCTCAGCAATGAATTCTTGTTGCAGATATATGGTACAGCTCATGCTGTTACTCCAACAAATTATCCTGCTGTTTACTTAGGTAATAAGTGAATTTTTTCCACTTGTTGTGTTTTCTTTTTTTCTTTCTCCAGCATTTGCTCTCCACATGTGGTTCCACAAGGGTTGATTTCTCATAGTTGAGACTTTTTCCTGTCTTTTATCCACCAGGCTAATTGCAATCTTACTCTTCTCCGTTTAACCAGAGCTGACATCCAGCTCAGCAATCTGTGAAACAGGAAGCAGTGGAGTTCCAGTTCCAAGGAGGTGACAGTTTAAACAGCTCTCAAATGAACTGGGCATATGAGGGCTGCAGCTTTGAGCCCTATAGAGCTGACCCTGTACTGGAGTCACAGCAGCCTTGGTGGCTCAGAGCTCTGTCTCCCAACAAGCCTACAGGGACAGAGCCCTTTCTGACCCTTCAGAAAGGCCATAACACACAAGTCGTTCAGCCCTCGTCCCAACTGGATACCCAACATGGCTACCCAGTACTGCAGCCCCAACAACTGACCTCCTTTGTGTCGCCGTGCCTCAGTGCTCCCCACCACCTCACTTCACCACCACCAGTAAGCAGAGGTGGGCAGAGAGCTAGCATAATCCCAGAGCTTGTCCCTGTGCTGTAGGGTGCCCTAGAGGCCAGCAAGGCACCCTAGCACATTTTAGACACTACAGAAGATTCCTGCAGCTGTCCAGCATGTTTTATAGCCCCCTCCGTACTCTCAGATGCATAAAACTCCGAAGAAACCTCACTGCTTTCAAGACTGCAGAGGCCTCCCTGGGTCAATAAATACACCCTCTGTGATCTAGTTTGTCCTAGAAGCTTCCTAGTATGCACTTAGAGAACTCCAGAGCCCCCCAGGGCATGCTAGAGTGCTCCCAGGGACACTGAATGTGCTCTAAGCCACACTAGAGGCTTCCTAATGCGTCCTAGAGGACACCCAGTTCCTCCCACTGTGGTCTGAGACACACTAGAATGCTCTCATAACTCTTAAATGCTCTACAGAGTGCCATAAAAACATCCTAGTGTCCAACAGAGGATTTCCAAGACTTCTCAGGCCTACTCAAGACCACTGTAGTACAAATACAGCCCCTCAAGCGAGCTCTAAAGCACCCTGGAGACCTTCCAGGAACACTCAGTGCACTCCAGGGTCTATTAGTGTGCTTTCAGTGCTCTTCACTGTGCTCTGGCACGTCCTATAGGAGGTACATCCTACAGCCCATAGGCAGCCTGGCCCTGCTCATCCTGCTGCCTGACACCTGCCAATGTTGATGCGACTGAATTTCATGACTACTTCTTTATTAATGAGTTCATTATCTATGAAGCTCTTGGACTCTGCCTGGAAGGTAACAGCATTACTGAAGCACACTGTTGTATGAAAATGGGAAGTCTTACAAATATCTTTTTACTTCTTCGTATGAGTTGTGTACTGGACAGATCTCATATATTTGAATGCCATATTAGCTAACCTCACGGGGGGAAAAAGCAAGCTGCCTGTGTAGTAACATAAAGATGTGCAAACCGTAGGAAGTATTTAACAAATTGGTGTATTATCGTGATTTCTAGAGAAGTACAGAAGGCAAATTAAAGTGTTGGACAACTGTATGAAGTAACATGGCAAGTTTGTGAGATTAGGGGCTCCAGGACTGCAGTATGATGTCGTCTTTCTCTGAATTGTTTTTGAGTGATTTTGAGAAAACTGCATGCTTTTGTCACTAGATGGTGTATTTTACTAAGTCTGAGCATTGCCAATGAGACAACTTCACAGACCTTCAGGAAACATTGTTATGCAGCCCCCCAGTGTTGATGGTAATTTTGCAAGTAATTCCTCTCAGAGACAGCAAGGCAAAGATATTTTCACAGCAGTCAGCAATTACAACTAACCTTCCTTTTACAAAAGAAAACCCATACATTTCATGGTATCTTCCTTAATATAACAACAATAATAAAAGCTATATCTGTTAAGTTTGGGATCTCAAAATACTTATCTGATATTATTCCAACAGATGGTCACTTCTGCCCCTGCTTATCAGCAACACAGGTTTTCCTTTGTGTTCTTTCACATGAGATGGCTCTTGAGGAGCATTGGGATCTGTGAGGATAATGCACCTTCTCTGTTGGGAATGAGCAGGTGGCAGGAAGCTGGAGAAGAAACCTTGTAAATAGCACACCTTAATTTAAATAGCTGCAACAGGTCGATCACCTGCTGTCAATTTGGGGTTAAAAAAAAATAGTATCGGGAAAATTGGGAAGAAAAACACACCGGTTAAATGGGAGCATGGGTATCTGTGATGGAAGAATTCCATTGCTAGGGATGTGTTAATGCTTGGCAGTACAGGCAACTACTGGTATCTGTGCCTCTCTCAATTTGAGAAGAGAACGCAATGCAGAACGTGCTGTGCCTGCAGGCAGTCATTTCCGTTCCCTGCTGAGCAGCCATGAGGACAGCTATGTGCCCATTGAGGGGCACACAAGTTCCCAAACCATTCCAGGACATGGCGCCCTGTGGGCACACAGCCCTTGGTGCTGGGGAGCTGGGGGCGTTTTGCTCAGTCTCAGACATGGATGAAATTACAAAACTTCTTACTGGTTCTTTCCATGATGTTTCCCTTAGGAACGCATAAGATTCACTGCATTTAATGCAGGTTCTGCCTATGCCTTGCCCATGCAGCTGCTTATGGATAGGGATGGAGTTCTGCGGACAGTAAAAGGGAAGACATTTGTCAGTGGAACTGAATCGTAACTGCAGAATAGTACAGTGAGACAAAGAGAAAACTATCTTAAAACCAAGGCTGCACTGAAATGGGATTAATATTCATTTCAGGCCTCCTAAGAAAATATCTTCCGAGTTATCTGGGTGATAAAGTCTTGATGTTCTCAAATCATATCACATGCATTTAATTTATTATTAGGAAGGAAGAGCACAGAGCACACCTGCAGTTCCTTCCGTCAACTAGCTAGGCCAACAGCAATTCCAATTGCAGTACAATTTGCAGTCGAGGAGTTTTTAATTCCATTGCAGTAGAGTACTGCGTTCTTATGGCCATTTCTAATAGTCATAGAATCATTTGAGTTGGAAAGAACACTTAAAGACCATTGAGTCCAACCCCCCCTGCACTGAACAGGGACACCCACAGCTCCATCAGGTGCTCACAGCCCCAACAGCCTCACCACGGGTGTCTCCAGGGGCAGCCACACCAACAGCCCAGGAACGTGGCTCGCAGGCACACACCAAGATGGCAGCCTGAGCACCATGCCCACAGCACGTTCCAGCCACGAGGAGCCAGTGGGGCACAGCTGGTGCTGCAGCACAACCTGGGCCTCAGTGGGGGGATGGTGGTGACACCTCTATGATGAAAGATGTGAAAGTTCCTCAGCCCTGACCCACATACAGCATGTGTGTAACAGACTGAGGCAGAGTTGAGGAAGCATCTATGGGCAGAAGCTGAGGAAGAAAAGAAAAAAAAAAAAAAGGATGGGCATGGAAGCCCTAAGTGACAATCTGTATAAAATACTCAATTTAATGCATGAATATGAGATCTGTTTACAAATCCAAGGAAGAGATGCACAGAAGAACAGGAAAATTATATTTAATTTTCTATTAAACTTCCAACCAGAATACATGTTCCCAAAACAGAAGTTAAAGCTTTTACAGGTGAGAAATTTATAATGACCAACACCAGATTTTCTCAGGAGAAAACAGGTAAACATTGATTTTATTCCCTCTCTGCTCTCCTGACAAACCTTACCTTTGTTCAAGATTAAGTATGACCAAATTCTGTAAATCTCAAAGCAATCTCTAGCTACCTGTGGATAGCTTTAACTCCAAATTAGTTATAAGAAAAGTATTTCATAGCAAATTCCTGAAGGCTATTTTAAAAACATTGTTAGAGATCCCCCTTTATAAGACCATTTTAATTTAAGCAGCAGCAGATTTGTTAGAAGTATGAAAGCATTCATATGATCTCCTATTACAGTCTTTTACAAATGCAAATTTAAGTGATAAATCAAACTATTTCTAACCTTGCTCACTCTCTTCCCAACCCGAACAACACTACGCAGCCTCCATCAACTCTGAGTTTTATTAAATTTTTCTTAGATTAAAAGAAAAATCTGTTCTCATAATACAAACCACAAAGCATTTGCAAGAGTTATTGCCTCAAGCTTAGCCTAAAAATCTTTGCCATCTACAAACTGATGGAATTTATTAAGCGTTAAGGTCTCTAATCACTGATTTTAGATGAGAGGTCCAAATAAGCCCTGTCTGTGTCATGTTATCAACATCCAGCATCATTCTAATTTGCTGTAAAGAGTATGAAGTAGCGACTGTTACTTCAGCAAGCTCAAAGTTTAGCTTTCCCTGGCTGAAGTTGTAGGTTTTGAAGTTTCATTGCCATGCCCATGTTCCCAGATATCTTCAATTTGCCTTGAAAGAAGGCCTAGAGAGAGAGAGAAAAAAAAAAGCATGAAATGCAATAGCAATGCAACTCATGACCCAGTCATACTCCTCCCAAAAGCTGTGTTGTTATACTCCTGTAGGTGTTGGCCTACTGTAATTCCAACAGTCCTATCAGACTCCTGGCATTCATCAGCAATTGTTATTTTCTGACACTAAAAGGAAGAACAGAAGCCTGGGACAGTATACTGCCTATCTTTGTGATACCTGAAGAGAATAGACTTGGTTCTGCATATTACTTGTGTTATCAGAAAGCCCTCCCAGCCAGCACTCCCAGCCATGCAGTTTTAGAGGAAGGGATTTATTCAAGTAATTTAAGCTGAAATATGCTCCCAAAATATCAGTATTATCACACTTTCATCTATGTTACACTTACTGTCTGAGGATTCATTTTGCCAGTCATCAGAGCTAACAAATCAGTGTCAGCCATTGTAATTGTACAGTCTGCTTTCTTATCTGTAAAACAGAGATGACTATGAAGATTCAAACAGACAGAACAGGAACACAAGCTGCAAATCCCCAAAGAATCTGCTGGCACTCCAGATCAGCACAATGGTACCTGAAGCACTCTGAAATAAAGGCCATTAAAAAACATCAATAAGAGATCACTTAAGAGCCAACATGCATCTGAGCTGTATTGTAGCACAGACCACCTCAATGCTGAAGGAAGATGAAGCTTTCTGAAAAGTGCCAAGCAAACCCATCCGTTAAAACAAGATCTACCTGTAATCACGTAGAATATTAATTACAAGTGTTCACAATCATCCTAAGTTTCACCAAGCTAGTAGTATAATCAACACAAAATGAAGGTGCTTTCCCTGATGCTTTCCAAAGATACATTCAGTTTCACTACCTTCTACTCAAGTGGGAACACGAGCATTCCAAAAGCTCTCATTTGAATTAATTGAAATAAAGAAGGTTTTTGCATCTTCTTACAAGAAATGACTAGATATTTTTAAACATCCAGATTTAAGTATTAACGCATATAGTAAAGGGCTAAAACCTTCACACACCTTTTCCTCCAGACAGTGTATTACTAAACCTAAGTCTTTGATAAAATCTTGCCCACGCAACAGAAAAGTGCTTTTCTCTCCATAATATCCTAGATAAATGAATTCCAAATCAATCTCTTCTCACGTTTTTAATTAAAAGCTTTGTAACACAGGATCATGGACAGACAAAATTTTGAGAACATAATGTTATCTTTGGCCTGATCTTTACATTAAAAGGATGCAGGTATTAGACAAGACACTTCCATGGCAAAGGTACAAATCCTTCGCCTCCAATACTTTTATTGAAAACCCACCACCACCACCCAGTCCTCAAGTCTTATTTATTTATGTCCATGCAGTTGTTTTTAAAATGGACCTAAAGTTTACGTCAGCTAGTACAGCATTGAAATCAGAGAAGTTTTATTGCTTAACTAGCTGCAGAGAAGGAACTAGACGAGATAGACCAGTCTACCACCTACTGGTGTCTCCCACAAAGCACCTGACAAAACAGAATGAAAACTAACAAATAAAAAGCCACACACAAACCCACAGAACAAGAGTTCTGTTTACTTCCCTCCTGGTCCCTGTGGGAGTTGAGTGACACAGCTGACAGGTACCTCTAACAAAACATGCACCTACACACACAGAATTCACAGGAGGAGAAATCTTGGTCCTAAACACCATGGAAAAGAAGTGTCAGTATTAAGAAAAGTTTATAACTAAAGTAACACTAACTCCAGTTTTGTTCAACATCACTAACGCTTCAGCAGAAGTTTATAATCACCTTATTCATCTTCTGCAGTGACATGACAAAAATAACACTGACCTGCATTAACTGCTACTGAGCCTTTACCATTCTTCACGTCTACTATCCAAGTCGCCTCCTTCCCACCAGGACCATCTTTTATTTTGAAGGCAAAGACACCACCAATTTTCTTGACAAACTGCTCTCCTTCCTGTAATGGACACGTAATATGCACATTAGTCATCTTCTTCAGAAGAATATTAAAACAGTTCAAGTGCTTTAAAAAAAACTTCACTCTTTCTACTAACAACTTCTATTACCTACAGAACTATTGCTTTCTTCTACTAGCCTTTACTTAAACAACCACTGAGAAAAGCACACCCATGGCCATCTTTCTCTCTTAAAAATCTATCCAGCAAAACAAAAAAAGACAATTGCCCCAAAGGTCTTATCTTGCTGTCTACCAAAGTGTGATTTCTTCTTTTACTCATGCCTACAAAGCAATAGATAACAAACACGTTAGTGTGAGTTCCTTGTATATGGCTTAAATGTGTCTCTACTCAAATACTCTTGTACAGATAAGGGCTGTCTGAACAAAATGCTTTACGGTACAGAACTGAAAGACATCTGACAGGGAACTGTTTCAACAAGCAGCACTGAAAAGGTGATTTATGGTACTGTATTTCCTCCAGGTTTTGCACATGTCCTGTCACAAATTAAAAAGGCTACAGGTAAAAGTAGGCCCAGAATACCTCTTGGAGCTTCTTTTCTATCTCTTTGAAGACCAAGTCTGACTTAAATCCATCAACAGCAGCGCTGAGAGGCACAGCCGTAACTCGGCCATCACTGGAGGGAAAAAAAGAAAAAAAAAAAATCACATTTAATCACATTTTGAACATCTTCAAATTACTGCAAACAGGCCAACACCACTGAGAAGAGCCACACTGAAACAACACAGGGCAACCCCACTAAATCCAAGCAGAACTGACTTCCTGAGGGTGAGGCAGCGGTGTCACAGCCACCTCCAGCACACAGCTGCTTCAGATGTGCAGGCAGGACTTGTGGCAAGGAAAGTAAAGCACCCAGATCAACCAGCCAACTCTATCGCCACACTGTGTGCAAAGAGAGAAACAGCACAAACACCGCCTCAAGGACTACATGGACTACTTTTGGGTTTTTTTTGTTGTCATCAAATAAACTCCTTTACAGAATGGATCCAGAAGTTCAGTTATTGTATTCCCAGAAACAATCCTAAGTTCTGCCACCTTGCTTAAGAACATTTTGTAGTTAACATTATTTCTAGCTTCAATTTACAGTGGAAGCTTCAAAGATTCACTGCCCCATCACGGCTAATATGCCAGAAGTCTTTTCTTTCCCCAGAAGAGCGAGACTCAATCATTTTTATCGTTTCGAATACCTTCTATGAAATAGGTTGATACATTAAGTACCCAGTCAGTTGGTTACAACTTTTATTTTGTATATTTAAAAAATTAACTGACTACAGTATCTATTTTGGGGAATTCTGCAACTGCCAAGAAAAGCTTCAGCCCTAAGGGTCACTGGGCTCTGATTTACTTCCCACTTTCCCACTGAGAGCATTCCTGTATTTCGTGTACCTTCTCAACAAACCATCATCAAATCCAATGCTAAATGTCCTGCCCCAGCTCATACAAGACAGCAGTCATTCAGAGACCATCAGCGCTGCTTCCCCTTTTCCCTCACAATTCACATGCACCTGTTTGCTGTTTCAGGAGGTACTGAGCATTGCTCCTGATCCCGCAGGGCCATCAGCCCACACCTCTACTCTGCACACCCTGACAGGAGCATGACAACTAATTCCTCATTTGTGCAGGAGCACCTGGAGATTAATTTGGTACAGAAATATCCAAAGAAACAGCAATTCATGCAGTTTGTAATTATCATCATCTTCTCTCTTCGAAGCAGAGTTCAAAGCTGTGGTCAGGTATGACACTGCTGAAGTGACAGAATCACTTGAAGAAGTGCTGCCAGAACTTATCTGCGTGGTGCTACGAGCAAAGCACTCCAGTAGATGTTTGCTAGGGGAGCAATTGTAGGGACTGTGTCATTTGAAGACAACACATAGCTGCTAATAAATGAAGGATGTACCTGCAGGATGTAAAGCTGCAAGGTACCTACAAGAAGAAAAAAAAAAGCAGCATTGTTTTAAGAACTAATCCAAAACAAATCAAGTTCTTCTATCATTTACATCTTAAATTCTTGGCAACTCTTACCAAACCCACAGGTTACGGGCAGGATCTGAATCTAATGAGTGGGTCTGTGCAGATCTCATAGCTGTGCAATGCTGCTGCCTTTCCCTCACTTACACAACGCACAGCACAGCTCAGTTACGTAACTGCTGCCTCAACACATCAGCTGCACTGTATCATTCCAAAGTCTCTCACACGTTGATGGAACAAAGCCTTTCCGAGAGCAAGGGATCAGCAAACAACATCAGTGCAGGTGAAACATGGACTGCAGAGGCTATGAGGCCCCAGCGCTACCAGGGCTGTGGTGTTCTGTGCCTGGAGGTGCCCACAGCCACGGCCGGGGCAGCAGAGCTGTGCTGGGAAGGCACTGAGGTGCCAACTCGACCGCTCTGTGAGTCTCTGCCTCGGGATGCACCTGTGAAATAATGAAGGCAATTCTCTACGCCAATGAAAGTGAATATAGGAAATATCGCCTATAGGAAATAAAGGCATTTCTCTGGGAGAACCTTCATCTGCAAAGCCTCCCACAGCTGACAGGAAGGCGCTGCCCTGGAGGTGCACCTTGTACCCACAGACAGCGCACTGCCCCCACAGCTCTGTGTGCTCACACGGAGTTTTACAGACAAAGCTCAAAGCGACAGAAAAGCAGGGCACGGCCTACAGCATCGCCCTCAGAACGCATCACCCTCAGACTGCCAGCTGCGCCCAGTCGGGCTCTGAGCAGCAAGCCCCGGCTACAGCTCGTGCCTTTCCCCCACGGAAAGGCAGGTCGCGGTGCCGGCAGCAGATCGTCACGGACACCCGGCCCCGCGCACACACACGGCGCAGCCGCGCAGCCCCGCCGCTCGGAGCCGCTTCCCGCGCCGCACACACCACCCCATTCGGGGCTCTGCCCCCTTCAGGCCCGGCGCTCACCTGGCGGCTCCAGGGAAGCCCATGGCGTACAGCGTCACGACCACAGCCCCGCCGAGGCCCAGGTTGTGCTGCAGAGCCCGCCGCGCGCCGCCTACCTGCCGCTTCCCGGCCAGGCCGCGCAGCTGCCAGCAGAGTTCGGCGCACTGCGCCAGGCCTGAAACATCGAGCACAGAGCGCGTGTGGGCGGGAAGGAGGGGCGGCGGGAAGGAGGGGGGCGGCGCCGGGCGGGAAGCTCACACGCGGCTGGGGTCGCGGCTGTGGTAAATCTCTCCAAAAGCTCAGCTTTAAAGCACGACAACGAATAAAAGTTATTGAAGCGAGTCCCGCTTTTGCCCGTGCAAACGGCAGTGGGAAGCACCCGCCTGCCCCAAAACAGCTCCGCGCCTGAAGGTGTGACTGAGTGCGATGTGTTTTATTACCTGTAGCACCGAGGGGATGTCCCTTGGAAATCAAGCCACCACTAGGATTAATGACCCATTTTCCTCCGTAAGTGTTGTCTCCTCTGTCAATCAGGTCACACGCTTTTCCTGATGGAACAATAGTTAGAAAAAGCGAAATGCTCAGTGTTTTTTTAAAACATCATTTTTCAGGTCTAGCATCACAAATCAAAGATGCTGCAAATGCTTTCTGTCCGTCTAAGCCTTAGAAATACACCAGCACAGATTTTACAAGGGCAGACTGAACTGAGACTCGGCTGACATGACTGGAGAGAGGGAACGCGGGAGAGGAGCCAGGTGTGGGTGCCTGGCACAAAGGCTTGTTTTAATTAGTGCTCAGGATACAGTGTGAAGATATGCCCAACACCACGCAGTGATTAGTTATTATACTAAGGAAGCTACCATGAAATTTATAGCTTTTCTTTTGTAAAAGAAAGGTTAGTTGTAGTTAGTGACCACTGTGAAAACATCTTTGCTTTGTTATCTCTGAAAGGAATTACTTGCAGAATTGTCATCAATGCTGGGGGGCTGCATAACAATGTTTCCTGAAGGCCTATGAAGTTGTCTCATTGAGAATGCTCACTTAGTAAAATAAGTGACAACCTAGTGACACTACCATCCACTGACAAAAGTTCAATGTTTTCTCAAAGTCACGTAACAAAATTAGAGAAAGACTGCATCAGATACTGCAATCCCAGAGCCCTTCATTGCCTCCTCCTGCTTGAAGAGCCACTCCTGTACAAACTTGCTGTGTGATTTCATACAGTTGTCCAACACACCAATTTGCCTTCTGTAGAAATCACAGCAATACACCAATCTGTTAAATACTTCCCACAGTTTGCACATCTTCTTTATGTTACTATACAGGCAGCTTGCCTTTTCCTCCAGGTTAGCTAATATGGTGTTCAAATCTATAATATCTGTCCAGTACACAACTCTAATTAATTATATGAAGAGATAAAAAAAAATATTTGTTAACACTTTCCATTTTAGTAAAACAAAGAGCTTCACTGATGCTATTACCTTCTGGGCAGAGTCCAAGAGCTTCATAGGTAATGAACTCATTAACTGAGAAACAGTCATGAAGTTCAATCACATCGACATCCGTAGGTTTTAGGCCTGCCTTTTTGAAACATTTTTCTGCAGCTTTTTTAGTCATATCATAACCAACCTGCAAGAAATTAAAATATCATTAAAGAAACAGCCATCCATTTCATTCCTTCTCTTAATTTTAATGTGCTGCTATTCATCCTGCGAGTGAAGATAAGCTGATAGAGGTGGCATTTTCATTCACTTTAGTGCATCTCCTACCATAGCCCCTCATGACCAAACAACAGGTTATTCCAGCTCCAGAATTATATTAACATAAGGAAAATGGATTTAAGTTTTATTAATCTTATAAACAGAGAAATTAAACAAATAGCTTTGCATGAGAAACTACATTTCTTCCAGTTCACATTTCTATTAAGTAGCCCTTAAATAATTACACAGATTTTTAATGTTTATTTATTTCTCAGTGTTATTTCATAACTATGCTCTTTGCCCACTTCACCTGCCCAAATCACAGTTTGCTTGCTTGCTGATCGATGTTCTATGCTATCGTTAGGACTTGCAGGTATTAAAAAAAAATCCCAGTTATTATGGACTGTAGGACCACAAACCTACCATCTTCATACAACTGTTCTCTTCAAATGTGCTTGGGAAATCAGTAGCCATCACCTGGGCCAGAATTTCCACAGCTTGAGGCTGTAACTTATATCTTTTCACAAAGTCCTCACTAGCCAAAACTGCAGCTGCAGCACCATTTGATGTCGGACTAATGGAAAGAAAAATAATGTCACCATTCTGAATTATTAATGTTGAAAACAAAGGAAAAAATGCATTTTGACTGATGCAATTGTAACTACAAATTCCGCAAGTGTTTGCTGAAGACCTCCAGTTTTTTTATTACTGCCCACTGCAGTAACATACATACAAACTTTGAATAGGATGACATCTAAGAAATTAGAAAATACTTAAGATGAACTGTGACTTTTAACTGAACAGTAAGCAAACTTTACTTCAATAGATGAACTACCAAACCTGTCTGAACAAGATTTCTTTCCCAATGCAAAGTTCTCTCCTTACCAACACTGTAAGACAGTCAAGAAATCAAAAATTTTGCGAGACTGCAGAACTTCATCTAAGGTGTATTCCTTCTGGAACTGGGAATACCTGTGGAAAACAAAGATGCCATCTGAGTTTTAGTGCAGTCCTTAGAAGTAGGCATTACTAATAACTCACTATCATTCAACTAACTATATAGCTGTTTTACTGAGTAGAACACAGTGCATTCAGAATGTATAGCAGCTATAGCAGACAACACATTGTAAGCATTTCTAAACATTACATCTGTTCTGCAGGAATTGCGTACAGGCAGCGTATGCTCACTATGGAGTTGGAGTGCTTTACTCACGGGTTGTTGGTTGAATGGCTGTGATTCTTCCATGCAATTTTTGCAAAGTACTCTGGATTTGTCCCTGGCAGGAGAAAGTAAGCCGTGTTGGAATACTTGCCTTAAACACAGCCTTCTAACCTAACTTTTTAAATACTGTATTAGTGTCTACAAATTTGAACTTCACAAACAACTTTACAAAAGACTGCATCAAAGCTTTCTTTTAATTCAACATAATTCTAAGAAAGGTGGTTGAGTTCTAGGCAACAGATGACTCTACTTGAATATTCAATGCTCCCTAATGTGAAAATAGAGAAAATAAATGTCTTTAACAATACCATATTTCTCCATATGTTCTTTGCCAGCATTTGCAAACATCTGCGGTGTTACTGGAGCACTTGCTAAGCCGTATTTATTTATCATTATTTCTAAATGTTTGTCCATTGGATTTGTTCTGTCCGAAAACTAAAAAGAAGAGAAATAGCTATAAAGCAAATCATAGTTTCATTATTCGCAATTAACCCCGCCTTAAATGTATTTTTGCCAAGTTATTAAAAGCATCACGTTTGCTTCAAATTAATTCTAAAACACTCCATACTAAATCTGCACTTCGTAGCTGCAGTCAGAATCATAAAACTCGTTACAAATTTCTATGAGTAAAAAAAAAAAAAAGGCTTATTTTGTAACTATCTACAGCAGCATGTCAAACCAGCTCACATTCGTGAGAACGTCTCAGGGAGTGAGGAGGTGTTTTCTATCCACGAATGCAGTGAGATACATAAGATGTTCAGACACTTACACCTGAAGCAAGGGATCCTTTTGCCATTCTCTCAAAGCCAAGTGCCAGAACACAGTCTGCCAAACCTTAAAATGAAAGTTTTGGCTATTCAGAACACAACATAGCTATAAATGACAATATGTACAATCAACTTTCTCATTACAATAAATATCCATTACCGTTCTTCCTCCCTTCTCAATTTTTAAAAGTGGGGCGGGGATGGTTCTGTTACAAAAACATTACTACTGAAGACTAAACAAATCACCAGAGCACTTAGGGTTATTTTAGAACAGTCCTTGGCAGTTTGAGAACAAGTACCTTATCTGACCAAGCACTTGTATCTCTGCCAGTAATACTAGAATAATCGTAGGGAACCTTCCTGTAGCTGTTGTTACAGAAACATAAGCAATCAGGTGCAAGAAAGTAGCAGAATCCACAAAGGAACTTAAGAAACAGAACAAGGAAGTTATATTTGTAGAAATAAAGCCTGAGTTACTCAGCTGCAGAGCAAAACTCACCTCCCTCTACCAGCTGTCTGGCCATGAACAAAGCAGTAGATCCCGTAGCACAGTTGTTGTTAACGTTAATGATAGGAATGCCAGTTAAACCCAAACCGTGATAGATGGCCCGCTGTCCACAGGTTGAGTCGCCTTTATGCAAAGACAGAACATTAACACAGGACGTAACATTAACACAGTGCCACTCTTCAAGCCTGAAAGTCTGAGCTGTCATCTCGTCTATCTCTCAGCCACACACAACAGAAAAACCTCAGAAAGATACAAATCATCGGACTTTAAAAACCAGGAGTTTTTTATTATGTGAAACAGATGGGAAATTGATGGGATCTCCCTTCACTTCTCCACACAGACGTGGATGAACTTTACCCCCATTTGTGAGTGTCACAGATCACACACGTCCCAAGCACAAGAGGATACTCACCATAAACATAACCCACACAGGCCTGCTCCACTGCTGAATACGGAATGCCAGCGTCAGCTAAAGCCTTCTGGCCTAAAGAATTTTAAAAGTTGGGGAGAAAAAGAAAAAAGTTCTTACAAAAAGCAGCTCTCACAATCATAACAAGCAGGCTTAGCTTAGCGTTGTGATTCGTGCGTCTGCACAACAAGCAGAGCAGTGAAAGTTCTCCATTATAGGACGTGAATGGTCCAAAAGTTCTGCATCTGAACTCTCATTAGGACAAGCCTGTGCTGTGCTTAGCTCTCAGCAAGCTCCTTTCCCAGCAAACACCAACAAATCAGTCCCGTGTTCACGCACAAAGGCTGCGGCTGCTCCCAGGGAAGCACGAGTAGCATGCAGAGATAGGAAAGGATGTGTCTGATTCAATGTCAAGGCATCCTTTTGACTTCAGTCCCGTAAGGCTGCAGGGCAGTTGGGATTCACTTTCAAGTGGTCTTTCTTATCAGTTTTAGATGTGCGTTTTGCATCTGGCTTAAAATAGAGTTGGTGGTCAAGCTAAATGCTTTTCTACTGCTGACTTACCAGCCTCTTTGGCCAGGTCGGGATAATCAACACTGTTCTCACCAGGCTTTGAAAACTGACAAGAAAAAAGCAACAGAACAAATCACTGAGATTTAACACATCCTTCGCTCAAATGGGAGTACCGGCCTCGACGACCCACCCGGAGACGTACTGTGATCCTACGACTTAAGAGCTACCACGGAACACGTTTGTAAGCAATCCAGTTTACTAACGTAAACCATTTCACCGACCCAAAAACACGCGGCCAAAGTCCGCGCAGGTTTGGGAGCCGCCGCCAGGCCGCCCCACACGGCCAAAGAACGAAGGAGCGGGCAGCGCCGGCACTGACAGCGCTACGCGCCGTCGGGCGTTCGTAGTTCACGCGCTTTCTCCTTCTGTTTCTCCCCCTTCTCCCCCGCCGCGGGGTCGCACGGGTACCTTGGTCATACCGACGCCCACCACGAACACCCGTCGCCCCATGATGGCTGCACAACCACCCCGCTCCTCGCAGACGCAGCGAGCGACAGCAGACCGGAGGGGCGGGGCTTAGCGCCGGCTGGGCGCGGCCTCGCTCGGAGGGGGCGGGGCTCCTTCTTAAAGGAGCCGTGGCCCAGGCCCATCCCCCAGAGGACGGGGAGGAGCGGAGCCGGCTGAGGGGCGCCATGATGCGGCTGGGGCGGGCGGTGCTCCGCTGGGGCAGCGGCGGGATCCATACGGCCGTCCCGCGGCGCGGCGCGGAGGTGCGAGTCGGCGGGGAGAGCGGCGGTGAGTCCGGCCCGGCCCCGGCCCGCTGCGACAACCCTGGAGCTTGGCGCGGGGCCGGGCCGGTGTCCCCAGCGTGCTCGGAAGTCACGCGTTGCGTGCTCGCCCCGCCCTAAGCGGCCCTTCCGTCCCGGCCCTGGGAAGGCACCGCTGAGCGCCTCCGCGCCGCATAGGAGCGGAGAGGGAAGCGGCTGCGGGCGCTCTTCGTGCCCAAAGCGGCAGCCGATGATTTACAGATCGCAGCGCTGCTGTTCAGCTCGGACTTAGGAACTCTGAGCGCAGTCCTCTCCCCAGCGAGCTGACTGGAGCACGAACGCAGAGTCTGTCACTTTCGTGCAAACTGCAGTTCCCACAAGGTGTTTATTTTCACGTTAAGAGATGGAGTTAAATCTGACTATAAAATAAAACCTGAATTAAGTAGCGCTTGAAACAGAAATGTAATATAGACTTTTTTTTCTATTACTGCAGTGCTTCTGCAACATATCCTTGGAGGTGATTTTCTTTTTAAGATCTGCTTACTTATATTACTTGTAGCATTACTGAATTTCACAGTCACCTTGAATACAGGATTTCACAGACACCAACTTTCCCATATTTCGTGGTACTGCCACTTTTACATTCATCAGTTGTTTTAGAATATACTTTGTATACATTTTCAGGAAAGAGAAGATGCAGCATATGCAGATATTGTTCCCACTTGATTTAATGCGACAGAGGATTAAATGAAATATAACTGAACTTGTCTCCTAAGGTATTGCTGAAATCCTAATGAACCGACCCCATGCAAGAAATTCTTTGGGAAAAGTATTTGTAGATGAAGTGAGTATGGGCCTGGCCTGTAAACATGCTTGGAATCACAATCAATTAATCAATGTGATGAGAATAGCTGTGGGAAACATGAAGCCAAGATTTGATCTCCTGAAGGTTGGCATAGGCTGCGTTTGGGGCAAGGCAGGTTATCCTGAGGGAAAGGATGTGGGTCTGAATCACAGTAACTCCAGGTGGGGCGCAGCCCAGCAGTGGAGTTAGGTCAGCTAACTGAGATGTCTTCACTAGAGTAATCACAGCAAAGATGTGCTCACTGTCAGGCCTCAGCAGAGCTTTGGTAATCTCTGATAACAGTTTACAGAAGAGCTTGGCTTGTACCAGGACAGGCAGGAGAGTGTAAGGGACAGCAATGATCTATCTTTGAATGGAGATGAGAAGGAGATGGGAAACATCCTGAGGCTGTTACAAAGGGATTGTGGATGTGGTTTCTGGAAAACTCCTGGCACTAGCAGAGAAATTAAAAATAATTAAAAAAAAAAAAAGCATAGCTTAGAAGCTTGCTATGATTTCAGTATATACATCCATCTACTTAAAGCTTTTCTCTTTTTTACCTCTCCCTCACAGCTTTTCAGCGCTCTGGAACAGCTCCGCTTTGATGAGAAAGTTCGTGTGGTAGTGTTCAAGAGTAAAGTGAAGGGTGTGTTTTGTGCTGGTAGGTAATGGATCTGCAAACTGTGATTAAAAATCCATGGCTCCTAAGGCTGTGTGCTGCTCAGATTGTAAAAAACAAACAAACGAACAAAAAATTCTCACCTTTTTCTTTCTTCTGATTTAGGTGCAGACTTAAAGGAGCGTGAGAAAATGGATGATGCAGAAGTTGGACACTTTGTTAAAAGGCTGAGAAATCTCATGGATGAAATTGGTTTGTGACTATCTGAGCTGGAAGACTGACAGAAATTCTATGGGAGGGGTGGGGTGCCACCTCCAGCAGGATGCCATTTAGGAGAGGTTCTCTGCATGGCTCCAGCTTATATCTGATACAGAGATCTGATCAGAATACCAACTATGTTGCTGCTGCTGCATGTCATGTATCTTGACAAACAAGATACATTTCACTACTGAATTCTCTAAGATGAAGAGCAGTGGACAGATATAAATATCAGTATCTGCTAATAATGAAGCATTCTGTATAGAATTCCATGTAACCCTTGAGAAACAATGCTAGACAAAGTAAGTGATGTTAGTTGTCCCAATTTTAATATGTGCTTAAAAGCACTCATATGATGGTGACCTAAGGAGGGACTTGGACTTCTGAATGTATTTGATAGTGTTAGGGTATTTATACCTGCTGCTGCCCACTCCTCTTTTTTTGGACCAATATCTTTCCCTGTTTAAGAACTGTTCTATTCTCACTAGAGAAATACCAAAGTTAAATCTGACTGAAATACCAGTGAGAACAGCAGAACAACCAGAATAGAGAACTGCTAAACACTTTAAATTTAGGCTTTTAAATTCCAGAAGCGAATGCAACATAGTTTTGGGAAGAAAACTTTATAACCTGTGTTGTCTTCTCTAGCTGCCCTGCCTGTGCCCACCATTGCTGCAATAGATGGCTACGCACTGGGCGGTGGACTAGAACTGGCGCTGGCTTGTGACCTTCGAGTTGCAGGTCTGTGTGCTGCTTCATAGGAGACTGCATTTTAAAGGAAGCTTACCCTTGTGATAGCTGGCTGTTACAGGAACCTAGTAGGTGGATAAGAGAACTTACACAGCTCAAGAAGTAAGTGGGCATTTGTCCAGAAGTTGAAACATTTAGTTAGTTCTGGGGAATTAATTTTCTTGCATACTTTTAGACAACATTAGGATTCCTTCAGAAAACTGTTGACAGGGGATTCAGTGGTTCTTAGGCAGTACTGAGTCAGCCCTCTGGCTAGATCCAACATTCACGACTTAAATCAGCTTGGGGAAGAAGTAAGGCTTTTGCTATTTCAGTTCTTTCATCCAATATATTTTATCTCCTGTGGGCCTGAAGTTCATTTGTCTGTATAGTATTGCTACTTGCCCCTAAAGTGGCAGTTATATTGTTCATCTAGCTTGAGATGGACATTAAGCATTGTAGTGTTCAGACTTTCCAGCTACCTGGAAAAACACAGTACAGCTCATAAGGACAGTGTGTACATAAGAAAAATAAAATAAATCTTTTTTTTTTTTTTTTTTAAATAGCTTCATCAGCTAAAATGGGTCTTATAGAGACCACAAGAGGGCTTCTTCCAGGAGCAGGTAACCTTCATTGCATCTTCAGCCTCTTACTTTCTCTACGGTTCCATAGATATTCTGCCATTAGAGCACTTGAGATGTGCTCCTTATTTGGTTTGGAATGCAATTTAAGTAACATCTTCTAGTATCTGAATCTAGAGTTTGCTCCAGGTCCTGTCTTACTGTTAATCAATGGTCCCTCCACTCTTTTTCTCACTTATTAAAATACTCAAGAATGCTGAAGACTTTTAGATATTTGTCGAATATCTGTTGGCACATTCAGCCAGCAGTTGTTAGCCCTTTGTTTTTCAGACTTCCCTCTTGCATAAAAAACAAAGTGCTGTTGCTTTTTGGGGCATTTCTCAGAAATGAAAAATGGTGTTTTTGCTCTTGTCCTAAGGTGGAACCCAGCGCCTGCCCAGATGTATTGGAGTAGGTCTTGCAAAGGAACTCATTTTCACGGGGAGACAGATAGATGGACAAGAAGCTGCCTCAATGGGATTAGTAAATCACACCGTGCCCCAAAATGAGGAGGGAGATGCAGCTTACCAGAGAGCATTAACTTTGGCTAAAGAAATCCTTCCTCGGGTCAGTGTTTTATTCATACTGTCAATGTAAAGGATGTTCTTTCTTAAGGGAAGCAGAAATGCAAACAACTGAGATCTCTTTCCATGAAATATCCAAGTCTTAGCTCCTGATATTCAAGTCTCTTAATTCTGTTGCTTTTGTGAATGCAGTTGCTGTGGGAACAAGTGTAACATGCAGTTATTTAACCCATAGGATACTTTTACTTCCTGGACTTGCAGGTTACATGTGCACAGCGTAAGCTGTCAATCTATTGATTGTAGGTAACACTAAACTGTATTTTAGAAGAAGCTAAACAACTAACTGCAGACTGCTTTAGACTGAAAGGTCAGTTGGAGGTAGGGTGATGCTATAACTGCTTCTGTATTGTGAACTGATGTGGCTTTTTTTTTTTTAAATGAAGGCTCCAATTGCTGTGAAAATGGGAAAACTGGCAATAAACAGAGGAATAGAGGTAATCTTTTCAATACTGCAGTGAAGGAGGCGGATAAGCAGCTCTTACAAATTACTACAGTAAAAATACTTAGAACAGTTAACTATGATCATTGTTTGAAGAAAGCCTTTAGAACTCCTCTTAGAGCTTTTAAAGACAAAATTAATACAGCAAGGTTTCATTCTCCAGATGATAGCACTGCAGTTCTAATACAGGAGTGAAATCTAATGCCAGTCACTACCAGTTAATTTTTACTGTGTCCCTTTCCTTCCCTCTTGTCTGCAGGTTGATATTGCATCAGGGATGGCGATTGAGGGGATGTGTTACGCACAGGTAAGTTCCCTTCAGAATGCTTTTTAAAAGGAACCACAACTACTGCATGTTTTCTAAAGCCAGATACTCCCAACGTCCTCTTGTATTTTCTTCTCCGAGAGGGAAAACTAGCAGCTAAATCCTGAGCTTTGACAACATAAACCAAGCACAGTTCCAGATCTTTATTTCAGACTGTCAACTATTGTCTTGAATAGTCCTTCCTTAAATCAATATCCTTCTGCCTGAAGTTGAAACTAGGAACATACAATTACAGTACATTAACTACAGCATGGGTTTTACTAACAGTTTTAGCCTGTTTAGAATTCCTTCTGTAGTCATTTGACAAATTTGGAGGGTGTGCACCTTTCTCAGTTAACCATTTAACTGCTGTGCCTCTCAGCAGTATTAAAAGGCATGGAAAACTTCTCCCAGGTAGTTCACTGATCGCTGGCTTTGTCTTGGAAACTCTGATTTTCACTACAACCCAGCCTCTTTATTTTCCTCATTGCAAAAATGTATTGTTTTAAGAAAAGCAATCTCTGCAAAGGGTCAAGACCACTACTGCTAAGTTAATTGGCCTAAGTTAATTACTTAAGTGTAATTCCTTCATTACCAAATATATATTTATTTCTTTAATGCAGAATATCCCCACAAGAGACCGTCAGGAGGGAATGGCTGCCTTCAGGGAAAAACGACCACCTCAGTTTATTGGCAAATAATGCTTCCTAGCTTAACCCTTGTTGTCTTAATGGGTTTGTTTGTTTGTTTGTTTTTGAGGAGGACCTGCTAATTTCTTAGGATTATTTTTATGATTGCACTCCCTATATGTAGCTCCTTCTTGCCTTGGACTGCATTTCTGAATACTCACTGGATCATTTTTCTCTAAGGATTCACCAATAAAGATTTAACTTTGTACAGCCCATTGATCTTAAAGAATGTACATTTTTCCTTGTTCTGAATCTGAAATAAGCTAGCCCAAAGGTAGTACAACCAGATGAACAAAAAGTTAATCAGTTATTTATTTATTTATCCACTAATTATTAATGTCAGGGTGGACTGCCTCCAGGCTGAACTGATGGATCTAGCTTCTAACCTTGTTCTCATGCACGCTGCTCAGTTCTCCTTCTGTGCTTCAGTAGGTGACTGCAGAATAATGTGGGTGTAGGCTAAGGTGGGGAGCAGAGCTGCTCTCTTCAGACAGCATACTCACAGCCTGACCACAGATATCATTTCATAGATTGCTTTCAGCCAGCCAGCCATGAGGAATGCTGAATTACAAGGGGAATTACAGGGGTCTGGTGTTCACTGTGACTGAAGGGGCATAAGACAGTATTTCTAAACTGAAGCCTAACAGTACAGAGGCATTTGAAGTCCAAACATTTGAGGCCAGCTTCCTTCTTAGAGAAGAGGGGCTGAAATTGTCTTCCTCAAGGACTCACAAACTATGCTTTCCTGTGGGATGGCAACACTAATCTTACAGGATTGGCCTTTTAAGAAGAGCTCCTCAAAGCAACACAGTATTTTCATAAACATATGTTTATACTTGCAGCTGTTAGCTTGTCTTGTGGCTAATTTAAGTCTATCAAAAGTATATAAACCTACACTAGTACCTTAGCAGGGATTCTCTGACTGTCAGGAGCTCTTCAGGCATTCTCTTTGTTTCATAGATGTGGCAATTCCTCTTCAGTTAATCTTACAGTACCTAGCAGCTGAAGTAAAAAAAAGTTTACTTTTGGAAAGCTGAAGAGATAATAGAAGCCTAGGCAAGAATGTGGCAGTCAGAAGTGGCTGAGGATTTCCTTTCTGTTCCATTATTTAGCAGCTCTGGTGACACAGAAGATTGTGTGTTAATGCAGCAAAAACTCAAGCAAGCAAAAAATAGATAAATTAGACATTCTAATTCACCCATTGCTTATGTACAGAGCCTGATTATAAAGAAAGATAAAAGGCCCTGTTTCTGAGTTCAAAACAACTGCTTTTAGAACAGCTCTCAGAAGACTGAACAAAGTAAGTATAAGTATCTATAAAGCAGTCATAGAACTCATAATGCAGATAAAAGCCTGATTTTCAAATTACTCTGCAGTTTTTTGTTGGTACTGAGGAGTCCCTGACTTCCCTGTACACAAAGCAGTGGCTGCCAGCTGTGCACTCTGCAAGTTGGTCTTTGCTTCTCAGCACAAAATTTCCCTGTCAGCAGTCACAGCTCTCAAAGATGTCAAAGAACACGGAGAAGCTTTGACTTTCCACAAGCAAATTTAAAGGCAAAACAAAAAGGTAGAAAAGGATTGTTAAATACTTGGTAGGCTTCTGCAATGCAACAGTATGCTTTAATTTTTCCTTTTCTTTCTTGATGAAAATTTATCACAGTGGGTTAAAGTATTGTAGAAGTCATTCTGGCAAAAATCATCTGTGAAACTGGCCTATAAATATACTGCATCTAAACATGAGATTAAAAAAAAATCTGTTCTCTTGACAATTTACAAAGAAATAAAACTTCCCAAAGGTTGCTTTCATTATCAGTGCTCTTCCAGCATTCAGACATGCACTCAGTGTAGCTCTGTTGCTTCCAACTTCCCCAGACTGCAGCCTTCAAGCAAAAGTGAATTAATAAATAAGCTTTTAGCAAACACATGAGAGGTTATCAGAACATACTAAGAAAATGCAACTTACCATATTAGAAATTGTCTTTACAGTCTTGAATCAAACCAGAACTTAACAATACTGTAAGAGAGGTAACCTTACTAGATTAGACAGTACAAGTTTCCTTTGTAATGGTCTGCAAAGGTAAAGCAGAGGCATTATCTTCAGCCTTCACAAAAAAATAAATGCCACTGGCCTCCAGAATTACTGTAACCTGACAGGAACTCCTGAAGCTGCACAGCAACATGAAGAGTCTTTTCTGTAAGTGGCACATGCAAGTAAATTTTCTGTTTAGTAAGTTTACAGCTTGCAGCCATTCATGTTTTTCTAGTTCTGCTGTTTGTTAACCTGAAGCAAATGAGAACAAAACAAGAAGGGCACAGAAAACCATTTACAATTCTCTGGCTATAGAATTTCACGGAGCAACATCTTCACAGTCTGGACCAATGCCTGCATCAGATTCATTTTGTCAGCACATGATAGCAGAGATTTAGTTAGGATGTTGCACCAATTTCTCCTGCTATTAGGAAAGAGCTTACAGTTACTGTACTGAAGAGCTGTCGTGTTTGGTTTAGATTCTCATGGAACCAACCAATTCACATTCATTCCATTAACACCAATTCTGATGGGTTGTGCATGCCATTTCAAGTAATAAAACTTTCACCACAGAAGCCTGATAGCAGACATCCCAGAAGGGTGGTAGATACAAAATTTGCAGATCATTATTTTAAACCACCTTTGTAATTCAAAGGTGAAATCAATTTCTTTCTGAATCAAGAAAACAGTATAAAAAACATGCGAGCCAAATTATACCTTCACACAAATAGCATTTACACAACATGACTATGAGAGTTACTAGCTCACTTCATTTTGAAGTTGCTGAAGTACACAATAACTAGATAACTGAATAATGGATGTGATGTTTTTATTTGAAGGATGAGAATTAGGAGGGAGAGGAAGGGGAAGAGTTTAAAATAGTAAAACATGGTCATCCTGAAGTAGTGATCCCTGCTCATAAACTATCAAACAAGTTGTTTTTTTTAACTGAAGTACCGATGTATTTACAAAACAGTCTAAGAATATCAGTCAGTTCCTGTGGAAACATGGAGACTAACCTGACAAACAGAAACAATTCATGAAATAAAAGTGAGTTTGAATCGACATGCAGTTTGCTTTCATCACTTGTATTTTATCAGGCATCCATATGCTGTGCAATACGTTTCATTCAACACATCATTTGAAACCCACAGGTAACCAAGAAATAAATTGTTACAATGAGCATCTTTATGTAAAATTTCACACCTCACAAAGCAATGCAATCGACGTGGGTTTTACACAGAACACTGGGTGATATTTTGCACTGTGGTGACTTGGAAATATAATTCACTGCACAATACTAACAGAGTATTTACAGAAAACAATCATTAGTCTCTTATAAATAAGGTGACCAAACATCCCAGGCCTCCTGCTAAGACATGCAATCCCTTTCAGGATGAGAACATCTCACTCTAACGAGCCTTCTCGTTCCCTATCAGTTTTTCCAAACAGAGAAGAAAGATCCCACACACAACCAAAAGTAGTCAAACAGCAAAATCCCCTTCATGCTAGCAGGTTTAAAATCTCAAGCTTAGCTCATTCTTTTAGTGTCTCCTATCAAACTTGTTTCTATTGCTTTATTTGAGCAAGTTTCCATTTTCCCTGACACAGTGCTGATCCCAACCTTACTGAGAGTGCAGAGGACTCGGGAGAGCTGAATTTCAAAAAGGCAAAGGCTGAGCAGCAAGGAAAACAAAAGAACACAGCTGGCAGACAAAAGAAAAAGGAGGCTGAAGTCCTCATGTTCAGAAGGGTTATGAGAAGATGGGCATTTTGGTCGCCTTAGATACAAGTCTTGTTTGTAACTTGCATGCAGGAACTTTTGTTTAAATCTGTCAAAGTGTTGAATACCACAACCACGCACAGTTCTACTCAAACACCAGGCTGGTAAACAGTTTTATCAACAGCAATCATAGGGATGAAATAACTTTCTGTCCCAGAAGTCAAAACCCAAGGTGTTCCTAGAATTGTTGGGTTTCTTCCTTCTCAGATGTGCATATTCATCTGTACGAGTCCAGTCTCTTTGTAGACAGCAGTAATCCTACAGGTATGACCAGCTCAAGCAGCGACCCTTTACAAGTTGCATATGTGGTTGCCATTAAAGTTGACATTCACCAAAGGTTACCATACATGGCTCTGGGTACCACAATTATAGGCAAATCACTTTAATGGTGACCACTATATTACATGTTACTCCAACTACACACACATCAGAAGGGAATATTACAGAGACAATACTTTACACTCTTATACCTGCAGCTCTCAGTTTGGTTTATTTTGTTGCTGTTTTCTACATGGAGGTGGCCTCCCATGACGCATAATGTGCTTTTCCAAACTGTCCAGGATGGCAATAGCAATCCTCTGGACATGTGGATCAGTCTGGACATTTTCCTTAATGTTGTACAAGTGCTGTAAGCCACCCTCTTCAATTAACATGCTGCAGTACCTGGCAGCTGTAATAAAAGAAGAAATCAATTATCTGGGGTAGAAATAACAGTTACTGTAAACAACGCTTGAGATTCACTTTCATCTCCTAATCCAGGCAGCATTTAGGACACTTCCACAAGTTCCCACTGAAGTGCATTTGTACTTCGGAGGGTGACAACAAGACAATAGAGTTATTTTGACAGGATGCAGACTGTATCTGTTTTCATGTCTGTCTTAGCTAGCTGCCTGGAAAGCGCCTTGTAACATGCACAGCATTCTCTTTCCCTCACAGCATTTTAAGTGCACATATGTAAGTTTTAAGAAAAGAGAAGCAGAAGTATAGTCTCTCTGAGTACCCAAATAAAGCTGTCTTCTTTAAGAAAGACTTTGATTTAGAATAGCTAACAAAAAATGGTACCACATATACCATGTCAATCATACAGGCTTGCAGATTGAAGAGGAAAGAGCTCTCTAGAAAATACTTTGCCAAATGCTGCTTAAGCTGACTGGTACATGGTATAGCTTAACTAGCTGCTAGGAAAACCTTTTCAGAATAAAGTTACACTTATCTTTCAATTTCATTATAGCTTTTAAAAAGTCTGCATCAATTCCAGTGTTACCACACGGGGAGATCAGCTATATGAAGAGCCACACACATAACCTAACACACAAGCTTCAGAGGTTGTTCCAAAAAGGTCAGTGACTGTAATGGAATCCACAGAGCATTATGTCAGATGCACCCAGTTGCACTGTTCATCTCAGTGAAGCACCACCTGAGTTGTTTAGATCCTGACATTAAACATTTCTGCAGGGATCACATTTACTGCAGTGCTACTGCTATTTTAGGTAAGTTAGCTCACTGAGTGGCTACAGCATCGTGAAACAGCAAAAAAAGGAAAAAAAAACAAGAAAAATCAATGCTATTAAATCCAGACCACTTTTTATCCTCTTCTAAGAAGGTGATAACAATATAATGCATCTTCTCTCCAAGAGATAAAGTCTTTTTAGTGCCAAGCATCAAAAGCTTAAGATTTTTTCTCCCATAAAACACTCCATATTTCAGAATTAAATACATCCCTCCCCAGAGCACATTACTACATTTGCTACTGAGCATTTGGTTTCTCTGCAACTTTCTCTGGAAGCTTCTGGCACCAACTGCCATCAGAATTAAACTTTGAGACATATACTCAGAATATAAATATAGATATCTAATAAATACACAGAAAAAAAATTAAGACTCTACTATAGTCAAATTAGGTAAACGTTATCCAGTTATTCACAGCCTCTGTGCTCTACAGTGCAGTTACTCACTGTCAGGACAAACCTCTGAGGCATGCTGAAAGCTCGGAGGTTAGGCAGCACAAAATAAACACTAAAAAATAAGACAGTACTCTGAATTAACAGGGTTGGGGCACAAAGAGGGGAAGAAAGCTTGTTTTAATTTCACTAACACCAAATTAGTTGGTCTTCATGAAAAAACTGTTACCCAGAGTGTGACCACTACAACTTCGTCAGATATTTTATTAAAAAAAAAAATCATTAAAAAAGCCAGGAAGGTTTGTCAGCTCTTACATTTAGGTACGCTCAGCAGACTGACTTCCTACCTCAACACTCGTGCATTTCATTACATGCTCTCAAGGCATTTTACAAAGAAGATGCTGGTCTTCTCATTTTGCAGATGGGAAAAATAGGTTGAGAAAGTGCTTTCATGTAGCAGCACATTATTGCAAAAGGTAAGAAAAAAGGCAACAAAACTCCTTTCAAATTAAAGGAGAGCAAGGATTATAGCAGGTAGTTGTCTTACTATCAGACCTTACAGGTACTTACAGCTTACTTGCCTTTTACTAGCATTAACATTTCTGAACAAAAACACCTGTGCAAGCTGCAAACAGAGGTAATCTTAACACATGTATACATTTGAAATTAATATTGTGCATCAAACAGTAAAATTCTGGTAAATAAAAAGGATGTAGAGAGTTTTTTTTATTACTCCTTTCCCGCCTTCTTTTGGTTAAGCCTCAATGCAGTTTCTCCAAAGTACCAGAAATGAAAACCATAGAAATTCCTATTAATCCCACTTCATGCTAGTGAATAGTGTGCTAAGGAATAAAAACTGTATGGGTAATTTTGTCTTAATACATACGATTTTTGCTGCAGACATGCTGCATGGCCCACACTGCCCATAACTGGACGCCTGGTGTCATGAAACAGCCAAGTAGTGGAAAAAATGGATTGAAAGACCTATTAGAAAAGAGACATGATCACCTTACTTTGTTGTTAGCTGTCCCCTCAGAGATCATAACATTACCTACTCATCTGCTGGTTTAACTGGGAAAGACTTTTGAGAAACTTGGAGTTTTAGATGCAGTGTCTGCCTTTTAACATTTAAGGCAATAACTGGCACAAATACATATAGTGGATACACAGTATATTTTTGCCACTACATTTTGATGATTCTTACTCCTTAAAAACAGGAGTAAACAGTGGAAATAAAGACTAAGCAGCACAGGACAGTAATTATCCAATTGTACTTTATATAGCTAGCAATAGGACTAGAAGGAATGGCCTCACGTTGTGCCATGGAAGATTCAGGTTGGATGTTAGGAAATACTCCTCTGAGAGGTGCTGAAATAGGCTGCCCAGGGAGGTGGGAGAGTCACCATCTCTGGGTGTGTTCAGGAATCATTTAGATGTGGTACTGAGGGACATGGTTTACTGGAAAATATTGGTGATAGGTGGATAGTTGGACTAGATGAAATTAGAGGCATTTCCAACATTGGTGATTCTATGGCCTCAAGCCCTCTTACTTAGGGCAGATGGTGCTAACCCTGTGCTCACTAGTGTAACTTTACTGGTTAACCTTTGCATTCAAGCCTTTTAGACCCAGTGGACCTGAATAACTGAAAGGCAGTCAGAAAAACACTACATTTACCTTTTACAGGAGCCCCTACCCCTCTTTGATCACAAAGGGAAAATCAGCATGCTGTCTATTTCAAGTTGACAGGTGTTTTTTTCACTGGACAAAACCATGTCAGGCTGGAAGCTTACTCTGCTTCAGGAACAAGTTTTAAATCTAGTTCAGTTCTACTGTATTTTCCAAACTCTAAATCAAGGCAATAGTTACCTGTAAGCCACCATCTCACATTCTGGAGTTGGCCAGTTCAAAATGGCAGAATGCTGCAAAGCACAGAACAAAGAATATTCAATCTTACATACAAACATGCAAAAATTGAAGAGCATGATGAAGTGCATCATCATTTCAGTACCAGCTGTTCAAGGAGAGATGTTCTCTGGCTGCGGCTTAACGTCCAGGCCTGCTCTCCTCGAGATATTAAATGTGCAATAATCCCTGCTGCAAAATAGCTGACCTCCACCTCCACGCTGTGCAATAATTTGCTGATGTGGTCTATGAAGTCCTTCCACATTAACTCAGAATGGAGTTCTTTAACTTCAGCTATGTTATTCTGGAGGGGAGAGGAAGAGGGAGAAAAAAATAAAACATTAATAGAAATAATACGATCAAAGGAAGATGAACATTATATATATGAACTACTACACTGTGCAAGCAAACACGTATAAACACCAAGATGACAATCACATATCAAATACTGGAAACTTTTCCTTTTTAATACAGAAATTCACCTTAAAAGAGAGGTTTTGTCATAAGTAATTCTGACCCATAGCATGTAGATCACACAGATTTATGAGCTAGCTTTCATATTTTCAAAACACAATCAATCTCATTAAATCTCACCAGTGCGCAGTTCTGAATCCCACTGATTTTCAAGAACTTTTTGCATTTAGATTTATCTGAAGCCTGACTCTCTGCCCTTTCTGAAAAGCTCTTCTTGTTTACTGTAACCACTGATTTCAGTAAGATTAGGGCCTTTGGAGAACTGACAAAATAATCTGAAAAAACGTCAGTTGTGAGTGAGGAACACTGTAAAGATTAAAGAAGAATTTAAAAATACTCGACACTTTTTCAAATCCACATGGAAACAAGATGGATTTTTAACAACACAGAGTTCAGATGTTTTTGTTCATCTCACCAGAAGTCCAAGAACCTTCTGCTGAATGGATGATTCTGATGGAAAAGACTGTGGGGAAAAAAAAAAAAAAAAAAAAAAGAAATTCTATGTAAGTGTTTACAGTGTTAATTATAAACCTAGGTTGACAATCCACAACACAAACTGTACTCCTCACCTCTAAAACCCTCATGAAAAGTTCAAGACCTTGATTCTCAATGAAGTGCCGACACGTCGTTGGAGATTCATCGGTGAGGTTCCAAAGTGCACTCAGTGTGAACTTGAGGGTTGTATCTACAAGATTCTGATTTGTTTTCTGTTTAACTATTTGTAGTAGTTGCTGGGGAAAAAAACCAAACTAATTATGGTTGCACATCTAAAAACCTATCTGTTCCTCTGCTTGTTTCTGCACAGACTCAGGTAGTACAGACTATCATTTATAAGCAGATTAAAGACCTAAATATTTGGGGTCAAACTTTATCCCCCAAAACATACTACTAAATGTTTTTTGTTCCCCCCTTTCAACACTGTCACCTGGCAGAGGAATTCCTTCATTCCACCATAATTATATGCACAGTACCATTACTGCTGGCACAAAGCCATCCAGGTAACTTTGGAAACACGAGCACTGACAGCACTAACAATTTAATTCAAATATTCTCTTTTTAATCTTTAATCTTACAGAATAAATTTGAAATCAATAATCTCTTGCTATTTTACTTTGTATTAAATTTGCTCAAGCTTTTCCCACTTAGGTTTCTTTTCACCTCTAGTAAATTCTCCAGGCTTTGTTGTTCAAAAGAACTTTCAAATGAATATCGGCTAATGCATTCTTAGAATTCTCTCTCATTTTTGTATCCTATCTTCAGAAATACTGTCTGCATGAATAGCTTGAGAAGTTGGTATTTTTGACTGTCAAGAAAACATCTGACATACCCTAACAATGAAGAGCTCTGCACCAAGCTGAGCAGTTTGCTCCGTCGAAAGCTGTAAATAAACAGAACTACAATCAGCATTTTTCAAGGACTTCAGAAATACTGTCTAATTGATTGCATCAAAGTTGTAGTTTTGTACCTTTGCAGCAAGAATGGAAATTATGGCTACAGCCATCCTTTGCATGTTTTGATCTTCATGATTACACAGCCACTGCATAACAAGTTTGGCTGCTTCAAACCTGAAAGTTAACGATAAGTTTAGCTTGCACAAGTCTCATCAGTCAATCAGAAAAAGATGCACACACAAGACCCTTCAGACAGAAGTGCATGAAACAAACAGAAGTGTGCCCTGTACCAAAAAACATCCAAATGAACCAGGAAACTACAGGTATTGCATGAACTTCAGTCAACTTTCAGTTCTTTGCTTAGGAGCTCTTACTTCTGATTACATCAAAGTGCACAGAAATTGCTTCCAAAGGAAGAAAACTTCATGTGATCTTCTGGAACAGCAGATTGATACGCTTCAAAAGCTTTAAGCAAAACATTCAAGTAGAAAGTCCGTGCAAAACACAACCCCCCTGCCCCCCAGAAACATCTGACTCCTCTTATGCAAGAACAGATGTTGACCCAGCCAGGTGAAATCAAGAATACCTGCATACTAAAGGATTTTTTTCAGATCATAATTCAAAGCAATTGTGAATTAAAGGCCCAGTGTACCACAGGCCACACAAATGAGCACACTGGAATGACAGAAATTGAACAAACTGCAGCCAGAAACCCAGTGACTGATCAAGTCTTCAGAGTTGCCATGATTTTCCAAACATCAATAAATCATGAGCTTATTTCAGTACTCAGCAACAGAAAAGTTTTCTGTAATGCTACAGCTCATTTTAACTGGCATAAAACTTGCCTGTTAAATGGAACATCCTGAAGTATTCTGTCACTGCACAGAGAAAGAAGACAATTCTTTTGCAGCTATGAGAAATTAAAAAGAAAGATTTCAGAGATGCACATATTTCAGAATACTTTCTTGCTATGAATCCTTAAACATATTTCCAAAGACTGTACTGAAAATGATTGCAACTCAAAGAAAGAAAAAAAGGAGCATTACAGTAGAATTATTCCCACTGTTCCCCCAGTGTTGGTCGAATACCATTTTGCCTGAGAGGATCACAAAACTCTGGCTTGGTTGTTTAAATTTTTCATCTAATTCCCAGACACACACACACATAGAATCACACATGACACCTTCAGACACTGACCAGAACATTTGTTAGGACATATATCTAGAACTGTAACTGCAACTATAGATACATAAGGAAACTCTATGCAAAACAGAAAATCAAAGCCCATTTAACTCCTAATATTTCACCTTAAAAATGATATTTTCAATAGTGACACTTGTCCAGAATCACACCATGTCATTCAACACTGGCTAAGTAGATCAAACTTTTCATAAAGCCTCTAGAAGTCTTTATAAGAAGCCACATTATGGTTAATATTGATTCTACCAACTACAGTCCTATAAGGAGGAAGTAAAAAAAGGAAGCAGTATTTACTTAAATCCTGCACAAATGCACCTGTATACTTGCTTACAGCCACTCTCGAAGTCACGAGATCTGGAGAAACATTTCATGAAGTCCACGAGAAAAAGAAACCAGAAGATAAAGAGATTTCATCTTTTACCTGTTGATGGTTTGGGAAATGTTCCATGGCTTTCAGGAGCAAGTGAGTGACATCAGCCAGCAGTCTCACAGGCATGCCTGCAGCTAAATCCTGCTTGGTTAGATTGAAGACACACGCACTTGCTGCCAACTGCACTGGCAAATTCAGGGGATGATTTCTCATTCCAACAACCACAAGCTGCAATGCAGAGTTTTGCCCACATTACACACATATGCACTTGTGCAGATATCCCATGAGCAACCCACTGCTGCTGCAGATCACAACAGTGACTCAGCAGCACCCAGAATCTGCCTCATAGAAGGCTGCCTCACAGCCTCCTTTTCCCTTCAGTGAAAAATCCATGTGGTGCGATTTTAATTCTCAGAAGGAATATTTCCCTCTGCTCTGAGATTCAAAACTGCCAACTCCTATTTCTCCATCTCCTTTTGTGCTGTTTGCTGCAGCCTCTCAAAGCAGATGAGACCTTCAAATACAGCAAAAGACCTGCATTTTTCACAGCTTTTTCCCAAAATACGTTTTTGGCTATGTATATTGATTATGATCTCTGTTAAGAAAATATTCTTGTTTACCACTCATTGTTAAAATCTTTTTGATAATGAAGCCAATGAGATCAAAGCCATTTGTTTGACTTGAAAGGAGATGGGGGGAAAGGGGACTAAGCCTATATCACTGATGTTTCTCTTTATAATCACAGTAGAAATTAAACCATCTCTGGTGTTCTAACAATGAAAAGCAATTCCTAGAATGGGTGTTAAGGAACATTCCTAGGAATTGCCACTAGTTAGAGCCAAACAAATAAATTATTTGACCCAATACAGACTGGATCTAAAGGCATAACTTTGCACCTGTAGAAAACTCCATTCAAAATTACATGGAAAAATAACATAGGTGCTACTAAATTTGGACATTACCAAGTTAGTCCAAATCAATTTTAGTTAATACAAAATGCTAACAGAGCATTCATCCACATCTCCATACTTAAGATGTTGTTAATTTTAATCCATCACAGAATTTTAACCTAAAGAAGTGTAACAGTTTAAAAATTTTTTTACCAGGGCTTTGAGAATGGCCTCCTTGAAATTCCTTAAGGAATGACACAAGACTTTCTCATCAGAATTATTATTTTACCTTCAAAATTTCAGGCTTTGTTTTTTCCATTACATGTGTCAAGCTGAATAAGTGGAAGAGTGCTTCCCTCACAAAGAAGGCCCGTTCACTGTAACGCTTCAGGGCTTCAGAAATCTGAGTTTCATTTGCTTCTCCTGATACCTGTGAGCAGAGAAATAATCTTTAGATCAAGATGTCATCATTTACTTTAAGAATTTCGTTCATAAAGTTGCAAACCTGCAGTTTGCAACACCAGTGTTTAACCCAAAGTCTTCCGTAAGCAGTGACGTTAGCTGCCCATCTTCATCGGGAACTACATGGGATCAAACACTCCTCATAAAAATTCACTTCATGAGCCAAAATTAGGCCTCAGTCGTCCCTACAAGCTCAGCTATATGAAACAGCTACTTACAGTAGCACTTCATAACTAACAGAAACTGCTTACAATACATCAAATGCTCAAGAGCAGTCCACAGAACTACATGCTGTATGCAATTCCTTGCTAAGCTGACAAATATGGTACTCTGGCTGATATTTTTGGTTTGTGGTTCTAGCACTGCCAACAAAACAATATTTCCTTTTTATGTCTGCAGCAGGTTTCCTATAAACTCAATCTGTAGCAATAGCTTTCCAGCACTGTATTAAAGAACACAATCATACTGATTGCAAAAGGAATCATCCTCAAAACCAGCCTTGAAATACATGTGAAAACTAACAATGAACTGCTTTAGGTGAAGGGAGCGTTAGAAGATACGAGCTGTTGACTAATACCACCTTCATCTTTAATACTCTTTAAACTACTAAATCAGCAACAAACTGCAATTTTTTTCCACTTCCCAACCTTCCCCACCTTCCATTTTCCTGCATTTTGCCTACTTCACAGCTGCAGTTGCACTGTTATAGGTGATTTGTTCTTCAGCTCTGCTACTTAAAGAATCGTCGCTGCAAACACCTTTTTAAATACTCCCAGGGAAGCAGGCAGAACTTGTTTTACCTAATTTGTCACACAAGGAAAAGCAAACATTCATAGATGGAAGTGACACATTTCATGCATTCTGCATTGCAGTAAGCCAATTTTTTCCAAACTTGCCAGACCAGGAAGATGTCACAGCCCTGACAGAAGTGATACCAGCTTGGACTTTATGCTCTCTGCTGATTAAAACAGAGCAATCGTATTTACGGACATGTTTTGCAGACAACCAAACACTACAGGAGGAACTTCCACATGGCTTCATGGTTTCAACTACTATGTTTGCCTAGTGTTTAATCTTATAAGAATTTTCTATAATCATATTTCACAGGACTGTTATTAAGCTCATGATATTTTAGTCATGCGGTCTCCACGAGAGCTGTGTTCTGTTTATTATTTAGTACTGTCTAAACTGAGCAGCTGAATAGTTCAGTACAGTCACCAATAAATTCCAGGTCACCTCAAAAAAAAAAAAAAAAAGCCAGCAACAAAAAAGACTGCCTTTGCATAGCAGTCAATTGTATGAAGCATATATTCTTAACAGCAAGGAGTATATTGGGCTGTTCTATACCAAACGTGAGCTGCCATTCCCTGATGCCATACATCAGTCACATCAAAGGGGAACCTGCTTTCTCCAGCACTGCTTCAACACTCATACATATTAACACAGCTTTAACAACTTGGCTGAGTCTCTCAAGTATCAACGGTCAGAAGTTCAAGGTAAAAATTATCATTAAATAACTGCCATAACTGCAATGAAAAGGCATTCTAAATTTTTAAACTGAAGTATAAAACACAATTTGCACAGGAGATATTTGGCCACGTTATGCAAAACCTTCCTCATCCCCTCAGCAGTTTCCTTTCAAGACCTCCAAAAGGACTTTTAAGGTAGGCAGAAGAATTATAATGAGGAAATTACACAGTGATGGAACACAGCAGTAGCTCAGTTATTAAATTTTATCAGCTGTGTTAATCATTAACTGCTCAAAGCTGATGCAAACCATACCTCAGCCTCTAACACTTTGCTGCCTCGTGCTACACACTGTGCTGGAAGCAGGAGAATATTATGTCAGTAAATTACTTCACACTAGATCGAGTTCAGCTCTCCTACACCTAGTGTATTAAATCAGGACTTGAGGCTCACTGAAAAGGCACAGAAAAATAGATGTAAATGTATGTTACATTTCACAGTGATATTTGCATCTAGAAGTTTCTATGCCAGAATTAAGTAGAAATTTGAAGTCAGTAACAAAATTCACAGTTAAAAAAGGAACCTACATCCTCCTCCTCAAACACCCACACGCGTTTGTTACAAACTATTAGATCTGTATTGCCTGAACATTCACTTTTCTGAGAAATTCCCCCACTTAACCTTTAGGTTTCCTTCTCCTGTTAGGAATTCTGAGTAGCCGGCATCAGTAGCTAGCAATCCTACAAACTGCATGCTTGGCCGTTGCTGGATAAATGCTTCTACAGCCTTATCTGTGACATGCTTCCTTCCAGAAATGTCCAGAGACACGAGGTTTGGCAAAATATCTTTCTGTTCCAGTAAACGAAGTGCTATGTCTGATGTGAACTGTTTGTCATCTGAAATGTCAAGGTGATTCAGGTATTTTAGTTCTCTTATAACATCCAGAATCTGCGTTGTGGTCATTTTCAAGCATTTCAGGTGGTGCATGGTCAAGGATTTCAGGCGGTCTTTGCAGGTGAGAAGTGCTGTTATGTCAGTAACAGAGGTGTTTGATATATCCAGGCTTTCTAACCTAGGGAGCGAAGCGACGTCTGCCAGGTCCTCGTTGTAGAACAGAACGTTGGTAATGCTTAACGCACGAAGCCCACACAGCTGACTGAAGCACCTCTCGTAGGGGTCTTCCAAAGAAAGAGTCAGCGAGTTCAGCACAAGGCATTGAAGGTTTTGCTGGATCCATTTATTGCTGCCAAGCCCACTTATAATGTCTGTGATTGTTATATCTGCATTCACCCCAGTAGCATCAAGTTCTACCAGCTTGTGATGGCAGAACGCTTTCCGGAAGGCCACAGCAGAGATCTTTGCTTTCCGGATGCAAGCTCGTTTCAAACGCATCTGATTGCCTCGGAAGATGCCCACAGTGCCATCGTTCAGAAGCCCTGTTGGAAAACAGCATTAGTGTTTGGTTCTAGTGTTCTAAAACAGCACTTCTACTTTGAGAATCCAAAGGGAAACAAAAAGGAGCGTTAGCAAGGAGAACTCATTGCAAAACAGCACACCTTGGACCGCTGCGCTCCTGATCTCACAAGCTTTTGAAATTCTGCTTTGAAGATTATGCATGCACTGTTGGATAATCTCGTGTTAAAGAACAGGACAGTGAAATTAAGATGCAGTACATTCACAATACACATCTTGTTCAGAAGGTGGAACATACAGCAAAACAAGACACTGGTCTAATTTGAAAACTTCAGACTACAGCCTGCTGCTTTTGGCTTTTCTCACTAGAACTGGATAGAAAC
This sequence comes from Centrocercus urophasianus, assembly GCF_019232065.1. Classification (NCBI taxonomy): domain Eukaryota; kingdom Metazoa; phylum Chordata; class Aves; order Galliformes; family Phasianidae; genus Centrocercus; species Centrocercus urophasianus. The sequence goes on along the minus strand of NW_024884733.1, from coordinate 23,873,402 downwards.
AGAATTCCAACATGCCTTGAAGGTTTTATTCCCTGGACACAGTTCAGTTAAGCTCAACGCAGCACCAGCAATTAACAATCCACTTGTGTCTTGCTTTAACCCAATTGAATACTGAAGCATTCAAATGAATTGGTAAGCAGGATCAATACTCTATATAAGCCAGTTATGTCACAGCTCCTTCATGAAGAAGGTAGGAGTGTTGCTCAGAAACAAGCTACGTGTCAGAGAGAAACCTAAAAAGTGTTTCAAAGAGAAGCAGCAGAAGGATAAGTAAAAAGTGGGAAAGAGAGAAAGAGAAAGATAGCAATGAAAAAAGGAAATATGGCAGTCTTGCTGGAGATTATTATGCACTCCTAATTTTGCACAAAGCAGAAAGATTAATAGTCTTTTCCTGCAGAATACTGACAAAACACTAGCTGAAAAGATTAGTTTCATGCACAGGATTATCCAAAACATACTGGAAACACCAAGGTACTTTATCTGTGTCATCAACAGAGCAATTACTGTTTTATAAGCAACCACATGAGATGGGTATGTGTACACAAGCATACATATAAATGCAGTAGGAAGAGTCTCTCCTTCTAGTTCTGCTCTAGAGAACTGTAAATGTCAGTGTCCCTGTTTTGTATCTTCAAGCATACTGAAGACAGCAAAGAAACTGAAAACAATATATTTGAATAAAAACATAACTAATGCTCCAGTTTGTCTAGATTTAAGTACTGAGCTAGTAAATGCCTCTCTAAGGAAGATTAATATTAATTTAAGATCTGCAGATCTTTCTAAACAACAAACAACTCAGACATTTCTGACCAGGTAGCTGAGGAATGCCTCTGTTGCACAAAAAGGAAAGATATAACAGGAGGCAATTGCTATTCAGGAAATAAATATAGTGTAATAGCTTGGTTAAAACATAACTAAAATGTAACTACTTAGTAATCTTTGCTCCTTTCTAAATGAAGGATCAAGTTGAGCTCCCTGGCTGGCCTACCTTAGCTAACTCTGTTCACCTGGCAACATGCGTTTTTTGGCCTTCCTGCACTCTGACACAGTGCCTGTGATGTTTCTGCGGCTGCCCTCATCACTGTTAGCACTGGCAGTACTTTTCTGTTCTTTAAGTTGGATTTCTCAAGGCTACTCTAAACCATTACTTAACACAAAGCAATGCATGCTGAAAATTGAGAGGTTTGTTGCATTTGCATATTTCTGGGACAATCTCTTCTGTATAGCAGACTGGAAACAAGTGGGGGAAACTAGAACACTAATATTTGCTCAGCCAGCCAGCCAAATCTGCACCTACAGGAGGGGGCCTTCACTCTGTTTACAGCAATTTTCTTGTGCCTGCCTCATCTCTAAGGGAAGTTTGAAGGAATGGGAATCCTGCCTCTTCTGTAGGGTAATCCATACATTCACTGCTTTCATCCCATGAAGCTTTTACACAAGCTTAACATTGTCCTTTGTCAGGCTTAAAGAAAGCAAACAAGACAGTATCTTTCCCATCCAATGCCCTGAGACAGGCCAGTACCTGACACATAAGAACACCACACACCCTTCAGAAAACAATGACATTGCAGCAAAAGTGCTAAAAATCAACGAGAAACCATTTTAATGAAGGAATCACAAGGTCATTTCAGAGTTTAATTACATGGACACATGGCAAAGAAAACATAATTCAATTAATTGGTCTGCAGGAAGCACTGAAATATTTGAGCACTGTTCAAAGTTGAGTTAAATCTTTTTAAAAGTGATTGAAAGATCCACTAAAGAACAGTCACTTAAAAGAACATTTGATTATAATCCTAAACATGAAACAAAGGCCTTTCTATTTAGAGCTCTCTGTATGGCTGTGTGACATCCAGCTGAACTTATGGCACAGCCAAAACGCCAAAAATTCTCTACTTGGAGACTAAGAAAGCATTTTAAGTAGCTGCAACACATTCTGCTACAAAACACACCAGAACTGCACTGTCACATCCCAGTGAGGTGCTCTCACTGATGACCCACAAAGAGTTGTTTTTACCATGAAACGCCATCGTCTGCAGCAATCGATCAGCCACTTCCTGAGGAAACATTCCTGGCTCCTGCAAGCACAGCGTCCCATCTTGCCTTTCTGTACAGAACTTCTCTAGGTTAGCAGTGAGGAAATTCAAGCAGATGTCAAGTAAGGAGTAAGGAGAAGCTTCCTCCTGTCACATGCAAGACACAATGAAACAGAGGTGATTTATCAAACCATTTTCTCTGCGATTCTTCCACATGTTTGTTTTGGGGAAAATAATTCTCTGTTAGCTCTGCTTACCCTTGAACAAGCAAACATTACAGGTGAGAAGCCCCTTTGAGCAGCACTAAGCTGGTAATCCAGGTCACACAAGAAACAATGCCAAGCTGGTGGGCATTTCTCTCTCAGAACCCACCTGGTCTGCCTGCTGGCGTTCACAGAGAACACTCCTTATTTCTGATGAGAGAATTTGAGTGCTTGAAATCTGCTGGGAATTAGTCAAGATAGACTGAATTTATTTGACTGAAATAATTATTTCTGTCAATCTTCCATTTAAATCAGCTCATGCTCAATGCTGACCACCAACTTACAGGAGAAACAAAGACAAACCTCGTGTAGTTTGAAGGGATTTTTGATACCCAACAGGACAGGTAAAGCTTTGGATTTAAAAAGTAAATAGATAAATAAATTCTGTGCTGCAACGAGGTAACAACTCTTACACTATTCCTTCTAATAAAAGATACAAGCCCCCTCCTCTTCATGCTGAGAATCTGGAAATCCTCTCTAGCACCAGAGCACTGGGTAGGGAGGACAAGGTGGAACATGAACTTCAACCTTTCCTTCAGAGACTGAGATTGCATATTGATATCTGAACACCCCTGAAGTTTCCCTTTTTTCATTCAGTGTTAAGAATAGCCTTCTGTTTTGGGTCTGGCAGATTAATCGCAGCACTGTGAATCATCCCCAGGCTGCACAAAGGAGGGCTGACTGACTGACTGGTACAAACTCCCCCAGAGAGTTTTGAAAATAACAGCATCAACTGTTGGCACATCTCATCTGTAGGGCTAGGGGGAAAAAAAAGGCAGCCTGCTTCTTATATTGAAAGTTGTAGATGATTTCACCTTTCTTTTCTAGTTCTGTTGCCTCGTTAGCCTGATATCCTTGCTCACCCTTCAAGTACAGAAAGATACAAAAGTCACATAGAAGAAATATAAAGAAAATGACAACTGAATCTTCTAAAATAACATGAGCCTATGTAAAGACTGGGAGGCACCACATTATTAGATGGAACAGCACTTATCTTTAATGAATCATACACTGTCAACAAAGAGAGACTGCAGCTCAATAGCTCCTGAAAGCTTAAGTACAGGTTTGGGAACAAGAAACTCCGAGTCACTCAAACACAAACTCCTTCTGCAGCATTCAACATGCCACTTCCACCTCCTTTGACTCGATCTCACTTAATTTTTATTCAGCTTGATTATTAAATATTATGGTTGAAGAAACAGGAGTTATTGTGTGATGCGACTCACGGCGTTACCAGAAAACAGCAATTTGGGCTGCCTCCCACCCTGAGCTGATATGAAGAGGAGGGACAGAATCTGGAATCGTTAACGCCTTTTGTTTCTTATGATGTGCAAAAACACCTGAAATACTTCCCAAGAGAAATTCAACCAGTTATTTTTAAATATTGAGAGAAAATGAAAGAGGAAAATATTTTTCTCAACCTGACATTAATACGAATACAAGGCTTAAGACAGCTGTCGATTCAAATGGAAATCAGAATCCTTACTCAAAGGAATATGAAAATTATTCTCAGTGCAGCACAGACAGGCACATCTCTCATCAGCTCTGGCGCTTCTAATTTGATCCTTAGACATGACAAAAGCCAGAATCCGGGCTCTCTTCATCCCTTCTGGCACTGTTGCATAATTTGTGCCAGAACAGCTAACACACTTTCATACATCAGAGAACAAACTGATGAGAATTTTGAGCCCTGCAGACAGGCTGCTAGCATATGACTCACAAAGCTATTTTCTCAAGCAGCACCTCTAGCTGGCCAATCTAATCCAGAGACACCGCTTTAACTTCCGTATGAAACAGGCACTTCAGAAGTCCACCCAGTACCTCTCTATGGCAATAACGGGACAGTCCACAGGCAGGGCTCAGTGACACCTGTGAACAGCAGGGCCATTTTTATTCGCTTCTCTTCCAGCAATTGCAGGAGAGGTTTGTGACTTTCTTCTGTTTTCTGCAACAGTTCGTTGCAGAAAGGCTGAAGGAACTCAGCAGAGGCGCTGGGGGTAACAGATAGACAGAGGAAATGCTTTTTTCCACGCCTAATAAAGTCTCTTGACAAGAACCATAAAAGTGAATTCCTGCTACTGAAGTAGAATAGCTTGAATGCTACCTGTAAGCCTCTCACGTGACCAGCAGCATTCCTTTTCTTAACTTCTTTGCTTTAAGAGAACATTGCCCACTGGAGGAGCTCAGAATGAGGCTGCAGCTGTACTGAAGTCTTACCCGGTCAGGATTTCAGTGCTTCCTTTCTATAGTTATGCTTCTGCACATCAGAACAAGCCTAAAGAACAAGCCTGGTACTTGTTGTGCAGTTCATTTCACTTTCTGGTTGTGGTACTTTAATGCAACACTATAAATGTGTGTCACCTTCAGCTCGGGATTTATTTCATAAAGATCAGTAGAACTTTTATCATATAGGTCTGACTTTCTTATAGCCAGCTTAATCATCCTAAACTAGCAATTTCTTTCATTTCAGCAAACTAATTCACTGATCAGACCAAAAAAAAAAAAAAGAAAGAAAACAATCCTCAAAGCACAGGACTGTGCACTACTGGGTAGTGCTTTGTTTGCTAAAACATGCATATACAAAAGCAATGACATATCTAAAACCAGCTAGTTAATGGAATAGTATCTCTAAGCAGAATAATTCTGGAGAGGCTTTTTAAGGCTTATTTTGATTAATTCTACAAAAATATAAGTGGTCAATATCACCAAGGCCAGCTTTATAAAAGGAGAAGAAAAAAAAAAAAGGCGACAAAAAGGGGTAAGGAAAGAGGAAGGGGAGCACTGTGTGCCTGCCAGCACCCAGCAGTAATCCAGTGCAGCAGTGGGCTGAAATGCAGCCCCAGCCTCAGTGTGGAGTTACCTTGCTTGGCCCACAGCGCATCCCAGGCTGGAAAGGTTCTCTCCACCAGGAACACCATCCTTCATGTGTTCTTTTAAAAACTCATTGTATCAACATTAGTTATTGCTACAGCTACTCAGTATTTCAAAATGCAGTCAAGAAGAAAACCAAGAGTTTAAAGGCACACATTAAAGCACCTAGGGAAAACGAGAACCTTAAACCCAACATTATGGCTATATTGATATGCTGGGTGTGAGAATCCAAACAAAACCTGGTCCTTTGGAAAGGTATCACCATGCAGCCACCTGTTTATACAACAATAACAAGAAAAAAAGGACAGGTTTATCCCATGTTTTCCACCAGTAATTGCAATCCAACTTTGCAGGAAAACTAAACGCCACTGCTGTGTGAGCCTTTTTCACTATAGGGATTGTGATCCTACCAACTCCAGCTTGAAAAATCCAGTTCTTTCCAGCTTAGTCTCAGACTCATAAAAATCAAATCACTTTCTCCCCACCCCCAAGTAGTTTTTGATCAGTTTTTCCCCAGTAAGCCTGTACAAAGCCTTGGAAGACACCAACTTCAGCACCAAGAGAACTATTTCTAGGATGCACCCTCCAATTGCTACACCTAATTACTGACTCACTATAACAAGACTCAGGTGTGTGAGGTCTCTCTGCTCCAAACTCATCCCATTGGCTTTTCTTCCCTGAAAGCCCAAAGAAAGGACACAGCATAAGGGACTTTTCAAACAGTACCAATTATTTCTCTCAACAAGTCAGCAAGGAAACAAAAGGTGGCACTGCCTTACGCTTGAGCCCTAAAACAAACCCTCACAAATGACAAATAAACAACAATTCTGTGGTGTTCATCAGAATTGCTTTGAGCACTAGCAAAGGGAGGGGAGAGCAGCAAAAAATCAGCAGGTGGTTTAGGGATTTACGCTATGAAAAAGAAGTGTCACAGTTATCCTACTGAAATTAACGGAACGAAACAGAACTACACAATTTATTAAGCTCTCAAGGAAGTATTATGCATGAAACTCAAATTTAATACTTTCACTAATTACTCTGGCACATATGGGAATGCACTGATTAGAGTTGGTGGCAATGCAGTCAGCAGAAACCACAAGAGGCCCAAAATTAAATAGTGCCACATGAAAACCATGCAGTGAGGCATATACTTGAAAATTAATATAAAAAACTTCCGATATGGGTCCATCAATTAGAAATGAGTGGAGAGAGGAGCCCGAGTGGTTTGCTTAACCACAAGGAAACAACGTGGGGCTGCCAAGGAAGGCATCAGGAGGAGCATCGAGCAGAAATAAGCAACTATTATGTCACTTTCAGGGCACTCCTGGGGCTATCTGCATTAAGAGATATCTGCACCATCGCCATTTGAAGATGGAGAATATGCTGGGGGGGGGGGGGGGCGGGAAGGTGGAAACAGCTATTAGGCTACAACAGATCATATGGGGAGGAAATAAATGAACAGCGCTCATAAATAAGGCTCAGCGAATAAACGCTGCTGAAGAAAGCAAGCTGCGGAGGCGACACACAGGTGCACAGAACCGCCATGAGCTGCAGCCGTGCCATTAACTTCCATGTCAGCTCCCCGCACAGCTCGGCCCCAGCCCACTGACAGCACAGCGGGTGCAAACGGCACCGACCTTAGAGCTCAGAAACTTTATTAGGAGATTCAAACAAAGGCAGCCGTCGGGCCGGGCCGCACCTCACGGGGACGCGAGCGGCAGGGCGGGAGGCGGTACGCCGCGGTGCAGCGGGCTGCAAGACGGTGCTCTGCCCCTGGGGCCGGCCGCTCGAGGGGCTCTGCCCGCCGGCTGCCCCCCGCCCCGTCAGGCGGCTCCGTGAGAGCGCAACAACCGCCCCTCTCCACAGCCCCCGAACCCGCCGACTCCCCACCTCCTTTATATAACCGGCAGGGCGGCAGCCGCCGCGTTACACAACAGTGAGGGCAGCGCGGCCGGCTCGCTGCGCGCGTTCCCTCAGCGGCGGAGCTCCGCGCCTCATGGCCGCCGCACCTCCCGCCCGCGCGCTGATAAAGCAGCACCGGCGGCACCGCCATCGCGGCCCCCGCTTCCCTCAGCGCCCGCCTGTCAGCCCGCAGCGGGAGCGGCCCGCCCGCCTCATGGACACCGAGCCTTCCCCTCCGCGGCACCTCGGCCCTACAGTGCTCACTCACCATCGCGCCGCTGCGTGCCGGCGGCGAGCGCCCAGCCGGGTCCGCAGCTTGTCTGCCTCTTTTTTTTTTTTTTCTCTTTCCTTCCCTCCGCCCCCCTCCCGGTTTTTGCCCCTCCCGACCTGGAAGTGAATGCTCGCACCGGCCGGGACGCAGCGCCGGTCCCGCCTTCCTTAAAGGCGCCGCGCAGGGCAGCGCTGTACGCGTTTCCTGCCCGCAGCGATCTGCTCCGGTGCGGTCGGGTTTGCTGGAGAGGAGCTTTGCCAGCAGCCTTCGCACTGAATAATTTCAGGCTTCGGATACAGTAACAGCGATAAAGACAGCTCCCGTCGCGCAGGCACTGTGAATACATTTTTTGCCTGTCGGCAGAACAAAGTGAGCAGCGATACAATTACTCTGCCCAGGTAACGTGGAGAGTTCGCAGTTACACCTTGTGAGGAATTGCTTTGTACAACATTTGCTCGCAAACCCCCAAATAACAACCCCAACCCACCACGGCCGAACGGCGTCTCGCAGCAATGCCGGAGGCGGCCAGCAGGGGGAGCCGCAGCCCGGCCCGCCATTAGCGCTGCTGGCGGCGTTCCGGGTTTGTCCCGCGCCCAAGGTTTAACTGAGCTCTGTTCATCCCGAAAGCTCCGCAATCCCGAGTTATCGCACTGAAATCACCTTCCGTTTACAGAACTCATCTGTGCCGCGCAAGGGGCGGCCTCACAGAGCGGCGCCAGGGGAGGCGGTCCCGGCCCCACCTCCGGGCGGGCGGTGACGGCCATCGCCGGGGGCGGCCCCGCAGCATGGCCGGGCTGATCGACTTCGGGGACGAGGAGGAGGTGAGGAGCTATCTGGAGAACTTGCACGTCGAGTACAGCTACCAGTGCTTCAAGGGGAAGGACCCCGAAGGTAAGCGGCTCTCCGGCGTCCCTTGTCCCAGCCCCCCGTCGCGGGCGCGGCTCTGACGATGCCTTGCAGGCTGCCAGCGCCTGGCCGACTACCTGGACGCCGTCAAGAAGGACTTCGAGGCGGCCGCGCGGGTGCTGAGGGACAACTGCGAGGTGTACGGGCACAGCGAGAGCTGCTACAAACTGGGGGCCTACCAGGCCATCGGCAAAGGTGCGCCCGGCGCTGCGTCGCGGCCCTTTCCTCCTTCCCTTTTCCCTTTTCCCCTTTTCCTTTATCCCCCTTCCCCTGCGCCTTCCACCCCGTCTCCCCGGGCTCCGTGCAGTCCCTGGGCTTTTTGATCCCAACACCCACACGTCCTGCCCCTTGTATTTTCCTAATAAAAGCAGGGAAGGATGGAAAACCTTAAGTTAAAGTCTTAAGTTCATCACCCAAGGAAAGAATTTCAGGTTAGCCACGTGTGCGATGTTTTATAAGTGTGTCTGCGTAAGCAGCAAGTATGTATCTGCTGCTGAACGTTGCTGTGTGCCCTTTCCTTAAAATCTTCATTTCTTCCATTTATTTATATTATAATGTCTGCATAAACTAATTTGGTCACCAGGAAGCGGAGGAGGGCCTCCTAAGGTTAGCCTCTGAAGCCCTAAATTCTGATTGTAGTGCCTAAAGTGAGGGCTGCTGTCTTTCCCAGAGAGAGCAGTGTGGAGCAGAAAGGTCCCATCCATTTCAAGCTGTCCTTGCAGTAACCTTGGTTTCCTGGTGCACAGGTGGACTCGCTGCAGACTTGAAAGCTGCCTACAAGTCTTTCCTGAAGTCATGTGAGAAAGGCGGGAAGAAGTCGGTGAATGCCTGTCACAGCGTTGGGCTGCTGGCCCACGATGGGAGAGTCAATGGTAAACCTGACCCAGTTGTTGCTAGGGACTATTACACAAAAGCCTGCGATGGCAGCTTTGCTCCTAGCTGCTTCAACCTCAGTGTAATATACCTCCAAGGAGCAGCTGGGATCCCTAAGGACATGAACCGTGCTTTGAAGTACTCGCTGAAGGGCTGTGAGCTGGGTCACGTATGGGCTTGTGCCAATGCCAGTCGAATGTACAAACTGGGAGATGGTGTTGAGAAGAATGATGGCAAGGCGGAGGATTTGAAAAACAGGGCAAAACAGTTGCACAAAGAACAGAAAGAGGCCTTGAGTTCTTTAACGTTTGGGGAGTAAAACTGTCACAGTTGAGACTGCAGCTTTAAGTGGCAGGTGAACTTACATTTTAAATCTCATGAACACACAGTTTTCACTCAATAAGTATCTTGGAAGTATTTGTGTATGCAAATACATGTATATTTTTGTGGATGCAATAAACATGACCAACTCAGTGGCTTTCTACATTTTTAAATACATACGTTCTTAAGTGTTTTATTTACATCCCATTCCAATGGAGGAGAAATTCTTCTGGCCTATTGGGAGTTTGTCCCCATGGTTTCAAGCATGGAAGGCTCTTTCCTGTCTGCTGCTTTGGTACTGAGGCTTGTTTTAGGACCAGTTCCAACACACTCGGGTCCACACACTCATTCCTAATTTTCCTGTCTTTGGATACAAAAGTACTGTCCTTGCACATCAACTCTGTTAGTTGTGAGATGTTCCTTCAGGCTGCCTGTTCATCCTAGACAGTGCCTGTTGCTGTCTCTGGTGATTATAGGTCTATGTGGATGTTTCTCTGTTAGTTTAGACCTAGAAGCATTTAAGTCATGTCCAGGTGATTCCAAGCCCAAAAAAGTAATGTGTCTGCATGATGATACGTATATAGAGACATGTTTCCCTATAGATCTTACAAATGAAATGGACAGGAGAGATGAGAAGCAGGAACAAAAAGAACTTAGTTTTGTTGGGCAGATGAACTGAAGGAGCAGAGTTTAAGAGAGAGGCTGTAGTAGAAGTCAAAGAGCTGGGAATTGACCCACTGTGGAACAGCAGGTAAGTGTCTAAGACAGGAGATTCCCTTGGACAAAGCATACAAACATTTCAAAAAACAGAATGTTGTTTGCAGCGCCTTGCCAACTGGTTTGTCACTGTGTTTCTGACTTCCATGTCTACCTGGCTGCTTTAGGATCACTCTCCAGTGCACAGTGATCACTCCTTGCTCAATTACACACTAATTGTTTTTAGTTTCCAGCCAGCTTTTGAAAGGCTCTCTATATTTTTTTGATAGATTTAGGAAGCACAGTGCCAACTGATCACATGTTGGACTCCAATTAAACAAAATCATATAGCTTACATATATACAAACCATAACTGAAACAGTCTAAATATGTAGGGCAGTATATGTAAATAGACAATTTTATGTATACACGTATGCAAAGCCTGTGGTACAGGTGTGTACATTTTGCTGCAAAGGTGTAACTGATTCAGAACATAAAAGCTCTGGCTATGGTTTGAATAAAGAGACAAGCTTGCTATTAAAATAAACTGAGCGAAACGAACACAGATTTGATCACAGCCCAGAACTGAAGGTCTGCACGGCAGAATAAACGGCTAAAGAATCTCAGTGTGTACTATTTCAGACAGATCATGTATGAATTACAGTAATTCTTCCAGCTCAACTGTACTTACAACAGATTTCTTGCAAAACATTCCTTGCAAGGGATATGCTTGCTGCTGGAATAAAAATCACAGAGGCAGTGATAAAACTGGCATGCTGGAACGGCAGATGGCAGTATATCTAAAATGTTGCATACCTTAGGTTTAAGGCTCTTTGCTCTGTTTTTAGCAGCCTGCAAAAAAATCAGTAATGACAAAAGTGAGCTTATTTTTTTCTGTGAAGTCAGTTAACATTTTGTGGCATTTCAGGAAAGTAGATCTGTTTCAGATGAAGACATGGGAAAGGTTACCTGTGCACTAAATGTGGCATTCCATTAATAAAACAGTTTGCAAGTTCTGTGTTCAAGAGTAAGCAATTACAGGTAGCTCAAAGCATTGGAGAACAGAGTGAAATGTTGAGCTTTTGAGTTCATAATGCTCGCTGCCTCCGAGTACTTTGTTCAGATCTTTGATCCAAATGAATCTGCCACACTGGTACAAGCTTTATTCCAATTATCAGTGTTCACAATACAACAAGCAGGGACTTGGGAACATCCTGAATAAAACGGACACACATAGCAGATAATTAAAGCCACATGTAAGTGCACACTGAAGAGATTTGTAGTTTGTTTGCTTGTTTTTTAGTAGCATGTGAACAGAGTTTAAATATTATTAACTTTGCATTTAAAAGGTGTCAAGTGTGTTAGCACAGATACGTTTGTGAAGCATCATCCAATTTTGTATCTCTAGTTTTGGCAAGCCCGAATTAAGGAAATTCTGTTGCACTAAGACATGAGAGTGGTAAAGCATTAAATCTGATCAGCCTGCTGCATTTCAGCATGTTATAAATTATACATAGTTAGTGATGTTCCCAGCAATCTATTCTCGACCTAAAAATGGTGTTCATGAGACATAATCAAAATTGGCTAACATACAACAATTGCACTGCAAATCTTGGCTTATAACCATCTTGCTCTGATATTACAAGGGCATTATCAAAAGGCCAGTGCTCCTGCCCTTTCTTCTTAACTGATTTTACAAAGGATAAATTTTATGTCCTCTTGGGAAGAAAACTGTTCCTCCAACTCCTCTGAGGTGATACAGTAAGTGTGATAGATCCACGGTTATAATAGCATACTTAGAAATACGGAACACTTGCTGGTCTCTTCAGGACTGGCGGATCGTCTTAGGAGTAAAGCAGCTTAACTCAGTCTCACAGCTTCCAAACCATTCTCTGTTTTCCTTTTCACTGATTTGTACTGATTTAAGCATACGGCCAACTTCCTTTAATAAAGCAGCAATGTACTCGAAAAGGAATTGTGACCAATTTTAATTTGTTAAATACACTCTCAGATGCGTAGTTTTAAATCACAAAAGCATTCACAACAGGGTGCCTCCTGGAGCTGTGAAAAGATTGCTAATGGACTGCTGTTCTTGTGCTGATATTTGAAAAGCACTGCTGCCACATCCTGTTGTGTCCCAAGTGTCCTTTGTATTCATTCTGGACAAAATAAGCTGTCAGGTAAAGAAGCTGCATGATGTTATGTAAGCAGAAAAGGGCTTGTTCTGGTGGCTCTGTTCCTGCATTGCATTGTAAAAAGCAGCTTTGCAGCTTGCCAGACTGTGTACATCTGCCAAAAACAACTTATTTCTGCAGCGTGTGAGGGTAGCGGGTGAGCATTCTTATGTCCACACCCACTGGGATGGTCTGGGAGACTGCGTGTAAGTCATCGCGCTGGGAAAGAATACTGTCTTCAAACTTTGTATTTGATACGGAAAGAAATTCAGTCTACTGACAATTTTCATTATCATGGAACTGAGAGGAACTTGCCCAGGTAGCTTCTCCATTTAAGTGCAACGTCCCTGGAAAATATCTGTGTCTATCATGCTCTGACTTTCCAGACGCTGTATCAACAAGATGGCCCAGAATCTAAACAAAGCAGATTTCTCCGAGACTCTTAAGACTTTAATGATCTAATTCTGTACGAAATTTGTGATGTCTAACTTCTTATTCCATATCTGTAGCCTCCCAGTGCTTTCATATTCAGCATCCACTCTCGAAGCAAACACTACAACCACTAATTATACTAATTTTAGATACTAAATCACATATATCTAGTTTGTTGTTATTGCCTTCTACTCTTACCACTAGTTACAATTACCAGTGGTATATTAGTTCCAAATATAGTGCTTTATACATCTTGCTTTGTTTTACAGTCTTGTTTGTAGTATAGGAATTGGTTTGGTAATATAGTCTGATTTGTTATCCTTTCTTCAGCTAGTAAAAATTTTGTACAACATGGATTTGTAAAAGTAAGACCATTTGGAGAGGTGATTTCAGATGGGGGTTTATGAACAGCACGATAGTAATGCATACATACACTCATAATGGTGAGTATAGTGGGAGTTCTCATCCTGTTAATGTACAACTGAAACATGGTGCTTTAAACATACCCCGGAGAGTTTTTCTTAGCAGCTGAAAGCCATCTGATAAAACAAAAGAAAGAAAAGAAGTGAAAACTCCATGTTTGTACAGTAGTTGTCACCCAGAGCATTTTAGTGCACTTCAATCACTACAAACACAGAACTGCTTCTCAGGTCCTGGAGCCATTATGCTGGGATAGGAAAGCCACAGAATAAAACTGTTAGTTGTTTGGCCACAGTGTAATTTCCTAACTTAAAGATGAGGCCATTGTGAACTTACATGAAACATTCCTTATTCTGTCAGCCCTCTTTTGGCACTTGGTAGCTTGGTCTGAGCATTTCATTATCTCAGGATAAACACTGGAAAGAAGTGAGTTGATTTCCTGCCAGCTCTCCTGTAACTGGAAGCACTCCATGTTCCTCTGGAGTTTCCTGCCCAAGAAACTGGTTGTTCAACAATAGCTTTGCAATAACCAGTGCTGCAAACTCCTGAGAAGAAAACCTGTATTTTCCCTACTGTACATGAAATGAGAACAAGCATTGAATGATTACTGACTTAATTAAGGCTACACAGTATCACAGAGGCCCAAAACGACTGTTCTCCAAACAAACAACGGTTAGCATGTTCTTCACAAGCCAACAAACACTAAGATGCCTTTGAATTTCTGATAATATCTGTGGGATGCTATTCTGTAAAGATGCAATAGCCACCTCAGCACAAGTGTTTGTTATTAATAGCAGCTGAAAAGAAGATGAGAGGCTGTGAGACCGCCAACACTGCAAGCAGCTTTTTGTGGCTGCTATCTTCAGGAAAGTCGTGGGCCTTTTCTCTATGGCAATGTTTGCTCATTTGTTCTGCAAGTGAGACAAAGGAAACATGTAATATCTTACTTTAAAGGTAAGCCGAGATAGAGCAGATCTAGCTGTCACAGTAATGCAAATGTCCCTTGAACTGGCAAATTCAATTAATATTTTGCCTCAGCATCTCACAGCACTGAGCTCAGAACACTTGCTGTCATCCCACATGATACCTTGCAACACTGCAAGAGCTTGGTGCCCAGTTGTGGAAAAGTTTTACATTTTAGAAGGATCACGGAAACACTATCCTCTGGAGAACAAAGGTGAAGCCCTCTGTCAGACTGCAATGACAGCATTGCACACACAAGCTGGGAAAATGGCATTTAGAGGCAAGCAAAGACACCTGGTGCTCAGGAGCCTACTGCTAATGCTACAGAAGAGCAGTGACCTTCACGCTTCGCTTAGCGCTCTTGAAAGGCATTAACAGTGCCTGGGGACATAAAGGACAGAAAAAAATTAGTGACATCTTTTCATGTTCAAGAATGAAAGAACAAAGGTCTTTTATTCAATTCTTATTCATTAGGCTGAATCAGAGATATTGTAAAACTGAGAAACAGATATAACCTTGAAATCTAATGATATTGACCCTTAATACCAACAGCTCTGGGAACACTGCTTTTAGAAAGGTCCTTGTGCAATCTGGGCTATAGAACATTCATTCTCTGCTTTTGCCTTGACACTACAAATTGATCAGATGACTGTGAGGAGAGGAATTGATTAAGCACTTTTTGTGCTTGGTGGCTTGAACTAATAAGTGACAAACAAATGCTGTTTCTTGTTGGAAATTATTATGTGCAATACTGCTCAGACAGTGAATATGGTTAAAACAAGGGACTCTGTACTTCCTCCAGTATGTCAAACATCATCTTCTTCCAGGTGGGCCCCATGTTGTTGTTCTAAAGGACTTGCTGAGGACAAACACTGCAAAAAAACCAAACCAAAACAAAACAAAAAAAACCTAGCTTATAACAGAGAAGTAGAAGAAGAAACAGGAGGGCCTGCAATGAGTTTAAATCCCTGCATGGCAGAGGACTGGGACAGAAATACAGCTCTTCATCATAGACATCTTCACCTTCTGTCTGCAGCCAGGGTTGAACCAGTGCACAAACACAGGTCTGATATCAGAGACCAAGCCAGCTTTTTTTTTCTGGGCTACCCGTGCATTGTATTTGATGGGATTGCAGTAGCTCTTTGAAGCTCTCCTACACGCATTAAAGGCTGAAGAGTGCCTCAGCACTTTAAGCTGCAGGTGGTCTAAACGCTGAGAAAGATTAGAGCTATCCATCTATATTAAAATAAACAAAACACCTAGCCCCACAACAAAACCCAAATGTTCTCATGGTCTGGTGAGCCTTTTGTGTGTTGTCCTCTCTATGTGCTGCTCAGCTGTACTTTTAAAAAAATTTTGCTGCAGGAGGTCTGTTCCCTTGGCTACCAGTGCTGGCCTCTAATAGTTGGCATTTGGGCATTCAGAGCTAATAGGATGAAAACATTTCCCTGTTTTTCCTTCATTCCAGTAGGAAAATGTTTCTGGAAGGCAGCAGCTCCATGGAAAACCACTGCATCTACTTGGGTGCTCTGGCCCCAGTGCCAGGTAGTTCCGTGGGGTCTTTTCCTGCTGGCCCCTACCTTGAGAGAGAAGTGCCCATGGGAGGTGAGGCTGGTGGCTTGTTTCTCTTCCCTCCTGCACGAGATCACGTGTTACCTTAGCTGCTAACCCAATCAGATATATTTCATTTTAGCCACAGGCACCACCGGCAGTAGACCATCACGCATAACAGACACAGCAAGTCTCATGCAAACAGGAGGGGCAGGGCACAGCAGACACAGCTACCATCTAGGAGCTATAATCAGCATCGCTTAGTCTTGGCTTTCTGTGTTAAGGACACCGTTGCTTTTGCACTAGAGGAATGGAAATAATCTCCACTGAAGACATTCTGCCTCAGTGTTCTGCCTTCACTTGCCATCAAGTGCTCCATGACCTTCCATTTCATTAAAGCCTTTGCAAATTAACTTTTGCACAATAACCTGCTCTCCATAGACCCTTCATAGACCGAATCTGTTCTAATTTAAATTTGTGTTAGTGATGGATTCAAATACATCTTTTTCTTCAGTTAAGTGCCTGGAGGAAACTAGTCCTTTCACAGTCAAGCAACACCACAAAGGGGCACTAATTCAAAAGCCAAGGTGAGGCTTGCAGTATCTATGGAAACTGGAGACCAGTCTGAAGAGAAAGCAGAAGAGAAAGCAAGAACACAGGTCTATCGGGTGAACAGATGTCAGATCTCAGACAGAAGTTGAGAAAGGGAGGCAGTAAATAAGGCAAGTCAAGAAAGAGTTTTACACTGGATAGCTGGGAATCTGGTAAAGACTCATGGCGCTCTGTAAGTACACAACCACCAAGTTCCATGACACAGCAGAACCAAACAATGACCACTAATCTATAGCAGGAGAAAAGGAAGAGTTACAAACACACAACGCCTTTACTGTTTTTCACTTTTTTCCTCATGTTCTCCTACTTTGGCTATACCAGATGGAAATATGAGCAAGGCTGTTTATTTAGGGAGTATCTACTGCACATGCTGAATAATTTTGCATGCAGGGCTGCTGGCTCTGAAAGCCTGCAAGAGCTCATAGGGAAGAGAAGGCAGCTCAGGGCAGCTTTCACAAAGGGTTGAGGAGAAACACGGGAAAAGTTCATAGGGAATTGCATTCAGGGCTTACCTATTTTTCAGGAATTTGTAACACTCGTGTGTAGTTGAAGAACAGAGGGAAGGTGATCAGCAAGACTGCTTGCTGAATTTGCATGCCCTGCTTTACACTGGTTATCGGGAAGATGCAAGGGCAGACATCTCTCTTTTCAAGGGCCAAAGAAATTAAGTCATAGCATCTTGCCACGCAAAAAGTGTCACAGTTCTCCTACACTTTGACATCAAGAAACCATAACTAAAGAACTACTGCAAATCAAAAAAGCATGGAAGTGCTGGGGGTCCATGAGCAGATCAACGGAACTAAGCAACCCGCCCAGGCTGTAACAGCTCCTGGCTCTCTGCTAACCCAACTGAACTCTCCATTTTATTTCCACAAAGCCACTCTCTGTTCTGAGGTTTCCATAGGATACTATGGAAAAAGTCCTTTATGATCCACCCATGACTCAGGGCTCCACAATTCACACTTTGTTGAAGAGGCAGCACTTTAAAGCACATCAGAGTCTTATCTAGTTCAAGGCACAGTAGTGCAAGCATATCAGACACTGCTTGTCAGCATATTGATCACTGCTGACCAGTTTGCAATCATGAAACCATCACTGTATTTAGACACAGAAGTCATACTCTTTTCATTCTTGCTGATGACATAAGGTGATCCTGCATGAATGTTCTCTAGGGGAAATAAAATTTTATTGCAGTAGAAGTGATATTAAGACACATCACACTGGGACACTAATATGCATATTAATAAAGTATGTGCTACATAGAAATCTAGAAAAATTGAGCTAGCAGGGACCCTGAGGTTATGCAGTCTACCGCACCGCTCCAAGCCAGAATTATCTGTATTTATCACACCTGACAGCTATCTGCCCTCCAGTCCAACCTCTTCTACTGGCTCCACAATCCCTGCAAACAGTCTTTTCCTGTGTTCATGGGGCTTCCCAGCAAAGCACAGGGCAAATGCAGTAAAAGGACAGCATGCACACAAGAAAGAACGACCCCATTCCAACAGCAGCACAGACTCAGGTGTCCTGGCAGCCTAAGGGAAGTCCCACTCAGTTCAAGTGTTTATTTAAAGTTGACTGCAGTAGAGCATTATTTATAACCAGTTGAAAAAGAAGTCTTTTCAGTGTGATGGGAAGTGCAGGCAAGATACAATTCATCAGCATCAGAGCAGAGAACTAACAATGAGTCATGTAAAACAGCAGTTCATGGCAATGCAGGAGTGGCAGAAGAAAGGAGTAGCCACTTGCACTACTGATGAGGATTGTCCCAGATTTATTTTTTGCTGTAACTGCTCTTTATTTTTGTTGTTGATGCAGTTGTTACAACAGCATGTTAGAAATTAGCTGCTTTGTTTTATTTACTTCTTGGTAAGAAAAGAGATTTACCTGCCACGTGACATGCTGCTGTTTTCATATGGATAAAAACATCACACCTCCAATCCCAAGCAGCCTGCAAAAATCTGGGATTAGGGCAAACGGTGGAAACCTACAGCTCCCAATACCTGTTATAGAAGGGGTGTTTTAATGTGCAGTACATCTTGCTTTTACTTCAAACACTTTTAAATAAAAAAGAATGCTCTCCAATGTCTGTGGCTCAGTTCCCCAGAAAAGAGAGCCATTGGCACAGAGTCCATTGCTGGCACAGACAGCCCTGCTCTGTCACATCCTAGGAAGCACAGCCAAGAGGCCAAAGCTGTTGATCTGACTAAGAAGCCCAAGTTGTTCTTCCAGCCTTAATGTGGTAAATGTGCCTCTAAGGATTTGTTTCATGTTGATGGAAAAGGAAAAAATACATTGTCCTCTGCACAAATGGCTTAATCGATCACTTTTCATCGTAAAAAAATTTCCCATTTCAGACAAAGTCCAATAAGGATCATATAATGATGAAACTGAAGCACTACAGCTAAATTATGGCAACTGGCAAATTCTAAGGAAAACACTTTTGCAAAACTAAGTAATTCTGCAGGCTCTTCAATAGCTGTTATTCGGTGCAGGAAAACAGACACTGCCCCTTCCTATGCAAAGCCTACTCCTCCTACCCACAAAAGCTCTCACGTACCTTCCCATTTGCTTGGTTAGCTGTTATTCCACGTGTTTGTGCCCCAGCCAAGTCCCTCACATATTACCTCATCTCTCAAATCTCAGAGTTTGCAGTTAAAAATCCCAAGCCTGGTAGCTCAGCAGACACAAGGAAGAACTGTCAGACCTTACAACTCTTAAGCTCCTTGCCTCAGGCTTCCTGGGTATAGCGGTGCTCCTATGGAGCATCTCAGCTGTGGGGGCAACTGACTGACAGCCCCAGTCGGAGTGTATGGGTAAGGCCCAGTTTTCATTTAGCTGAACACCAGGATTTATTGACACAAATAACAAACATCACCTAATGAAAAGAGACTTGCAGAGATGCGTTATATCCTTGATTCGAAAGAGAAATCCATACATTAGAGAGAGCAATCTCCATTATAAGGCAGAGGGATGAGACAACTCCATTCTTCGCCCTTGTTGGGGCGCCCTAGTTTATAACATATTTTAGTCTCTACCTTCAGTCACTCTGTCCAAGGTGATGGGCACATATGAGATCTGCCTCATCCATCTGTCCTTACTGAACCCTGGAAATCCCCAAGCAAGTACCAGACCCTACTGGGAGGAACCTTCCCCAAAGTACCTGAAGGAACAGCAAGGAAGAAAAAGATCCAGAAGTTGTCTTTTTCCCCCCATCAATTAATCAGAGTGACTAGAAGATGCAGTGAGGATTAATTTGATCCCTCTTACGCTATCATGTTTGGATTTATTCATTAAAGAACAATTACTATATTGATACTGATGGTGTCAGTGGTTCCTCTTTTTTTGCCAAAAAACTGATTGACATCAATTCAAACAAAACGAACATGTGAAGTTCACTGCTTTGTGCAGTGGTCCTTTCAAAAATAAATAAGTTAAAAATAATAAAAAGAAACAGCATGAATCATTGGCAGCCTTTTTGTCTTATGATAGCTTTTGGTGTATTTTACTGAAATTAAAAATTACTGGGATATTACTGCAAGTAATTTCACTACTTTCCTCCTGAAACAGTTACTAGAATCTCTCTCAACTCCAAGTTGCCCTGTGGCCTGTGATAATTTTGAAGACTATCCTGGAAAATCTGTTAAGACCAGGAGTAACTATTGATGATGTGTCTTGTTCTCTATACTCTCTCTTTAATTCCTGCATACCAGTGAACTTTTTTACCCTTTCCTTTGATAAGAAGCACCAAATTCAACCCGTAAACTAATGTGCAGTCAGAGAACTGCAAGGAAGTGCTGCCAGCTCCTTTGGGTGCACTGCTGTGTTGCACAAGGCCAAGAAGCTTCCCTCCAACAGGGGGGACATGAGCTGCCGTTGGTGCCTGCTGAGAGCACACCAGACTGGCAAGCAGTTTGCCCAGGAGGAGTGACTTGTACTCTTGACTACTCACCTACACCCATTGCCCTGCTGAAATACTTTCAATCTGAGTCAATTACCGCCTCAAAAATTTGATCAGGGTCTTTTATTTCACCCACTGTTAGGTGCTGCCTTGGCAAACCATCAGTGACAACCTTTTCACTGCTGTTTGGCCTAAAATGTAGCTGTGCTATCCACAAATGGAACAAACACAAGATGCTGCAGCAGTTCGTACAGAAGAGGCACAACTACACCAGAGCCTTAACTTTCAGATCAGATATCCCTTCAAGTATGTGTACAAACATATTTTTCAGTATATGCTTTTTCTATACAAACATTGTGTCCAATCGAACATGCTCTACCAAAAATCAATTTATATTTACACTCTGCAAACTAAATACAAGTCAAGTTAGGCTGATCTGATTTAAGAGCTGACACTGACATTGCTTCCACTCCTACCCTAACATGAGTTCTTCCTGCTCTCCCTTGAAGAGGAAACACAGTAGACCTGGAGTTTTATTAGCTGAAATTAGAAAACTACATCTATAGTTGAGCAGTGGGAGGCTTTTCAATTAAAATGGATTTCAAGAATACACCTCTGTTTTAGAAAGACATGCATCTTTTGAGGAATTTGAGCTATACAATTCATTTATAGATAGTTTTTCTACAATCATAGTAACAGTATCAGAGAATGAGGTATCTTGACTGCAGAAAGGATTCATTTCTGCTCTTTGGAACTAAACATAATGTCACTAAAGATGTGCTGGAGAGTTTTTCAGAGGAAGAGTAGTAGAACAGTCAGTGTTTACCAGTTGTACAAGAACAGATCCCTTTTTCCTTGCTAAAGTGCCCAAAAAACATCACTGAATTGGTAGGTTCAAGTAGGCCTCAAATACACTGAACACCTTCACTTATGCTCTGCTCCTGGTAATGGTGTTTTTTTAACACATGAAATAGGGAAGTCTACCTTGAGGGCAAACCTGGACAGCAAAGTAAAGGCGCACATTCATAGCTCAGGCCCACTTATGCATGTCAGCACTAACCTCATAGAATAACACAGCCTCTCCCAGCACGCTGCTTCCCCAGGACAGCAACACAAAGTGCTCATGGTGTAGAAGTACATGGAACAAGAAGTCATCTGCCTCAAGGCACGCCTGCAGGGAGCCATGAACAGGAGGGGGCCTGCAGCTCTGAAATGCCCCTTCTGTCCTTTGGCATATTCTGACTCTGGTCAGAATAGAACCCAAAAGACTGCACTGGAAAGGCAGCTCCAGTGAGGATAAGCCCATGGTGAATGCTGAGGAAACTGCACTGTGACTCAGCTCAGTTCAGATTTAAAGCACAGCTCCAGGGACGTGCACCTGGCACAAAAGCAGCCCAGAAAACAATGAAACAGGAGAATGCATGAAGGAGGATGGTTATTTTCAAGGGAAGCAGCACCTAACTGAAGCAAGTGATCTTTATCCATTCTGACTTCCAAGTTTTTGCCACCTTTAACTTTTGACAAATCACTACTAGAAGAAAAATCCTACATAGTAGTTTAACTTTCTCACCTTCTGGTGAAATTCTAAGGATGTTCCTACCCCTGGTTTGCCAAGTTCACAGTAAAGTCAGGGGAAGGCAAGATTTTGTATTCCAGCTTAAACTTAAATGTAAACTGTAAGCCAAATTATAAACAACATTTACAAGCCTCATTCATATGCTATAAGAAGATTAGAAGAGTACTTCTGTGCACTTCTGTGTCCTTTTCATACTGTCATCTCACTGTTTATACTTTTCTAAAGAAAAAAGATAATAGTATTAATCTATTCCTTGAGGCTGCTGGGAGGATTCATCAGTTAATATTTATGCAGCAAACTGGAATAAGTGCTTTTCAAGTGCTAAACATCATTATTGTTCTCTTCCTCTTCGTTAGTACATTATGTACATCCCAAGTAGACCAGAGAAATACTGAAATTGTCTTCAGTATAAGGGAAGTGGAAAAAGTAACAACCAGTTGAGAGCTACTACTTAAAAGTGATGTGAGTGACATCTGTGTGTAACAAAGTAATCCACTGCATTTTGCAGAATTACACATATATAATTTTTACACTCATCAGAGCAAGATTTCCCTGAGCAAAGATCCGAGAAATGTCTAAATTAAATACCTCAAATGCTTTTGTGTGCCTTGCAAACTAAACATATAATAAAACATACAGGACATAAGATTTGCAAAGAATCACTGAGGAGGTTTCCAGATTTTAGAGTGCAAAACCTACCTGCTGCTTCAGTTTGCTTCCTTCTTTAGAAGTGAGCTCTATGGGAAGGGACAGCCATGGAGGAGCAGAGCCAGTCCAGAGCTGGAAAACACCCCTTACTGGAAGAGGAAAAATAAAATCAGAAAAATACAAATTCCAGAAAAGACAACTCAGCAGATGGCATCACTGGTGATGGAGGAGCAGATGTGAGCACCAGCATGGAGCCGTAGTGTGCAGGACCCATGCATGCTGTCATGCACCTTCCCTTGCCCCCAACCCCTGCCCAGCGCAGTGGCAGGCACTCTGCTGTCCCATCTTCACCCAAACATCCCATACTATTTATTTTTTTCCTATTCCAGTGATATAGGAACGATACAGTATGTTTATCAAAGTGCAAATCGATTGGAATTAGAATTTTCCATAGATATTTGTGGGAACTGTGAGAGATGGGCAAAATCTTAAGGCATCTCTTTGCTTTTCAATACTTGCCTGTTGTTAGTAGTAAAGTACATTGCAGCCTTGCAACCTGAAATTCATCTAACCAACGTATAAATGAATGAAAGGCAGGTTCCTGTTTCAAGACAGCCATCTGGGTCTCTTCCAACAGCAAATGACAGGAGCACATGTTGCTAGAGGGTAGAATCTCTCCTGGGCCCAGATGAATTGCTGTGTGCTGGTTACTGTATTTCTCCCTTGGCAGTGGGAAAGCTGTGGCTGTATAGCTGAAACCAGGTAATTAATTTTTATGTGGTTAAAACAAGGTGGGACGAATCTCATCTTTGCAGTTCTATTTTGCTTTGCTTTTAAAAGATCTGCTTGGTTTTACAAAACCTGAGCAAGTTTTCATCACTTCAGGACAAAGCCATGAAGATTAAAAACATTCAGTTAAAAATAATCAAACGTGCTCTAGTAGCAGGGAGGAGCACAGTGGTATATGGTGGAGGGAAAGAAGTACACTGCCTGAGTACTGGCACTGCTGTGTGTGTGAGGCAGGAAGGTGCCAAGAGGAAGGTTCCCGGAATGGGCTGTTAGCAGGACTGTGTAACAAAGTTAACATATGGACGTTAAGGACTGTTGAGATCATGCTAAAGGAACTGAAATAGGAAACTCACCTCTTAAGCCTCTTGATGAGTTCCTAACTACCCTGGTAGCGCTGATGCTCTCATGCATAAAAGAACGCTTTTATTTTATAGCAAGAAATGATTTGCTAGTCAGCCTCCTCTTCTGCTCCCTGATAATTTAAATTAATGACACTTCTGTTTTTTCCTTAAAGAAATGGTTATTACTTCTTGT
Source organism: Centrocercus urophasianus (assembly GCF_019232065.1). NCBI lineage: Eukaryota > Metazoa > Chordata > Aves > Galliformes > Phasianidae > Centrocercus > Centrocercus urophasianus. The sequence continues at coordinate 23,849,663 of NW_024884733.1, read as the reverse complement.
GGTGCCAATATGTATATATATATATACCTATTGTTCTTCATGCTATTACTATAATTTTTTAAAGTCTAAGCTGCTTTTTTGTTCATTTGAACAAGGAATATGAACAGAAAAAGCAAATGACATTTGCATAAAATAAAGGCAAAATAAATTTTTGGCTTCTTGTAAATTCCCACATCCCCAGTACACATACATGTATACACACATCGAAGTCCAGAAGCTTGTTCAAAGGATGATTCGCTTCATTATTATTTATACATTTGGCCAATGAAATGATATGCTTTCTCCTCTTTCCAGAAGGATTCTGGGTAACCTGAAGGGATCAGTAACACATTTGTTGTGGGTAAAATTGACTAATTATTGACTATTACAAGCTTTCTTTTGCTTTTCCCACAGAAGGGTTGGTTTTTTTTCCTATTGTTTTCATTTTGGCATTAGTGGATACACCTTTAGCACAAGTTGCAGCAGCTCAGTCTTTGTCTTTGAAGGGTTGAGGGTCATTCCTATAGGAAGGCTGTGCATGATCTCTAACATAATCTGTCAGATGTATTAAAAATCTTATGAGTTATTCCAGAATTTTTCTAATTAGTTCTAAGGAGAATGTATTCTACTGCTTGATCAACCTTGCAATAACAGGTACAGCAGCATCTTACCCATCATCCGTACTTCACGTTCTTTATTTTGATCTGGTTATGGAGTCCACAACAATGCATGGAAATCACAGAAAACCTGGAGCATGTAGGAGCCAAGAGCCAGTGGCGTGGTGGATTCAGGGAGGCAACTGGAGAGCAGCTGGCAGTGACAAGCACAAGGCAATCACAGCATCCAGGCTTGGGCAGACCTTCTCTTGTGATGCCTTGGCACATCAAAATGGGACTTTCTCAGCTTTCTCTCAGAGAGATGATCTGAATTGTTAATTGTCTGGGAAGACGGAAAAATTACTGCTACATTTTTGTTGAACAGATTGGTTACTGTGATCTACATATCTGCACTAATTAATTTACATCCCCAGCTGTCCTTCACACAGTACTTACCTCACACTAGTAATACGGTATCTTTTAAAATTTGGTTGGAACGAAGCAATTTTCTTCTCTCACTAATTCCAGTTGTTTCTAATTTGAGTCAGAACTGATTGAGCGCATTACTGATATCCCTCAGCAATCTTCAGCCGCCGTCTCACCACTGGGGAATGCTTTAGTGGTTGAGTGTCATTTTTTAGTTAGATGGCTTTGCTGGAAAAGTTGCTTTGTGTCAGTATTGCACCCTTTAGAGCCACATAAAACCAGGAAACTGACCTGCTGTTTGAAAAAAAGGGTATTGTAAGATGATGTGTGTATAATGGGAGTTCACACAGTTTTTTAGCACTTAAAAATCACATGGTGTCCAGACATGCAATATTGAACTGTTCTAAATGCTAAAGCATTAGGGTCATACTCTGGAATTATCCTGAGGGAGTTGCAGCACACTTTCTCTGATCCTTGGTATGCATAAGCAGATACTATTTCATTTAAAGAAAGCACCTAGCAGGATGAATCCTCCCTCCAATTGCATCAATTCACATTAAGCAAGCTCTTTAATTATATTCAGCTATATGGAGATGCAACAAAGTGCCTAATTTGCAGGGTTTGAAGGAGAAATAGGCTGTGACATGTCATAACTCTTTATTCAGTTTTGCTAAAATTGGCCTATCTTTTTTTTCTTCTCCAGTTCTTTTCCCTCAGCTTTCTCCCAGTGTTTCAGGCTGGCTACAAGCCATAGCAGCAACAATAGCACAGATCTGAAGTGGAATGAACAAATCAGAGCAGAGCAGGGCTTTGCTAACCCATTGTTTGGAGAGGCACTTTCCTAACAAGCAACGAGTGAGGTCATGTCTGCTCATAAAAATGTGTAGGCAGACCACTAGATATCAAGTTAGCATCAGTTATTCTTGCAAATTGTTTGCATGTGGAATGAAAAAGAGGCTAACAGAAAATCTGGCCTTAAAACTCCGTTTCTGTGCAGTGCTGTCAAGGACTCTGCAAACATTCTCAGCCAGCAAACCCACAGAGAATCCCCTTATTCTGGCTATCATGCCCAGGAAAATAAACCATTGTACTAGAAACAACTAGAAGTGGAAAACATCTGCATTATTTAGCATTGTAGCCCTCTTTCTGCAGAGAAAATACAGTTGCTAGAAGAATGAAACCCATTTTGATGGACCTTAGATTCAAAGTGTGACAAACAAAACCTGGGCCACCAAATACACACTGAAGACTTTAGAGAAGATAGTTTCCTGTTGAACTGCTGTGCTGACACCAGCCTCCAGCTACGGATGATACTTTTCTGGAACCTCTGAAGAACACTGCTGAACCTTGGAGCTCAGTGTGAAACTCAATTCTCTCTACACCTTCAGATGAAAGCATCCTTGCTAGTAGTACCCCTCAGTATCACCCAGCACTGGTCTTGCACTGGAAAGCACAAAAGTGGAAGATACCTATCTTTCCTAATACCAAATAAGGTGTTTTCCAGTTTACTTACGTGAAAAGCACAGCGCCTTAGTAATTAGTAGTTTGGGGATTCATCATTCTGCCAGATCTGATGAACATTAGCAGCTGAGGAATACTGCTGTGAATAGCCAAACACTGCCGTATTCGTTTGTGAAGGGGAATTTTCAATCTAGGTCAGACATAGTGGATTACAAAAACAGTTTATCAAGCTACACTGGGTAAAATAAAGGACTTGCTACAGAAAGAAAATGAGAAAGCTGTTATGCATAGTTTTAGCTTAAATAACTTGTTTTTGAAGTGTCATTTAATGTCTTTGTGAGGCATTCTATTTTGGTACTCTTATGCCACAGAATTTCATCAGTCAGTATAATAACAACTACATGTTAAAATGGAAGTTCAGTCTTGTAAATTTTTATCCTAAATCTGTATTCATACAGGTGTCTTCTTTAAAGTCCTTAGGCAGGAAAGTAACAGCAAAAGCTGGTTTCACTCGAGTGAAACCAGTCTAGTCCTGTTTTCACATGGATTCAAGCCTTTTCACAGATCCTGGTATTTCTTATGTTTATCTACACTAAGCTACAATCACAATTAAAAAGCAGTCCTAAGACAGCTATGTCAGTGTGGTCAGACTGTTTAGAAATATCACAAGATTTTTAAGTAACTGTTCGTGAAGGGGGAAGACTCCAACTTGCTGATACACAAGCCCTCCTCACCAAAGACCATAATATCTGTTCTTGTTTTCAGAAAAATGTTCATTATAAAGCTGGAATTAAGGCCAGGTGATGTCACAAACAAGCTTGGGAAGGTGAAATAATGATTTATTGAAAGTAATTGCTACCTATTTTGATTACCATAGCAATTAGATTACCATAACAATTCCCTAAGAAGCTTTGAGTAATAACTAATTTACTGGAGAAAAACAGCAAATAAATAACTTTGCCTGTTCTAGAAAACATATTAGTACCAAATCTGATTTACTATATAGACAGCAGGAGAGCTTCATTGTCCTTAGCACTTCTCCCCTGCTTTTGAATGTTTGGCTTAGTGGAAGTTATGAGTCAATTAGGCTGTTGTCACTTAGCAACCACAACTGGGTTCAGGAGCAAAGCTCCTGGGAGCAGACTGCACTTGACTACTAAATGTTGCCACTCCAGCACATCAGCACCACTCCCTCTTACTGACAAAAAATGGGGAGGAAGGGAGCACGGGAAAAAAGTGGCTTCTAGAAGTATTCACATCCCCTTTTTCAAGCTACCATAGGAGCTTTATCTTCCCTGACTTCCCGTCATCCATATAGAATGCTTTTTGAAGAAGTGTTTGAGACAGTAAGGACTGAGGTAAGCCTCTCTGCTTAACACTATTGGATTTCAATCCCACCAGTGTTTCACCCGTCTTGTACCTTCTCCTATCACTATGGAAAATAATAAGCATGTGAGTGTGCCACCAACTGCAACATATCCTGCCTTTATCCTAAATCAAGTTACAGTTGGATCTTCATCACAAAGGTATTTGCTTCTGCTGCAAAAGTTGGCTGGGAGCTTTGTCATCAAGCACAGTGATGGAATATTCCTGAGATTAAATCCCATCTCACTCTGATTATTTCAACAAACCTTTTTTTGCCTGTCAAAATTTGAGTCTAAACATACAGAGAGAATCCTGCAGATACCATAGCTTATCTCTGGCTGATGCTGGAATACTTTAAAATATGTACTTAGGATGTCCCTGGATCAATAGCAAGTTTTGAATAAAAATATTACTGTAATTTCACATTTCCTGTAAATCATGAAAGTTAAGTTCTTCCAAAGTAGTTGACACTGCAAATGTTGGTGACAAAAAAAAACATCATTCCTTTATATAAAAAAGTACTTCAATTAACTCCTTTTTCCCTCATCCAAAGTACCCTAAGTAGATTTATAAAACCTACATGATCCCTTATGCCCGCTCTCATAGCAGGCAGGAAGGCCTGGAGAAAGCAGTGGGAACTCATAGCACCCAGAACAAGATTGCAGACATTCTGGTCCAGATCTTGATGCATCCCTACAGTGTAAATAAATAAGTGCTAAGAATTATTTGTGAAAATAAAATGCAGACAACAAATAACTGATCAATTTAGAAAGATCACAATGCATTAGTTGAGATTCAGGGCCTAATTCTGATGCTGTTTAGAGCCATTTAAACCATGGACTCTGAAGGAACCTAGCCTGGTTCCTTCCATACACTGGTGCATAGGAAGGCAGCCTAAGGTGCATTCTGCTTACAGCTGCGACCTGACAAAAGCTCTCTGGAATTGCAAATGCACAGCAGAAGGCTCAAGGCCATCATCCAAGAGTGTGTCAAGTGAGTGTTTTCCTAGAAGTTTAAACGTAGGCTTGAAAAATGTTAGACAGATATCACAGGAACTCCCAATGCAAGCTGAAGCCCAGTGCAGCTGGTCTCAGAGAGCAGTGACTGGTGAGCATAATTTTGCTCAGATACTCTAGCATCCAGTTAAACCACTCTACATTTTTCAGATCTAGCTGAAATTACCAGTAGCCAACTATTTGTCATTATATTTTGCCTCTGAAAGACACTGTGGAAAACAAAGGTAATTAATTTGGCTGCTGCCACGCAATGCTTGCAGGGTAGCCCCTAAGTATTTTGTTCAGCCCCAGTACATCTGAAGGAAAAATGTCTCAATGTATTCAGGGAGGATCCAATTTTCTGCTTGTCACACGTAGCAGAAAAGCCTCGGCTGGAAGGAAAATGCTGCTGCTGCTGCCCAAGGAAGAGCAGTTCTCCCTTGCTGCACCACTCACCTCATCTATCACTCCAGTGACTTGCTCACTGATCATTACCTGAAGGTCCAGATCTACAAACAGCATCTGCCAGGGATGCAGATATGCAATAAAATGGAGTAAGGTATGAAGTAGAATCTGCTGCTGTGGAGCTTTGGCAACTCAAGAGCTGTTGCCTCCCCTGCACAACTCAGAGCAGCAAGAAGCAGCGATCCACAGGAAAAGCTGGATTATATTCCTCACAGTGGCAGTACGGCCTGTGTGTATCTGAATCCCTCACGGCACCATCCCTAAGCCTTTGCCCAGCCAAGTTCCAGGCTGCATATCAGCTGTATACATTTGTGTGTGTTTTTCTTCTCTGCTACCCAAACCACAGCTGTCATACCAAGCTGCCCCATGCTGCCACAGATCCTTTTCCATGGCCTGTGCACTCCCATTAGTCATGAAGCTTAGCATCTTCTTAGGAGCAAAGAATTTTGAAGACATGGGCGCAGGACCAATGTAAACAGCAGAAGAATAAGAAATGCTTAGAGTCCTGTCTGATAGCACTCTTAAGTTTTAGGATATGATGTTCAGAGTTCTTGGGAACAGCATCACAGCAGCAGCAATGAGGTAAGAAGTGATCACTTCAATACGAACCGAATATTTCATAAAGCTGCTAACACAAAGAGCTAACAGCTTTAGAGCTAGTAGGACGTTCAAGATTTCTATGTCTAAAGTTTTCATGTTTTGAAACTGAAATTAGTGTAAGATCCAACAACATTCTTGGTAATTAGAAGCATATTAAATAAATTCTAAAGAGCAATATGATTACGTTTAAATTGCTTCTAATAACATAAACTGCACCATGAAACAACTATATTTCCTAAAATAAGGAAACAATGTTTAAAGCAAAAACATTGTTACAATAGGATGTATATATTTTAGATAGCATAAACTTATGCTCCTAACTAGCACAAAATAACGGACAAGCATTGATCCAATTCTCAAGTTTAATTTATGCTCAACAATACTGTAAATCTGCTCCTTAACTGGCAGAGAAACATATGCTGCTGTTTTCCTCTAGTTCCCTTAAGCACATACAGCACTCCTGGCTCCTAAAAACTCATTCTATAAAAGGCTACTATATGTGTTTGATAATGTAGGATCCAATTTGTAGTAGTCATTAGACTGGAAAGTCTACGTGCGTTACAACCAGAAAAGTCAGCGTGCTGGAATGGTGATACAGGACTGCAGTAACAAAGAGACTAGTACAAACAGAACAGTGTTACAAAGGAAAAGCACTTACGTATCTCTAAATATCAAGGCCCCCAGAGAAAAGCCCACAAGGAAGAGATCTCCAAACAGAGATCCTTTCCCAGTGGCAGTCAGCCTTAAATGAGGTCTAAGAGAGGTGCAGCCAGGCTCCACCCCCTTCTGGTCACACAGTTGAATTGCCTTCATCTGTGCATCCAAGGCTGAGCCAGTCCTTTCCCCAGGTGCTCAATCAGTGGTTCAGGCTGTGACTCAGCAGTTCCATACAATGTGTTACTCACATATTTGTTAAAACGCTCAGATCTCAAATTGGTTTCAAGACTTACCTTAAATAAATTCAGATTCTGAAACTTACCTAGTATAATGTTTTCCACACAAACTCTGCTGAATACTGAACTGAATATGGTTTTGAATACTGAACTGAACATGGTGTTCCTGAAAGGGAAGGACAAAGTAGAGAAGTGTAAGTGTTAGGGGAGATGAGCCAGAAGACAAAGTGCTAAGCACTTTTCCTGAATCACCTTCTATTGTGGGACTGGAAATTTGCACAACTGTTGTCCTCTCTTAAAGCAGAAACAAGCAAGGAAAAAAAAAAAAAAAGAAAAAAAAAAAGAAAAATGCAAGATTGGAAATAACTTCACCTAAATTCTCTCACATTTCTGTTGGCAAGATAAAAACCAGAAAAAGCACAGAAGTGGGTGAATGTTTGGGTGCAAACACTTGTCATGCTGTCATGATCTACTGTTAGACAAATGTCACAAGAATGACTCTAATGCAAGCTTTACTGACAACGATAGCATGAGCTTGGGCTTGCACAAGGATAAGAAAGCAATCTGTACTGCCCCGTGATTTCTGAGTGCAGAACCGTTTGTCTCCCATCTGGTCTTTCTTTTCCTCTTTATGTGCTTTTCAAACATTTCAGAAAAACAGCTGGTGTACCACTGGCATTGCACCTCACAGCTTTATCCCAGCAGCCTGAATCAGAGCGATAAAGCTGAACCTAGGTGTCTGTTACCCAGTTTCTTGACAGGACGCCAACACAGTCCTACAGATTGTATCATTGGTGTAAACAACCAGACAAACCAATATGTAATGCCTTCAACAGGCTTTCTGTTATCTTGTCTCTCCTTTAGAAGCAGTCCTGTCGAACACTGCTCTTTTCTAATACATATATACTTTTTTCTCCTTTATTTCCCTTTTCCTGTATGTTACTGTGTGGGATTAGTGATAGATACAGAACATCATTCAAATGCAACTCAACAATTTGCCAGGAAATTCTTTCCACGAGTGTTTAAATCTTGAAGTTGCGCTTGAGATATTCAATTTAGTCCCGCTGTATCACTGGAACAGAGTTCTGCACTTTCATTACTCTCAGTCCTGGAATATTTTACGCTTTCTCATGCTATTCCAGAAAACATACATATGCAGATAGATGAAATGTAATGTTCTATGACATTCTTTGTTTTAGCTGGCTCACATTTAGCAATTACTTGGTGAGTAAAAGCATTATTCCACACATCCCATGACTAACACTACAAAGTGACTGCTCAGTGAAACCACTTTTGTTGTTTTGTTTTTAAGATACTGTAATCTTCTGAGTAAACTAGAAAATTACTTTACTGAAATGCTACCACTACCAAGAACCCTTCAGCTCCTCATATCATTTACTGTTGCCTACCTGATAAATACAAAACAGTACCAGTAGATAACCTGCAAGGAACATTATTATCCTCAAGTGGAGCAAGCTCTACAGCTGTGATGTACTGGAGGGATCTTCACAACTGCCATCCAGCAGCAACAAAGTGAAGAGCTAGATCCAAGACTTCAAACTCCAAAACCCATCAGAACTTGAGGGAAAACACTTGCATGTCACTCACAGTAGCTGTACAGAAATTGAGTTTGCTGCATCCCTCATAAATAAATTTATTTATCTTACTGGATTGGCTTTTCATTCAGTATGAATCAAAGATCTGATCTCATGCGACGTTATAGTTACTGCACCTCAGCATCAGTAAAATAAGGCATTTTTATCTTTAAAAAAACACAAAGAAAAATGCTTCACCTGCAATACTGTCTCCACTGTGGATTTGGGGATGATTGATATATTTCTTTTTAAGGATGGCAATGTACAGAACAAAAGGACATTTTAAAAATAACAAGTTCCTCTACCTGTTTTAAAACCCGAGTACATGAGTTCTGACTTTCTTTCCCTCTCCTAGCTTCTCAACTAAAACATTTTCTAAAGAAAATATGTGAGTTCTATGTAAGAACAGTAACAGACCAAAGGGAGCAACTGATCTGTAAAGCTCAGGAGGAGTGAAAATCTGAATTCTATAACTTTGCAGACAAGTTGCTCTGAGTCAGTTTACCCACATCCAAATCTATGCTCTTGTCTATTCTCATTTCCCACAGGTAGTTATGGCAGAAGCAATTTGAAGTATTTCGTAAATAACTTACTGGTATTCAGCCTGTTGCTTTATTTCCTCTCGCATAATTGAGTTGTGGTGGTTTGACATTTTGATTCAGTGTTGTAGAAAGAGCAGATTCAATTTACTGAAATTTCTGTGGTTGATGCATTTAGGGAAAAATAATGATTCCATTTTGCAATGCATTCATTAAAGGAAAGGTACTTACATTTGTTTGCAGAATGAAGTAGCCATCAGGAGCATGAAGAACATGGCGCTTTCCTCCTTGGGCTGAGCAACAACTTCGGGCAGGATGGTTCTGACCTATGGCCTGATTTCCACAGTGATTTGAAAACTACTTGCAAAGCCATTTTGGTACTCTTCTTTCTTCACCTGTATATATGAAAGGTATCTACTACATGCTGCATGAAAGCAGAGGGAGAATGCAGAGATGCATAACAGCAACGGGCCAAGTCATCTTAAGGTGCCATCTCTGGAATCCAGACTATCATATAAAACATGAGAACTGACAACATAAATAATCTCCCTGCTCTCCCCTGCCCCTTCCTCTCTATTCCTGGGGGCAAGCTGACTTCTGAAAGCCCTTTTGGAACTGATAGAGATTTTACAGTAATCAGAGCTGAGGAGACCAATTCCAACTGTCAAATTTGAAGAGAATCCTGAAACATCAGCTGTAAAAAATGGTATTTTTATGCAGTTATTTGTGCTTACATTGTTTCCACTAATAAATTTCAACTTCGTGTTGCTCTTGCCATCAAAATGTACTCTTCTGTATATAAAGCAAGGCTCTTCAACAGTTTTTTTTGTAAAAGATGCATATTGGAAAAAAGCATAGGAATACAGGAGAAGGCTATAAAGAAGTGGCAAAACTATAAGGTAACTAAAATGTAAATTTTAGTATATTGGAGAGAGACTTATGGCCTAGGAGATGCATGGATAGGTTCTTTCTCTATAGAGATGTTGTGCACATGCACTATATAGACAAGTACAGTCATATGAACCAGTTATCTGTAGACAACACTCTTGAGGTCACTAAGGACTTTCATCACGTCTGCAATGTTCAAAATCTTACTACTTTATAACTTAAAAATCACAAGACCAATAGTTCAAGCTTGTATGAAATTCAAGCAATTACTGTCATTTCTTTTGTTTTAAAAGGATTTGACTGCCGATTTAAAATTAAGGATATATTTATGTGAATTTCAAGGTTGGAATCCTCAAAGAAAAGCAGACAGCAAAACTGGCAAAAATCAATTTTTTTTTTCCCTTCTGATCTTTGACTGACTTTCTTTTATGAACTTCATTTTGTTAAGGAATTTCCTCATCACAATAATTTTAAGATCTATGATAACTTTGAGGAAAATAAGCTGGGACAGTGATGAATTAAGAAAAACAACACAGGTGAATGCCAGATTTTATTGAGGAACTGCATTCACATGTTTGTGAACCAAATCATCACACTTGATTAAAGATCATACTAATAATGCAAAGACATCACATTAAGACAGCACACAAAGAAAATTTCAAACAAAGCTTGGTCAACAGGGTGTACCAAATTATGCTCTGCCTGACAACTGTTATATCACTGAAATTGCACAGCATAGGACAACAATTTGCATGAAACTAATTAGCAGCAGTAGCTGATGCAAATTAAAATATACTTCCCAGTACAGTAATCATACAGAAATGCATATCCTGGCACAGCTCAGGTTGACGTCTTGTAATCAGCTGCAATTACAGCAGCCAGGAAAAAAACTCTGGAAAAGTTGGTGAGGTTCTTGTGGGTCACAGTCTATCCTTGTGTCTGAGGAAATATCTCTTGAAGCCACTTGGTTCTGTCAACAGCTTGTTTTGGTAGCCACAATGTGAAGGATGCAGTTCCATATCTGCAAAACAACAAACACAGGTAAGAATTAGTCTGAACAGGGGAAGATTTTCTTCAGCTGAAAACCAGAGTTAAATTCCTACAAACAAATACACAGGTCACTGCATTTCACTGAGATTACTCTTCCAAGCAACTATAGTCCTAATATTTATCATGAGAAGAATTATACTCCTCAGTGGAATTATTACAGCTATGAACACTAAATGCCTCCTCTGGGAGCGGATAGACAAATCTACTTTTGTTCCTCTGCTTTGTAGCAGAGGATTTATTCCTGCATGTGATAGAGACTTCATACACAATGTTGCTGGAATAAGACAAGAAAAATAAAAAGACTTAACTAAGTAGTTCATTTAACATTTCTGTGCTGTGCTTCTTGAAAAGATGTACCACTAATACTTATATTCAACTGCATTTCTTTTTTTTAGCTAGGCATACAATGTGCCCACCTCTATTCCTGAAGGATAACAAAATATTCCAAATTACATTTAAAAAATTTATATGCAAAGAAATAACTACTGCACATGAAAACAAGATTGTTTCCAAAGTGAAACAACAGCTGTTGGCACAGTTAGGTTGAGAAGCAGATGCTTGTCTAGATAGGCAAAAATAATGGGTATGTACTGAAGTCTGGCCAGAAAATCTCAGCTAATTCAGTTACTGACAGAAATCTTGAAGACTAAAATCTTGGATTTCAAGATAGGTGAATACTAGCAGGTTAAAAAAAAAAAAAAAAGCCTGCAACAAATACAGCACTTTTTTTTTTTTATTGCTTTTAACCTTTTTTTTTTTTTTTTTTTTTTTTTTTTTTTTTTTAATTTCAGAGCATTTCTCCAAGGTACTGAGATAATGTTGGATGGTAGCTTTATCCCCCAAAATCTTGCAATCCCTCTTAAGGTGGTATCATCCATAAATTTTATACAATGCTGTTTGATTCCTTGATAGTACTACAACGTTTCCCTATAAAAATATTTAAGAATGAGCATTAAGAACTTTTGCCTAATTTTCATGAAGATGTGTAGTCACAGCCACTTGTTCCCACTTCCCTGACAGGCAAAATTATCTTGACAAAGAGATTAGTCTGGCTTATTACCACCGGTCTTTGTGAAATCTGTGTATTTATTTATCAAAACAGGTTTAAAGGAATGCCTTCAGCTCCCTGGCCCCTCTCCTTTCCCTTATGGTAAGCTACACAAGCAGCAATAGTGTAGGTGTCCTGTCATTAACACCAATATGCAATTTGGCAGAAGTATGCACGTCACATTTAGCCGCCATGTGTGGCTTTCTCACAACAGTTGAAGGTTTGCAGCTACTTATGGATGATCACTGAATAGTGAAGACATGAAATCTGCAGCAAACAGACAACATGAAAACAGGATCAAGAAAAAAAGCGATTAGAACCAATCCTTAACCTAGTTGTTCACTAAAATTCAAAAAAGATCTTGCCCTCTTCTCACTTTCACTGAAAGTTCCCAGCTGCTCTATCCTAGTTCTGGAAGCAAAAAGGCTGAGAATGTGGTTTTCGTTGTTTTAGCCCAGCAAAGATATCTCAAGCATTTTGAATCTTCATGACAAAGTCAGTCTCATTCTGCCAACAAAATAGAATTATACAATTCATCCACAATAAAAACTTCCAAGGTTTTTAGTCTTCGTATAATATATACATTCAAACCATACAACGAACCCCTTTTCAGCTGGCCTTTTAATTTTGTCCTGTCCCTCCCCTCCTGCAAGGAACAGTGTGTAGCAGGCTATATTTCACAGCACTTTGTAAACACTGGTCTCCATAACATAGTAGAAAGCAGGCAAACTGAGGAGCAGTGGAATGAGAGACTCATTACAGAAAACAATGCCACTTTCACAGACTTGACTGTGATCTCATCTCAGCACTCAGCACCCTTGTCAGATATTTTTGCATTTTCTCTCTACAAATGGCTGCAGGATCATTTTAAGTCTTTCCACGGCTTTTTTCTTTTTCCTGATTTTGCGAAGGAAACTAGGAAGGATTCAAAATTTCAAAATTAGTCTTATTACTCTTGAGTATTTGCGGGAGGACAAGCAACTTGTTCTTCTGATAAGAGCGCTAAGAAGGATGCAATTGCACTTACAATGCACAGGGCAGCATTTTTTTTTTTTTTTTTGAAGGGTATAAGAAAAACAGAACAGGGAACTGACACATATACTTTCCTACTGATCTAAGAGCAATTGCTGAGCAAACAGGCTTGCTTAGTTTTCTGTGAAAGATAATGCTGATCTATGGCATGTACTCTTACATTCCATGGGTGCTTTTTCAAGTTTTCAACTTCTTTGCAGAAAGGGAAATGGATATTTCATGCCATCTGAAGTCATCTGCATTATTCATTAATTCCTCTCAAGTCTGTAGTACAATTTTTCTGTATTGCAGTGTATTTTAAATACTATTTTGCATGATCTGTGCCAAAGGCAGTTTGACCTTTAAATATGATTTTAGCATAGAAATCAAGTCAGTATATGAGGCTTCACTTTTTTGCATGGTAACACTATTAATTTCTATTACAGACTGGATTCAGCAATCATAAGAAACATCACCAGGAAGCAGAACATGACTGAACTACCAACCAAGTATCTCACTGCTCTTCCCTTTGGTCACACAGGAGTCCTTCTACCAGTTAATGCCTGAAGAATTTCTTTTGAATGGTAACTTAAAATGGCTGTTTTCTTAGTAAGGTCTGGGGCAGCTCAGACAGCATGATGAAAATGACAGACAGCATCAGGGGAATGTAGTCTTCTTTAGCATGCAATCATGAACTGGTATTTGTGCTTAAGTAATCAAGAAGCAATTTCTTTGGAAATACTCTTCCAGTCTCTATGTAGATACTTTCCTGTGCAAGAAGAGCATCAAGGCAATGTAATCTTCTCTGTCTCATCTCTGCAAAGGAGTATGCATGTATATAGGGTAGAGACAGTAATAAGGTCTGTGGGGATGCAACTCAAGGTCTCCCACTCTTCTATTAGTGTTTTTCAGAAAGATAAAAACTCATGTGAGGAATCACAGCATTTAACAAACACTATACTGCACCAGCCAATACAGAACAGAGGGTCTGTATAAATACAATAAAGTAAAAATAAATGTTCTTACTGTACCTTTTTCCTTACAGCATTAGTAGAATTCATCCAGTACCTCTATTTTTTTTTTAACATATAGATCCCCCTCTAGTTTCACTATCTGAAAAAACAAAAGCATTTTTAGTAAAATAAAAGGTATTATTCTTCCTTTAGTTACAAGTAGTGATACATGTATTACAGCATTAGAAAAAAAAACAATTCCTGGAATCTTCTTTCCCAACCGTTAGAAGATGAGATGAACCACAATATTCCACTTTCCATCCCTGAGCCTCTGAGAGGCTGCAGTTACTAGCATACTTGTGTAAGAAAAATAAGCATGAAGATGAGTTACTTAAGGTAGCTGTGCTGAGGTGTAAGTAGGACTCATATCAAGCAGTCAGACTCCTAAAAGAAATTGTAAGAAAAACTTCCAATTCATGAAAGTAGATCAGAACCTCTCTCAGATGCTCACTCCTTCCTAAAAATGATCGGTCACTTTTGCTTTCACAGTACCTTCCATCTTGTCACACCAAAGCATTGTGTGGTACAAGGCTCGCAATACTTCTCCACAGGAAAGAAATACCACCCTTGCTTTTCAGAAAGATTCCTACTTTCTTGCCTGTTTACCTTCCTGGTCCCACTCCTCTCCCAGAACTATTAAATCTTTACTCAGTTCTCCTCATCTTCCCTGAATGCTTCAGCCTTAAAACACTTGCAGTATAGGGATGTAGGGATAGTTCCCTATGTACTGAAGGGGATAAACAATTTACACAGAGAAAAGCTTATGGTTAAAAGGAAAGCAAAACCACCTAGAGGCAAGATCACTCTAGTTCAGAAAAAGTAAGGCTGGGATGAGAAGTAAAACTCTCATTCCAAGGCTCATTCTGAAGCTTCTAAAATTTGTTTTTGTTGCCTACAGATGATTACACTAAAAATCAAAGAACTGAAAGAGCAGGAGAGCTTTTATTCTTCCTTATGCCTGAAACCAGCCATTCTGTAAGGGACTCAGATTTTGCATGACTTCCATGCAAAAGAAACCCAAGTGATGAAGATAAGTGTTCAGGCTTGTCAGTGAAATCCTTCAAGTTTTTCGGAGACCTCTCATCCTAGGCAAAGCAGGCTTTCAACTTTTGGCAGCCTACCTCATCAACAGCTAGAACTATCAGAACTTGGATGAGAAATAATCAGCATTCAGAACAGTCACAAAAGAATAATAGGTGAAAACAGGACAAGCACACTGCAATCTGAATAAAGCTCAAAACAACACCAGAGGCACTTAGGCAAAAGCAGAGATCTCAGCATCCTGAGTCCTAACAGCTGAAACTAAGACAGAATGCGAATGCTGGATCATCACTGGGGAAAAAAGGAAGGATCTGTAATGCCACAGCAGGATGTGGTTTTACAACAGAGGTCAAGTCTGAAAAGGAAAGATGGCAGCATTTGGCAGCAGCAGTGTAATAGCACCTGTCTCCTTCCCAGCCTAACACATGTGAAATATGTCTGTCACAAAAACAGACCAAGAGAAAAACAGCACTGCTGTCCTGATAATGGCTTAAAAGTTGATGCTGTTAAAGGAAAGCTTGAGAGAAGATGTTGAATAGTAAGGCATTCAAAAGTATAAAGTCAGTTTATAATTAGAATACAGTCATCTTATAAAAGTTCACTAGACAATTTGTTCATCCCACCTAAGAGTTTATTTAGGCTTCTCTATGTAGCAGGACCTATTTCCTCTGCCTTTCTCCAGAGTAAGTGTCAAGTTTTCAATTCTCAGATTAGTAGCAGCTTGCTGAATGTGTGACTCTCACTTTGGATGTCTGCTTAGCTTACGGAGCTTCAAGAGACTCTACATTTCCTGAGAGCCCTATGAAGAGCTCTTAGACCAAAACCCGCATTCTCTGGAAAACAAAGCAAGGTGAAGGAAGTTTATTATAAAGTGGACTGAGTTAGACACTCAACTGTGTGCTTACTATCATATAATAGCTTATAATTACAATAACTCACTGATCATCTATTGCCATTCAGTTATGGAAGCACATTAAAAGCTAGCAAAAATTTTGAAATTGAGTGATGATGGTTGATGGTAGATACTGTATTGTACTGGCTAATCTGCATATCTATTAATTCTTTTACCAAAAAAATGTTAATTCAACTGACCACCAAGAAGGTCCTCTTTGGAAAGAATGGAAAAACAAACCTTTTAGTCACCTTTCAAGTCTAAGCCACAAATACTGGCTAAAACATTCAGAAGCAGTCGCTCTCCTGTGCCAGTAGGGTACATGCAGTGTTTCTGCAGGTGCCTGCTCACACACAGTTTCAGAACAAAGTTATAGAACAAAAAAGAATGATCCCTCCCTGTCAAGAAAATGCATTTAAAATTTCTTTTGAGCTTCTTATCACTAGAATGAAAGCATTATTATATATATATGCATTTAAACAAGAAATTAAAAGTAACCCATTCAGCCTCTTGCTGATAATGGGATTTATTTGTTGCATCCTTAATAGGTATTGTCAAGTTTTACACCCTTCCTACTAATAAGAAGGAAGCTTGTGCTAAATATTTTCGTTTGAGTTCACTACTGATTTCATTCAGTAAATAAAACAGCAAGATAATGCAACATCATTTGAAGAGATGTCAGAGAGAAAACATGTAGCTGGATTCTTCCACATGTGATGCCAAAATAAAGCTTTTACTGTGGAGGAGATAATGCATGTCAATAACTACTGGCCTTACCTGCCATCTGTAGGCTTAAACCAGTATCCAGTTTGCTGTGTGGCTTTGTGCTGATGAACAAATAACAGAGAACACACACAGTGATGATAAAAGCAAACAGGACCACCGCTGCTATTGACAGGCCCACAAGCGCTCCAATGCTAAGAGAGAAAACAAACAAATTAAGTGTACAAACATGCTGGACCCATTAAAATGACATCCATGCACCCATTAAAATAGACATCACAATTATGCCTGGAGGCTACATGTGCTCAGTTATAGGAATGCCTGTTTTTACTGTACACAAGTTTAAAGCTCAGTACTTAGTGTATGTATAGATATGTATATCTATATAAAGCATTACTTCATCGTCCCCAAAAGGGCCAATGTCATTACACAGTGGTTCAGCACCAGGTCCTTTGACATTTCATGTTGTCTGTGTGTCCTTCTCCTTACTGCAATTTAAATGTTTACAAAAAATCAGCAATAACTTCATACAGTAACTTGTATCTATCTTCTCCAATGCAGTGCACACTCCCAGATAAGCCACTGGATAATTCAAGGGTGCGTGCTGTGTTTCCTCATTCAAAGTATAGCTTAAAGCATGCACAGCCTTTGTGCAGCATTCTCATCTGTGCAGAAACTGAAAAAATTAGCAATAGTCTTCACAAGTATCAAGTAAAAGAAGTCAAGGCATTTCAACAAGAAAATGCCAGGTTTTTTCTTCCTTTTTTACATTAACTTCTCCCAGTCTTTGCAATTCCTGAACAGGATTTTGACCAATGTAGAAGCTCTTAAGACACACACAGGGATTCCAGAGCTCCAGGCAACTGGCATAAGTTCTTCTTTCTCAACCATGACTACTGAAGCAGCATTTTCAGTCTGAACTGCTACTTCACTGCAAGAAAGGCAAACTAGAGAACTTCAAGTAAAGCACACCTTCATAACAGACTTCTCCAAGGCTGACATGTTCATAAAAAAAAACAAGGTAGCAAATGAAAGCCACATTTCAGTTCTGCCAGCAGCTCTGTAGAACAGGGAGAAGTACTGTGATCATTGTTGCTCCTCTTTGTAACCTTTATCAGCAGATTTTACCAGAATACTACATTTGCAGGATAAAGCTGCTTTATACTATTTCCATGGTCACTCAGCAAGAAGGTATGTCTACATACATATGGTTTTTAGCAGCTTCCTTATTTCTAATCCTTCTGTTCAAGTCTTTCGCTAATCAAAAAAACTTCCATGCCAAAATAAAGGGTCAATTGTAATACAACATACAATTTGCTTTTCTGAGCCCTCATCTAAGATTCCTTTCAAATAACAGCAGCACAGTTGTGCATCACGCAGCACAACACACTAGCATTATCATTACAGAACTTGTGCAAGTTACTTTTCACAGCACACAAAGCACAGGAAAAAACAAGCAGCTACTGGAGAACTCTCCCATATTTCCTACTACAAGTCAAAGACTTGCAGGTTGCTTAACAGGTTACACACCAGTGAAAACGTTTGACATGCAGCAACAGTGTGAGAAGATCTTACCCAAAACATGGAAACTGTCACCACAAAATTCTAGATTTCACTTCCTAAACCAACCCAAATTAAACACAGTTTGTATGTTCTGATTTTAAACATACTTTTAAAATACCAGATTGTTCTGTGTAGGGAAGCTAACAGCCCTCTTAGAATGCATTATTCATTTCTTAAAGGTTAATTCTGGGTTAAAGTTCGAGAGGAGGGGTTGCCTTTTCAAAGATTGAATTAACTTGGGAATTTATAATGCCTTCCACAGCTCTGAGAACTGAAGCATCTTAAGACAGCGGTATTTTATTTTATTAAGATAGTTCTCAAAATACCAAAAAAGCCATCATTTTAATGATTACTTTTCCCGGAAAATAAAGACAGCCCTTCAGTAAGTCCCCTAGCTTATACAGGAATTACTATGGTGCTGCATACCCATCTAGAAATGCTTTGTTAAAAGCATTTCACCATCCTCACATCTTTACTTAAAGCAGTGGATGCTTAAAGTTCACCCAGCAGTCCACAGGTTGCATCTTCAAGATCAGTCTTATGGTAGCACAGACATTTAGTTTGAAACTAAGAAGCTGCTCTTGTCTAAAACTGTGGCCTCAGTAGCACTAATAAGCTACCCACCCACCCTCAAAACAATAATCTAGCATAAGAACAGCTAGAGTCCTGGGAGGAATCCAGATGGCACTCACACAACTTAGAACATGAGCAATGGTAAGCTTGACAGAAGAAAACTCTCCTAAGACTGCATACAGCAACAGTGCAGGCATGCCACAAATCTCACAGCTCTGACTGCTGTTACACAGTGCCAGGTGCTCGCACACAGCCCTGCCACGCACCTGCACAACCAGAGGCTGTATGAGCTGAAGCAGCAGGCTTCAGGGCTCCCTCTGCTGCTGTAGGCCATCAACACCTCTTTCAGTGGGGGCTCAGACACCTACTGCTATTTTTAGTCCTTAAAACTAATCCATCCACACCAACAGCAGCCAGGAACAATTTAAATATTGGCTAAGCAGATGCAGTACGTCCACTGAAAGATTAGAAGGAACCTCATGAGTCATCTGGATCTGAGTGAAACAAATGTTTGCAGCTCTTGTTCTCACAGGCTGATCTCCAAGCCTGAAGGTTTGATCCTCCTTCTCTCCTGGTGGTGAATGAGCCATTAACTCAGGGTCTGCAAACCTTGCTTCCAGTTGCTGAGCTCCGATAGTTTCCAATTCATTTGTTGTGCAAATTGTGACAAGACAAGGGGGAATGGTTTTAAACTGAGACAGGGAAGGTTTAGGTTAGATATGAGGAGGAAGTTTTTCACACAGAGGGTGGTGAGGCACTGGAACAGGTTGCCCAAGGAGGCTGTGGATGCCCCATCCCTGGAGGCATTCAGGGCCGGGCTGGATGTGGCTCTGGGCAGCCTGGGCTGCTGGTTGGTGACCTGCACATAGCAGGGGGGTTGAGACCAGTTGGTCATTGTGGTCCTTTTCAACCCAGGCCATTCTATGATTCTACAATAATACCATTGCTGCAGTGATGCACTGTATGTTATACTTGCAAAGCCAACACATTAACAACAGACCAGCAAACAGAAGCAAAAGACTTGCTTTTTTGGAAAATCAAAACAAACTCCCAAATATCTACTCAGCTAAGCAAAGCCTGCCAAGATTAAAAGGGCACTGTGGTTCTACAAGTGTTAATTATGCATCTTGAACAGCATCTCCACTAGGCCTGAGTTTTAGTAAAGTAAATTATACTATATAAAACTCAAAAAATACAAGGACTTGAAATGGATATTGTAATGCTGTTTGATCATGAAAGAAGCCATACCATTTGCAAAAACAACTTAATTGAGAGTAACAATAATTCTAAGACTTTAAAACAAAAGGCAACAGCATCACAGCTCAGTACAAGTTTCACCTGCTCAGCTCATCTCCCTTTCCACCCAGTTTCAGAGGTAAAGCAGATGTTCAATGACTGCAGGTAAAACACAGAGGAAGGGTAAGCTGTTCAGTGCTTTGCTCCTGGTGTTCTGTAGCATCTGTTGATGTTGGGTTTTTTTGGTGGTTTCAGAAGCTATATAACCTTCGCTGAATTCTACACACCCATCTTTTTGTTCCCTTTCCTGCTCCATGCATGTTCGGCTTGATTCAAAAAGCATCCTTTGCTTTTCTTCACTGAGATCAGCCTATCCAGAAAGGTGAAAAGGGAACCTAGGTCACTATCCAAAAAAAAAAAAAAAAAAGTTATTTGATCTTAAGTGCCAGCAAATGGAAGGATAGCCAAGAAATTACTAACATTGTAGATAAAAATGTTTAAAAGTATGAAATGTCACTGTTGCTTGAAGATCATTTTCTGATTGTGCAGCAGCTCCTTGTACAAGTGATAGGAAACAATTTTCAAGGACCAGTTTTTGTGGGAGCGGCCAGGGAAAAGGACTCATTTTCACAAAGTGCAGTATATAGTTCTAAACATCGTCCAGACAGTATTGATTTGGAGAAAACAACAAAAAACCCTAAAGGCCTGTAAGAGACAATTGCTTCAGTTTGCCCAGGCTGAAGGTTTCTTTGGGAACTGCTTCCATCAGAGCCAGCTGCCAAGTGGTCTGGCAACGTGTTTCCCACAGCAGGAAAAACACAAGTACACAATAGCTGCCAGAAACCAAACTCATGTGTGAAACAGAAGTAATTCCGAGATAGCACCAACCATTTGGTGATGCCTTCAGCCATTGCTTTCTAATTAATGGGTAAAGTCGAGCAGGGGAAGAGATGCAGGATGAGAAATTGCAAGCTCTGGAGTAAAGAAAAACTTGCAACAGTTACTCCAGAGGATCTTGCAGCTTCCTTCCCATTCTCAGTAGTTTTAGCCTAAGGGCTTATCTTAGCTGGCTGTGACTTATTCCTGAAGTTTTAAGTCTGTGCCCTCATAAGCTGCAAGAATCATTTGGAGATTTATTTAGAACTACTTTGAAGAGTTAATTAGTTATGCAGTTGTTACATTCTGATTTAGGCAACAGTTTGAAGTCAAGCAAGGTAGTGATCACCAAAATACATCACTTAAGAAAAACAAACATTACTTATGTTTTCTTTAAGCACCAAATGGAACCACTATGTGCAAATATTTACTTTTCAAGGTCCTAATAGACTGTACAGCTTTCAGTGTAACTTCTAAGTGAAAACTGTCATTTGATTTGTTACTGGAAAAGCACTTATGACATCAGCTTTCAGCACTAACCACTCAATGGCTTTGCTTAGAGAGGTAAATTGCATTTATTCACTCCAATTCACACAGGATGGTTATGGCAGGATTTAGCTACAGTAACTTAGGACCACTGTACTGAAAATAAGAAATGAATACTGAAGTATCAAAATCATAGTCCAAAGTTCTGACCCAAATAAAGTCTTAGCAGTCACTTCTCAGAAGCTAGAAGATCTCTATGAGATCTTCAAAGAGGTGCTTCATTAAAGCCTTTCACAGGATTTTGTTCTTTGAGGTACTTTCTGAAAATCATGCTTTATCTGCCTTCACTGCACTATCCAATCCTAGTGCAGAAGCATAATTTTTAAATTTCATTTTTCTGTTGTTCTCTACTCTTAAAAAGGATTCCTGTGGCCAAAAAATTATACCATCTGAAGTTGAAACAACATGGCTATTTGATGAGAAAAGTGTAAAAGGCACATTTAGGGATGTCAGTCACACAGCAGGGAAGCTGAACAATTCTGCATCATTCTTCACAGATGAGGATACTTGGGAGACTCACATCCACTGTCAGACAAAACAAAGCACTGAAGAAATTCTTATATGAATTTGCAGGACTGCTGGCCAAGGCATGGAAAACGAGGCCACTACCAGAGGACTGGTGGACTGGGAATGCAACTCCAGCCTAACAGAGGGCTCAAGAGAGGAACCCAGTAACTACAGACAAGTACATCTGACTTCCACATGGACAGGACGAAAGTCTACAAAAAGACTAGTTAAGACCATTAAGCCAAGAGATAAATACAGCATCAAGGTCCTGGATGCTCATGTTCAGGGCCAGGCTTGCACAGCTGGATCTCTTTGGGAGAGCTCCGAGGGCTGCTCCTTCTTCCCTAACAAGCTACTTTAAAGTAAAGCTCTTACCATGCACCAGGCCACAGATCCATTCACCCAGACACTCGCTCACAAATTTACCTCCTAATTTGACCACGGACAGGGTCAGTGGGCTGTGTCTGTCTGGTCATCATCTCCAGACCTGCCCTTGAACTGCTCACTTGACTTTCCAGCTTGCCCTCAGGCATGCACCACAGCTGTGGTCTTGTGCAGCAGTTGCAGGGTTGTGTCTGACCCCAGCTACTGTCCCTAGCCCACCACAACCAGACCTGAACTTCTTATTCCACCTGGAATCAAGGGCCAGGTCCCTTACTGGTGAGGCTGCCATCTGCAGCCACCTTCTTACATTTTCTGCTCTCAAGATGTTGCTTTGAGTCACAAACTCGTGTAAAGCAGTCAGCATTGCTGTAAGGGGATAGTACCACCTCACCAACCTGATAGAGTCCAGGGCATGTCAACAGGCAGATCTGAGTGATCCTGAGCTCTTTTCCAAGCAATTAAATACTATGAGGGCAAGGAGTGCCAGACTACTCTCAGAAAACCAAGCGAGTGGTCTAAAGCAACACAGATGAGCTTCAACATACACAATGTAGCTAAAAGTAAACAATGCCAACCCTACATCAACTCAAAACTGCCAGTTCTGAACTGCAGAGAAAAGGTTGAGTGACAGTTCAATAAAATCAGTGTCAACCTGCATCAAGAACCACAGATATCCGCAGACATCTGATGCTGGCTGTCAAATTGAAGGATTTTGAGTCCAAGACTGAAGGCATCATTTTGCCACTGTGTAAAACATTGTCCTACCCTGCACCTTGAGCATCCAGCTCTAGGCTGCGCACCTCCAGAGCAGCACTGTGGAGATAAGGTGACTAAAATGATTGCAGCAGCTCCAGGATGCCCCAACTCCACCATTCCACCTACCATGCCCCTCCATGCACATCACTGTTCTTGAACACCTCCAGGGACAGTGACCCCACCACCTCCCTGGGCAAAAGCAAACTAGGAAGAAGAAAACTCCCAGGAAGCAGTATGAAACAAATAGAAGGATCTGCCCCCAAAAACCCACCATGGTGTAAGGAGAACTCTCTCGGCAGCAGCTGCAGTTCTACCAGTGCCTTCGAGGACACGAAGTCTCGAAGTGCCTCAGACACAGACCCACAGACAAGTCCCGGGCCCCCACAGCAGCCTTCCCTACCTGAGCCACCACATGTAGCTGTGCTCGTAGGGGAAGAAGCTGTGGGGGTCATCGCAGCAGTACTTGACGTCCTGGAAGCCGCAGCAGTACACGGCGCGGGCATCGCCTCCCACCCGCGGGCAGCTGAAGCCGCTCACCAGCACCCTGTCGGCGTTGAGGTAGCTGCTGCACTCGGAGCTCATCGCGGTGTGGCGGGGCTGCCCGCCGCCCGGGCTCCGGCGGCACACGGGAGGGAGGGAGGTGGGGATGCGGCGGGAGGAGCTCGGGAGGAGGGTGGGGCGGGCGGCGGCCCCTCAGCGCTCCTCAGGTACCGCTGCAAGGCGGGAAACGCGTCCTGAAGAGAAGAGCCCGGCGCCGTACGTTCCTCCCAGACAGAGACGGCCTGAAGGGCAGCGCCTCAGAATGGCTCGGTTCTCCCTCAGCACTCGGTCCCAAATCGAGGAGGGCGTTCAGGGAGCTCCATACGTCTGTAAGCTCAGAGTCCCTTGGTTTGATGAGGGTAACATTATCCTTAGTTTCTCTCAGAGGCCAGCCTCACAGAGGTCTTCCTTTCAGTGGTTTTATAACACTTTTTTTGTTATCTATTTTTTAAGAAGCAGTGCCCAGGCAGCCAGCATTCCCTGTTGAGGAAAGAGCCATATGTGAGAGAAAGGTGGGGAGAACTCAGTTTGAGATGCATTTGTGTGTCCATCAGGTGTGCCTCAGGGTGCACTTTGGCCACAGAAAGCAGCATAAGAAAAAGTCCTCTGGAAAGCAGCAGGTATACACAGCCCCTCCACAGACCCAGTCCTCAGTTCTGAGGTTGGTCTTTTCAAGCTGCAAAAAAGGCTAGAGCAAGTAGGTGATAGATGTCCCATCCCTGAAGACATTCAAGGTCAAGCTGGACCTGATAAAGCTGTAGGAGTCCCAGTTCACTGCAGGGAAACTAGACTAGATAGCCTTGAAGCATCCTTTCCAACTTACCTGAATCTATGATTTTAAGCGCTTTGTCCCACAAGTGACAAAGTCACCTCAAGCAAAAGTTTTTAAAGAAAGGATGCTGTTACAACAGTGAGAGACCAAACTTACTTTGCAAAACCACAACAATTCAGCTAATGCTTCACATTTTAATTTCAGGTTTTACCTTGAAATGAACCACAGGCAAATGGAGTCTTCAGCAGCTTTAAGAGATGCTAGGTCTTCATCAGCCAAGGTACACTCCTGCAACACCTAAACAGGGTGAGGCTGCTAACAACAACAGTTACCATGAGAAGGCCTGGACAAGGTAAGCTACTAAATCTAGGACCCATTTAGTAGATAGTACATAACACAAGTTACTTACAATACATGCCTAAGGTTCATCTAAGAGGCTCACTAGTATACTAGGTAGGAGGTAGGACTGAAGCTAGGTAAATGGCTGGTGTACCTTAAGAAAAGTCAAGCTACTGAGACATTAACTTAAATAAGGCACATGGACCAATGACTGTAGGATTAGGGCGGAAGCTAACCCAGATGAGGATAATCAGGGCGCATCAGTGGCCAATTAGAGTCTTAACACAGGTGTTTTCCACTACTGCATATACTCCCTCTACATTAGGATGGTCTATTTCTCAAAAAGTATAAATATTCTTCAGTTAGTTGGCTGTGTTTGTTTGTTTGTTGTTCTTGGAAAGTGATCTTGAGAAAGAAAATGGCCAGGTTGCTATGAGATTATAGTTTGAATCTACTCACCTCTGTTCAGATGAATTGAGAATCAGATGAGTTGTTTTATGATAAGGTTGAGGGTTGATTTATTCAGAATAGATACAACGGAACAATCTGCTAAAGACTAGAAGGTAATATTTTTACTTCAGTTATGTTGCTAGTGTTACTACATGTTGTGATTGAATCATGGCTCTTATGGTGCTTCATTCATAACATTTATAGAATTTGTTTCTATAATCCGAGCTTCCAAAAAAGCAGAAAACTAATTGTGAGCTACTATAAGGGGTGCTGCTGTCTAGATCACCTTCAGTCCTTACTCTCGGATCGATGTCAAAAGTTATTCCTTAACCACTATCAATAGGCAGACAACTGCATAAATTTCTTCCAAAAATAATCTTGCAACAATTTTCGTAACTAAACAAAATTGTTGTGTCATGGTTGAGTAACTAGTCCTGATTATGTATTACAACTCAAACTGATGTTATTTGGTGTAGGCAATGTGTTCTGTCTCATATGAGTGATGCAGATGACAGAGTGATATTTTAAACTAGAAAGGGAACAGAGGTTTAAGGGATGCATACTTACATGTGTGAGCACACGTACATTCACAAGACATGAAATACGTGTTTCATTTAGTTCTCTTTTACAAATGTAATGACAAGTAGTAACACTTTATTAGTTAATACATGTAACAAAGTTCTGTATGCTAGTTTGAAATATATCAGATGACTCATATGATTGACAATATGGAATTTCACTATTTTTTCTATTTGTTTTCAAATGTGAAAAATTACGCTTAGAAAATTATGTTCAAATAATATGAGGTTACTCAGAATTCGGAAATGCCAGACTTACAATTGATAACATGATCACACTCTATTTCTTAAGAGATTCTATCTCACTTGACATTGAGGTTTTAAATATTTTATTTTCTCACTCTTTTCTAATGTATGATGAAAAGTTGATATGCTGAGTGTTTACCATACATACTGTGAATGCAATTTCAGCTATGTTTTTGTTCTAATAGTTTTGGTTGCTATGTAGGTATTCATTTTTCTGTGTCCTGTGAGATGAAGGGTTGGGCTATTTATCTATTTTACAAATACCAAAATGTGTCATCACCTACTAACCTCTCATGCCTGAGTCTGGAAGCAGAGATGTCTATTGGAAGTCTCAATTATTTTTCTTCTGATAGGAAAGCTGAGGATACTTGTTATTCATAAAATGTGTGAGACCTTTGAACAGAGAATTACAAAAAGTTCAAAGTATGGCTTCCAATAACTATGATAGCATTTTATTGAAATGCAAAAATATTAATAATAACCCTGGAGGGGGAACTTTTCTGTCTGTACTTGGCTGACATTTGAAATGTATGTTTCCCCTGCATCTAAAAATGCATTTAAAATGCATTTGGATTTTAAAAAATATACTGCAATATTCCATGAGCAATCAGAATAATAGCGTAAGTGTTGGTTCAACCTCATTGCAGATGACAATGCTTTAAGTTTGTCAGGGAAGAAGTCACATGGTGTATTCCTTCTTGGTACATGTACTGTATATGACTACAGGAACATGGGAACGAGGACTTTTCACTCCTGATATTGTGTTAGTCACAAGGAATTACATGCTTCCTTCTTTTCTTGACAGTTCCATTTTATTTCCTAGCTGCTAAAGCTCATTTTTTTTTCCCCTTTCTTCTGGTGCTGAAAGATAGTTTGTTTTCCACGCTGGGAATGCTACTTGGTTTTGCAGTGATGTAAAGAGAATCAATTTCCATAGCCCTTGTACCTTTGGCTGACACTAGAAAGCTGTATTCAGTTTCAAATTCCTTTTCACTTCAGCAGTGAAGATAAGGAGCAGTTGTCCAACACAAGCTGTCAGTTTGAAGGAATGATAAAAAAGAGGTATATTCTTTTTGGTTTTGTATGTCTTCAAGACACTTTAAGGGTCCTTCAAACCAATTGCATTTGCACAGCAGTTATTAACCACAGAATAGATGAGGTTGGAAGAGACCTCTAGAGGTCACCTGGTCCAATCCCCTGCTCTAGTAGGGCTACCTGGAGCTGGTTGACCACAACCATGTACAGATGACTTAAGATCTCCAGACGGGAGACTGCACAACTTCTCTGGGCAACATGTGTCTGTGCTCAGTAAAAAAAAGTATTTCCTGGTGGGCATAAACTGGGACACACGAGGTTCTATCTAAATATCTCAGATAGAATACTGAGAATATTGGAGACCTCATTGCACTTCACAACATCCTGAAGGGAGGTTGTGGTGCAAAAGGGTCTGGCTTCTTCTCCCAGGCAAATGGTAGGACCTGAGGAAACGGCCAGAAGTTATACCAGAGGAGGTTTAGGTTGGACATTAGGAGAAACTTTTTCTCTCAGAGGGTGGTCAGGCACTGGAATGGCTGCCCAGGGAGGTGATGGAGTCGCCGTCCCTGGCAGCGTTCAAGAGGCGCCTGGATGAGGAGCTACGAGATGTGGTTTAGTAGCTTGTGGTACTGATAGGAATGGGAGGGTGGTTGGACTGGATTATCTTGCAGGTCGTTTCCAACCTTGTGATTCTGTGATCTCGTCTTGTCACTGGGTACCACTGAATATAATAATATTCAATTAAGGCATGTGATTGTTGTCTTTTAATTTGTGTCCCTCCTTATCAAAGCATGTGTTTACTACAGAGCTGAATGGGTGGAATTGCTCGGAGTGACAGACTAGACATTTTGAAGATACTGGGTGTTGTTTTAAATCAGAATTCTTCAGGGGGATTTTCAATAGATATTAGAGTGCTTAGAAATGATGTTTTGAAGAATATAAAACAAACAGAGGGAAAAAAAGTACCATAAAATAAGGTCATTTTTACTTGATGCTGTCATCTGTAGCAGTTATGGAGCTCAGGTATCTGGTATGGAACTTAAGGGAGAACATGTATTAGGACAGACTCATGAAAAATTGTTTTGCTTTGATGTTGGTCAACTGAATTTTGGCTACATCAGTGGAATGTTTTTTTCTGACATAAGTGGAGATGGAGGGTGGCACAAAAGTATGGTGAGAGCATTTTTGAGAGCCAAGTCAGTATGATTCCACCAAGTGATAGTAGTCTGTTGTGCTAAAATGCAATTGGCACTACAGCCTTTTCCATCCTGTGTAAAGACATATTCTTGTTCAAAACATTGCCAACAGAAGCATCATGAACACCTTTTTTACAGTCTTTTGCCCTACTTTTATTAGAGAAAGGAAAAAAAAAAAGAATACTGATTATGAACAAAACCACAAAAAAGACAAAATAGGAATGTCTTTGAATTACTATGCTTTCCATTGGACCCCTTTTCCTCCTTTGATCTATTGTGTTTGACCTACTAAATGGCATTTTAAGAATAGACTTTAATAGGCGTAATACTTTCATACTTCATTAATTGAGGCTTTGAACTTAAATTAGGTCAGAAAGAGGCATCAGGGGAAGAACCAAAAGAAATGGTCAGAGGTAGGAGACTGGAAAAGCAATGAACTTTTATCTTCACAGGTAGAATTGACAGAGAACTCAACCAGAGCAGATTAAGTAATCAAAGGGAGAGGTATTTCCAGGCTGATGTGGAAATTCACAAGCTTGTTTCTAACAAATGGATGATTATACAACCATTTTTATCCTTGGAGTAATTACTGCTTTTTGTTATTATTATTTTTTAATATAAATTAATTACTTGCTCTTTAGTTGCGACTGGTAACAAAAGAATGTCTCTCTCTCCCATCTTCCTTAAGCACTGAAATAATTTTCTCTGAACTTTCTATCTGCAGATGCAATTATACCTTTTTGTTGCAAACAGCTTCAGACCTGAAACTTGGGAAAGATTTATCCATATCAGCTGGCCATCTATTAAAAAATATATATCTAGATTATAAGAATTATAGTGTTACATGTTTATGGCATGGATTACTCATATTACAATAACTTTTAAGAGTTCTCTGAAATATTTTTGTTTTCTAGAGCTCTATGAACTTTTGGTCCCTGGTTTCTTAATCTCAATTTTGACAAAATACATCTCTCATGCATGCAGTTAACAACTACAATTGGTGTCTTGCAATTTCCAGTATTCAGTAAGATTAAATGATTCATATAATTCAGTGGTTTGATCTTGCAATTTTACTCAATGATTTATTCCTGTTCACTTCAGCACAGCCATTTGCTGAATAGATTGGCCATCTCTCAGGTTAGCAGGAGTTTCTTTTAAAGAGAATTTTGTTATGAGAAATGAGCAGTTCTTTCATAACCGAGCTGTTCCCCAGTCTGAAATATATGGGGAAAAATATGTTCTGACCAAATTCACCATACCTACTTTTGAGATTTAAAGTCATCAAAGCTCTCTTTATTGACATCTAGATTCTATTTCTTGGCGTGAAATAATTTTTTCTTACATTTTCTGCATATTTTTGAACACTTGAATATTTGAACATTAACCTTGAAACATCTCTCATTGATTTTATCCAAAAATTTTCGCCTGAACCAAATTGATTGCGTGGGGGCTACTTCTGCTTCAAAACTCAAGATAGGGATATTCTGTTCTCATCTGGAGGAGGAAACTTCAAATTTAGAATGCTTATGTGACAGGAAAGCATTTTACTGTGCATCTCTAATGCTTAGTGGTACACCTTTGAGAGAACAATAAATTAGCACTAATAAAATAAATGTTTTCAGTATAGAAAGAGTTGAAAAAAATCTGAGTGGTTTTACTCTACTAAAAGGTTAGAAAAACTGATTTGTACTATAGGCACTTTAATTATGAGAATAATTTGACTCTTCTGCCCTTTTTTAGAAGACGGAGAAACAATTTGTGGATTACGGACATTTTTCTCTACAGCTTTTCTTCTTTTATCATTGTTGGATTCATGTGTTTACTTGATTAAAAATACAGTGGTATCACAATTCAGACGAACACAATTATGATGAAACATCTGTGCTTTTAGAGAAAGGGGAAAAAAGACATAGGACTATTTGATCTAATCTAGTAATAGCTTTCTCACTGTCTTTAATTCAAGAAAACTAAAACTGCAGCTCCATGAAGGTAATATTTCTCTAATTCCTGTCTGTTGTATTCCATTTATATAGCAGATCTTACAGAGTTAGTTCTCCCAAAAATTGTACTTTCCTATCACTACAGAACATTAGTTCTTTTACTGTTCTAGCTCCATCAATTCGTGCTTAGGAAAGAATCTGGCCCTGGTTCTGTTGATGCTGCTATTTCTGAACAGAGAGAAAAGAGTCTGTGTAGGCAGCTTCATCTCAGAACTCTCATACTATCCCTACCTTTCAGAATACAAGTCTGCTTATTTAAAATACAGTAATCCTGCAACTGCTTTCATTTTCTGGTGTTAGTTTGAAAGTTGTTCTTGTCAAACACGATATCTTGCAGTGCTCTGAGATAAAACACCATGCCTTTCCTAAGTCTGTAGATTGACAGTTTGGGTCAAGTTTTCTAGGCTAAGAAAGGAAAGTTACTTGGTTCTAGCTTCAGCTCCTGGGTAGAGACAGCTGGCAAATGTTAGCCATTATCACTAGGCAGCTCCCCACTGTTGCCTCTACCTTTCTGCTGCAAAGCTGGCATAAATGATGTAAAAGATGAGAAGTGGAGTTGAATTTTGTTATTGCTGATCCTACGCTATAGGCAGTACTATGTTTGTGAGCTGGCTAGATGGGTGAGTCAGCTATGTAGTATTAGTTCATACAGTCTTCACTGAATGGTAAACTTTAAGATGTAGTTCAAGGATTTCCTTCCATTCCACGTGTGTCTGCTGTGTAGCTTTAGTGTGGTTCAGAATTAGTTTTTAGATCTGTGTTTTTAGCGCCTCTTCCATCAGTGTGTTTGCAAGCTCTTTCCTGTTTTGCCAGTGATGTTTTTACTCCAGAGTGTATTAATACTGTTTCACAGAGAACACCTGATTTGTCTGCTAACTCAACTCCTTCCACGAATGAGTCAGACATAAGCTTGTTAAATTTCATTTGGCTCTATGAATAGCTGCAGTATACATTTACATGCATATTTGGTTGTGTATGGGAACTGCTGAGTCACAGCCTGAGCCACTGATTGAGCACCTGGGGAATGGACCTGGTCAGCCTTGGAAGCACAGGTGAAGGCAATTCAGCCGTGAGACCGGAATGGGTGGAACCTGGCTGCAAATCTCTGAGACCTCGTTTAAGGGCTGACCGCATCTGGGGAAGGATCTTTGGAGCTTTCTCCTGCAAACCTGGAATCTTGTGATACAGGTGAGCAATCTTCTTCCCTTCCCTTATAGCACCTTTCTATTGTGCTAGTCCTTCTGTCAATTCCCCTCTGGTGAAACACCCTTTTCCCATTGTATTGATCTGTCCAATTGCCATCGGTTGATTCAAGAATTGAAGATAGCGTAAAATTTGCTTTTGCTTAATCATATGGCTTTCTAGTCTTTGAAAAGTACTATGTTCAGCTAGTTATTGAAGTGGATGCTAATTTGTTTCTAACGATGAACTTGGTATCGTTCAAGAGAGAAATTTTTTGTTTTGCTAATGGTATTTCAGACCAGAATAACTTGAGTGAAACATCATTAGTGTATAACAAAAATACCAGAGGTAGATACAAGGGTAACTAGGCTGCTTAGTGTTGATCTCATTGTAATGCTCTGCTCCATTGTTTTGTTTCAATGTAATATATTCCATTTCATAACTGTTTGGAATATATGCAGGCCTGATTTTCCGTGCTTTGTGAGACAAACTTCTGGAACTTTGAAATGGTCTTGTCTGATTTTTAATATCATACCTAGGCCTTCAAGTGACTTCTTTCTTCTCTGGCATGCCCTGGGGGATATGTGACTGAGCACAGTCGTGAGTCTATGTGGTTAGTTTAACATTTAAATTGGCTTGCAAAGAGTTTACACCTTCAGATTTGCAAGCTGCAGGAGATCAAGTCTTAAGTTATCAACATAATCTCTCTCCATGCATCAATGCTCATCTGTTAAGGCAAACTCCTATTTTCTCTGTAAAGCAGACAGGCTGCAATGCAGCTAGTCTCATGCTATAAATTCAGTGCTGCTGTACAGTTTTCAGGACCTGCTGGAGGAAAAAAGTAATTTCAAATCTCTGCATGATGACAAGTAGTCTCAACACGCCAGCACAATTTTGTTTGCAGTCTTTTTTTGGAGCAGGTAGTCATGAAGAACTAGATGTAAACTAATCTGCAGCCAAGAATATTTACTTTTCCTCTGTAGCTTTCATTAAAAGACCAAAACATTTGTTCTGCAGGCTAGAATTCCAATGTGACAAAAGGTGGAATACATGCCACGTGCTCAATCATAAAAATATTTGCTAACTTCAGAGAGAGTATTCATGTGCTGAAAGCCATGTACCTGTTCACATTTCAAAGCCTGCATTTGTAATATAATTCTCTTTAAATTGGCAATTTGTTAAGAACAGCACCAACCCCATATTGTTCATAACACTCAGGTGCCTGCTCAGACTTCACACTGCAGAATTTCTTAGCTCCTACTGAAATAACATCAACAATTACAGCCTCACTGTTCTTTGACAGAAACCCTTTGAAAATCTTGTCAGCAAAAGTTATTTTTACCTCAGCAAAAACACAATGTACAGGTCCCCTGCTCTTAACCCTAGGATGCTTTAAGAAGAATCTAGTCCTGTCCAATTGCAGTGTTATTGATGAGGGAAAGCTTTTTTTCCCTTGCTTTGTAATGCCTTTAAAGCAGCGCAGAGATTATTTGTCCATGTAGAATGAACTCTTTCCAACTGGTCCTTGACATGACATCTTTTTAGGCTTTCAGTATTATATATATTACAGTATAGGGAATGCAAGACCACACTTAGTAAGTCCAGATGTCTATTTGAAGTTTGTTGGAAATACCCAAATGATTTTCTAGGACGGTTTCTCTGATAAAGCAGATTTTATTCGCAGTTGCAATGGCAGGCCTCCTGCAAGCAGGAGAGCCCCGGGAAAACAGTGTTCCATCTTTTATCCCCTGTTGCCCACCACTGATCTCTTTCTCCCCTGGTTCCTCATTGGCTGAGTACTGCAGGTTCACACTCTTTCGCGACGCTTCACCAATCATGCAAACACCAAGTAGACACAAATCTTTGCCGCCCAAACACAAATGTCTTAAATTGTTTAACTGACTTCTAACAATTGCTTTCTTAACAAGTGTTTGGTCGTAACTTTTCAGATGTCAGTTTTAAACTAGACATAGCCTCAATCGTTTAATTACCCCCTAACATTTGTGCCCTTTCACACTGGTCATTGTTCTGGTCATTCATCTGTCCTTGCATAGAGATAAGCTCGGAATGAGGATAGAGGGCAGTATCTAGGAGCCTGTCTATGGCATCCTAACATTCCCACAAGGTGGGACAGTTCTGCTTTGTGTAAAGGCCCTGACTCCTTGAACGTTTATTAAATGTATTTTGCTTCTGCCAGTCTAATGAATGACCTTACAATATGTTTCCTAGTTCAGAATACTATACCCACATCGATTAGAGCATTCAGAATCTATTGCAGCTTTGTGAGAAAGTATTTGTTAGGTAATTCGGTAACTGTGTTTCTAAAATATGTTACTAACATGTATATGGTATTCTTACTTTCCACATCAGCTATTTCTAAGGATATGTTACAGGTTAATTCTTTAGATCAATTGCCCTTTTCAATGTTCAATACAGAAACAACACTTTCACTTTCCACAGGTTGGACATCGTGAATCGAAATAAAGAGGGCTTAAAATGTCTTGCAAAGCACAATCTGGGCTCATCAGGGCTTCAGCTAATAGAAACATCTGTTCTATGGAAAATAATTCTGGTTCTTGCTTTCTGCTAACAGCGTGTTAGAGCACTGTGTTGGCATAAGTGGACAGAAAAGATAACTATAGTCATAAGAGCTCCTTTCCTAGTAGTTGGGTTCTTTGTCCCAGCACACTGCTGGCCTAGTCTGATTCTGCTCTGTCACTTTACTTTGTAGCAGCTGTCCTGAGTGATTGATGTAAGCATAGACTGAATGACTGAATGGATGGTGGCATCCACTTTCCTCTCCATCAGAGGAAAATAGAGACATGTTCACTGCCACTTGCAGCGATTTCCTGTTCTGAAGCTATGCTCCAAGAGAGAATTAGCTGATATAGCTTGGAGTATGCTCATTAGTTTCAATATAACTGAACGTTTCCATCCTCCATTTTTCCCAAAGAGTCTTTGATTACAAACTGTCTTTTCATTTCTTTCCCATTTTTTCCTTCTTACGTGATCTCCTTTTTTTTTCTTTTGTACTTCTGTTGCTTCTTCCTTTTATTTTCTCACATCTTTTTTTTTTTTCCTACCACCCCCAACTAAAAATTAAAACCCCCACACCTGACCCTTGCATTCTTTCAGGGAAATTCAGCTTGCTTTGTACAGTACAATCTCTGCCCCTCAGAGCCATTCTTCAAACCCTGAAACATCTCCAGCTTTTTTCTTCCTAAGGCCAGGCTATGTCATGTGTCCAAGACCTCAGAAGTGAGCAGCTGTTAAAGCATGGGATTGTAATGGACTCTGAGATCAATTCTTTTATTTCCAATAGTTCTTCAGTACTCCATTTTCCCCCTTTTTTTTTTCTGCAAGCCAGTGCATGCCGTAATGCTTGCCTTTGATTTCAGCTGAAGACTGTTTGCATGCTGAAGAGCTATTCCAGCTCATCATGCCATTATAAGTTCGTACCATGGCCAGAGCAATTAAGGCTTATTTATGTACTCGAGCCCTGACAACTGCATGGACAAATACTGTTTTTGCTACTTTAAAAAGCATTACAAAGCACCAAAAAGGCTTTCAATTGTCAATAGCGCTGCCGTTGGACAAGACCGGCTTCCTCCTGAGTTTAAAAGCAAAGGACCTGTACATCGTGTTTTTATTGATGAAAACAGTTCTTGCTGACAAGACTTTCAGTGGATTTCTGTCAAAGAACAATGGGCTGTAATTATTATTGTTATTATTTTAGTATGCAGTAATAACCTCTGCAGTGTGAAGTTTGAATAGGTGCCTGAGTGCTACCTTTGAAGCAAGGGTACAATTAAACATTTGCAACATTGAATAATATAGCATTATGCAACAGTCAAATGTTTGGAAAATGTGCTTCATAGGAAAATGTTAATTCTCTAGTGTTTGTACATGCAGCCAAATCAGATGGTGTTATAAATTCCAAAATAAACTTAGAATCAATTATAGGAGGTGAGAGTAAGTCTTCTAAGCCACAGTGCTGCTAAAAGAAAGCAACAGCCATCCCAGATAGGCTCTCGTCCTCCAGATGTTCCGATGGCTTTTTATGTTATCTGATAATCCTTATTGGATGAAAAAATGCTGAGATCTTACAGCTTTTGGAGAGTTTTTACAGAGGTTTTGTATTCTGTTACTTTTAAGTTTCGTGGATGTGTTTTCCTCAGGCCCTTGACAACTGACCTTCCAGTGAAATGTTTGACCTTCATAATTAGAAAAACATAAAATGAAGTTGGTTTGGATGAGACATATCTATTTTTTGTCCTCTTCCTAACACATGCCTTAAATCACTCACACTTTTTATTCTTTTTCATTTAGATAGTGATCAAAATATGGCAACAGAATTTTAGATGTCAGAAATATTCCAGCTGGGAAATTCTTGTTACTGTGAGCCTGTTTGCTAGAGGTATGTTAACTGGCTTTGTGTAGTGTTACAAACTGGCAGTAATTTGAATTGGGAATCAAAAAGTTGCTGATGTAACCTCCTTTCTTGGAAGGGCCAAATAGAATATATTTGGGGATAGCAAAAATGAAATTAAAAAGTAATTAAATTTTAAACTTCTGGTTTTTGTATTCTGAAGGTGGTGAATATCAATTCAACTGGTCATGTTTTCTCTTCTGCATATTCTCTCTTTTGGAATGTGAAAAGACAGAGAGCATTCCTAATTCTCAATAAAGATGTAATTGACCTGCTGTGATTTTGAAAGTCATAATTCATCTTTTTTCTTCAGGATGATTTTCCTCACAAGTTCTGTAACATGAGGTCTTATTTCTTCAACAGAGACAGTAGAGTCCCAGGCCTTTACTACTTTCCCATTGGGGTCTACCAAGTATTTCCAGAAGTTCCAGGTTGGTTCTTCTCCTGTAGAATCTACAGGGAGGGGGGGAAAAAAAAAGGAAAAATGAAAGAAAGTCATGTTAACCAGTTCTTCAGTTCTTATTTGTACCAATCTGATGATTACCGAAGGAAGGAGGAATGTCAAATCAAAAAGAGGGTGTTCAGAGCGAATGTTAAAATGATGTCTGACAGGGAGATTTAACTAGACATTAGACCCCTGGCAAATGATGGAAGCACAGTCAAGCTTGAGACAGACAGAAGAAAGGACTGTAGTCATGAGGAAGACGTGTGTATGTTACCCTAAGGATAGTTTAAAACAGTTGAAGACTGAATTTGGGATATAAAAAAAAAAACCTAACTGCACTGGGAGCGACAAGTTGTTTGCTTATCCAGAATTTTTCCTCCGCAAACACCTGGTATTATATGCTTCAGAAAAATGTTTCAAGAAATGCTGTGTGAAGAAGTAACAAGGTAAAGGTTTCCTGCTAATTCTCATATACTACTTTCTCACTCCATGGCTATGTATTCATTTCACTACAGTGGTATTTTTAGCCTTTACTGCCTTTTACATAACTAACTAAGTGTTTGGGATTTTGAGTAAGACAAGGAGTCTCATTACACTAAAGGCACAAGTACAGACCCTACAGACAAATTAGCATCTTTTTCCACTGATTATACAATAGACAAAAATCTCATATGGGATCCAAAGATATTTCAGAGTATTCTCAGTATACAGACAGGCCTACGTGGTTGACTGGTTGTTAAGCTGCAGTAAACCTAGTGACTCCAGCAGCTTCCCTTTGTGTGTGGGCAAACAGGGAAGGAATGCAAGCTTCATGGTCACATAGGTAGTGACAACCTCAAAGGGAAAAACAGAAATGGAAGAGCGTGAAGAGAATTAAAGGGAATTTTTTTTCTAGCAGAAAGAGCTACCTGGGGGGAGGATTGCTTTAGGTAGCCAAAAATAGTAGTGGAACTCCCTTAAATTTGGTGATGTATGGGAGAACATTGTGGTGTCGGAGAGAATAAAAAGTGGCATGGTGCTTGGCAGCTTGTGGTACTGTGTCATCTTGGTCTTTATTATAGGTAATTCCTGGAAGTAATTTCTTTAGCATTAGATAAAGGCTGTCATTTCAGTCTGGCATTTAAATGGTATTTTAGAGTGTTCATTCAGTGAATGAAAAAGCGTCTTGATAGAGAATATTCTGCTTTACAGTGTATTTTGTAAGCTGTCTGCCAAGAATGAACAAAGCCTCTTCAAGTAGCATTTAGCTATAATGCAGATCACAACTGGAAGAACAGTACAGTATGGCTGTTGCAATGTTTGGTAAGGAATGAGGAAGGAAGTATTCAAGATTAACTCTTAGTGGCTGGTTTCACTTTTTGGTGAAGAAGTAAATCATGTAGGCACTCTGCTTCTGCTTATCCTAAAGATCATTAGATGAATCTTTAAACCCAACCTGCAGCAGCTGTATCACAGGAGAACCACTTAAAAGATTACAAAGTGGAAAAATGAAGATCAGGTGTTGTATGCATGTAAGAGAATATTTCAAGACAGAAGAAGTGACTAGCTCTTACTGGGCATTTGTTATTGTAGAGTTCTTCATCCCTTGAAATATTTTTTAAAGGCTAGACAAACCTGCTGTAGTGACATAGAAGTCCTGCCTTGTGCGGGGGGACGGACTCAATGACTTCTGACTATTCTGTGCTGTGGTGCTGTGTGCTCAGTCATAGGCATTCTTTCTAATCAGAGAGTATCCTGTGTCAGGAATTCTACACTGGGGAAACATTGCTGTTCCAGATTACTCACCAATTAAGTACTTGAAGGCAGGAATTGCACCAGCTCCACTGACTGCAACTTTGCTGAACATAGGAAAGGAGGCACCGTAAGTCTTTCGTGCAAAACTCTCTATTTCTTTGTTGGTGTCTGGTTCTTGCTGCCCAAACTGATTGCATGGGAATGCCAGCACGTTGAAATGATATGGGCCGAGGTCTTTCTGTAACTGTTGTAAGGCCTTGTAGTGACTATCTGTAAACCCACATTCACTTGCAACGTTGACAACTAATGACACCTGAAGAAGAAGAGGATGAGAGATTAAAAAATGCTGCACGTGTCATTTTTCCAACAAACAGGCTGGGATGCAGCTCAGTTTCAAAAAACAAGATTTTCTGCAGAACTGTGACTGAACACTCATGTTTGAAACTGCATTAAGTCTTGTTCACTACAGTAAGATTTAAAATATGTATTTCTCTTATGAATTACCACTGGGCAACTGTGAAGATAATCAACAAACTATTAAGTAATCTTAATTTCCAGTTATGGAGAGCCTACTCTATGGAGAGCTGCTCTGTTCTGCATTTTGGATAGTTTCTAAGCATTCTTAAGAAGTGACCATTCAGCTGAGCAATGCTCAGTGGCCTGAAAGAAATCTGCAACATTAATGGTTGTTACTGATTGTCCATTTATCTGTTGTGCAACATCTTTTCTTGTAAAGAATTTAGTACTCAGAGCTGGCTGATCCATTTATCACTGCCAGTGTATATGTACTGACAATGATAAATGGATACACACAATTTCTAGGTTGTCTACTCCTGACAGAATAGCAACATAGGAAATATGAAGGTTACTGCCCCAATTACAGATCCAAAGCAGTGAAGAATGTGCCCATTTTAGAGTTTTCTCAAGAATAGAATAAAGCTGAGTATTGCAGACCTTTTAGATACAGTATGTTTTTATTAATAAAAGTAGCAGTATGCAGCTTACGGTGAGGTTTCTTTACATATAACTACATTATATTCTTTTTTCAAACCATTCTTTAAGAGTAATCAGCCAATGCAAATATTATACCACCTAGTTTACACTGAAACCAGTGGGTTTCTACAGATGATACATCAGCCTAGAAGTTGGTGCTTCATTTTAAATTGCAAAAAAAAAAAAAAAAGTTTGAATTCAGTCATCATGGCCAGTGTGTTCCCCTGTATTGCTACAACAACAGCAGCTACTGACATCAATCTTCCTGCAATAGTTAGGAAGCTTCATGGAAGCTGGCATGTTGGCTTCATTACTGTCAGTGTGAAACAGCAGTGCTGAAGGGCCCAGAGCAGCAAAAGGGGAACCTGAAGCCTGGACGTGTTAATTGACCTGATCCAAGTTACACAGCAAATACACAGCAAAAAAAGTAAAAGATATATATACATATATATATACATATATATATATATATATATATGAAAAATACAGGACTACTAATAACATTTAGTCTCAAACCCAAACTCTCAGGTAAAAGCTCATAATCTGGGTAAGATATGGAATGATAGGGTGAAGTTCCTGTAGGTGCAGGAAGCAGTAAAGAGAAAGCTAAGGTGAAGTTGGCGTTTATAATTTCTTATGTTAAACATCAACACGTTGTGCATTTTCTGCCTTGTATAGGTATGTGGCTGTATTTCAAGTGTTTTCTGAGCAGCCCTATTTGTTTTCCCTGGAAAACAGAAAGGTAATCTTCTAAAGTAGAAGCTGATGCAATCTTTGTGTTGTAGTGTGTCAACAGAATACTGAGCAATCCCTCTAAACTTGCACATGAAATACTATCTGGAGCCATCTAGCTAACTTTCAAAGCACCGAAGTCATTCAAACTACATTTAAGATCTCTACTTGAAAATTTAAATATATGCCATATAATTAAGGATTTTCTCTCCTCTCTGTTTCCCATTCCCTCTCCTCCCCTCTCCTTTTTTGTTTTTGAGAAGACACGATGATTTTTTGATGCATTCTTGTCATAAATTGTATTCTGAATAGAATGATTATTTAAGAGCCTTTACCAAGCTATCTCATAAGTGTTTCTGTCTGGTACCTCAAGTGATCAAAATGTGGTAACTCGTATTTTTTGTTTACTTTTAATAAATAACAGCTGTTCTTCTTGTTCTCATTAAGAGATTGTACTTTGACGACTATTAATGATTTAAATTAAACGCAATACTCCCTGTGACTTTTCTCCCACCTTAGGCTCTGAGAGTGCAAGTCAAGCACACCACCTAGTGTGCAACGCCAACAATTCAACTGAACCTTTCAAAAATAATTTAATAGGAATTCTATATAAACTGTTGTCTTTTAATATTATCCTTTCCTTAGGAAATCTATGCATTCCAGTAGTGAACTCATCTATTCAACACTGCAAATTCAGATCTTGGTTTACTTGATGTTTACACAGTGTACCCTAGAGATTTAAGAATCTGCTATCACCTTTAAAGTATTTCTTTGTGGATCTTTTATCAGAAATGGTAGATGCTTATGTTCTTAACTGTCCCCATCTGGCTGATGAAAAGATCAGCTACAAATGTTAAATTAAGCTGACTCAATTGTTACCTTCATGGATTAAAGTAGCAATTATTATAGCAATTATTTGTACAGTAATTAAGTATCAATATCCAGTACTTACACATGTTCCATAATGCTGCATTCTCAGACTGCAGAGAGCTACGATGCAAGGTGCCTGGCATTGCTTTCCACAATAAAATAGTGCTGTTCGTTGTAGCAGTGCCTAGTGCTTTAGAAGATTATAGTACCTTTGCTTCAGGATTCCCAAAGAACTGTCCTAGCAGTGCTATATTGCACCCCAGCACACTGTACGTATTGTGTGGTAGGCAGGAAGGCAGACAGGTTGGTACTGTTGTACCAACATCTGGATGAGTATAAATACAGCAGGAAACAGCTGATGTGAGCTTTCTAACTCCCAGACAGATGTATTTTTGGAAAGAATACTGCTTCATGCTTAGAGCCCGTCTGATAGAGATGATAATTTAAAATATAAACTTTCTTAAAACAGGTGTTCTGGTAAAACAAATCTTATCTGCATCCCATTGGTTCTTTTCAACTGATCATCACTATTCCTCATGTTGAAAGTAGATGGAGTAGATGGTAGCCTGGACAAAGCATAGCATGATCACCTTCTCATGCAATGGAGTAAAACAACCAACTTTTTGATCTACTGCACTTGTGGTACTTTTTTTTTTTTTCAGTTGTAGTATTGCTCTCCTCCTCTGCTTTCAGGTGGTGTAGTACCAGACCAAATTTGTAGCACATATGTAAACTTCTAGCATTCTGCAAATGGTATTTGTTATATCCCCACAGGAAGAAAAATCTTCCATCATCTCTTTTTAATATTTTTATTCAAGTGGAGGACAGGTTATATCTGTACATATTTACATCAGGAAAAAAGAGTATTTC
Source organism: Centrocercus urophasianus (assembly GCF_019232065.1). NCBI lineage: Eukaryota > Metazoa > Chordata > Aves > Galliformes > Phasianidae > Centrocercus > Centrocercus urophasianus. The sequence continues at coordinate 23,808,231 of NW_024884733.1, read as the reverse complement.
AGAATTGTAAGTAGTACTTTTCTTATTTACTATATGATCAATGGTACTTCTAATTTGTATCAAGATGCACTTGAATGGAAGTTGAATTAATATCAATCAGCCTCGCTTTTTTTCTTGGTAAGAGCAATTATCCTTATGATCTGAATACATAATTTAGATTAATACTGAGTTACTGAAGAACCTGCAAGTCATGAATTGCACTGTTTATTTCTACTCAGCATGGCTCTTGTGTTTTTAGGATTTACAGACTTTTTTTGGTCTCCTTTGGAAACCTGATTTTTTTTCAGTTCTTGGTTAGCTTCTAGACTACAAATTAAATAATTATTTAAATAAATTAGCTGAATGACTGAGCTGAAGAAATGCTTCCTCTATATCTGCCAGAAAGCTTAATCCTGTTAAAAGCTGGTTCAGCAATTAGCAGATTTGTTCCAAAGGCTAACTAGTGCCACGCTCACTTTTTATTACCAGCAGCACATACATAGCACTGATACATTACTTGTGCTCTTTTAGTTGCTTCAAAATTTATGATAAACCTTATGTTAATATTACTTATCTAGATTTAAGAAGGTTTATTCTAAGAAATAAGTGTTTAACCTTTGTTTCCTTGATACTGAACTCTGATGACACAATGGCAGAAAGTGGAATGGCTCATTATTATAAAGTAATTTAAAATTCTGCATGTGCATTCACAAAGAGCAGTTGAAATGAACACTGATCGGATCTCTGAATGCCAATCTTTTGCTCCACACAGAAGCTGGTCATCACCTGTTTTAGAATGCGTTCTTCCATAAGGCTTAGCAGAGATCAAGGAGGAACACCACTGATGGTGCTAACCTTTTTCAAGGTGTGGCTCAAGATCTCTCCCTTAGAAAGCCTGTTACTCCTTGAGGATGGTGTGCTGTCATAGCACCAGTGGAGATAGAGATGCACGCACTAATCCTAGTGCAGTCATGAGATACCAGAGCAGGCTCAGCAACATGCTGGGGTGGGGGCAAACAGCCACAGAACTCAGCAGGGTGGCTGGAAAGAGTGCCTCCAGTTTCACCCCTTTACTCCTTTCTATGTGGATTCTGGCTCTGAAGTAAAGCTACAGGTGGTATTTGCTTATTCAGACAGATTAGTAGATGATGTGTAGAAAAAACATGGCCTTGTGACAGGTTTTATTGACAGAGACTTTGGAAGGAACTCTTTATAAACAAAGCAAATATTGCATAGACTGCATGTTTTTCCAAGACAGATATTTGAGTGTGCATTTGACCAGTTCTGCTCTGTCTTCTAACCAAATTGTGAATGGAGGAGGACTTTGACCAGATAAAGTTTAATGCCTCTCATTTGGTTTAAATCCACCAGTATTTCTCTTTACTCAGCTATTCAGGAAAATATATTCCTCTTTCTATGGGCCCTCTCTTGTCTTCCTGCAAATGTTTTAGTGACTCACCACTGTGGACCAGTGGGCACAATAACCTGAGTGAAGTAACTGAGGAGGATGAAAAGGATAGTGGGAACACAGAGGTGAAGCTAAGAGTGAAAGTGAAAGCAGTGCCTGCCTTTTTTGGTAGCATCACATAAGATTCTTGAGTGCTAAGGGTGGAGGCTGTGGGCTTTGCGTTGTTTCGTTTTCTCTAATTTCTGAATCTATCTGCAAGAACTTTATGCCCCTTTTCTTATTCTAACCTCTCTTTACTCTTACTGAGACTAAGCATCTCAGATTGTCAAATGGCTGAAAAACAATCAGATTACATTCAGGATAGTTGTTTTTAAACTGGTAAGCTCTGCCTAGAACTCATTAACGTAACATTTAAATGAAATTTAAAGACATCATAAAAAATGTTTTCTTGCTCATCTTGTTGTTATCCTAAAATCAACAAGCAGAATGTAGCGTGATGCGCTGCATTTTCACAATGCTCTTACACAAAAATAACTGTCAATAAATCATTCATCTTTTACCACTGTATTACTTATTATGGTGAAATCTGTTAACTCCATTAACCACTGATTAGTTTTATCTTTTTTAATGCAGAACTGTAAAAGAATGGAATCCAGGAAAAAAAAAAAAAAAGAATTACTAAAACTCATGCAGTTAAAAGGCAGAAATAAGTTCCAAAAAGTAATATGTACAAAGATAACGTGCTTTAAGTTTAATAGCTGCCATCCAGTGCAATTCATCCTGCTGCACAAAGGACAGGCATGCAGGCAAACCCTGCTTGCCACGTATGCAGGGAGCAGCGTGCAGAAGGAACACACTGACACACAGAGGTGAGACCTGCAAACGCTTTATTTAAAGAGTGCAAAGACCTACGGAGCGATGTCAAAGCAAGCACGGGCAACACTCCAGTTCAAGAGTTGCAAATGCAAATCTATCTGCATGCACCGGGTTAATGTCCAACCTCTCCCTCCCCCCTTTGGTTTCCACAGACATGCGAGGAGCGTGCACTTACCGAGCCCCTGTATTTCTCCAGAGATACTAGTTTGCCCCTGATATTTACAACTTTAAAAGTGTAAAAATCAGTCTCTTTCTGCTGAGTGGTGGAAAATGCTAAGAGCAGGAGTGCTGTAATTGCAAGGAGCATGGCTAGAGGAATGAGAAAAACTTTAGGGAAGGAAGAGGAAGGCTTGTGCTCCACACTGCCCTCAGGATCTAGCATGCTGCACGACCCAGCTGCAAACACTTGCCACAAAAGCAAAGCCCTGCCGGAAAGAAGAGACTGCTGCAAACGAAACTTTTGCAACAGTCTGGATATTGCAAAGAGCACAGAATCATAAAATCCTTAAGGTTGGAAAGCACCACTAGGATCATCTAATTCAACCATAATTTAACAGAGTCTGTGTCTATGCAAGACCTCATGGGCAGGTATTTATGGAGCAGCCAAATATGAAAAGAGAGTGTTTCCTTCCCGTAGTGATGTGAGTGCCGTAGTGAAGTGAGGCCTTTTATGGGTACAGCCTGAATTGAGTGCTAGTTCTTTGGCCTGAGAATAGCAAGATGGTATGCATCTGTGCAATGTCAGATGTACAGATTTTCTTTAACTGTGTCCTAGGAAAATAAGGGAGTTCTGTGATTTTTTCTGATGGACTTGCAAGAGCATTTTTTTTTTTTTTTTAGTATACTAACTATAAGCATCTAGTAACTGGTGTAATGTCAGAGGATATCAGTGGCTTGGTTGCTAGTGGTTACTGATACAAGTGCTCAGAGCAAGAGTCATGGCATACAGTCAGCAGAAATTGAGAATTACAAATATGCCATGCATAGTACCATGTGAAGTGGAGCACTGCTCAGGAGACCTTCAGGAACTTCTCTGTGAGGACTTGGTTTGCAGTGACTGACAGGGTGATGTAGGAGGTAGAACATTACCAAGGAGCTTTTAAGAAGCATTAAGAACTGAATGTGTTACCAAAGCTTTCAGGTTTTTAGAGCCACACCAATGCCTAAGGATTAATGTACAGATGCCACTCTTGGGTTGTCTACAAGAAAAAATACCAATTTCTAACATTTTCTATGATGTCTGCTGAGGGAAAAGAATTTGTATATGTAAAGTAACAACCATAAGAAGGCATTTGATGGTCATTGATTTCTTCTTGGACCAAAAAACTGTTCCTCCATGCCTGACTCTGCTATTTCTTGGCAAAGAAAAGCACAATGTAGAGATTTACAGAAAACAATTTAGTACATCCAAGGCATATTGGAAATCCATCTTTTGAAGAGCAAATCACATTTTGGAATCTGTGTTGGTTTTGGCTTTTTTTTTTTTTTTTTTTAACTGAGTAGATTTTTTGGTAGATCTTTGACATCTTGATTAAATTTGGTTAGGTGGTCCAAGCATAAGTGGCATTACTGTAAGGGGAAAAAAAACCTTGGTTAGATGAAAGATTTAATGAGAGTATTTAACCAGATCAAATTTTGCATGCTTTTCTGTATTTCAGCTTAAGCAGACATCCAGTATCAAGAAATCATGTAATGTTCTATATGGATGAAAAGTCTTTCATCATGCTGTCCATAGGGAAAATACATTGTGCTGAGAATCTGAAGTTCTCATCTCATCTTCACAGGTAAGTTCTCTATTTCTGTGTATTTTCCTACCTGTAGCACTGACCATGAACCAAGTGCAATTTCCTCACTTTAGAAACAAATCACCTCAGAAGCTTTAGAGAATCTCTGAGACAGCTGAAGGTGCAGATCAGGGCTTTAAGATGCTTTATGCTTTTAAATAAAGAAATTAAAACTAATTAATTCCAAAAACAGTTTTAAAAAATCATTTCAACAATGAAAATAACTTTTTTTCTTTTTTTCCAGAAAAACAAGAAGAAATGTTCAGTACACTTTTTCATTAATTTAAGATATAACTATATAGTAGTTTAGGTATGGGACAACAAATAAGGCATCATGGTACAAGCAAGGTTTTGCTCTGGAAAGGGACTCTATAAAATCTGCTTCCTCCAGCCTCATCTTTACTGTCTGTTTTCTATGCAAAATTCACTTGTTTTCCAAGTTACATTTTCTCTTACAATCTCAGCCAGAATCTGAAGGGTTTTGATCAGTGGCACTGAATTGCAATTTCTTTAAATGATGGCCAGCTGGCAGTGAAATTCAACTTCCTCTTTTACTGCCACGTTTCTTTACTATTCCCTGCAATAAAATTCTGCAGAGGATGCAGAACTGTTTCTGAATACACACGGTGACTTGGTTCTGTAATGATCAAGTTTTCATGGTAAAATTGCACTAATGTTTTCTATTCAAGTCTACCCAGCTATTTGAACTAAATTGTTGAAAGAATCTGATATATTCTAATAAAGTTTAGCTAGTAGGAAAAATGCTAGTCAATTTTGCAAACTGGTGCCTGTTTGCTCAGTAGCATGTCTAAATATTGATTTAGGAGCACTGCATCCACCAGCAAGTTAAATTTATTTTTTTCTACAATTTACTTTTTGACTTACCAAACCTAATCAATATCTTTGTCTAACAGGGCTGATTTGAAGCCACCACCCAGCTGACCTCAGCTGCCGTCAGACAGCACTGCAGCACTGCAATTTTTGTCACTGCTGACTGGATTAGGCTCATGTTCCTAAGGGTCTGCTCTGCACAACCTCCCAGAAGCAAAACGGAGGAACCCATTCTTCATTTCGTAAAATTTGAGCTTGAAGTGAACTAGGAAAAAGCAGATTAGCCCTAAGGATTCCAGTGAATTAACAATACATTTCAAAGGTACATCTTGCCAGTATTCCTAGCATCCAGAATTACACATTTTGCAATTTTCATTTGCCTACAGACTAAGCTAGTGTTTTCAACGCTATTATTTATTTTTAATAATTTCCTTTTAACCTCTTCCATAGTTCAACAACACTCTCTTATACCTCTTGTTTTTCTGGACAGGCCTCCTTACCCAGGGTTAGGCAGTGCCAATAAAGCGTTTCCCTGCCAAGAGAGATAGCACTGTACTGGGTCCTTGAAATATTTGCTTTATTCAAACACTTGCCAATTCCTTTAGGTCACCCTGCAGCACTGCCAAGAGCCCAGCAGGCCAGCCCTTCTCTCTTGAGACCTGCCCAAGTGCCAGCAGACATGCTGGCCAAGGTACTGTCCCTTGCTGTGGCCAGAGATAGCTTCGTAGCCAAGGCCAGGGAGCTGGGGTCCCCTTTCCCCCAGCATCCCAGCGATGGGAAAGGCCTGCAGAGGTTGAGCTTTATGTGGAACTTGCATTCCTCCATCAAGTATCAGCGAGCAGAGCAGGGGAATGGGGAAGGACGGCTTTGAGGCCCAGGCTGTGGAGAGGAGCAGATCCTCAAAGGACCGAAGTGCATCATAGAATCAGCAAGGTTGGAAAAGACCTCCGAGATCACAGTCAACCTACAAGACCGCCTACCACCGCTATTTCCTCACTAAAACACGTCCCTCAGCACCAGTCTAGACGTTTCTCGCACACCTCTACCAGCTGTTAAACCCCGCAGGTCTGCGCGGGGAGGGGGCGGGCGTTCCCTTCCGGCACGGGAAAAAAAAGAGAAAATGGGGAAAAAAAAATAAAAATGGGGGTAGGCTAGTGGAAAAAATGGAGCACTTGCTTCCCTCACTCCCCTCTGCTGCCGTAGCGTGCGGGAACAGCCGCAGAGTAGGAAGCGAGGCTTCAACCCCGGCCGAGCGATCCCGAGCAGGGCTGGCACGCACCGGCCCGTGCCCACCGCCCGCCGGCCCGGCGCTCCCCGCCCGCCCGCGTCCCACAATGCACCGCGCGGCTGACATGGCGGCCGGGCCGGACTGAGGCGCTGGCGTTGGGGCCTCCAGCAGCCGGAGCCGGGCATGGCGGGGGCGCAGCCCCGGCACCCCTAGGGCCGCAGCCAGGTACCGGGCTCCGGGGGCAGCCGCCGGCTCCGGGGACATCCCTCCGAGGAGGAGCTGGGCGCGCTCTGCCCATTCCCCCCGTGCGCGGCGGGGGTAAGCGGGCCTGGGGGGCTCGGCGGGGCCTCGGCACCCCGCACGGCACGCAGCGCCCGGCACTGGGCGGCCCGCGGGTGCTGGTGGCGGGGTC